>NC_035109.1:96580719-97192311 GCF_002204515.2 Aedes aegypti | reverse complement strand
CCCGACCCGAACCCGAGACAAAAATTGAAAAGCAAACCCGGACCCGACCCGAACCCGAAAAATTTCCGCTGTTCAAACCCGAACCCGACCCGAAACCCGAAAATATTTTCCAAGAAAAACCCGAATAGAACCCGAGATTGAAAAGATGATAAATTCATCGTTTCTGATACATTGGGATGCTTTTGGGTTGTTACTTTGTGAACAATTCTCACCAAACCCGACCCAAACCCGACTTTTTTCAAGCCCGAACCCGACCCGTACCCGATATTTTTTTAGCGTTCAAACCCGACCCGAACCCGAACCCGAAAAAATAAAAACTTTCAAACCCGAACCCGACCCGAACCCGCCGGGTTCGGGTTCGGGTCGGGTTTCGGGTTTGAAAACCCGAGACCCGACATCTCTAATATCTATGAAAATTTAGGATGCGCAATTGCCTTATAGTTTAATTAATGATTTGAGTTTTCTTATTATGTTCTTCACATTTTTACACTCTATGCTGAGTTATACTTCATTGCTGACATTATTATATCATCGTAGGCTTAGCAAAATATGACCAAGGATTCTTTGTCTAGGTGAAAAAATAAACTCGTATTGAAAACCCTGCATTTCATGTTATCTAACGATTGTACCCCGTTTGGCATAAAGTCATTTGGCATATTGACCGTTTGACATAATGACCGTTTGGCATAATGAGTGTTTTAGAATGAACAGATTCAAAAACAATATATCACACCTTTGAAAATATACAAACTTTTTTCATTGAATATAGCCATTTTTTCAATCTCTTTCAAAAACATGAATATAAGATTACACGCGTTACGTTTTGTTTCTTTCAACTGTAATGAAACCAAAGAAAAAGAAAGAAAACACTTTCAGTATCGTTCTGTCAGTTATAGATTGCAAGCCAAAATTCAAAACTATGATCCTTTCGGGATGTATGCATAGGAAATTGCTTGAATGTTTTCAGGAATGGCATAATTTTTGGAAGGTTTTGCGAGTTTCATGGCGAGAGTGTCGAAAAATTCCTCATAACTCTGGTGGTTATTGGAAAGATCAAACATAGAGAAATTATCCACTGCATCAACCAAAACCGTTCGCAAATATCTGCCGCAGTGATCATTGGTAGATTTCTACAAAAAAATAACGGGTATCTGACAAGGTTTTCGGAGATTTCCTGGCGAAATTTTTGAAAAAAAAAATCCCTCAATAGGTAGTTGGCTCCTAAGAAATTTATTAGAAAATCTCATAAAAAGAATCACAGCAGCTGCTATAGCTGGTTATTTTTGGTGAAATCCTGAGGAATTACCTTGATGAAATTTTTAGCGAACAAAAAAACGTAAGTCGTGAAAGTGCCCAAGATGTTTTTTACTCTATTCTGAAACCGTATAGTACGGCTGACTGCAAGGTTTCAGAAAATGGGATGGAGAATAAAACCGGAATGTTGAAGTGCATGATGGAGGAAGCCAAGCGGTTTATTCTACTTGCCCTGCATGATTTGTTTTTGTTGGTTGAGTATTTAATGGAAGTTCCTTGTCGGACTCTTGGAAAGACACTACTTTCTGGCTCAATTCTCAGTAGAATCCTCCAAAGCATCATGGCAGAGTTCTTGAATTGAAGAGTTCTCTATTAAAATCTGGGGTGAATTACAGACGTGATTTGTAGGGTCCGCGAGATGTTTGTAGAACTTTGAAGGGGGTCGCGGCTCCGCGAAGGTTGGGAAGCACTGCTATAATTATTGCAACATCCAATTAATTACTCCCCCGTTGTAATGCTCAAAATGAGGGCTGCCCAACGTACGGCCCTCGGTTTTATTTTGTGCGGCCTGCGAAGAGTTTGAAGATTCGCCTCGTGACTGGCCCGGTAATTGTTATATTTTCGTGAAGTTAGAATATATCAAATCAAATTGTTTCCCTATTCTTTAATTTTATTATCAAGCTGAACTTACACTTTGAAGTGAATCGTCAGAACTGTTCATCTTAAAAAAAGCTTGAAGATGAAGTTCGTAATGTGAAAGCCCATTAAAATGAATTTCCATAAAACTTTAACAAAACTTGTAGGTCAAAAAATATAGATTCTCACAGAATCATGGGCGTTGAGCAGGATTATCATACATATTTGGAAGATTTCTCACAAAATCATTGACATGATTTTAATGGAAACCTTGAACAGAATCTCTAGCAGTATACTCGATAGAATAAACCGTGAATCTAGAAGATAAATTTCCCAATACCATGGGCGGAAAATTCAAATAGTCGTAGGTGTGATTGGAATCCTATAGAATTCTGAGCAGGATTCATAAAAATACTATAGTTTATAAACAGCAATTTCAAATGAGTTCTACGCAGGCTTGCAAAATAGAGCTTGAGCAAGATTCTGACTTTATTTTCACAAAATCATCGGCAGCTTATTCACAGAATCCATCAGAACTTGGTTCTTGTAGAATCCTGGGCAATGAAAATTTAAGATCCGCACAAAATTCTAAGAAGTTTTCTTATAGATTCTTATAAAATTCTAAAAAAAAAATCTTAGCTAGATGACAATCCTGAGCACAGGTCACACAAAATCCTCAGTAAGGTACGGTAGCAGCAAGTATCTTGTTTCAATTTAACAAAAAAAAAGTTTGACTTTTGTTCGACTTGCGAAACATGAGTTTGTGGATTAAAAAACAAATTGGCCCGCCATCAAATTTTGCTGCTGAGATTTGGCCCGCGGTTCAAAAAGTTGGGCAGGCCGGTTCTAAATGGTCTTAAAAGTTAGGTAGAGAATGGACAATATATACAACAAAATGAAAAAGAAATTTGGCTTAAAATAAAATTTCTTCTTCATATAATGTGGATTCGCCATTGTTTTTCTCGCAGTGTCTTTTTCTTCTTCTTCCTAACGTTAGTTCCCACTGGGACAGGTTTCTTTGTCGATTGGACATTCTTTTTGAATTTGTACATCATGTGGCATAAACAGTAATACTCTATGCCCTGGGAAGTCGAGAAAATTTCCAACCCGAAAAGATCCTCGACCGGTGGGACTCGAACCCTTCGCTTGGAGTTGCTGAATAGTTGCGCGTTCACCACTATGACTATCTGGGCCTCAGTGTATTTTTTTCTCATAGCTCTTGTTATTTACTGCAACATCTTAGGCGACCATTTGAATGAAATTTCTAAGTTATGAATTTTCATATTTAGAAATCGCTTCTATGATAGGCAAGTTTCTAGTCTATGAAAATTAGCAAAATTTTCATTGGAAATGTCATATTGGATAGACTTTGATGCATATGTAAAATTTCATACAATTCGGCAATGTTGGAATTTATGCAGTTTGCGTTTTGGGCGGGAAATTCTCTTTCGCTTAAATCAAAACTTAATAACGTGTCCAGAACCATCGTTAAGATCCTAAAACACGATGCGAATCCTTAATTTCCGGCGTGTCCATTCCACGGTGTACAAAATGCTTCTGCAATTGCTACTGTTGAGTCCTAATTTCGCTACTGTTGATCATGCAAGGGACTCGCGAAAAAATAAAGCATCAAAGAAACCCCCATCCCTCATATTCCGGTAAAGACTTTTGCGGCATTCCTTCCAGGCCTGTCCTCTCGCTAGATTCTTGTTGCAGCATTTTCCAGGATTAGTTCGAGGACACATTTGGTACCTAGCCCCATTTTACTTATGGTTGGAGGAATCTCGGATGCGAAAGCGAAACCACCAGCTAGCAACCGACACTCGGGAAAAAGGAGTAAGTCATGCGAATGGCCGAGTTTTTCCGGGAGTGGGAATGGCAAACGTTTTTCACTTTTCGCATTTCTGTTCATCACTTTGGATGTTTTCATTTTCATTTGTCGTTGCCGTGGTGCAAAGTATACTTCGCGGTGGAGTTGGTAAGATAACAATGTAGGAAAAATGACAGTGCAGAAATGAAGTAGTTTTATCAGGAAGTACAAGTAAAAATGTTAAGCTAAAGCTTTCTGATTTTACTGGAAATGGCTTAAACTGCTCCCTTAGTGGAGGTAGATCTTATCGTCGATATACAGCTTTTTAAAAGCGTTAATGGCTGCCGAAAACAGGCTCGCTTTCTGGTAGGGATCAGTCGATTTGACGTTTAGCTTGGGTAATTTTATATAGAACAGACCCAAGCCAAACTTCATATCAACTGATCCCTACCAGAAAGTGAGCCTTTTTGCGGCAGCCATTAGCGCTCGTAAAAACCTGGATAGCGAGTTTTGACATATTTTGCACTAATAAATGACTATGTGAAACTATACAGGTGACCGGCAAATATTTAAACATTTCGAAGAAAGTAGAGTGTCCGGAATTTAGAGCTGTCTGGAATTCGAATCAGAACTGTACCTTTTGCGCCTGACAGCATTCTTTACGCCTGTCACTCTCTGGCACTCTTCATCGAACCAATGTTCTGCTATTTCTGGAGCGCTCGATAGGCCTCCTGATTTTCATCGTGCTACATCAGGACTGTGGGCCTGTAACTCTGGTTTGTAATAGTTTCAAGATATGTCGGACATGCTGATATAGTGTTACTCGTACGAGGTACCTTTATCATAATGTCGCTCACATTAGTTCATAATTTGTTTATCAGATAAGCAATCATCTGAATCAAATTAGCAACTCTCAAATTCAAACCCACCGTGTTCAGCTCGTTCGCCAAACCGATGATGGTCTTTTCGTCAACCACTATGTAAAACGCAGGCGACCAAATCGTTCTAGCATGGGTAATGAGCAAACTCTCACGAGTGCTATGGCTGATAGCTGCCATACCGATACACCTGCCCTCGCTCAGAATAGTTCTATCAGCTAGTAGTATACTAAACTTTATGTCCAACTAGCCCTTCTCATGTTTGCTTTTCGGTACGCCAGCAAATTGTTCGCTCACTTCTGATGTGGAGGCGATTGGTATTCCTCTACACGGAAAACAATCACTGAATCATCACTCTCTTCGCCCGTGAAGGGGAAGGCGATTCAAATTGCCGCAATGATTTATTGAGGATTTTGCCCTCTAATAGACTCACACCTAAATAATTTTGTCACACCAAAATATTCTCCCACCATATTTGCCATATATTAGATGGCGTCGTAGCTAACAAAACCAACAAGTAACGCTCATGTAACGCATTATGTTGGATGTACATTGAATGCAAGTTGCGTGCTTCTATTAAAGTGCCGTAGAAACTGGCGTGTGAGTATTTATTTTTCCACGTTCAAAATGTGCTTAAGAATCTATTCCTTAACAAAACGAACAATATAAGAAAGTTATACTAAATATATGTTCCTAGCATTAAACTAGGCGGTGAAAATAAGCGGCAGTCTTAAAGGGGTTTTAACTAGAGATGGTCGGGTTTGATATTTTTCAAACCCGAACCCGACCCGTACCCGGCTTATTTTATTTTTTCAAAGCTGGACCTGACCCGAACCCGAGACAACCCGCATAGAAAAACACAATTTATCTAATATTTCAAACAGTAAGATTCTTCTATCTGATAGGGTTAGTGTATCGCAAACGGTTGCTTTTATGTTGAACAATATGAAACCAAAATTTGTATACTATTAAAAGCTATTTGAGTACTGTTCACCAATCAGTGACAGTATATTTTAGAATGTGGAAATTGTTGAACCATAAGAGAATACAAACCCGTGAGAAATAGTATCAATATAAAACAACATTTTGTGAAATAGTAGAATTTTATATATTGACAAAACACTCACACGTTTTCATTTAACTATATGGTACTTTTATTCAACTATTTGGCAAACTGTTGGACGCGTTGATGTTTGTGACGAAGTCAGCGGCATTTATTGTACACACTCAAAAAACTTGGTCTCGGTGTATATTGCATACCATGAACAAAAATAATACGTTTCCCCATGAATTGACCGAAAAAATAAAGCAACATTTACAATTTTCTCTCTTCATATAAACAAACAATTTTTTTCAGCGACAAAAATTGCTTACGTTTCTTGATCGATGTGTGTAGCTTTTTTTAATTTACTGGTGAAACTCGCATAACCGTTCGGATATTTTTTACCGTGTATATATTTGTGTAATCAAAATAAGAAAAACAATGCACATTGGTCCCAAAGCCATATCTAGGAAGACAAAAATGATTGCGCCTAAACCGTCAATTTTAGATGTATGGTGTCTTCGGCAAAGTTTCTCCATATTTTTCAGACATTGTTTTCAGAGATGTGAAATTAGGGTGGCCCACATGGTTTACGAGATCAGCACATAAACTTTTTTTCTGACGCATTTAGGACTACACAATGTTCTACAATGTTTTAGAACAACCGATTTGGAGCAACTTTGCCGAAGAACCCAAATTTCTATCTCTTATGGTTCGCGAGTTATGATTTTTTTTAAACAAAAAAGTTTGGGTGGTACTGAAAAATCAGTTTTTTCTTGATAACTTTTTATATCTTTATCTCGCAAAAACTTTGTTCCGAGCACTTTTAGAACTTTTGATTACGCAACTTTTTGCCGAAGAAACTACTGTTCTATCTCTTATGGTTACGAAGGTATCAGAAATTTTCTTCGAAAAAATTGTTGCTTTCAAATGCCGATATCTCCGAAAGGCGCAAACGGATTTTCAATCTTTTGTCGGCATTAGAAAGATTATTTCTTTCTCTGTTTATGGTGAAAAAACTGTGAGGACGTTTTTTGTTTGAAAAGATTGACAAAATTTTGAAAATGATATGTTTTTCAACCAAAAATTGTCCATAACTTGAAAAATATTCGAGATAGCTCTTTGGTGCCTTCAGCAAAAATGTGCAAAATTGAAGGTTCTGAAAGTGCTTCATACAAAGTATTCATAAAAAATCATTGCTTTGAGATATATTCACCATAAACCGAATTTTATATGGTAAAGAAAGCTAAAAAAAGAGATATTTGCTGGAACAACCGGAATAACTGTATGTAAAGTCATTTAAAATTGAAAATATATGTAATGAAATAAGATCGATCACAGTAAGCGAAATATTTGGAGTTAGGGAAAGTTAGTTGCTGAAGCAGTTTTAACAGTGATCCATGGAACATTAATCCATAAACGGTGTCTTGTTATTTCAAGCGACATAATGTTTGTCCATTAGTTAAGCAGTTAAGGGGGAGGGAGGGGGAGGGCCGCCTTCAAAGGTTCATTCCCCAATTCCATAGTGTCAAAAGTGTCCATATTTGACACCCACCAACTTCCTTGTACGCATTTTGTAAGAATATTTGTCAAATTTTGTACCAGATGAAAGCACTTGAAAACACCCACTCCCTTCCGTGTCATGATTTTTGTGAATTAATGAAAAAGTGTAGGAATGGACCAATGCACGACTTCACTAATTTGACGTTTGAGTGGTGCCGAATTCACACGTTGCCATGGTCACGTAAATAACACGGCACCGCTCAAACGTCAGATAGTGAACTCGTGCATCGGTCCATAATCTGCCCTTCTACGCCTACTTGTCCCATGTTTTAAACCTTATGGACCGCGGGACAAATATGTGTAGAATGGCAGTAATGACTATAAAAAACATTAGGTTGGAATTATAATTATTGACATCGTGCTCATGCAATAGAATATTTTAAGGTGTAAGAGCAATGCTCTAAAAACATGTTTTTAAATATTTTTTAAATTGTTCGTTATTTTTCAATCAGTTGATGCGGAATATTATCAAGAATTACTAAAATAAATTCAGCATACGAGCTAAATTAGGAACCTGGCAGGATCATGTGTTACGGCAGTATATTAAGTATTTAATTTATGAACATTTTTTTAAAGACGCCGTGAGAAAAAAAAGTGCAAAATGTTTCCTCTAATATTAATGGTTTATACACTATTATCATACTTCAGCTTTTTGTATATTGCATTGCAATCTAAGGCAAATCCTGAAATATAGAATGTCATTGAATTAATAATATTTCGAATAAAATGATGTAATTTGTTAATTTGATAGAAAAGAAACAAGTAACATACGTGTAATTTTACGCATTGCGTTTGAAGTATTTTTTGTCTACACGTATTTACTTGTTTCATTGCTTTTTATTTATTATTTTCATCAGATTTTTCCTTACAGTATAAACAAATCAGGACAGTTTAGTATACGGTTAAATTACTATCAAGCACTATAAGCTTACTGTTTCCAATACATTATGCATTTTTATTGAAAGTTTATGGTTCAACTATTTCCAAACCGTTTGCCTTATAACAAATTTTGCGAAAAAATGGATAATATATCTACCTTTCGACAAACTGTCGATGAAAAATTTTGTTCGATAAAATCGACGTTTTTAAATGGTTACATAACTTAACCGCCCATTCCCCACATTGTGATTTTCCTGTTCACAATTTGCCAAACTGTCAAACACTTTGCCGAATGGTGGACATATTGTTATTTGGCATATTAAGTAGAATCATTCAGATACTGTTGCAAATTGTTTTGGACGCTTTGGGAAACAGTACTGGTATGGTTCATGTTTATGCGGGTATGTTGGATTTAATCCAACGGGACTTTTCCGAAACTATAATTCTCAGTTGGAAACGAAATGAAGACGCGTAATCCGATTGTCGTTCGACAGATAGAGAGAGAATATAATTTTCCTGTAGATGATATAATAGTTAAACTTAATAACAACGAACTACTTTAGTCGTATGTTTCGTGAAAGCTGACTTGTGAACCACTGATTCGCAATATCAGGCAGCCCAATTCATATAATAATAGGTTAATGGCAACTTACGTTTAGTTCCCTTTATGTGTGTTCATAGAATGTACAATCACGAGTTTGGTGGACGAATCTAATGATTAAATGTACATATTTAGATTTACCTTTTCGAAGCTATTCTTAAGCCTTTATCTTACCGGTAGTAATATAGTGTAGAATGCTCAGGGCATATATCGAAGGGATGACTATGTAGTGCGATTTAGGTTACCTAGTATAAGATTAGCATTAAGTTTCTTTTTGTACAATATTCATGTAGGTAATCTCACCAGTTCAGCATGTAAATAGTAGATAGTAATACAGTATTTATAATTCACTAGGTTTAGGTTCAAATTCACCGGTATTTGCATTAGATTTTAGCTAAGTTTAGGATGGAATCGTATTCACGCTTTTCCCTTAACACTTGGTCCTTTTGGTTCTTCACTCACCTGGTGACAGGTCGCATACCTGTCACTCCTATGTCATATCACCACAGCCACAGTCTTGCACGCGGGATTGCAAGCAACATAGAGACCATGGTGATAGACGTGCGCGCTGGCCTAATAGGGTAGGCCAACAGTCCCCCAGGGTACGCCAGCTTCCGGTTGGCTTACTGCTCTACGCGCTGAACGTCTAGTACCGCCAACTTTGCTACGGGGCGCTCATAGACTCCGGTGGCCGTCTGTACTGTCACTGATCGGGTCTGTCCGTCTCGGCTGGAAGTCGTAGCGATGACCCGTCCTTTCGGCCAACAGTTCCGTGGTGACTTCGGATCAACGATGATAACTATGTCTCCGGTAGTGATGGGCTTCACAGGCTGAAACCACTTCGACCGTCGAGTGATTTCCGGCAGGTAGTCGGTTACCCAACGTTTCCAGTACCTGTTCGCCAAAACCTGGGAGGTGCACATGTTCTGCTTCAAGATATGACCACTGTCATCCAAGTTGACCAACGGTTTCGAGCCACTGGACGAACCGAGTAGAAAGTGGTTTGGAGTGAGGGCTGGGGCGGAGTCTTCGTCTAGTGGAACGTGCGTAAGAGGACGGGAATTGACGACGTTCTCGATCTCTACGAGCAGATTGCGGAGCACTTCATCTGTAAGAGATTTTGTGGTGCAGACTGCCATCAAATTATTTTTTACGGTGCGTATCAGCCGTTCCCAGCTGCCGCCCATGTGCGGTGCCAGCGGAGGATTGAACACCCACTCGGTCTGCTCCGTTGCGAACTCTCGCATCATTTCGTCGTGATTAATCGCACTCTGAAGCCGCTGTAGTTCGCGATCTGCACCAACGAAGTTGGTGCCACGGTCGCTATATATCTTGCGAGGTTGTCCTCGACGAGCGATGAAATTGCGGATGGCCATGATGCATGAATCGGTGCTGAGTGAGTTGACAACCTCGATGTGTATGGCTCGAGTGGTCAAGCAAGTTGTTAGCATTCCCCAGCGTTTCTCGTGCCTTCTGCCGACAACAACTTCGATGGGGCCGAAATAATCGATGCCTACGTGAGTAAACGGACGGGAAAATGCTTCTAGCCGACCAGGTGGCAGGTCGGCCATAATCGGGATGCTTGGTGTTGCACTTTCGTTCTTGCATTTCTGACAATTTCGTCGAACTTGATTGTAGCATGTCCGTAAGCGAGCAATCTGGTATTTCTGACGCAGCTCATTTATCACCGTTTCGTGGTTCTGATGGTGGTAGCGATTGTGGTAGTGTTGAATTATTAGTGTGGTAATGTGGTGCTTTCTTGGAAGGATTATGGGATTCTTTGCATCCTCGGTGGTGTACTCGCACGCTGCAATGCGTGTCCTCATTCGCATAAGGCCGCGGTCGTCGATCCATGGCAGGAGTTTGTACAAAGCATTTGATTTTGGAAGTAACTTCATTGAGCTTCCGGCTTGTTGTGGTGAACTTTGGAGTATGCGAAGTTCTTCCGGGTATTCTTCTAGTTGAGCAATGCGTACCAGATGCGCTTCAGCTATGCAAATTTCACTTTTGGTAAGAGGTCCGCGGTTGATGGGTTTCTGCTGTATCTTTAGGCGACAGTTTGTAATGAATCGCTGCACAAGCGCCATGACATGTTGTAGCCGTTTCCAGCTGGAGAAGTTTTGAGCGTGAATGATTGGATCTGGGGGTGAGTGATGGACTAGCAAACTTGTCGACAACTCGGTGTCCGTTACCTCAGTGAGAGTGGAAGACGTTGGCCATTTTTCTGCGGTTTGCCAGAGAAAACTTGGGCCTCGAAACCACCTGTCGTCCGTGGAAAGTTCTGGAAGCCCATGCCATTTGGTAGCGTCATCAGCTACGTTCAGCTTGCTTGGCACGTATGTTAGAGATTCTTATGATTGGGAACCACTATTGTCCCCAACCGGGCTTTGTCCTGGGCCTCAGGGTCGTCTATATTGCTCCAAGAAGAAATTGGGGATTTGGGCGGAAAAACTTCCCTTTAAAAAAACTCAAACGTAGTCCTACGTCAAAATCTACGATACCAAAGTGGACAGTCTCTATTATTAAGTGTTATGTGATTTTGTGGAAAAGAGCTCCTCTCCATGGACAAATCATTGCACAAAATCAATCTAACACTTAACAAGAGGAGGGCCACACTGACATTTTTCCTGACCAATTTCCTTTTCAGTGGACAGTCTCTATTATTAAGAGTTACGTGATTTTGTGGAAAAGAGCTCCTCTCCATGGACAAATCATTTCACAAAATCAATCTAACACTTAACAAGAGGAGGGCCACAAAAGTCCTTATACCTAAATTCCCGATCCCAACTTCTCTTTAAAAAAAAAAACGTTTTTTTTTTTATTCTGGAGTGGGGGATGAATGTAACCTCTCAAAATGGTTACATTTGTCTTTTTGTAAATATTCCCTGTAAATAGTTTTTTTTTGTTCATTATTATTCTTATTATTTTGTTATTTTTATTATTATTCTAATTATTACTCTTATTATTATCCTTATCATTATTATTTTTCTTCTTACTACCCTTATTATTATTATCATTTGTATTAAAATTACGGCTGCTTAAAAATAATATGAATTAACATTTGAAATATTTGAAATTGAAATACTTATACCTCAAATAAAATGAAATTAAAAAAAAAAGAATTATACAAAAAAACATCGAAATAATTCCAACATGAACATCCCCATCCCTATTCCAATTCTACTACCATCCCTATTCCCATTCTACTACGACACACCACCGCTACCAGCGACAACTGTCACGACGTTGGTAGCAAATCGAAAGCAGCGATGAAATAAAACCGTTTGTCAACAGACAAACGGTCTCTATTAGGTGAACGAATTTCATCCCGCAAAGTTGTTCGCGAATTTAACTCGCTTCGTTCTACTCCACCAGGGAGCGAAAAGTCTAGTGCTACAGTGAACGGTAGGAGTCCCGGTGTGTCTTCTATTTCGGCCCGGTGGACAAGTGAAGTTCGTCATCAGTGTCGTTTGGCTTGGCCGACAAGTTTCCTCTCCGATGGTCCGGTTGACTAGTGCGACGAGTTGAAGGACAGAAGCCTACGATGTACCAGTCACTCCATTCTGACCCGGCTAGTTAAGTGAGAAAAGAAGAAGCCGCCGGTGTGCCATCCTAGTCATTTGGCCCGGCCGACAAGCGACCTCTCTCCTGAAGACAGCCCTAGTTACCCAAGCCGACGGTGATTCGCCATGTTTCCTGGCCGTCTTCGCGGATAGCACCGAAACCGGAACAGACCAATCCTGAAGCTGTATCATGGTAAAGTAAATCCCAAAATCCATGCTTTCCTTTCCTTTTTATACTTCCGTACATTGAAATGCTCGAATTAAATTAATGAATATCAAACCTGTAAATTGTATTATAGTCTCTTTTAAAATCATTAAGCTAAGCCCTGAATATCCTCCATCTCCTGATTTCGGTTTTGTCCACTTTGGTATCGTAGATTTTGACGTAGGACTACGTTTGAGTTTTTTTAAAGGGAAGTTTTTCCGCCCAAATCCCCAATTTCTTCTTGGAGCAATATAGACGACCCTGAGGCCCAGGACAAAGCCCGGTTGGGGACAATAGTGGTTCCCAATCATAAGAATCTCTAACAATTGGCGCCCAACAAAAATAATAAGAAAAGGTTTCCACTTCACTATTGAAGTGGAACCCTTTTCAGATAAGCTCCGGGAGGAATTGGAATCCTTTATTCCAATTGTTCTTCCATACAGGATTAATTGTATTGAATTGTATCGGGATAAGAAAGGGATAAGTGGAAGTGTTTTCTTTTCGTGGAATCGTTCGGATAATGATAACTGCTGCTGTAAGTCGTTCTTTTCCTTTCAATTCATCTTTACAAATTAGCCTTTTTATCTCATAATGGCTGGAAAATAAAATAATCTGAATAGTAGTGTTAAATAAATATTAAGTGAAATTTATCTTCATTATTACACAGTGGTTCAAAATTATTATTTTTTAATTTTTATTTTATTTATTTTTTTTTTCTTTTTAATTATTTTGTGTCTTTACTTACACAGTGGCTCAAAATTATTATTTTCTAATATTTATTTTATTTAATTTTTTTAATTTTTAAATTTATTAGTGTCGAGTTTAGTGATAAAGCATACATTTATGCTTAATTTATTTGATTTATTTATGCTTTTTGTATATATTTTTTGAATTTTCTAGGTATAAAATTTGATTTATTGTTACTTTTTTTGCATTTTTTAGCAAAAAGTAGCTTTTGATTTAGTTTATGGTAGGTTTAAAATTTTTGTAAATATTTTTTGATTGAATTTTTATTTTTAAGCATTTTTTTCGATTTTGTTGTTTATTCTCAAGTGAGAAATGGCTGAATCACTGGAAATCCAATTCACACACGCTGTTGAAAAGATTCAGGAGTGGTACCACAGCTTAAGGGTGGACCACTTATCACCTGAGGAGTTGGACTTCGAGTTGAAAATTCGCTCGATCGTTATTCGGGATGATCCCACCTACTCTAGAAAGCGTAGGAGTCTTAGGGATCACCTAAAACTGGAGAAAGAAGACAAGAATCAAATAGCAGTAGAATTACAGGTGAACTGGGAGGAGACAATTCAGTTCTGTCGACAAAATTTCGACGAATTATCGGCAGGCCTACAGCAGAATGACAAAAACTTGAGGGTGAGGGGGCAAGCAAAGCTTTTGCATTTCGGTCATCGGATAATCCTTCTTTTGAATCAGGTTAGGGATTCGGGGGAAACAGAAAGCTTCCTCAAGGAAATGCTTGTTGATGTGGTGAACCTTCTGAAGCAGTATTTCCACACTGAAACAACTGAACCTGAATCTCATAATCGAGAGGGACTGGAGGATCAAACCTTAATGGACTTGTTCCGTACTGAGCTTGTTCCTGATGCCCATCCCCGATCGATTACAGATTCAGGTACAGTAGTTTCTGGTGTGAATACTACTTCAGAAAATACTTCGGTGGCCTCCCGGTTTGAAGGCAGTGATTGTGTGCGCTCTTTACTAGCACGCATTAAAGAGTTAGAAGCGGAGATGGCTAGAATGGGAAGACAGTGCGAGGAAGAGTCTCAACGCAGACAATCTGAGCTTCCTGGTGGAAGTCGGCAGCCAGTAGTGAGTTAGCCAGCGGCAAGCTCCTCCAACTATTCATTCCTCTTTCCCCTCTCTTCCGATATACTCGAACCTTTCACAGGGTCAGAGTTCTTCGGGGGCGGTCGATCCTTCTAGGCCGATCACTAGCGTAACCTTCTCGTTACCGCAGAGCCATCTCTCTACACAGCCGCAGCCTCCTTCAACCTGGCATAGCTATCTGCAGAATAATCCTTCCATTCATCCGCAAACCACCAATCCGTGGTTAGGATATCCAACTGCAAGTTCAGTACCATTTTCAAATCCGAGCCTCGGGACTTCGGTCTTGAATAGTGGGCAGTTTTCGAATCCGTGGCTAGGGAATCCGATTCCAAGCGTCAGTCAGCCAGCTTATCCATGGAACAATCCTATAGGGACTTCGGCTTCAACTACAACTGCCTTTCCTTCATCTAGCTTCGTTCCTTTCAATCCAGTTCCGTCTGGCAATCAGGTGCGTCACACCTTGCCGGTGTCCAAGTGGACAATCGCTAAATATGATGGTGAAGATCAAGGGCTGAAGTTGAACCAGTTCCTTGGAATGGTTCATGCGATGGCTGTTGCTGAACATGCTTCGGAAGCTGAACTGTTTGATTCAGCGATTCACCTTTTCAAAGGTCCAGCACTGCAATGGTACATGACCATGCGCGCTACAGGCCGGTTAGTCAACTGGCAGCATTTGGTGCTAGAACTTAGGCGGACGTTTATGCATCCCGACCTAGACACCTTAATAAAAATGAAGGTTTATCAGCGGCAACAAGCACGCCATGAAACCTTCCTTCAATTCTACCACGGTATGGAAGAGCTTTTTGGGACAATGAGTGTTCCTTTGCCGGAACACGAAAAGGTCCAAATCCTTCTTCAGAATATGAGGATTGATTATAAAAAGCAACTTAATTTCATTCCTATTGCTGACCTTCCGACACTTGTGTCTGCAGGCCAGAAAATAGATGCCGTAAACTTCTCAGTCTACAACAAAGTCTTTGGACCTGAGAAGTCGGTTAACACGGTTGAGTTTTCTGAACCGAAAAAGGATACATCTCAGGATAATCCCAACAAGCCACCCACTCCACATCAACAAGCCTCGTCGAGAAATTCGAAGGCCCACACTCCTCCTACACAGACCAATCAGAGTCGTAAGGGTTCCCAAACCGGAACCGATACTCCTCGCGGATCAGCACGGACACCAACCACTTTGGAAGACTTGATCGAGTCTCATCAACCATTATCAAGCCGACATTGCTTCAATTGCGGCAAGTTTGGGCATCGGATGGACCAATGCAGGCTCCCGAGAGGAGTACTGTGCGAAAACTGCGGTTTTCGAGGCTATCCGTCAAACAACTGTCCATACTGCGTAAAAAACGCGTTGGTAGCGAGCCAAAACCGCCGCCCGCTGAACCCAAACTACTAAGCGTAAACTCTTCTTCGTATTTTCAACCGGCTTCGGAGAATCTTTATTCGGAGACTCCGGCGTCGTACACCATTACGTACCCACGTGCGAACGACAACCGTCCTTACATATCGGTTGACATTTATGGGATTACTGTATCTGCCCTTTTAGACAGTGGAAGTAATCTCACACTCATAAATGATGCAGTGTACAAAAGAGTTAAACCCAAAAAACTGTTTCCACTGCCAGACCCACCCAACCTGCGAACGGCGAGCGGAGAAGCGCTCACGGTCCGTGGAAAGGTCTATCTACCATTTTCATGGAACGGTGTGGTTCGGGTTGTGCCAACGCTAGTAATTCCAAACCTAGCTATCAATTGCATTTGCGGAATGGATTTCTGGAAGACCTTCCGGATCCAACCCACAGTTGTAGGGTGCGCTATGGTTGAATATACCGGGGCAGAAATCACTCCGTCTCCGTTGCGTACACCATCTGTCCTCTCTGCTTCCGAGCAGAAGACAATCGACAATATAAAATCCCTTTTTATTCCTGCTCGTCCGGGAAAACTATCCACCACTCCACTGGCGGAGCACAAAATTGAGCTCGCTGAAGAATGGCGGAATAAGCCTCCGGTTAGACAGTTCCCGTACGTCATGTCTCCAAAAACTCAAGGTTTGGTGTCCGTAGAGCTGCAAAGATTGCTCGACGCGGGTATCATCGAACCCAGTAACTCTGATTGGTCACTAAACTGTGTACCAGTCGTCAAACCTCATAAGGTTCGGCTCTGTTTGGATGCGCGCAAGATTAACGAAAGAACTGTTCGTGATGCTTACCCCTTGCCGCACCCCTGTCGAATCTTAGGCCAACTTCCGCAGGCGAAGTACTTATCGACGATTGATTTGTCGGAAGCTTTCCTTCAAGTTCCACTTGAAAAGGCTTCGCGGAAGTATACGGCCTTTAGCGTGCAAGGTAAGGGGTTGTTTCAATACACCCGAATGCCCTTTGGCCTTGTCAATAGTCCGGCCACGTTGGCTAGACTGATGGACCGGGTTCTGGGCCACGGTGTATTGGAGCCTTATGTCTTCGTTTACCTCGACGATATCGTCGTGGTAACGGAGACATTTGAGCATCACGTCCAGCTCCTTCAGGAAATTGCACGCAGATTAAACAGAGCCAACCTAATGATAAACCTGGAGAAGTCTCAGTTTGGGGTGCCGGAAATTCCCTTCCTGGGATATCTTTTGAGTTCGGAGGGTCTTCGTGGGAATCCTGACAAGATTCGACCCATCGTTGAGTACGAAAGGCCCACCACGATCACTAAACTTAGAAGATTCCTAGGGATGGCGAATTATTACCGGCGGTTCATCCCAAACTTCAGCGAGACTTGTGGGCCTTTGTCGGATCTCCTGAAGTCGAAAACCAAAATCATCGGCTGGAATGAAGCCGCAGAGGGGGCGTTCTGTCGCATCAAGGAGCAGCTCATCAGTGCACCGATTCTGGGTAGCCCGGACTTCTCCCGGGAGTTTACTATCCAGACGGATGCTAGCGATGTAGCTGTCGCCGGAGTTCTCACTCAGCAGCAGGAGGATGGTGAGAGGGTGATATCCTACTTCTCCCGGAAGCTCACCACCCCGCAGAAGAACTACCACGCTGCTGAAAAAGAGGCTCTGGCCGCTCTCCTCTCCATCGAAGCATTCCGGGGCTACATCGAGGGCTACCACTTCACCTTGGTGACGGATTCGTCCGCCCTCACCCACATTCTTAAAACGAAGTGGAAGGTCGGTTCTCGATGTAGTCGGTGGAGCTTGGACTTTCAGCAGTTTGACATGACAGTGGTACACCGGAAAGGAAAGGAGAATGTCGTTCCGGATGCCCTGTCGCGTAGCATTGCTGTAGTTCAAGATTCACCAACTTCAGTATGGTACACTTCTCTGAGGGAGAAGGTTACCCGCCGGCCTGACGACTATGTCGATTTCAAGGTCGAAGACGGCAAACTTTACAAGTTTATCGCCGTTAAAAATGTGCCATACGACTCTCGGTTTGAGTGGAAGCAAGTTCTGCCAACCGAGGAAGTTTCCGGAGTGCTTAAACAGGCTCATGATGATAAGTTTCATCCCGGTTTCGACAAAACGCTAGCTCTTGTCCAACAGCGCTATTACTGGCCCAAAATGGCCAAAGATATTAGAGCCTATATACAGGCCTGTTCAACCTGTAAGGAGGTCAAGCCCTCTTACGTACAAACTACCCCGGAAATGGGTAAAATGCGCTGTGCTTCCCGACCGTGGCAGATTATTTCCATGGACTTCATTGGTCCTCTGCCACGTAGTCGTAAGGGGAATCAGCACATCTTAGTCATCTGTGACTACTTCTCTAAGTGGGTAATGATTCAGCCGGTGAAGAAGCTGGATAGTTCAGCCATGTGTGTGATTTTGAAAAATCAGTGGTTCTATAGAAATTCTGTCCCTGAAATCATAATCACAGACAACGGCAGCTCTTTCGTTTCGAAAGAGTTCAAGGAACTTATAGACCACTTCAAGATCACACACTGGCTGAACTCCCGCTACCATTCCCAGTCGAATCCCGTGGAGCGCGTGAACCGCAGTATAAACGCGGCCGTCCGCAGTTACGTCCAAGAGGACCAGCGAATATGGGACACCAAGATCCCGGAGGTGGAGCTGATGCTCAACACTAGTGTTCACTCCTCCACGGGATTCACACCGTATTTCATTACCCACGGACAAGAGCTAGCGGAACAGGGATCCGACCATCGTCTTTCTCGACACGGTGAGGAACTTTCTGCGGAAGACAGGGAGGAAAGACGCAAGCAGATGTTCACCAAAATCCATGAAATTGTTCGCAAGAACCTTGAAAAATCTCATGAGGTTTCCAGGGATCGCTATAACCTGCGAAACCGTACTTTCGCCAAGTCGTTCACGGTAGGTCAGTTGGTTTACCGTAAAAACATGAAGCAGTCTTCGGCTGCTGAAAACTATAATGCCAAATTAGGGCGGCAGTATTTACCCTGTAAAATCAAGGCCAAGATTGGCTCGTCTTCCTACGAGCTGGAAGACCTCAGCGGGAAAAATCTGGGGGTTTGGCCAGCCGTCCATCTCAAACCAGGGTGAACATCTGCATCGCCTTTCTTCCTTGACCTCCAATCTCAAATCCCCTAACCAGGATTCAATAAATCGGTGAAAACATCCGAATACTCACCTGTTTGCTTTGTTTTGTTTCTGATTCATTCATGCCTGTCCGTCGTCGTCGTCAGAACCATAATATTTTGATTGTCCGCCTCGTCGACATAGTTCGCATCATCCACTTCTTTTTCCTTTCTCTTCCGTTCCCCATGTTTACCTTTTTGCCAGGGTCGAACTAAGGGGAATGTTTTCCTTTTTCGTAACGCCTCCCAAGTGGCGAATTTCGATCGATTTGTTCGTCGGTCCAACCGAGGGGTCTACAGCGATTTTTGCTAAGCCTCCTCAAAATGATTTAGAATAGGGTACCCTAGAATCTTAGTTTAGCATATATAGCGTGTGAATGAATTGTATGTTGTCTTGGGAAATCAAGTTTTATCCCAGACAACCGTATGAATGAGATGTATGCATGAATGAATTTGTATGAAAGGTGGGGGGAATGAATGTGTGAATGAATGCGTACTTTTAATCCCGAGAAAATCTCGGTGATGATTATAAGGAAGAGATTTCCGAAAAGTTTATTTTCTCTCCTAATAATAGATTAGTTTTAAAATAGGTTATAATTGAGTTAATTTAAAATAAAAGTTTAATTTATAAAGATTTGATGATGAGAGGATGGATAAGAACGCTTTTATTCTGACGAATCTGTATTCTGGAAGGCTGTATTTTCGAGATTCACTTATTGTTTCGATGCAACTCAATCATTGTCCTCTTATTTCAGCTTATGGTAATTAGAGAGTACAGTGGTCAGGCTCGCTCTGCAATTTTATGTAATTTGAAGGAAAAGAGCCTCCTTTCATGATCAATCATTGTTTCAAATTATCACTTAAATTGCAGGGGAGAGAGCCACTGTAGGAGAACTAGCTTTCAGTGAATCTATCACGAATTCGAGAAGTAGGACTCCTGCTTCTCTAATTTGATCGTGGATCGTGAAAGTTCGCCTCTCCCGGTAATTCCTTCGATCTTAAACAGTGACTACTAATCTCGAAAAGAAGAGCTCCCGCCGAGGAAACAATCACTTTTCCTGATTGGAAGTCACCAACAAGAGAAAAAGGTTTACTGCGAACTAATTACCCTAAGAGGAAATAAGATTCGTAGTTCGGCAGCCAGACTCTATGGCTGAAAGTTAGGTGATTTGGTGGAAAAGAGCTCCTCTCTGCACGGAAAAATCATTCCACTAAATCAAAATAACCTTCAGCTAAAAGAGAGCTGCCAAAATAAGAACTCCTTACTTGACCTTCTCCTTCTAGTGGACAGTCTCTATTATTAAGTGTTATGTGATTTTGTGGAAAAGAGCTCCTCTCCATGGACAAATCATTGCACAAAATCAATCTAACACTTAACAAGAGGAGGGCCACACTGACATTTTTCCTGACCAATTTCCTTTTCAGTGGACAGTCTCTATTATTAAGAGTTACGTGATTTTGTGGAAAAGAGCTCCTCTCCATGGACAAATCATTTCACAAAATCAATCTAACACTTAACAAGAGGAGGGCCACAAAAGTCCTTATACCTAAATTCCCGATCCCAACTTCTCTTTAAAAAAAAAAAAAAAAAAAAAAAAAAAAAAAAAAAAAAAAAAAAAAAAAATATTTACAGGGAATATTTACAAAAAGACAAATGTAACCATTTTGAGAGGTTACACGTATCGCCAATCGTGAGACTCAGTGGACTCTAGTACTTCAGTAACCCGAAAGCCGACGAACTGGCTATAGCGCCTGTGGTCGGAGTTGATCCAACATAGAACATCCCGAGAGTCGGACCAGTAGAGTCGCTTAACTATACGGATCGATAGTGTATCAATCACAGTTCTTGATAGTCTCGTTCCGATGACTGCCGCTTGTAACTCCAGACGAGGGATGGATGTTAGCTTCAGCGGAGCCACTCTAGCCTTCGCTGTTACTAGTGAACAATAGATGTTTTCCCCGGATGAGAATCGCAAGTAGCATGCAGCAGCCATCCCATTTTGTCCTGCATCTACAAAAGTGTGAAGCTGTACATCATCGGCGTCATGGATTATATGCTTAGGCCAAAAACATCTTGGAATTTGCAGCTGCTCAACTTGCGGTAAAACGCTCAGCCAGTCCTGCCACTTCTTGAATTCATCGTCGTTAATTTTCTCGTCCCAGGTGATACCTGATCTCCAGACGTCTTGAAGAAGAACTTTCAAGTAAGCGAGAAAGTGGGCGATTAGTCCAAGCGGGTCGAATATAGTCATTAAGACACGCAGCACTTCCCGTTTTGTGGGACGTCTACCACATCTGATCAGTTCAGGATCATAGCGATTCCAGCCGACTTTAAACGTAAAGGCATCGACTGACGTATTCCACCACATGCCTAGAACTTTCTCGGTTGATAATTCAGTTGACAGGTCTAAACTCTTCTGTTGGTCCGCTTTTTGCCCTTGCAGCGCCTCCACAACATTCCTGGAATTACTTATCCAGTTGCGGATCTCGAATCCGCCTTGAGTGTGCACGTAGCTAACTTCTTTCGCGATGCGGATTGCTTCTTCTTCCGTTTGAACGCTAATTAACATGTCGTCGACATAGTGAGATTTGGTAATCGCTGCGCTTGCTGCAGGAAACTCAGCCTTGAATCGCTCCGCATTAAGGTTTTTGACATACTGCGCACTGCTCGGAGAGCAGCATGCTCCGAAAGTCATCACTGTCATAGTATAAACGACCAGTTCCCCACTTTCATCTGTCCAATAGAAGCATTGATACTGCTGGTCTTCTTGACGTATCTTCACTTGGTGGAACATCTCGCGGATGTCCCCTGTTACTGCAACAGGGTGAAGACGAAAGCGTAGAAGAATGTCAAGAAGAGAACATAATAGATCGGGACCCTTCAAAAGGACAGAGTTCAACGAGACACCGTGGGATTTAGCTGCAGCATCCCAAACTATACGGACTTTCCCAGGTTTGTTCGGGTTCGTTACGGGAAAAACAGGCAAATACCAAAAGTCGCTGGAGAGCTGTTGGACTTCATCTTTGGAAAGCTTGCGTATGTAACCCTTAGCGCTGTAGTCGGCGATCTTCTGTTGTAGTACTTCTGCAAGTTGTGGATCGCTTGCCATGCGTTTTTCTAGGCATCTGTGACGACGCAGGGCCATTGACCGGCTGTCAGGCAGACGGACGTTGTCATAACGCCAGAGCAGGCCAGTCTCGAAGCGGTCGCCAGAGAATCGTGTGAGGGACGTCAGCAATGTCTCAGCTCGTTGATCATCTGCTGATAGAAGTAATTTTGAAGAACTGCCGACTCCTAGGCTGTCTATGGAAAAATAGTCCTTCATTGCTTGGTGCATATCATCATTAGACGGTTCATTCAATGAACATACGTGGAAACTGTAATGAAACATGCTCGGCCCATTTCCTGATCCCAAATTGCCACAGATTGTCCACCCTAACCGAGTCTTGGTTGCGATTGGTTCACCGAATTTACCTTCTCGACTCCTGAGTGTCAGACCCAGCTGCGCATGCTTCGTTCCGATCAGAATGCGAGGTCGAGCATCGGTATACGATTTAATGGGCAAACCTTCTAAATAATGATACGTATGTTTTAGTTCATCGAAATCCAGTGTCTGTCGTGGCAGCAGGAGCTCTTTTACTGTTTGAACATCCTCTAATGTGAACTTCTCCGCTCCAACGTGTTGCCCCGAGACTTGTAGACGAACAATACAAGAGTTTTTCTCACACCGCTCGGTACCACCGGTCCACCGAAGGCATATCGGATTAGGCTTACCATCCAGCTGCAGTGCATCGGCTAGGTCTTGATCAAGAAGCGTTGTTCCTGAGCCTTCATCAAGAAAGGCATAAGTGTGGATACTCTTTTCTGGTCCTGACAGTACCACTGGAAGATAGCGAAAGAGAACAGAGCTAGAAACCGTTTGATGAGTATTGCAGCCGAGCTCAGCTCCGCTCGTGGTTGGCTGAGGATTCTCCGCTGCTGTACCAGAGTTCAGTTGCTTGGGTTTTTGATCGTTATGAAGGAGCTCGTGGTGCCGGAAGGAGCATCCGTCCTTTCCGCATGGATTCGCTTTGCACGATCCTTTGTGTTGACGAAGGCATGTTCGGCAAAGCCTGAACTCTCGAACAACAGCCCACCGGGAATCCCTTGAAAACTCCAGGAACCGCTTACACTTGTCAAGGGTTTTACAGGTGCCTTTACACACAGGACAGGTTTCTCTTGCCGGCCCGGATGTATTTGCTTCTTTCGGCTTTGCAGACAATTTAGTGTCGTTTTTATTCGGAGTTTCTACGTGAGCGTTAATGTACGTTTCTCCTTTTCCTTTCCGACGAAGTTCATTTCGCGTCGATTTCATCTGAAACGACTCGGTTGGAAACGTTACCGAACTAGCTGCTTCGGCAAGCGAATATATCTACTCACTGAAAGTCGCCAGGTTGACGGTCAGCTGTGTCTTCCGGTGTTGCGCCCACGTAAGCTTTATCGATGGTGGAAGCTTTCCAACAAGCTGGTGTAGGAGACTTACATTGTACATGTACTCTTCTAGCCCGCATGAATCAACTGTCGCACAGAAATTCTGTACGCTAACCGCAAAGTCAACCAATGTCTCCAGGCGATCTTCTCGTATCGGCGGCAGAGAGCTTATCTTCCCAATCAATGAATGAACAATGATCTCCGGTTGCCCAAACAGCATTTTCAGCGTGCTCATTACACCCTGTACGTTACCCGGATGCATCAACCTACACTTAACTGACTCGTAAGCTTTTCCCTTCAAGCTTCTTTGCAGCCGCACGAGATTTTCCTCCTCCGTGAATCCACACATAGCTGTCGTGCTGTTGAACATCGATAGAAAAATCGGCCAATCTTCCGGGCTGCCAGAAAATGTTGGTAAATCCTTTGAAACCGCTTGCCTCGCTGCGATTTGGGAGCGGGACAGCTGGAACGGATCGTATTCGTCTAGTTGCATCGCCTGGTTTCGGCTGAAGGCCCCATTGTTGTTCTGCTCTAGGACTGTCGAATTTGCTAGAGATCGGGAAACCTGGTTCAACGCCGGCTGAATTCTCGTAGATTGTGGCTGAACATTGGGATTAAAATACTTCGACATTCGGATGGCTTCTGGCTGACGTGAGTCGAACTCCTGCTGTGCTGGTAGCTGATTTGCTTGGCTCCGCTCTTGCTGTGCTGGCAGTTCGTTTGGCTGTTGCATTGCCTCGGAATGATACCCCTTCTCGATCCAGTTCTCCACACGGTTCCGGGAATAGACGCTACTTGAACACCGACTCGATCCTCGTTCACTGGCTAGCTGTTCCAGTAACTGATATTTTTTATCCAGGAACGCTTTATGTTTCTCCGCTTCTAGCTGTTCAGCAATCCGGCGACGATCTGCTTGTTGCTCTTCGAAGGCCTTTTCCTCTTCTAGCCGCTGTAGCTGCAATTTGGCACGATTACGTGCTGACCTCTGAGATGACGAACACGAGACCTCCGATGATGCTTCGTCCAATCGGATGGCAGGCAGTCCCTCTAATGATGGAACAAACAGCTTTTTTCCAGTCCTATGCGGCTCTTGCGACGAGCGTACTACTGGATCTGATGTAATCGGTGGCACGTGACGGCTACCGCTCGATGATATCTTCTGCCCTCTGGTAGAGCCTGCCTTTTGCGATGAAACACGTTTAGACGAGTGTTCTGTGTTGGCATCCTTCAACGCTGGATTTTTGTCTGATGTTGACGTTCGCTGGTTCCATGTAGCAGTCTTGCAGTTGGCACAACACCAGCTTTGATCGACAACTTCATCTGTGACTCCAACGCACGCAAAATGATGCCATCCATCGCACTGGTCACACTGCACCATATCATCCGAATCGGCTCTTCTACAGGTCTTACAGGTGTATCCATCGATGGTCCTTTCGTTCCCATCCACCACCACTACTACTGGATCCATATCCTCCTCACCGACCACTTCACTAACCACTTCACCTTCCTTGGCCTTCTGCCCACTCTTGCCACTCACTTTGCTACTTCTGCCGTCGGACTTTGCACCACGACTCGACATGCTCGCGAACCGAATTTTTCGTAATAAACGAAAATTATATTTTGTTGGATTTAATCCAACGGGACTTTTCCGAAACTATAATTCTCAGTTGGAAACGAAATGAAGACGCGTAATCCGATTGTCGTTCGACAGATAGAGAGAGAATATAATTTTCCTGTAGATGATATAATAGTTAAACTTAATAACAACGAACTACTTTAGTCGTATGTTTCGTGAAAGCTGACTTGTGAACCACTGATTCGCAATATCAGGCAGCCCAATTCATATAATAATAGGTTAATGGCAACTTACGTTTAGTTCCCTTTATGTGTGTTCATAGAATGTACAATCACGAGTTTGGTGGACGAATCTAATGATTAAATGTACATATTTAGATTTACCTTTTCGAAGCTATTCTTAAGCCTTTATCTTACCGGTAGTAATATAGTGTAGAATGCTCAGGGCATATATCGAAGGGATGACTATGTAGTGCGATTTAGGTTACCTAGTATAAGATTAGCATTAAGTTTCTTTTTGTACAATATTCATGTAGGTAATCTCACCAGTTCAGCATGTAAATAGTAGATAGTAATACAGTATTTATAATTCACTAGGTTTAGGTTCAAATTCACCGGTATTTGCATTAGATTTTAGCTAAGTTTAGGATGGAATCGTATTCACGCTTTTCCCTTAACACTTGGTCCTTTTGGTTCTTCACTCACCTGGTGACAGGTCGCATACCTGTCACTCCTATGTCATATCACCACAGCCACAGTCTTGCACGCGGGATTGCAAGCAACATAGAGACCATGGTGATAGACGTGCGCGCTGGCCTAATAGGGTAGGCCAACAGGGTAATTATTCTAAAGCAAACCCTGACCCGTCCCGAACCCGAAAAATTTTTGCTGTTCAAACCCGAACCCGACCCGAAACCCGAAAATATTTTCCAAGAAAAACCCGAGTTCGAAATGATGATAAATTCATCGTTTCTGATGCATACAAAAGCTTTCAGATTGTTACTCTGTTCATAATTCACATCAAACCCGACCCAAACCCGAATAAACCCGACTTTTTTCAAGCCTGAACCCGATTATTTTGTAGTACTCAAACCCGACCCGAACCCGAACCCGAAATGTTTCAAATTTTCAAACCCGAGATCCGACCATCTCTAGTTTTAACGTCAGGTATATGAAAGTCGTGTGAACGTATATCTATATCTAGTAAACAACAGTCGTTGAATTCCTATTGGGATTTTTAAGGAGATATTCTTATAAATTCTAGATTTTAACGGCTTTTTTAAGATCTTAGGAAAATCTCTGATGTATTCCTTTTTACAGGGGTTTTTAGACTTTTTGCCTCACGGAGCATTTTTTATATTACTTTGTTGGGCGGAGCACCTGCTTAATATTGCGACTACTTTGACCAGCGTAAATCAATCCTATTATTCCAATAAAAATTGGATTCAAATCCTAAAATATGTGAGCTTCTTTATCACAGGCTTAAATTGGAAGAATTTGACATTCGAAGTTGCAAGTTCAAGGAAATGCAACGAAACCCCTTGGATAATTGGGTTTCGTTACATTTCTCGAAAAAAAAGGAAAGGAAAATTTTGCTGAATATTATCCAGGAACAAGGTTGATTTTTTTAATTTTATCAGCAATTTATCTAGAAAATCTACCAAGACTTCCTCAGGATTCCAGGATTTTTTCAAAGATCTTTGCAAGAGTTCATCGGGAATCTCCACAGAAGTTTTACCAGAGATTACTGTAAGATTTCTTTATCAACAATATGCTTAACAATTTCTTGGAATTTTTTTTATAGATGTTTCGTTTGTTAATTTGCCAAATAAATTGTGATTTGATTTGCTTTATTATAGAGTCTTTCAGCCGCAGGCTGGTTCGTCTCTTAAGAATTAAATAATTTCTGGACTCTCCAAAAGAATCTTAGAAGTAATTTCTGAACAATAGAAATTCCTTTACGACAATTTGGATGATGGTTAATATAACTGAAATAATCAGTGGAAATCTTGAGAAAATGACTGGATAAAGAATTTTTTTGATAAAATTTACGAAAGAAATCTTTGGAATCTTATTAGGTTGAATTCATGAAAGCATGTTGAACGAAATTCTTGGTGGAATTCTTCAGGAAGTCCATAAAATAATCAGTAAATACATTCTTTTCAAAGAACAGTAATACTTGTCGGAATGTTACGAGTACTAAGTAGTCGTAAATACAAAAATAACACACTCAGTCCTTGAGGAAATGATTCGTTTGAAATAAATGCGTTTTAAGTTGTAATTGAATATATTTGGAACGCATTTTTGATACACTGTACATTGTTTATTTTCAAATTACATGTTTTAGTTTAAGATTGTTTGGTGTAAGGTTATAAATATTACGAGCTCGCGCAGCACACCTGTTAAACAACTTTTTTATTATATCCCTGACGGAATCATTAGTTGGTGGATAGATATTTGAAGTTTGTAACGAAGAAATTTTTGGAAAATTCGTGGGCAATTATTTGACAAACAGGCAGGAAACAGAAGAAATCGCAATTGGTTCTTTTTCAACATCGTCGGTCGCAACTAGAGTGGATAGAGGGGTCATTGCCCCTCTCTGGCTGACAGAAAAACAAATATAGTAACCTGTTTTGAGAGGAGTAATATTTCATCTTGATTTTTCGAAAATTGTCTCCAGCATTAAAATTAAGAACAATTGTGTAATGATCTACTTCTTTAAGCTCAAGTTCAGGTCAGGTTACTGCCGAAAATCATTAAAAGATTCCTCAATAGGTCTTGTCAAAAAATAATAGTATGAAACTCATCAGAAATCTGCCAAGGATCCCGCCAGCAGAACTACTAATTATTTCAAAACAATTTCATTCAGGTAAGATGAACAATGGAATAATAATAAAT
Organism: Aedes aegypti; assembly: GCF_002204515.2. Classification (NCBI taxonomy): domain Eukaryota; kingdom Metazoa; phylum Arthropoda; class Insecta; order Diptera; family Culicidae; genus Aedes; species Aedes aegypti. The sequence continues at coordinate 97,164,544 of NC_035109.1, read as the reverse complement.
CTCTCAATGGGTTCCTTTAAATATTCCTTCAAATGTGTTTTCTAAGATTTTTCCACGAATTCTTCCAAAACCTTCAGCATTTCTCTGATTTTTTTTTTCAGGAAATAATTCAAATATTGTCAGTTGTGTGCTTTTACTGGGTTTCCTCTATTTTTTTTCTAGTAACCCTGGTAAGAAAAAGATACTCCTCTATAAATACTAAACTAAACTAATTTCACTAAACTACTAAACTCAGTTGTGTTTTGAATTACTACATTGCATAAGGACTGTTCATTGTATAAAGTATATACAATATATGCTATATATTTTTCATTTATCAATGAAATCGCAATCGGTTTTCTGTACATCGTTCAACTAATATTGTAAAATGTTGTAGTACTAAAATAATCAGCAAAATAATTGAATTTCATACTTATAAGGAACAACGTTTAGAACGGTAGATTGAAAATTCGACAATCTATATTTTTTATTTTCGAAAATGGCTTGCTCTTTGAGAGTATAATCAATCAAAAGCCTGCTAGAAAATATCAAGTTATTTTTATAGCAGCAATTTTCCAGATATCATAAAATCATTTTTAACATTTTTTTAGAGAATTTTTTTTTTAATTTAAGTGGAACAGATATGAGCCGAATTTTCAAGTATAAAATACGTCCTGACGGAAGTACTAATATAGTATTGAGGTACCGCGGGGCAAGTGAGAATACGGGGTAAGTGGGGCGTTTCGTCATAGCTCAACTAGGAAAAGTTTTTCATGGGGGTATTCTTCTAGAAAGTTGAAGATACAATGACAAGGAATGTATTTAGTACTAAACATATTGTTATTTTTATTACCATGTGGTTCATGTAACAGTTGTCAGTTCAGCGCCATTTTCAACTTGCATGACAAATTGTGACACGTTCCACGTCTTGCATTGACTCGCAAAAAATAAATGTGTTTTAAATCGAATTTCCATCAGTTTGCTATAATTTTAAGTATTATTACAAGCTGCTAACGATAAACCAGTATTTTGTTTTCATTTCATATGAAATTTTCGATGGTCTATCTTACCCCAGAATAAATTTGTACCTGGGGTAAGTGGGACCGATCAAAACAAAAACCACAATCAAAACTTTTCGTACACGTTTCATACATTCTCCTAGAGAGTAGCACTAAAACATTCAAACAAATGATTTTTATCAAAAAAGATCACCCTCAAATTACGTAATTGCATAAGAGGGAGAAGAAAAGTGTTATTATTCTTTATTTTTAAATTTATTTTTTTATTTTTGAAATACGACTTCAAAATTGAACAAACACACAGCTGAACTTTGAAATGCATCATGAGAACGATTACTTTTCTTTTTTTATTTGAACTTTATTTGTTATTTAAACCAAATAAAGTAAAGGTGGAAAACAATTCCACCCCATAAGGTGGTTTTCTGCCATGCATTTAAATAATAACAAAACATATTTATAATTTCGTCAATTATTGATTGTTTATGTTCTATCATTTTCTACATTAACAACTTATAAATGATATATTTTGAACATGTTTAATTCCTCTTTACGCTTTTATTGAGAAATTTTCAGTTAATATTAAATGTGAGGTGACATACTATTAAATAAAGGGTTTCTTCCTAAAACGTAACGTAATTTATGGTTGATCCCTTATGTACATCAAATATGTACTTAAAATTAAAAATCTATGAATTATCAATCCTATTATTGTAATGGTTGACTTACTGATGTGGATTGACGCATGAAACTGGATGTGCCCCACTTGCCCCGTTTAGTGATTCGATTAGTTTCATGCACACACCAGCAAATATGTTGCTAAAACGTGATTGTGTTGTTGAATTTGAAAAATATTGACATTTGAAAATTTGATTGAACAATTTGTTTGAACTATCGTTTTTTTCGTTCCCACTTGCCCCGCGGTACCATAATATGAAAATTAACCTACGCCTTCATAGAGTTGTTTATGCTTTATTTTCTGAAGACATCTCAAAGCACAATGACAATCATCGAAATTGGGAACACTGCTGCAATAAAATCGAATTTGTTTTCCGTGCATTATTTTCATAATGTGTTGTTCTGAGATTACCTATCAAAATATTTGCAGAAAAGCGCTTACACTGAAAATAATCCATACGTTCGATTGTAATTATTTTAAACGTGGATCTGTCGTGTCGAATTGCAAGGTGAAATGACGTGTAAAATTTGTGATTCTGTTAAGAATTTATTTTGATTAGATAGCAAAGCCTTTTACACATGTTTTACACTAGTGTCCATCACTAGTAGAACTAGTTTGCCGATCATGACAAGGACTCATATTTGCCATTCACGCGTGACATGTCAAACATGTTATTTTTGAGAGAACCGGGCGCCCGTAATGGATGTCTGGAATCGGAAAATCACACAACCGCTAATAAATCATTCAGCAAAGTTTTCGATAATTTGTAAATTAACGTGTTTTACATTTAATTTTTGATTGCCGATAGCGACTGGTTTTTCACGTTCGATTGATGGTTTTGCAATTAGTGAAAATTCACGTGTGAAACACATTGATCGAGCTTGTAGAATGTTTTCAGTGTACAGTTTACTGTAGACCGATAAATATGCGTACATGATTTTAAAACTATGAGATATTTTCATAGTACTATCATACAAATATAGTTTCTTTAGTAATTTAAACTAATTCATAATAGCTTTTTACTTTACTTTTTTGCTGGGAATAAAAGGATGGTGTATCAGCAAATTTGGCCATTAAGGATAATTCACTAGAGTGACCTAGGGTCAGAGAATAGTGGCATATTATAGATTTTTCTGAAGCTCTACCTCTAGTAGAATAGTAAAGGATATCAACATACAACTTGTACATAAAAAGGAGGATTTTTGTTAGGCGAAAAAAATGCTTAATTTTGACGAACAGTTTTTCTTAGGAGTTTTTGGAAAAACTATTTAGTTCCTCAGCCATCTTGTTTTGAACATTCACCCATTTCAAATTATTACCCAAAGATCCCAACATATTCAGCATCACCAACCAAAGGTGACTCCCAGATCTTTACTTTTTCCTACTAACCTAATATCCTACCCTACCCTTCCCTTTCACGATGACCGTTAAGACGCGGCTGGCGCCGTTCTTCTTCTTTTTGCCATTACGGCCCTCAGCTAGTCTTGCTGAAATATTCAGCTTTACGATATCTGAAGTAAAACCTCATTTTTTTATTTACTTCTAGTAATTATTCTGGAATCTTGCTTTGACTAACTTCAAGAGTTCTGTTTGTCAAAAAAAAAATCCAAAAAAGTAAATTTCAGCGTCTCTCAAAAAATTCAACCAGGAATACCTTACATGATACATTAGACATAGAAACAGTAAGGCAAATTTCTTTAAATATTTTATATTGGACTCTAATGAATGTTACTTCAAAAATTACTGTGAGGTATTCTAGAGTAATGCTAGAAAACATTTCTAAAGAAAAATCTTTAAAAAACGAGGTTTGTTTGGAAAAAATCATGCAGGGTGCCGGTACCAATGGTTGTAATGTACCAGTAGATTGGACTATGGAATAAAACGTACATTTTTTTATAAAAACGACATGTGCTATTTTTGGTAGATAGATCGCCTCTAGTTTAGTCGATTTGCCAAATTTCAGCTTTTTATTTCATCAAAAAGTCATATAAATAATTAAGTTTACGCAAAAAAATTTCTCCCTTGCACCAATAGTTGCCGTCGTGTTCCAGTAGTGGATCAACGGATGGAAGCAGTTTTTAAAATGGATGTATAAAAATGAAGAACAGTCCCAGAGATGTTCTTAATGCTTCATTCGAAAGATATTAGTTGCTGTTCGAAGGGAAAAATGTTAAACCTGTGTAAAAATTTGCCTTTTTGTTTAAAATTCCTTGTATAATTCCCAAACGTCTACTACTGGAGCACTAGCGCAACTACTGGAACACGTGTACCAATAGTGGCTCAAGCGATTTTTTGTTAAAAAATTAGTTTTATCACTCTTTTTGTATTTTTCCCATATAGTAGAGGTTGAAATCTTTCTATTGACGCCAAAAGATCTCTGCTAAGGCTTTTTGTTATTTTGTTATGATTTTTTATAGCTTAGGTAGTCCACTAATGGCACCGGCACCCTTCAAATCTCAAAATGAACCTATTTTTTTTATTTTTGTGGAAAATACTTTTAGTGTTTTAAAGGAGTTTCTCACCCATTTTTGAAAAAAAAAATCCTGAATAAATTTTTCAATTCTTGATTTCTAGAGTAGTTGTCGGTGTTAATGTTTAAGGTGAAGATAAAACAAAGCCATACGTAGAATGTTCAGGAACACTTATCTGGAGATGAAAATTGTCATTTGCGCTGAAAACTTCGAATGAAATCGATAAAGTTTTTAGCGCATGGAAACAAATGGAGGTCCTATGGGCAATTTATGGTGGAATTCATGTAATTATTTATGACATAATCGCAAAAGAATATTTATTTTTAAATAATATTTAATTTTACATAACATAACATTGCATGAAATGTTACATTACTCGTATTGAAGCCTCACGTTTTTTATATTTTGCGTTATAATATATTTTTTGTATTATGTGTTGTTCTTGGTATAGGAAATTATGAATTTGTATGTACTTTTTTTGTGAATTAAAAACAAATCTACAGGTATCTTGAGTTAAAATTCTGAGAAATTCTTGGTGCTCCGCGTAGCCTTGGCAGGTGCTTTGCGACACGTTTTAAAATTTTAACCAATGCTCCTAAATATATCAACATTTTCCTTGAAAGTACAATATATGTTGTGTAAAAAATGCGTATCATAGCACGTCACGCATAAAATTTTAAAAATCCCAAATGTGTAGTACAATTAATTGTACGCTGACTTTTTGATAGTAATTTAGTAATTTGTCGGCAAATCAATCTATCAAATGTTCATCTTGAACGTTATTAAGTTCTCTAGATTCGTGTTTTTGAAAATTTGAGGAGTGAATCCAACTCATTTTCACCATGTTTTTGTTTTAATAATTATTTATTGGCAATCCACCATAAGATAATGATACACAGTTTTTCACGTGTCGAACATCTGCACTATTTAATTTAAAAAAGTGCTCTGCGAGTCCAAACTGCTGAAAACCTCTGGTTTAGAATAACAGCACACAAAAAAATGCGATTGCAAAAAATATCGAAAATTTTCATTTTGTGAGAAATTGTTTAATATGTAATGCTTTTGAGGCCTTTCCCCTGATGAAATTCCTGGTTTTGCTCATGTCATAGGGTAATTCGCCAACATAGTCTAGTTTCTCGCTTATTGTTGACTATCCTATAAGAAAAGCACTAACTGTTACTATTGAGTAATTGACGAATGATCCTTCTGATTGTATTTTGGTTTAGTAAATTTATAATCAACTTAGATTTATCGTGAGTTACAAATGCAATGTTAGTTTCTGCAATGATTTCCAAAAATATATGCATTTGAGATTATTCCTCAAATGAGACATTTTGCGCCTTCGTTCCCTACCAACCGGGCTTCCCGGTGCAAGCAGAAAGTAACTAACTCTACTGCTGCGATATCGTTGCTCTTTGCTTGCTTGCTAGCTTGCTCATCATCGACATCGTCGTTCTCAGTCGATAGAACGGCGTCGGTCGAAACGGGTGCTCTCGCTATAACTACCGCGCGCGCCCATCGTAGAAGTAAACGTTCCGAACACGCATATGTTTCGCCATCGGTCAGCTGTTTTCCATCGGAAGTTGATCGGGGCGCGCTTTTCCGGAAACTGTCTCTGTAGGATTCCAGCACCGCCGTTCCGAAATCTAGCTATCGGAGCTAGTTTTGTTTGCCCGCCAACGGTTATACGGTGAATGGTGAATCCGTTGGGATATGAAGAATTGCTGTTTCGTCACGAAGATTAAGTGCTAACTGCGAACGACGGACGGATTTATAAGGCCTTGGAATAGCTACGGATGGCCTGTGGTGATGATTACGCAGCGATGTGACGATACAGTTTCGGTTTCATAGTGCGATGGGATCGACGGTGGTTGTTATTCAACGATTAATTTTGTGAAATGTGTCATACAGAGCATGCAGCTTCAGTATAGTTCAGAGAAAACATCTATCTGTTCCCGTAATCAGCCTGACAGTGCTTTGTGTTTGTGCATTAAGGTGGTCCATTTTTATATGAAAAAAGTCAAACATCCGCAAATTTGTTCATTTGGACTCCCATAGGCTACTGTGAAAATTTGAACGGGAACTAAACGAGCTTTAAGTTTATATGAACAAAAATCGACCAAATGTATGGGAAAACTGTTTCAACTACATTTTATAATATAGGGTGCACTGCATTTTGTTTATTGTCTTCGTAAATCAAAATTAATCAAGTTTCTAAACAATTTAGGCTACAAAACTTTAGAATAGATGTATATTTATTACTTCTGGTACATTTTAGAATATTATGTTACATCTAGGAATAAGTATTGAGGGTAGAAATTTACTAATTTCCTTACAATATCACTTCATTTGAAGTATGTTTTTGAATACATTCTTAATCACATTTAAATAAACTTCCCTCATCAAATAACCATGTTTGACTAGTAAAATGAACCTGTACTTTGTTATTTTTTTTCTAAAATATGTAATGATAACAATGTTTATATAAATCATTGCTTACCCATATGTCTGTAACTAACGCAAATGGATATACAAATAATGGAATTAGCATTGTAACTACTTCAATTCGATTTGAACGTTACTTTTGCAACATTGTAAGCTGTGGCCCATTTGGAAATTGAAAGAATTTACATTTAATTCAACAAAAATGAATTCTGTTTGAACTAAAATGTTGCATTGCTTGTAAGCTTCAAAGGAAAAATAATAAAACAAAATATTCATCCCCTTTTATAAGAAATTGTCGGACTTTTCCCGGAATACGATTAATTTATTTGCGCACACTATTTTCATCCATATAAATTTGACAAGTTTATCCCATTTAGTTTACAGTTCGTCGATCTTTTGCCGATACTTTGATTCGCTCTTTGCTTCCGCTTCATAATAGCCCAACATTTTTAATTGGGCTGATTTGGGGTCAATTGGGTGGGTATCTCCTATCATGAAAAAATCCTCAAATTCCGTCAACACTTGATCAAACAACTTCGTTTTACGGAATTTGGCCACATTTCTCTAATTTTGTTCCCAACTTGGTTGTCTTTAATATCCGAAGTCGAATCTATTGCTCGGTACTGCACTGCAAAAAGTTCGGTTTTGGCCAAATCACGGTCTAAAATGTTTGGATTTGAATCAATGGTCCTGATTTTAATCCACAGCTGACGGTGGACAGTAACTGCTCGACGCTTCCTTTGTGGCTTGCGATTTGTCAAAACAGTTACTGCGTACTTATTCAGTACGAGCCACACATTATATATTGAAAAACCTAATAAGTTTGCAATTTCTATTCCTGATCAAGACGGTGTTTTCAAATTTTTGTGCACAATTATTTCCCTTGTCTCTTCTTCCATGTTGAAATTCTCAGAAGTGCGTTCGAATTAAGCTGCGAAAAAAAAATCATGTGATGTTATTATTGTTAACTAGCCGTCCCGGCAAACTTCGTCTTGCCATCAAGTAGGCTGTTGAATACCGGGTACCCCCGTTGGTTTGACCACATTTAATCTGAACACTTTTTAATTTGTACCCCGCTAATTTGAACATCGTTCAGATTAAAAATGGTTCAAACGTCATTTAGCTCATGGAACGGAGTAAAGTGGAATGGAACGCCGCGGAACGGAACGCAGAATCAAAACAAAACAGTGGAAGAGGTTACCAGAAACACGTTTTTAGGGTGACTAGATGTTCAAATTAAAAATGTACCCCGATGGTTTGCATGATGTACCGTTCAAATTAACGGGTGTATACGGTACGCTATAGTTTCGTCCACTCTCGTTTTTCCGACTTTTCCGGTGAATATCCTGGGATTTTTATACACACAAACACGTCGGAACCTCTGACGAACAAAACGGAGAAATAATCGTTTAAATCCGTTAACCCGTTCGTAAGCCATTTCGTGACATACAAACACCATTCCATTTTTATTTATATAGAAGAGCACACGTGGACGGTTGAGCTTCTAAATTGGACCTCTAGAGCATAGTTTCCCAAACTGTGGGTCGCGACCCCCAGGGGGGTCGTGAGCTGGTCTATGGTGGGTCGCGAAAAAATATCTTGATTTGTATTAATTTTCTTATATTTTTTTCTTACATTTTCAAATGTCTCATCAAATCTAGATAAATGGTTTGAAATCGTTCTCATTTATTTATTTCTGCATTTATTTCAGCGTTCCCGACAATCATTAGGTACTGATGATCAAGATACTTGATTTGGCATTTGAAATTTTCTTTCAGATGTCGATTTTTTTTGGTAAAAAACAAACCTTATTTCTCATATCGGAAAAGCTTTACTTGAATCTGGTGAGCTGTTTCACATCAACGTTACTAGACAAGGAGTTTTGGCAGATGTCGAAATTTACATACTACATTTCTGTGTCAAACTTCTGAAACATATACTCAACTTGGTCAAGAATGAAATTTGAATTATTTTTGTTCAAAGAGGTAAATCATAAATACTGGCAGTTCAGTGATTTTTAATTATAAAGAGATCTCTCAATGCTCAAATTTTTGACTCAGAAAAAATTGCTCAATTGTTTTGATTGTTATTGTTGATAAACCAAAAAAACGCACAAATAATTACATTCCAGTTGAGAAATCAAAAAACTTTTTTTCGTGATTCCTGAATTTCTATGTAAAATCCATTGATGGAGAGCCAGATCTTATTCTTGGCACTTTTGATTCCCTTAAATTTGGCCATAATATGCATCGTATTAAAGTGTTTCTAAACGATAATTTTCAGAAAATTGGTCCTAGAAAAACCGCCCATTCCAAAGTGCACAAGTAGCTCTGCACTATACTTCCATCAAAAAAGCGTTGTGGTGAAATATAATATTGCGAATTGAACAATATTGTTTGAACGAGAAGTGACATTGAAATGTTAGCAAAATCGTAAAGTCTGTCATAAACGCGCTTGGTGCATGTCCGTGATCAAATAATGTATCCGGCAAAGAATGTTTTAGTGGAAAACAAATCCCTAAATTTTGTTCATTTGGTGGGTCGCGAGGAATATGCCAGACGGCTAGGTGGGTCGCTTACTCGAAAAGTTTGGGAACCTATGCTCTAGAGTCGTTATAAGAACCTAAGATTTTTGTTCCAATTCTAAGTGAGCCATACCTTATCCTAGTTTGAAAAGTATTTTCAATTTATTAGTAGTAAATATATGAATTATTGATTTAAATGACTTCAAGTATGTACCTTCTTTGGTTTTGGTTGAACATTGAAGTGAAATTGACCTTATCAATAGAAAAATATCACATATTTAGTACTAAATATATACTGCACATCATCAGCATTTAGAAAAGTTCATAATTTGTTTTATGATTATGAATATGTAATGCAATTCGGAGCAGGGAATCTTATTAGGTTGGGACTAATCGTTCTGATTTGTTGCTTTCAGCGTATAGATTTCATGATCTTTTTCAACAAAATCATATACATAAAATCCCAGAGTTGTCTGTATGTCAGTAAAACTTTGAAATGTTTCATCGAAAAGTTTCATTGAGCGCTACAAAAGCCATTTAAGAGCACTAAAACAGTCAATTCGAGTACTAGAGGATTACAACTGCTTATTCAGAGCACTACTACAGCTATATGATAGAATATTCTGGAGTTCTCTTGGAACATTATTTTTCCCAATTCGTAGAATATTCTCGAACTTTCATTATTTTCGTTTTCGTTTTTAGGAACTTGGTAGATGATCAAAACCTAAACAACTCAATTTCAAATACATTGTAGTTCGGTCGGATTTAATTCGGGTTGCGGTTGAATATTTGATTCATAACGGTGTTTGCCAATTTCAACCTAGGTTCAAGGACGAATTCTACATAAGCAAAAGCCAGATAATGAGATGAATGTGCAACAAATTTTCGAGTTTTTTTTTACTTATAGTGAAAATTACATGAGTTGATATTCCATGACTCGATATCGACTCAAGGAAGCATACTGAAACCAAAATGTTATGGCTACAATGATAGTCCCTTAAAACAGATTTCCAGAGCATTCCTATACCATGACTTGATATTTCCATGAGGCGATGGTTACTGCCCCCTAATGGTTCCCTCCCTACTGTGATTTTGAAAAATGAGTATATATTACTGCAATATTCGAGAATTTTCGGTAAGATTATTTTATAATTCATAGTATTTTCTGGAAGTTTTGAAATATTTCACAACATAAGAAACACTACAACAGCATTTAAAGCTATAATTATTTCAGATTAAAGCATTACAATTCCATTAAGGTCACGTGTATGATTTAGTGTGGTCAGAGCAAACATTTAGGCGATTTGGCGAATATTATTATCATGCACTTCAAAAAATTATACATACCTTTTCGCTATACAATTTTGTTGGAACGTGGGGTAAGCTAGTATTTAATGATTTAGTTTATTTTGGACACATATGGATAAATTACACTGCAGAACACGTGTTGGTCACTGTGAACCAAAACCCCACTATTTACTTAATTTTGGGTTGCTTAGTTCAATGCCTTTTTAAAAATACAGAAACACGGAAACACGTCTAGTTTTTGAGAAATTGGCTGTTGAAAATGAAGAATTTGACGTTTTCAGTGACTTTGAACTTCATGTGTTTAACAATACTTGATCAACAAAGTTTATAATATTTTCGATGTTATGGTTTAAAATACCCAAGTAATCAGTAGCCCGCTAATTCGCCTTTTGCCTTATAAGGCTATTATTCGGCTAATATAGGGCATGTCAGTTCTATAATAGCATTATTTTGGTACGCAGGGCGAATTAAAGTGATATTTGATTACTTGGGTAGTATTGTACTTTGCACTATGAGAGAAGCGAAGAATTTTGTATGGAAACGGCAAGCATGTTGAAAAGTCGATTTTATCAAAGTCTAATCGTGTAATTTAAATCATGTTATATCTCAATTGAAAATTTAAGTAATATTCTGCATGCTTAGTGGATAAGATCACTCAAAAGTATGATAGTTCATACTCTAAATTTCATGCAAACATCAATAAAAACAGTATTCCATACAATCTGATAGTATGTTTCATCAGATATTGTATTGAATGATGTATGACCGCTCCGTACAACAAATGGAACCATTGTGCGCTGTAGTTGATGCAATTCTTTCGTTTTATAGTGACTTGAAAATTTTCTAAACAGTAGAGAAGAGACTGCAATAAAACTTTCGTTGAGAAACAAAAAAAAGTTATACCGACATAGTTGGTAGCAACAGAGTGCCTTTGAAATAGAATCTTTAGAAACCTTATGCTTAAAAAAAGGCCAAACCGGAAACAAAAAATAACCAAACAGGAATCAAGAGGTTCAAGTTCGTAGGTTATTTTCAAAAAATCCTGTCAGATAGTTTGCTATGATTATTATTTTTTTCAGGAATTGCAAGTTTTACTGCTAGTATGACTTTTTTCAAATTTTTCTCCAAAAATATCATCATAAAATACCTAATTCAGGAATTTGTTCAAAGAATTCATCAGTTGATTCTCTAACAGTTCTTATGGAATGACTTCTTGAAATTAGTTCAAGATACCTTTAAGAATTCATTCTAATTTTTCAATGATAATTTTTGGGACTCTACCATGAATATCCCTAGGAATTCCTCCAAAGATTCTTACACAAATTTTCAAAGAAAATCCAGTGGTTCTACAATCAATTTCGCTAAGATTTCATCCAAAATCTCCGTCAAGTTTTTAAGAACTGAATCAATTGTTTTCTCAGATATGTGTCCACTAATTTATCAGGATTTCCCTTAGATTTGTCGTTTGGTTCATCCAATATTTCAACCAAGAATTTCTTTTAGAATACCTTTAGAAAATACTCCAGAGTTTCCTCCAGTATTTTTTTCGACAGTTTTGTATAAATTTCTGAACACACTTGCAAGGTTATCTGAAAAACGCCTTAATCTCTGCTGAAGTCTTGGAGGTTTATCAGGGTGTCGACTACCTGGAAAAACCTGGAAAGTCAGGGAATGTCAGGGAATTTGATTTTTGAACTGGAAAGTCAGGGAAAGTCAGGGAATTTCACTAAAGGTCAGGGAAAAATATTCAATACTACAACATCAAACAAGTTGATTGAGAAGATGCTTTTATGCATATGAGAGTGAGCTGTACTTAACTACTTATACGTATTCTTAGAATCCAAAATTTTCTGAAATGAAGAGCATCAACAGTGTTCTCTGAACAATTTCTTCAAAGTTGACGTAGCTTGCTTTATTAATATTTAGTTCTAAAATTTGCTAGATCAAATCATTGTCTTCTCTTCAAAATCTTGAGGAAAACATGGAATCCACTTCATCAAATCATGTCAATCTTTACAAGTTTGCCCAAAATATCCAAGTTAAACTTGTGGTGGTTGCCGCCACAAACAGATAAAACGAAATATAGAGAACAACCTATGAAGATTCTCGTATTTAGGTGAAGATGAAAACCGTATCTCAAAATTTCAAGAGCACAAAACTGCAAGACATAATTTCTGATTTTTTATCATGTCGTTTCTGGAAACAATAAAGATAATACCCCAAAGTGCTCTAATATTGATATTTGTCCATTTTGCTATCTATTTCAATTTAGATTTTTCAATTTAAATTTTCCAGGATTTTATGAAAATATTGTGAATTCCAAGCGTTACTTCAGGATTTGATTCAGGAGCTTACTTACAGATATATCCAGTTTGTTTTTGTTCTGAGAATATACAGGAAATTCCCCAAAAAATATGAAGATTATTATCTAAGATATCTTTGTGAACCCATAAAATCCATGGAAGCAGAACTTGCAGGAATTTAATTTGAAGTACCGTTTTGATTCATATTACGGACAGTTTCAAATTCCGGACAGTCTACTTTGTATGGGAAACTTTTCACACGAAATGTTTCAATTTTTGCCGTTCAAAGGTTCTCACTTTCAAGGCTCGTTTTAACTAGTATTTTCCATAGATATCTATGAATATTTATATTGCCCAACTTCCTTAAGCGTCTTTCTAGTGGTTTAAGGATTTCATTTGATGATTTGATTTTTCTATTTATGATTTGTTTGACCTGTCCGGAATTCGAATCTAAGTGTCCGGAATTTGACGTTTTCAGTGACTTTGAACTTCATGTGTTTAACAATACTTGATCAACAAAGTTTATAATATTTTCGATGTTATGGTTTAAAATACCCAAGTAATCAGTAGCCCGCTAATTCGCCTTTTGCCTTATAAGGCTATTATTCGGCTAATATAGGGCATGTCAGTTCTATAATAGCATTATTTTGGTACGCAGGGCGAATTAAAGTGATATTTGATTACTTGGGTAGTATTGTACTTTGCACTATGAGAGAAGCGAAGAATTTTGTATGGAAACGGCAAGCATGTTGAAAAGTCGATTTTATCAAAGTCTAATCGTGTAATTTAAATCATGTTATATCTCAATTGAAAATTTAAGTAATATTCTGCATGCTTAGTGGATAAGATCACTCAAAAGTATGATAGTTCATACTCTAAATTTCATGCAAACATCAATAAAAACAGTATTCCATACAATCTGATAGTATGTTTCATCAGATATTGTATTGAATGATGTATGACCGCTCCGTACAACAAATGGAACCATTGTGCGCTGTAGTTGATGCAATTCTTTCGTTTTATAGTGACTTGAAAATTTTCTAAACAGTAGAGAAGAGACTGCAATAAAACTTTCGTTGAGAAACAAAAAAAAGTTATACCGACATAGTTGGTAGCAACAGAGTGCCTTTGAAATAGAATCTTTAGAAACCTTATGCTTAAAAAAAGGCCAAACCGGAAACAAAAAATAACCAAACAGGAATCAAGAGGTTCAAGTTCGTAGGTTATTTTCAAAAAATCCTGTCAGATAGTTTGCTATGATTATTATTTTTTTCAGGAATTGCAAGTTTTACTGCTAGTATGACTTTTTTCAAATTTTTCTCCAAAAATATCATCATAAAATACCTAATTCAGGAATTTGTTCAAAGAATTCATCAGTTGATTCTCTAACAGTTCTTATGGAATGACTTCTTGAAATTAGTTCAAGATACCTTTAAGAATTCATTCTAATTTTTCAATGATAATTTTTGGGACTCTACCATGAATATCCCTAGGAATTCCTCCAAAGATTCTTACACAAATTTTCAAAGAAAATCCAGTGGTTCTACAATCAATTTCGCTAAGATTTCATCCAAAATCTCCGTCAAGTTTTTAAGAACTGAATCAATTGTTTTCTCAGATATGTGTCCACTAATTTATCAGGATTTCCCTTAGATTTGTCGTTTGGTTCATCCAATATTTCAACCAAGAATTTCTTTTAGAATACCTTTAGAAAATACTCCAGAGTTTCCTCCAGTATTTTTTTCGACAGTTTTGTATAAATTTCTGAACACACTTGCAAGGTTATCTGAAAAACGCCTTAATCTCTGCTGAAGTCTTGGAGGTTTATCAGGGTGTCGACTACCTGGAAAAACCTGGAAAGTCAGGGAATGTCAGGGAATTTGATTTTTGAACTGGAAAGTCAGGGAAAGTCAGGGAATTTCACTAAAGGTCAGGGAAAAATATTCAATACTACAACATCAAACAAGTTGATTGAGAAGATGCTTTTATGCATATGAGAGTGAGCTGTACTTAACTACTTATACGTATTCTTAGAATCCAAAATTTTCTGAAATGAAGAGCATCAACAGTGTTCTCTGAACAATTTCTTCAAAGTTGACGTAGCTTGCTTTATTAATATTTAGTTCTAAAATTTGCTAGATCAAATCATTGTCTTCTCTTCAAAATCTTGAGGAAAACATGGAATCCACTTCATCAAATCATGTCAATCTTTACAAGTTTGCCCAAAATATCCAAGTTAAACTTGTGGTGGTTGCCGCCACAAACAGATAAAACGAAATATAGAGAACAACCTATGAAGATTCTCGTATTTAGGTGAAGATGAAAACCGTATCTCAAAATTTCAAGAGCACAAAACTGCAAGACATAATTTCTGATTTTTTATCATGTCGTTTCTGGAAACAATAAAGATAATACCCCAAAGTGCTCTAATATTGATATTTGTCCATTTTGCTATCTATTTCAATTTAGATTTTTCAATTTAAATTTTCCAGGATTTTATGAAAATATTGTGAATTCCAAGCGTTACTTCAGGATTTGATTCAGGAGCTTACTTACAGATATATCCAGTTTGTTTTTGTTCTGAGAATATACAGGAAATTCCCCAAAAAATATGAAGATTATTATCTAAGATATCTTTGTGAACCCATAAAATCCATGGAAGCAGAACTTGCAGGAATTTAATTTGAAGTACCGTTTTGATTCATATTACGGACAGTTTCAAATTCCGGACAGTCTACTTTGTATGGGAAACTTTTCACACGAAATGTTTCAATTTTTGCCGTTCAAAGGTTCTCACTTTCAAGGCTCGTTTTAACTAGTATTTTCCATAGATATCTATGAATATTTATATTGCCCAACTTCCTTAAGCGTCTTTCTAGTGGTTTAAGGATTTCATTTGATGATTTGATTTTTCTATTTATGATTTGTTTGACCTGTCCGGAATTCGAATCTAAGTGTCCGGAATATGAGGCAAAAGTAAGGAAGCGTCCGGAATAAGAATCATGTAAAGTCCATACATTTCTATTTATTAAAACTTATTCATGTTTCGGAATCAAAATCTTCACTCACCATTCGAAAGTTAAGGGGTTTGAAGGTTCGATAACGCGGAGGAATCATACGGAGTGATTTATTTTACATGCTTTTTTATTAGTTATACTTCACTGAGGCCTTAAGTGTCCGTAATATGAATCAAAACGGTAATCTGCTCGATAATCCTTTGATAGTTTGTGAGATTACTTTGAAGGCTAATCGAACATCTTCCCGTAGTTGGGCTAGATCGAAACCGGTCGAATAAAAAGGTAAATTTAAATCCTTTTTTAAATTGTGTGTAACAACTTTTCCGCTGAGAGTTCGACTGTATTTTCAATGATTGATGAAATATCGGCAACGCAGTCTTTTCTGTTAAAAACGAGTTTTATTATTTAACCCGACGTTTCGACGCTGGTATGGGGTCTTCTTCAGGGGAAAAATGATACGTTCGTTTTGTGTCTAGGGTTATGGTTAACTTTAGCCATAACCCTAGACACAAAACGAACGTATCATTTTTCCCTGAAGAAGACGCCATACCAGCGTCGAAACGTCGGGTTAAATAATAAAACTCGTTTTTAACAGAAAAGACTGCGTTGCCGATATTTCATCAATCGTTCGTAACAACAATATGTGTTATGTTCGTTGTCGTGTTGCGTTCTGTGAGTGTACATGAAGTTCTTACGTTAGCACAAACCCCCGAAAAAAGTACTTGGAAGATACTCATTGAATACTCATTCTTAGTGTAGTTAAATCAAGGACTGTTGAAGGCACGACACATTAAAATGAACATCTGAAATCTTATTAGCGCGTTATTCAATTCCAGAATTCATTCTGTTAAAAATATTTAGATAAATTTCTGGGTAGAACGGTTGCTTGAATTAAAAAAAATCACATCGGAATTCTAAAAACTAACTAACATAAATTACCTGTAAAGAATCATGGTGAAGAATTTTATGAAAAAATGAATACATTTTGGAAAAAGTATCTATGTGATCCCTAAACTTTTTTTTTCCTGTAATATTCCTATGTTTTTAGTATTTCTGTAATATTCCTATGTTTTCTAAACAAATTTCTAGGAAAAAACATCATGACTGAAATAAATTCTTCAATATTTTTTAGAGATTCCTGTAGGTGAATTCCGGTTAACAATTTCTTCAAAGAGAAGAAACTTTCTTTCATTATTCACCAGCAAGAAAATTTTCTTTTCTTCAAAGAAAATACGCGCCGGAATTCGCCTACTGGAGGTGTAATTATAAAATTCTTAAACTAGTTAACAAATCTTTGGGCTTGTTTTTGGAGGAACAACATAATTCTTTGTGATATTAAAGTCATTAGATAAAACATTTGAGGAGGTTCTGGGAGAAATATTAGAGGAGTTCCTGGAAAAAGAAGTTTTGGAGGAAGACATGGAAAAATACATTTAAGAATTTAAATTGGAATTCCTGAGAATTTTTTGTTGAATTCCTCGTTGAATTTTTCAAAGAAAGTTTCTTGTCAATGGCTGTAATTTTACCTGAAAAAGAAGTAGCCAAATTTCAGGAAGAAAATCCTTCCAACAAAAAAGCATAGTAATGATCTTAATAGAGTGACGTTTTATGAAAAATGGTATAATCAGCTTGCGGTTGGTGTCCAAAATTGTCCTTCATGCCTGAAACTTGTCAAATTATATCTGAGGTAGTTCAATATCCGAATACTTCGTTTTCTATAATTTTAAAAGTAACTTTTGCGCTTGAAGATTTCAATACACACTCAATCTGTTCGGTAAAAATAACTGGGTTTTGGAACTACCGAAAAAGTCAGTAAACTAAAAAAAAAATGTCAGAAATCGAAAAAACAGAGATTTTTCACTAAAATTTTGCAGAGAGCTTTCTTTTTATATCATATATCGATAAAAAATAAAACATGATGAAATTTGCTTTTCAATTACGCGTGGCGACAGTTTTCATTTTACTTACTTTTTCGGTAGTTCCAAAACCCAGTAAAATTTTACCGACCCCAGTAATATAATCTAAGTGTGTATGATCAATAGATGACTCAGAATTTACTTAGCTTCTACTCAGCTTTTACCGCTTTATTAATACGAATTATCAAGTTTGAAAAGTACACACCCAATTGCTCAGTTTTATCATATCAACTTGAAGAAAATAATCGTTAAAACTATTGCTCAGTTTATTCATACGACTTTAAACATAAACTCTACCAAACAAACAAATCAACATGGTCTGGAATTTTTCTGGAAAACGACTAGAAGGTCAGGGAAAGTCAGGGAATTTTATTTTTAAATTTGGGTCGACACCCTGTTTATCTAGACCCAAAGTGGGTGAATTCGCCGCCCTGGGTACGATTTTCAAGCCAAAGGAGGCGAAAATTTGTAAAACTGAACTGGGGGCGAAAAAGCCAGAAAGGGGGCGATTGTGCTAGTATCAATGAAATTGAGAACAATGACACTTGTATAAGAAGCTTATTTTAATGGAAGTTTTTACTCTTATGCAATTTAAATAATATTAGTTAGGTCAATTTTGACGATTGTCAAAGACTTAATATCTATGTAAGGCCTTATTGTTTTGTATCTTAAGTGAGTTTTGAAACATGTCACGGATATTTTCCAATATAAAAACTACAAGCGGAACAAAAACAAATATTTCAAAATTATAAAAAAATGTCTTTCTTACTTTGTTATAGGGAAATTTTAGGACTACGCAGCTACGATTACGGGTTTTTACGCACAATTTTTTTCGACACTGCTAATTTTAAAACTTTTGAAGGAAGGTAGGAAAAATATGAGTTTTTCTGAGTTTTGAAATAAATATCACCTTTTTACGTAATGTTGCAATGAAATAGAATTTCTTTTAAGTTTTGGAAGCAATTAAAAAGCTTCTTCAGGATCGTTCAACATTCATCTAAAGTTTCTGTTATTTAGAATAAAACATTAGCAAATCTATATAAGATTCGAAAAGCAGGAAGTGGACCAAAAGAATATCGATGGTCGCAGTTGAGTGAAAACTGATTCAGAATCAGGTAACAATGGTAAATTAAAGACACGGACACCGTCTTCAGCCATTTAGCTGCACAGACTGTAACTTGACACTAGACAACGGACAAGCATGCTCCAGTGGCACAGCCATGAAACATTCCTTACGGAAAGTTTCAATGGCTGAAGCGGGAATCGAACCCGCATCCCATGACACGATGCGATTAAATGCCTGGCGACACTAACCGCACGGCCACGAAGTCTACAAAAATTACTAACCAGTTGATCATTTTGATTATCGATCATCGTAATTTGAAGAGATATGACGGAAAGTTTTATAGATGATGAAAAATATTAAAAACAATAGATTTGCTGATACTAGAAAGCTTATGAATATAATAGTTAAAAATTCTATGACTCTTTTGTAGATATGCAAATCGAGCACATTTTTTGACGTATACAAACCAGACCAAGTAAAAGTGACCAGATGTCCCGCGTTTCGCGGGACATCGCAATTTTCAACATGATATTACAGCGTCAAATCTATTTGTTTGACTGAAATAAGCATTTAGATCATGATTCAGGCTTGAAATGATTGCAGAGTACATATCCATTACAGAAAATGTTTGATTGGGAACGAGATCTGACAGGGCGTCCCGCGTTTCGCGGGACATATATGGTCGCTTTAGACCAAGTGTTTCTTAGTGATTTCAGGAAAACGTACTCTAAGTATTCATAACAACAAGATACTTGCATTACTTTCTGTTGTATTCGAACTTTTCTATTTGGTAAGCCATCTGTATCAAATTAGCTTCAAAATTTATGGAGCCATTGACATATTTTTACAAGATCATACGATCTTTAAGTCTAGTCTGCCTGAACACAGGCAGAAATTTAAAAATTTGATCAACTTTCGTGGTATTGTAAGATGAAGATCAGAATTTCAACAAAGTATAGAGGTTATTTAATACAAAAATATGTATCAGATATCAGGGAGGCGATTCTAAAATATATTGTTCTCAAAAGGGCAAAAGTCAAAAAAGTTGTTTGGGAAACACTGATATACACAAATTGCAAACATGTGTAGAATAATTGGAGTCACCGTCGACCAAAAATTTCGCTCGACTTGGCTCTGTCACTCGAGTTTATCGACAGTTGTCACTCTATGTGACTGGATTACTATGGGAGTCGACGGCTGACATATGAAATATGCATGATTACTTTGATCGATAATGACTACAGACGAGTCACGTGAATTCGCTCGAATTACAAAATAGACCCCTTAATGATGAAATACTGGTTGAATTTATTCAGGAATTCCTTGATGAGTTCTTAATAGATTTCCTGTTCCTGTAAAAACTCTTAACGAATTTCTCCAAAAGCTCTGGATTGAACCATTGGATATATTCTTGTAAGAACTTCTGAAGTAATCTCTGGAAGATTTGCTAGAATAACTACTGGGGAAATCGGTTGAAAACTAGTATTTGGGGAAAAATCTCAGGAGGAAATTCTGGAATAGCGTTATGAAAAACTTTCAAAGAAATCTCTGTGAAAATTCCACGTTAGATGTTAGACTTTTTAGAAAATTACATTAAAATAGAAACTAATAATCAAAAAAAAGACTTGCTACCAGTCTTGTACCTAGGGAAACTGAAATTCAGTGTCAGCCACTAATTAAAAAAAACATATTTCATCTATCCAATGGGCAAAAATGTAGTTGGAACAGTTTTCCCGTATATTTTTCAATATTCTCCATACAAACCTTTAAGCTTGTTTAGCCCCTTTTACTGTTGACAGATTCCGCACAAACATTCACAATAGCTTCTATAGAGCCTATAGGAGCCTAAATGAACAAATTTATGGGTCTTAACTTTAAATTGTTCTAGTTTGTTCATTATAGACCACCCTATTGTGCATATCATTGAAGCACTCTGAATAACATCAAACAACATCATACGGAGTCTGTTTGTTCTACCGGAGCCTATTGTTTGCTCGATGCGACTGTGTGTGTCAAAGTGTTAGCTCTAGAATCCCAAGAGAAGCGATTAAGGCGCAAGAAAAAATGGCACGAAAGTCAAAACTCAAAAAGCAGTTTTCTCTTTTCAAATAGACAAATCTAAGAAAATAAAAACACACAGCTCTTTGATTTGCCAAATAAAAAGGCTGTGTGTTTTTATTTTCATCAATTTGTTGTTTTAAAATGAGAAAACTGCTTTTTCAATTCTGACATTTGTGCCATTTTTTCTTGCGCCTTAATCTTCATGTGTGATGTGCCATAAATTTGCAATCGGTTTTATTGATACGTTTAACACCAGCCGACAGGGGAGATGCAATAACGTGTGAACGAATCGATGGTAGTGAGTGGTTGGTGATGCACTTTTCTTGTGTGAGGTAATCCAGAAGGCGACAATTAACCTTGAATTTTCGGGTTGAAACTTTTTCTCGCACATCGATTAAGTGCAGCAGAGGGAGGCAGTGTCACACCATTGGCCCGAAGATTTAATTTACGAGAGAAAAAATGTTTTCCTCCTTCCGATTCCCATGCATTATGGCTTAGTGGCAAGGGCGTAGACAGGTTTTCCATCAGGAGGGAGCGAGCGACTTCCAAAGTAGAATCACGAACATTCTTAGAGGCATTCCCATAAATATGCCTTGAGGACTCGCTGGAGAAATTAGGGCTAATACCAGGAACTATTTTTAGAATAAACTTTTGCACGATTTGCATCATACTAAGGGGTGACCCCAAACTTTTGCACGATGACTTGACTGACTGTTTCATTGATTTTGAATACTTTCCAGATTTTTCCGCCAAAATTTCGTCGGGTTCCTTCAAAGAATATATAATTACGATTCTAATGACACTTTGATTTAAAATTTTGGTCGATCCAATGCTGAGGAAATTAGATTAGATTTTTTAGTGTGTTTTTCGAAAAATGGCACAACTTTATATAAAAATTTAGTTTACAAAATTCAAAAAATGTTCTTGGAAAAATACATACTAATAAGAACTAACTCTTTGCCCTTTCGAATGCGGCTTAAAGAGTTTCAATTGGACGTGTAATCACAGAGATATGGACAGAACTCTTTTGTATGTTTTTTTAGGGGGTGAACACAAACTTTTGCACGGGAGTGTATGTGGAGCTATTTCTTATCAAACTATTTGACAAATTTTACGAAGAATTTCAGGACGACCCACCATCCTGGTCCCCCTTGGCTAAGCCCATGCTTAGCGGTATATGCATCTAGATGTAGCTACACTATTTATGTCGCTACCATCAGAGCACGCGAGAGGGTCGTCGGGGAAGCTAATCTCATTACCCACCACGAGTTGGTTGAACGAAATATCCTCCCATGTCCTATGAACTTTCGGAAGTGGAAGTGGCAATGCAATGGCGGCGGATGGTCGACGGTGGACTTCTGTTTGCCAGCCCAGTTTTTCCGCTCATTCTGCAGTTATACACTCTGCACATTTTCTGCTTTTTGTGTTTTTAAGTTTCTTTCCTGGTTCAGGTGATAGGTGTGTTTCTATAAGTTGTTTTATGTTGTTGATTCTAAGCTTTGGAAGGTATTTATGGGGCACAGGCAGGCAGTCCGGTGTTGATTCGTTTTTGTTTTGCTACATCGCTTTATCTTGTGCTTCAGGTCAGAGTGGAGTCACGTGACTGATTAAACGTGAGGTTTTCCAATGAATCTCAGTGTAACTGTGTAATAACTGTGTAGCCTCTTGCATGTGGTTTGTCTATATTCAGGGCTGTAGTCTACTAATTACCTCACCAAATTCGTAATAATTAAAGTACACCTGCATAGCTGAATGTCTTCAGCGCATTTTGTGTCTGAAATCATTCGAATTATAGGGTAACCAATGCAATTTGAACCATATATATTTTGGACATCATTTTCATTAAAAATAAATCTTATTTCATATCAAATTATCAATTTATAGCCATTTGAAATGATAAGACTATATTACACTTGCATTAATTATTTGTTTCCCGAAAAGAACTATCCCATGATCAAAGGTCTCGTTCATAAAGATAAAATAAAAGTTCATTGAAAATGTAGGGCAAACGCAAGCAAGTAGCTTTCATAATTTACTTTGGCATGGGCAGTTTTTCTATTTCAAATTGTTTAAAACTATGCAATAAGAAGTACTTCAATACGGTGCTAATTGTGGCCAAATATATTTAGCTCAGTAGCTTAATAAAAAAAACTCCGCTTGATTTTTTACAAGCTTGAACAAAAACATAATTCAAAATTATTTGCAATTATTTGCGCCAAATTTGTCTTCAAATGAAACTGTAAAATTCCAACATATTTTTAAGGTGTCTAAGGACAATGAGGGGCCTTTTTTTGAGCAATCAGCAAATTTTCCGAACACCAAATCGAAGCAGCCTCTAGCCCAGGCTCTTTGATTCAAGTGAGGAAGCAAAGAGTGCCGCCTATCGTGGTCAGTTGTTCCGAATTTGGGGGATTTAGGCAGGAGATCTTGAACTCCATTAGGGGAATCAAGGTTTCCTTCCAAATCGCAAAGAAAGGAGTCTGTCGCGTTTTGCCGGAAACTCTTAAAGATCGTGAACTTCTTCTCAAACATCTTGAAGAGAAGAAGCACAATTTTTTTTACTTATGACGACAAAACTGAACGTTTGTTCAAAGTTGTCTTGAAAGGTCTCTTAAGTGACTATAAATCACCTGAAGAGATCAAAAATGGAATAAATGATATACTTGGATTTCCCCCAGTCCAAGTAATCATTATGAAAAAGAGAACCCAATCTGGCATTGTTCGGAAAGGGCTTTCTCAAGAATTTTATTTAGTTCACTTTAACAAAAAAGAACTAAATAATATTAAAGCTTTAGAAAAACCAAAACTTTTGTTTGATGTCCGTGTGACATGGGAACATTTCCAGAAACCTGGAGGAAATTACCAGAACCCCACTCAGTGCCGTCGGTGCCAAAAGTGGGGTCATGGTACAAAAAATTGTCGCATGGATGCTAAATGCATGATTTGCGGAGGTTCTTCTCACGCCAAAGACGTCTGTCCAGTGAAGGAAGATACCACCAAATTCATATGCTGTAATTGTGGGGCTAACCATAAGTCCAATTTTTGGAATTGTCCTTCACGCAAAAGGGTCATTGAGGCTCGTGCCAGGCAGATGAAAGATAATATCCGTTACGATAACGGTCGTTTCCGGAATTTGCCTGGTAGAGCATCGAACAATGCTCATTTTTCAGTTAACGATCGTTTGATCATGAATCATACCCATCAGGAAGATCATAATCATGCTCATTCACAAACTAATTTTAATCCGTCGGGTAGCAGTTCGAATCTTTCAATTTCGAATGTATCTACCCACGGTAAATCCTTTGCCGATATCGTAGCAGGAAATTCGAACTCCTCCCCTGTTCGATCCATGGGTACCCATTCTACTTGTTTCAAATCAAATGGAAAAAAACCCTACCGCCATAGGTAATTCCGCATCTTCGTCTACCGGAAATTCTAATGGGAAATCACATGACATGTCTGCCTCTGATTTTAATTTTCTAACTGAACAATTGAATCTAATGATTGATGCAATGTTCAAAGCCACCACTATGACTGAAGCAGTCCAAGTTGGTGTAAAATTTACAAATCAAATTGTTATTGGATTACGTTTTTCTAATGGATCCAAATAATAATTTAAATATTTTAAATTGGAATGCTCGTTCTCTGAATGGTAAAGAGGACGAGCTGTTTAATTTTCTTACGGTTAATAACGTGCATATAGCAGTTATTACCGAAACGTATTTAAAACCTAGATCTAAACTCAAAAGAGATCCTAACTTTTTTGTTTATCGTAATGATCGACTTGATGGGGCATGTGGGGGAGTTGCAATCATCATTCATAGGCGTATAAAACATCAACTGTTTTCATCATTTGAAACTAAAGTTTTTGAAACTTTAGGTGTTTCTGTTGAAACACAGTTTGGTAAATATACTTTCATAGCTGCCTATTTGCCTTTTCAATGCTCTGGGCAGCAAGTTAATTTGCTCCAAACTGACTTGCGTAAATTGACTCGCAATAAGTCAAAAATTTTTGTCATTGGTGACTTTAATGCCAAACATCGGTCATGGAATAATTCTCAAAGTAATTCCAACGGCAGAATTTTATTTGATGAGTGCTCTTCAGGATATTTCTCAATTCAATACCCTGATAGCCCCACATGTTTTTCCTCTTCTAGAAATCCATCTATGATTGATTTGGTCTTAATCGACTCTAGTCTTCTTTGTAGCCAACTGATTACTCATGCTGATTTTGATTCTGATCATGTCCCTGTTACATTTCAAATATCCCAAGAAGCGATTCTCAATCCTATCAGCTCCACATTCAATTATTTACGAGCCGACTGGAATATATATAAAACGTATGTTGACTCTAATCTTGATGTTAACATTTCTTTAGAAACTAAACTTGATATTGACAATGCTCTTGAAACTTTAACAAATTCCATTGTTGAAGCCCGGAGCATTGCAATTCCAAAATGTGAAGTAAAATTTGAATCCGTGATTATAGACGATGATCTTAAACTTTTGATCCGTCTTAAAAACGTGAGGAGAAGGCAATTTCAACGCACTCGCGATCCTGCTATGAAAATTATATGGCAGGATTTGCAGAAAGAAATCAAGAAACGTTTTGCTCAATTAAGAAACAAAAATTTTGAAAATAAAATTTCTCAATTGGACCCTGGCTCTAAGCCCTTTTGGAAATTATCTAAAATCTTGAAAAAACCTCAGAAGCCAATACCGGCATTGAAAGAGGAAAACAAATTATTACTAACTAATTGCGAAAAAGCTCAAAAACTTGCTATGCAGTTTGAAAGTCAATCAAGAGAACGTTTTCGAAAATGCCTGGGAGACTGATTTGGAAGAAGTGAGAACTATTATTAAAAAATTCAAAAACATGAAAGCTCCTGGCGATGATGGAATTTTCTACATCCTCATCAAGAAACTTCCAGATAGTAGCTTATCATTTTTAGTTGATATATTTAACAAATGTTTTCAATTAGCATATTTTCCTGACAAATGGAAAAATGCTAAGGTTGTTCCAATTTTAAAACCAGACAAAAATCCTGCAGAAGCTTCTAGCTATCGTCCAATCAGTTTGCTTTCCTCCATCAGTAAACTTTTTGAAAAGGTTATTTTGAACAGAATGATGGCCCACATCAACGAAAATTCAATTTTTGCCAATGAACAGTTCGGATTCCGCCATGGACATTCGACCACTCATCAACTTTTACGTGTAACAAATTTGATCCGTTCCAACAAATCTGAAGGCTATTCTACTGGTCTTGCTCTTCTAGACATAGAAAAAGCATTCGACAGTGTTTGGCATGAAGGTTTGATTGTAAAATTAAAAAACTTTAATTTTCCAACATACATTGTTAGAATAATTCAAAGTTATCTGTCAAATCGTACACTTCAGGTTAATTATCAGAACTCCAGATCTGAAAGACTTCCTGTAAGAGCTGGTGTTCCTCAAGGCAGCATTTTGGGACCAATATTATACAATATTTTCACATCTGACTTACCTGAGTTACCTCAGGGATGTCTAAAATCCTTGTTTGCGGATGACACAGGCCTCTCCGCCAAAGGACGAAGTCTGCGTGTCATCTGTAGTCGATTGCAAAAAAGTTTGGATATTTTTTCTTCATACTTGCAAAAATGGAAGATTTCTCCTAATGCTTCCAAAACTCAACTAATAATATTCCCACATAAACCAAAAGCTCTTTATTTGAAACCTTCAAGTAGACATGTTGTCACGATGAGAGGGGTTCCAATAAATGGGTCAGATGAAGTTAAGTATCTAGGGCTCATGCTAGATAAGAATTTAACTTTCAAAAATCACATTGAGGGCATTCAAGCCAAATGTAATAAATATGTAAAATGTCTCTATCCCCTTATTAATAGAAAATCAAAACTTTGTCTTAAGAACAATCTTTTGATATTCAAACAAATTTTTAGGCCAGCCATGTTGTATGCTGTACCAATATGGACTAGCTGTTGTAATACCAGGAAGAAAGCTCTGCAGAGAATTCAAAATAAAATTTTGAAAATGATTCTGAGGCTTCCTCGCTGGTATAGTACCAATGAGTTACATAGAATATCCAATGTTGAAACATTGGAACAAATGTCAAATATAATCATTAATAATTTAAGGCAAAAATCGTTACAATCTTCTATTGCCACGATTAATGCGTTATATGTTTAGGTTAAGTTAGGTTAAGTATATAAAAAACGTTTTTTTTTCTCTTATAAGCAGGTGAAATCAACTCACCTGTTAAAAAATTGAACTGCTACGGCAAATGAAATGTAATATGTTGTTAACAAAATGTTAATTAAATCTTAAATTTGTTTTACCAAATTAGGATGATAGTGTTGTCGAATAACACAGAACACCTAGATATAAGAAATGAATGTAATGTTTGGAATGATACTACATGACCACATAAGCGTTTTAAACCTATATGAAAAGTTGGTTCTTACATTACAGCGTTTTAATTATTTAAGCAAAAATCCAAAATCACATCCTGAAAGGCTACCACATTCGACCGTTGTTTTGATTGGTAGCTGAAGGCAGTTTCAAGCTAAAGTTATAAAATAAACTTTGAACGGCCGATACAACCTTTCAAGCAGCCTGCCTAAAAATATTACAATGAAAATCTCCAGGTTGTCAGTCAAAATATTAGTTATCGCAAAATAAATCTATTCAGGAAAAATGTACAATGGATCTGCCATGGAATCTTTTAAGGATCCTTTTTTCCTCTAGGTATTGCTCCAAATGTTTTTCATTATATTTTTTCAGGAAACCTTTCAAAACTATTTCAGCAATTCAATCCGTTCTCATAAATTACTCTTAGTCTTTCCATTAGAGTTACTACAGTCTTTTATGAATCCCACTGACAATATTTAAGAAATTTTACCAAAAATTTCACATTGTATGACTTAAGACACCTCAGAGCTAGAAATTCTGTTTTTTGAGCAATTTCATCAGAAATTACTACAAGGGTTTCTAAAATAAATTTATCCATAGTAAAGATGCTAATACACATCATAAAATAGTTCTGCTTAGTAAAAGTTTTAAACTTTTCACAGCATGTTCTAAAAAAACGTCCTGTAGAAAATCCGTAGATATGTTCAAGAAATCCATCAGAAATTATGTAAAAGAAGTTCAAAGCATTCCTACAGGATTTTCTTAAGGATTTGACCAACTATTTAACCAAGAGCATCAGCAAGCGCTTTTCATGACAGAAATACTCATACAAATACCATAAGTAATTTTGACAAGAATTCCTGGAGTCCTGGAATTTCTGCTAGAATCATTACAGGTATTCTTTCAGGAATTCGGCTTGTTTATTCGTGATTCACTCTAGGCAGTTGATAGGAATCAGGAACTCCAAATTTACTAGAGACACACAGTTAGATCCATACGCCATATTGTTGTTACCCTGTGCTATAGAAATATCGAAGTGATTATAGAAAAAATGTCTGAGGAAACTTCCGGGGAAAATTTTCGAAGGCAAACTTTTAAAGTAATCTTGGCTGCCATGAATCGCAAGTCAGTCCCATCTGAAAAAGTAGGCATTGAGAAAATGGACTGAGAAGTTTAGAAACTTGTTTTTCATACGAATATTCGAAAAAATCCAGCAGATTGAAATATGATTGGAACTGAATGAAACTTTCACAATTTGCTTTTCACTCCAAAAACTTGCCGAGAAAAATATAAAGATGATCAAAACACGATTCATATTAGTATTACACGGTACGGAAATTGGTAGTGGGACTGCGTCACAGCGTAACAAAAATGACATTTTTGTGTATCTCAAGGATCCTATTATGTGTCTCTAGTAGATTTGGGATTGCTGAATCTGATTCCGTTCTCAAACGTGCTGAAACGTCACAATTTTTTGCTACAGGTCGCCAAAGTTGAATAAAACACCGTTTCCATTGATGTTTACATGAAATTCAAAGTATGATTAATCAAACTTTCTTGTGATCTAATCCACCAAACATGCAAAATAAGACTTCAACATTCATTTTAGATATAATTTTGATGAAATTGCACGATTAAATTAAGATTAAATCGATTTTTGCAACATGCTTGGAGTCTCCATACAAAATTCTTCATTTCTCTTATATGGCAAAATACAATACTGGACTGGAACTGGACTATCGAATTTCATACATTTTGCCTTATGAAAGGTGGAACGAATATTGCAATACGAACGCTTTATGTATCGTTTTAGCATCACTCCACATCAAGGCGTCGATAGGCACGTGGTGTACGCTCGGGCCTATCGATCGCAAGGTTCTTGGTTCGATTCCAGGTTGCCGCAAAAGCGTCTTATGTTTTCAAATTTTGGTTTCATAAGGCAAACTTATGAATTTCAATCCGATTTCTTGTGGCGAATTTTCATAAGGGGTTCCTATCAGTGCTGGGAATGTTAATAGTAGTAGGCTTGAATTTCGCGAAAATCACGTGGCTCTCTCACTACAGTAGTTTAAAATTGTGAATCTCATCAAGTAGCCTTTATTGGATACATGAATTTCTCTAAATCAGTAGAGTCATTGAAGTCTCTAAATGCGGGAAATGCAGCGGGAAATAGAACATTTTTCTACAATAATTTTGGGTTGCCCTTAGCAACGGGTTTTTTTTTTGCAATTTTCAAGGCTTTCTGCCTACAGCAGCGATGGGCGTGAGTTTCACTGGCTTCGCTGACTGTGATTGGCTTTGTTTGACTACTGTAGAGTGAATATCAGATTTTTTCCCAACCCTGGGAACCCTATGTTTATCGATAGTCCATTTGCCTGAGTGTGGGCTACTGGGTGTTCCGTGTTGTCCGTTGCCTAATGTTAGTGATCGTTCAGTCTGTGCAGCTTTTGGCTGAAGACACTGTAAATTGTCTTGTTTTGTCTTTTAAAATTGGACTGCTACCTATCAAACTTCAAACAGCTGTATTTCAACGAAATCATAAAAGAATTAAGTTCAATAGGATTCATTTGAAAGCGTAGGCTTAAGCCTTAGATTTGAGTACAATGACATAATTTTTAACACCTTGAGTTATTATTTGAAGCCAAAAATGTTCATCGCAATCTTTCTCAAAAATTTTGATAAATTAGTAAAGCTTCATCCATTTCATGTGAAGTGTTTCGGTAAAATGAGTCACTCACTATGAAGCAGCAAATCATCCATACTTTCTGAGGTGCAACAATTTTTCTTGCCCCTCTTTGCCCCTAGAGGTAAAAATTCAGTTTTAATGTTTTATTATAATTTATGTATTTCATCATTCAAATCAGTACAATTTGCCATAACCCGTTTAAAACTTCACTGAATTTACTAAATGGAATTACAATATGTAACTCTAGTTCAGGTTTATGCACACATTTCTGCATTACAACCCATTTTTTGTAATAAAAGCTTTTTTATTCGATTGGATGAAAAACAAAATAATGTGGACCAATTCACTAGAAAATAGAATTTTCAATTTGACTGTTATTTCCAACGGGATGATATCAGGCATCCCAGATAGATAATAGATTACCATTGTCAAGCGATTTTGGACGTATTTGAGATTTTGTCCGACCTTTGTATGAAGGCCCGCCACTGTGCAGCGTGCTGCCTTTGCCTCTTTGCAAGGGAGCGAAAAAATGCTAAACAGAGAGGCAACGAAAAATGAGCGAGGAAGATGCACCACCAGGGATTGAATCCTGAGAAAATTGAGAGAATCTCTCACGTATCGCTCTCTGTAACTATCATAACATGCTGCACATTATGAGAGACTGTTTATCGTATACTGCTACAAGTTTGATCAGATTGGGGGGATAGTTGGAAGTTCGTGGATTGTTTATCGTGCCAGTAAAGAAAAACACCTATCCCCAACGGTAAACAAGCGAGAAAAATGGATTTTATCATCGCTCTCTCGTTGGGGCTCTCGCTCGCTGCTTCCATTTATCAGACTTGTTACACCTTGCGATACAATGACGATCGTGGACCGCAACAGATGGGATGTTTTTCTTTGCTTGCTTTGATCGTGCTTCATTCTCAAATGAGAGCGAATTCTGCAACGCCTGTGCACCACACAACACAACAGAGTAAAATTCCATCAAAAAAGGGTGCTCTCACAACTTCCCGAGGACTGTCTTGTTCGGGCGGCAGACTCAAGAGTTCTTTGTAAGTGTGAGTAAAGGTGAGCATCGCAACAAGAGAGCGAGAGTACCTGAAAAAATCCTCACATCTTTTTACACTCTCACTCGAATCGCTTGAGGATCTGTGTTGAAAATTTTGAGTTCAGTTTTTTCTCCTCAGAAAAACGACAAAATCGCCTCCTCTTTGCATCGCAGAGGAGTTTGTATCAAGCCTGCATACAAGTTGGCTAAAATAGACAAATTTTGCATTTTCAACAGTCAATATCTCAAAAACTAGACGTGCTATGCTATTTTTGAAAACGGCAATAGATTCAGCAACCCTTAATTCAGTAAATAGCGGTATTATGGTGCTTGAGACAAAAACGTGTTCCGCAGTGTATGCGATTACTTTTCAAGATGGGACAATCCGACTTTGTTTTTTTTTTCGAATTTACCGAACAAAATGTCAAATATATTATATTAAAATAATAAATTAATATATTTGAAAATGTGTTGTCTCGTTAGTCTAGCTGAAAGATTATAGGAAGATATGTTGAAAACTGATGTCAACTCAATTTTGATGAAAATACAGATGGGACTGACTTGTGATTCACGCAAGTAGACATGTCATACAGTTCTGGAACAATCCAAGAATGGAACCCTAATCAAACTCTTGAATGTGTTCTTATCGCTTTTTTTACGAAAAAAAAACACTCTTGAGTGCAGTTCATTGATCATTAATCATTTCTTTTAGAAGGGGTTTCAAGAGTAATGCCCTTTAGACTATCAAGACAAGAATTTAATGAGTTTTTGAAGATATCCTTAAAAAGTCTAAAATTAATTGCTGCAAACATAGGCAGTATCCCTCAAACACTTCATAGCGGAATTCTGGATGTTATTTTTGAGGCATTTCCAGGGGAAATACCAGACAATATCCGTTGAGGAATTTCTGGAAGATTCATTTCTGAGATTCTTGGTTACTCTGTTCAATCCTCATAAAAAATCTGAAGAAATCCTTAAAATAGTTTATGGAGGAATCGTTGAGAAATTTTATTATTATTTATTTTGTCTATATTTTCACTCCTTTGGCTTTAATCGAGATAAGTTGTAACTGGTGATCTAGATCAGCTTTATCTTTTGATAGTAGCAAAAAACTTGCTTCCGCAAAGTTGTTCATAAAGGTATTTTAGAAATTTCTTCCGAACAAACTTATGCTCTATCACTGATGCAGATGTCGCTGTATGGCACTAAAAAAATAATTTTAACGAAATTAAAAAAAATGGTATCAAGTTTTAAAAACTTAACAAAAAAGTAAAATAAATATTCGCGAAATTGGTACTTTGAGCAGAAACAGTCCAGAAACAGTGTTTTACAAAATCCTTCATAACTCATGAAGCGCCAGACGACACAGCTAAATTTTTGATTACGACTTGTCAAGAACATAAACTTTATGGTTGCAAAGAAAGCAGCTTGAATTTTTTATTTGAAATATGGTAAAATACATATAGTCGGTTAGATATTTATAAATTTGTTTTAAAATATAAAAAAAAAGAATTTGGATAAAGCGTGTTTGAAAAATGTAAGCATAAGTTTCAATAAACATTTAAATAAAATTTAAGCTTTATTTTTTATATGAGTATATATACTTGTACCCTACTTTGCTTCCTTCGCGACAGTGAAGATTATATTCTTGACTAATCGTAGCAAAAAAAATAGGTGCCGTCATCTGCCTCTTCATGAGTTATTAATTTAGTAAAACACTGTTTCTGGACTGTTTTCGCTAAAATACCATGTAACCTTAAAGTTTTGCTAGTAATGTTATTATTTCACTTTGTTATTTTTAAGGTTTTGATGCTTGATGTCAACACATTTTTTTGCATTTAGATAGTTCTTAAAAAATGCCATATATTTATGTCAGTGATAGAGCATAAGTCTCTTCGGAAGAAATGTCAAGAATGGCAGAAGAAAGTTTTTTGCCTGGATGATCCTATCAAAAGATATAACTGATCTAGATCAGTTACAACTTATCTAGATTAAATTCGAAGGAATCAACATAGTACAAATTATTCCATAAAACTTTTTCCAAGACACCAAACCTCTAGGATGCATATCCAGATCACTAGGCTGATTTCCAGGACAACTCTTTTGAAGAAATCTTTGCAATATGGCTGCAGAAATTCTGGAGTTATAAAACATTCTACTGGAGATTCTCTTAGGTTGATTTCGGCCACTAGTCTGCGCCGCCGCCATCTTTTCAAATCCAACATGTTTCAAGCAACCGAGTGATACTCAAATGCATTTCAATGCGGATACTCAATTGATCTTGGTTACTGGTAAATCTATTAGGTGGGATTAGAATTGCCATATAACTGATTTTGGCCCTCTAACTGACGAGAGTAGGCACACGCATGACCCAATGAACAGCTAAGATTTTTTTGTTAGAAAGCAACTTTCCTTCAACAAACTTGTCTTTAGTACAAATATCATAATTTTGCTAAAGGCTGTTGCTTCTATCAATAAGAACAATGAGACAATGAGAAACATATTGCTTTATCACATATAATCTTAATTACAAAATTCATTTTATCAAAAGACTACGCAAGTTATTGCTATCATTTTGAAAACGTTTCGATTCTATCTCTTCATTCCATAGTGCGATCAATTAGAATAAGTTAACGAAATTAGCGTTTTTTATTACTGTGAACCTAAGAAAGGACACTTTGAAAGTTTCTTTTTCTCTAGGTTACCGATTGATTAATGGACTTTGCCGTAGAGATACATAATCAAAGGTATAGTCCTTTTTACGGAGTAATAGGATACCATCTATAAATTGTTCATTTGTATATAATGTTCTAAATCACGGTTAAGTTAATAAACCTTCAATTTCAACGGAAATAAGTTGCTTGATAAAATGAAACCTCTACATAGAACCATCATTACGTTATTTGAATGCAAATTACAGCCAAACGATTGCTCCACCATCTACGACTTCATGACTGACAGACGGTAGTAATTTGCAAGGTTTGTGCAAACAATTATTGCATCTTCTAAACATTTTTCCTTGTGATGCTGTGTACACGAGGTCGACAATAGATTTTTCATATTTATGAGTTACACGGAATTTGTGTAAAGCACTTCGTAATGAATAAAGCTTTACGCCAAGCACTGTTAAGCTGTTCTAACTCATTTGTCGTTAACAGTGTAGAATACGCATTCTCTATTTAAACTTCTGTTAAAATAGTTGTCAAACCATGTTTTGTTTCAATTCAACTCAACTTTTGTTCCATTTTTAATCTATGATTGAATCATAGTTTTATTCGATAGAGCTACAATATTTTATCATTCCAATCGAATAGCTTTCATCGGCTTTTCTCATTTCGGCAGTAGTCAAATAGCGTAAAGTAATTCAATGATAGATTCATCAATCAATCTTCCACTCCAAACCCACAACTCTGGTGACATTGAAACAATGGTCTATCCGATTCGCACATTATTGGTGCTGTTTGCGTACCGATTCGAAAACAGTCTCGATCGATTTTGGTCATCGAATCGATCAGATGGCAGATCACGCTTATTTAATACAAACAAAAAAAAAACACTTCCATGTAGCAAATCTCAGTTATTATTTTGCTACCGCTCGTCTCACCCCTTCAGAGTGCTGTTAAAATTCCAACATGCTCCAATATAGTTCCGATCAGAGATAAACATATTAATAACAGATTGATGAAATGCTATATTTAATAGTGGGACAGATATAAACTCCCATGCGATGAATTTTATCTAGAAAAAGGCTTGAGTCGATTGTTAAAACTTTTGAACTTGTGGTTGGAAAAAATGATCATAAATATATGTTTAAATTGAAGTTATGCCAAAAAAAAATTATAAATTCATTCAGATCGATCCATAAATAACTGGTCATTTTTATATGAAAAATCTAAAAAGTCGCAAATTTATTATGCAATACTGTACCAATCAAAGGAACAAAGAAATAATGGTGTCTAAAGAATACCATATTTTTAAAAGAAAGGTATGTTTAGAACTCCAACCAATGGAAAGGTTTCATTTAGTACCAAAAATAAAATGATACAACGGGGGTTATTTTTCCTTTTCAAATTGAAAGTAAAATTCAAACAAAACATGAGTAATTCTCTAAAAATTGTTCTATAAATCGCAAATAAATGAAAACATTTCCAGAACCCCACTAGAGAACATTTTCATTTTAGCACTATCCGAATGGGGAGTTTAAAAATTTCGAGTTGGTGTGTTTTTAAGACATACATTTTTAATACTATGTTTCATAGACATCGTGAATGTTATGTCCAATTGTCTGTGTATAAACCCGTGACGTGACATTATCGGCGGTGGCGACAAGCGTTGAAAAAATCAGTCACGTTTTCTTAACTGCCAGTCAGAATGAGTGTCTCTTTGGGCGATTCCATTGTCCGCTCTGCTTTGCTCTGCTCCCATCGGGGGAACTACTCATAGGAAAATGAAATTGAAATCACTTTTTGCGTGCACGGAGCAAATGATCGGTAACGTGCGCGCGATGAAGGTTCGCGATTTGTTTTATGGTGATTCATTTTAGTTTGCGTGAGTAATTTGCAACCAGCATCAGCATCAGTGATCTCAGATGCATTCTGGTGAATTACATCACTTGAGAACTTGACCAGTTGAAGTCGATCAGTTGCAATTTAAACTGGGGGATACGCGTATGGACTTATCCACGGTCTTCTTTTATCCTCGACTTTCTTTTTCTTTTCTGCTCTAAGGGACGCCCAAGGAACAATTGGTAGCTTTTAAGATACTTACGTGCTTAATACAAGCTGCATAGCAGCAACCATTGCTGAACAAATTTTAAGTTGAATCATTAATTGAATAAAATTAATTTCCGCTTATAGAAAAGCTGTTATTCCACTTGCAGTTTGTGTTTTGCATAAGAGCTGAATAAACCTCCGAAAATGCAAATATAGTAGCTTTTGTTCTACAACACATAAGAAGTTTAACAATTGACTGATTAAAAGCTTCTATAGGTTGTAGCCATCATTTTAGTAGAATATTTAACATTTGATTAACAACAAATCGTACAAAAGTTTCAGTGTCTAATACTTAAAATGTTGACCAGCATGATTAGTAAAACTTGTAAACAATGTGAATAACAGTATATTAGTATGCTCTTATTCAAGCAAAACGCGTTATGTCTTTTTATGTTATTTTCAAATGTTTCAAATGTTTTTCAAATCAAATCCAAGACGTGTATGCGATGGATGGATTAACGTAATGGACGTAATGGCGACGTAATGGATCAACGAGGGTAAAGTTCAAATCACATTGGATTAAAAATATCAAAATTTAATTTTTCCAAATGTAGTGATCATCATCTGCGACGTTATTGATATCGGAAAAAGTTACTAAGCATAACCTTTTTAATGATAATCAAATTATACATAATAATTTAACAATAGTTACATGAAAGTGGTTACCCAACTTACAGTCCAGTGTCACAAATAAACATATACATCGTTAATTATTATTGAATAATGGTGACAGCTGAAAAAATGCCCTACAAAGAGCTGAGAAGATGGTATTTAGATCCAAATTTAAGTCAATGTTCAACATTTTTCATTGGAATGAATAATAGTAGAATCAACACTTATTAAACTTCTCCAAAGAATCTCTGCCGACTTGTCAAGATTGTTTTACTAATGAGTTGAACAAGTCATTTTTCCTTCTATTAAAGAGCCAATATTCCACCAAGCAAATATAATTGTGTAAACAGATGTACAGGAGACGAACTAACGTTTTGGTTGCTTCGCACTTCAGCTGTTTCCATGTTTAACATGAACATGATTAAAAGATGAATAGGTATTTTATAAAATCCTAATACAACATAGATATATCATCCGAGCAGGTCATCCAAAGAAGTCCAAAATAACGATTACTAAACACATTGTTCAGCAACAAAGAAGCCTTACAGAATAGGTCACACCATAGCCAATTTTTTGAAAAATGGACAAAATATCTAAATAATCTAATGTATTGCAATGTTCAACTTACTAATATTATTATTATTTATCTTTATTTGAGTGGCTTTTCGCCCTTGGCGAATTCGTCACTAACTTACTAATATATAAAAACATGTTGGATACAATAATAACTGATGCTTTCTCAATACAATATTCAAATATGTTTAGAAAATATTTTGAATCAGTCTTCTGACATAGGATTATTGATTGAAATATATTTTATATTTGTATAATGTTTAATAGATGGAAAAAAGTGCGACAATTAATTAAAATGTTAACCTAGTAGAAATATCATACATTTAATAAATGAATTTTAGTATAGTTAGATGAACAATTCAATTAAAGTTTTAACAAGTTAAAACTTATTATGAAATTCGATTAATCATTTCAGACTGTTTTTACTTTGTGAATGAACTTTATTTTTGACCAGCATTGTAATAAATTTTCTCACTGTGCGCTATAAATAGCCCTCTGTGTTCAGCTCGCATCAGTACTGAACAGCAGCAGAAGTAATGCGCTTATTCAGTTGTTGATCAGCATAGCACGTGTTGATTAGTTATTGTTGAATAGAAGCTCAAGCATGATCAATAATCAGCTACAAGAGGTTTATATTGCGCACTGGAAGGCTGATATATGAATTCAAGGATGGCGCAGATGGCAAGGTATACCGCTGACGATGGGATGGTCTCGAGTTTGAATCCAGTATTCAGGTAATTATTGAAAGTGTGGTTATTAATTCATGGTAAAGGTGTACACTGCATTTGATGTATACAGTGTTAGCTATTTTTAGTAATTTATTTGTTTTCAATCAATTTTGTGGCAGTTGAATAAAAGCTGAGATGAATGCTTATAAAGCGTTTTTGAAGTTGTAGAATAAAGTCAATATACAACGACACGCTTTATAACTTCTCCAAATTTGTGTGAACAACGCCTGAACAAAGGCTGCACTTGGAAATAATTAAAATGTTGTTAAACATGATGCTGAATTAAACTGCAATAATGTAGTTTGTTAAACTAGCGTTGTTAAATCATCAGTCCTTATTAAGCTAAGTGAAACCTGAATAAACATCATTGCAATATGTGATTACAGTCACTAAATGATAAGAAGCTTAATAATTTCGCCAGATTTGCTTGAACAATGTGTGCATAGCAGCCGCAAAGTAATATAATAAAGCAACTATTCAGTATGTAGTTGTGAAAAATTGCTTAATAAATGATTATAAAATAGGCAAATGTTTCTTGGGCGGTCCATTTATTACGTAAGGCAATTTTCGGGATTTTTCAACCCCCCCTCCCCCCATGATAAGATTTTTTGTATGAAAATTAAAAATAAATTGTATGCCGCGTAAGAAATCCTGTCTACTGCAAATCGCTGCAGTTGATATAGGGAATGTCCATTGCCTGGTTCCATCAGTCAAAATTCTAAGTTGAATTTTAAAAACTTTGAAGACCATTCCGAATTACATTAACGGGAACATTGTCCTACACATAAATCTAATTTGAGAATGTAGATTTAGGGTTCATTATAAAAAAACAAATTTATAAGATTAATCTTGTTAGGATCACAACAAAAATTTCTTACCGTGCCTTAGTAATTGAATAGCAATTTAATTCGCCCTTTGTGCTAATATAGAGCTACTATTGGGGTGACAAGGGAAGGTCACGATGGTGTTACACGGGGTTTTCAACCGGACTATACATGTCAAAATATGAAAAACCTCAAAGCCTTTCGGGTGATGGACCAGTGGTGTAGCCAAGAGGGGATCTGAAAGGGTCGATTTTGTACGAATATAATATTATTCAGTCAATTGAAAGTTTGTCAAAAACATTTTTCTCAGTATTTATAACGATAGTAATGAACAGAATTGACATTAGTATATGTTTGTAATGTATTTTTATGCCATTTGGCGTAACTAACATGGAATATTGACACCAAAACGAATTTGGTTTTATTAGAATAGTATACCAACAGGAAACCCATCCCGATTGCGCCTAAGGCATGGAAAAAAATCTTTTTACGCATACATTAATGTCAATTCTGGTCTCTACCATCACAATAAATACGAAAAAAATATTTTTGTCAAATTTCCAATCAGCTTAATATTATAACAAACGTACAAAATTGCCCCTTTTAGAGCCCTTCGTGGCTGCACCACTGGTCCATCACCCGAAAGGCTTTTGGGCTTTTCATATTTCGACATGTAGAACCTAACAAATTTTTTTAAAAATAGTCCGGTTGAAAACCCCGTGTAACACCATCATGACCTTCCCTTGTGAGTACTGCAATAAGTCGGAAAATTGGGCTTGGTTGACTTCCTTTATATTCGATAATTGATGCCTGAACAAAAGTTATTGTCAAAAAGCAAATGTTCTAACATTATTTCACTGAATCGTATTGTAATATTCTCACAAATTCTCAGAAATGAAGCTTAGCAACATCTGCGAGTGATTTATGCAGAATTTTTGGTAGAATTTTTTAAAAATAAACCACTCATCACGAAATGTTAGACATGATTCTCAATGACATGACTTTCTTGGTAAATATGGTCAAAGTACTCGAGGAATTTTCATTTTCATTTAATTTTCAGTTATATTGCAACCTTACTCAGGATTTTAGAAAATTACTTCAATGCGTAAGGTTGCAATATAAATCTAGGAAAGATTTTCATAGTATCTCAGGTCAATTTATAATAGAACTATGAGAAGGTTTCAGCTGAAATCCCGGACAGCATTCTCAAACGGGTCCATCCCATTATCCCGAACAACGCCACCCCGAATGGGTCATTACCCCAAAAGCCATCACCTTGAACGGGTCATTACTCCGAATATTATGAGATACAGTGCAGTATCTTGTTTTGTGGGCAAAAATATTGACCGTACTGCTATAAAGGATTGATCATTCATGTATGCGTTTCAAATGTAAACTGGTGCGTAAAATTAGTCTGTAGAATGTTCGTCATATATATTCCCTTCTTTCATACGTCATCAATTCTTTCGAAATATCTTGTTGGCAATTAACTGCCATTTTTGACACCACCAGGGGTGGACTACCTTTTGTATGTAAATTCTACAAATTTTGTTTGGGCTGTATCATTTTGGGGACAACCACCCACAACATTTTTCCATTCATATACATGTGGCTCAGTGCCCAGGGATATCATGAAAATTGTCAATGCAATAAGATCCGCCACCGGAGGAATTTGAGCCCATTACTTTCAATATGATCAGCTGCGTGCTCATCGGTGTTTCTTGGTGTTGTTCATATTTCAAT
Source organism: Aedes aegypti (assembly GCF_002204515.2). Lineage (NCBI taxonomy): Eukaryota > Metazoa > Arthropoda > Insecta > Diptera > Culicidae > Aedes > Aedes aegypti. The sequence continues at coordinate 97,124,367 of NC_035109.1, read as the reverse complement.
TTTGAGATTTCCCTTTCTTATGAATTTAGGTTGTTCCATAGTATCATGTTGTTACAGTCATTATTCACGCCATATCTGCAAGAATTTAACGAGACATATGCATTTTTTTCCTAAATATGCTGTTCTTTTAAGTTTTTGTTTGATAAGCTAAGCACTTATATATTTATAGATATAGACGGGTTTTGCTGGGCAGTGTTTTGGAAAGCCCAAACAAGACGCTTCGTTTTTGGGACGCCGGGAGTTTGGTTTTCGGTTCGCGTGTTGTGCTGGGCAGTGTTTTGGAAAGCCCAAGCAAGACGCTTCGTTTTCGAGACGCCGGGAGTTTGGTTTTCGGTTCGCGTGTTGTGCTGGGCAGTGTTTTGGAAAGCCCAAGCAAGACGCTTCGTTTTCGGGGCGCCGAGAAGTTTTGCTGTTCGCGCTGTGTGAGTGCGAAAAGATATTCGTGTTCAGTCGAGGATGGATTACCAACTGGTGAGCTCGTTTCATGCTTATGATAACACATTTTTTCATGAAAGCGTTAGTTTTTTGTAATATTCAATCAAACTTTGTATGATTCGTCACTACAAGTGTCGGCATTATGCCTGTTTTATACAATTCTAATATACATATAAAATTTTTGACATTGCTAAAATATTTTTTGAATTGTTCGACATTATGAAGGTCGACGTTTATTTTAAAACTTCTACCAAAGACTTTTCTTCTTGAGGCATAAATGTTCAATAACACTTTTATGTAATTTTCAAACAAACTATGTATAATTCGTCACTATAAGTGTCGGCATTATTCCTGTTTCATATAATTTAAAATAAACGCATATATTTTTCTCTTTTCGCCATTAATAAAAACTTCTTTTGAATGGTTCGACATTATAGATGTTGACGTTTATTTTAAATCTTCTACCAAAAACTTTTTGAGACAAAACTAAAAACTAGCTTAAAGTATAAATCGTATTTTTCCTCCTTATCCATGGATCGCATCACCGACCAATGGTGACTCCCAGATCTTTTCCTTTTCCACTAATAAACACCCTTTCCGTGGTGATTGTGGAGAATCTGAAAATGATGTCAAAATTCTTACAACTCGAGTATTTGATAATTTTATTACAAAATTAAACTTTGAAAATCTGCCTAATACGCCTAAATGTAGGCAATTTCCTTCGAAATATGCACATTATTTGAGAGCAAACCGCTTTAATGAGTAAACACTTGCTACGCTGTATGATATCAAAAATGAGTTCAGTAGCTCATACTTAAGCTTACACTACATTTTAAACACTCATAATTGACATGTAGGCATAGCACCAGTGGATTGTTTAGCACCGACATTTCAAAGTGTATTGCTTACATCTTCAAAAAGTGTGAATATTTCTATGAAAAACTGACCCTGATACAAATGATTTTTTTTTCAAAATCATCATTAGACATCTATAAACTAGAAAGCATGGAATCTCTTTGGTGCCAACGAAACCTTAAGCACCCTTGCGAGGAAATGTTTTATGATACCGACCTGGTCAAAATCGCCCCAGTGATCAATTTGACTCCGGATTACGGTAATCATTGAAGTTAATGCTGGTATAATTATAATCATTTTCCCTTCTTTTATCTTCTTGTATTAAAACAGTCATGTCTCTTATGGAACTGCTAACCATTTGAAACACAACTATTTTTTGTGGTTATCTAATCGAAATTCAGCCTAATGATTCCATAAGCTAACGAAAGTGTTAACTGTAGCGGCGATCAGCGGCCGCCGTGTATTTGCATTTCTATGCCACAGCGAAACGATTGTCTATCAGGTTGGTCTTCAAACGAATTCCATAGAACAACACTTGCAACTCTCAGCTTGCAACGATAATATCAGGGTGATCTTCCATTTTAATCGTTTACGAAACAATTTTTTTTAAAAGATGTTGATGGTAGTAGACCAACCACATTGGTCTAGTTTTGAAAAATCATGGCGGAAATTGCGCATTCTCAATTTTCACTATTTTTAGCCATTACAAGTGATTTGGAACATAATTTAGGGTGGAAGACTCTATTTTGGGCATAATCACAATTTATTGGTTGTCATAGGGCAAAATTCAAACAAAAATGCTGTTTATCATACGTTTTTTTTTCTCTAAACTTTTTCTAACAACTATCGTTTAGGCAAACTTAGGCAAGAAGAATCTTCTTCAACCGATACCATAGTCTTAAACGCGCGTTCGAGCAAGATATCTCCGCGGGGAGTGGAGGAGAGCGATTTGTACGGTATAAAGAAGCTCTTCTTTAAATATTTGAAGTACCTACGACAATAAGTATTAATTTAATAAGTTTAACGGCACTTGAATATAAATTTACATCCGAAGATGTTGAAATTATATAAGAATGAGTTATCGACCTGAAAAAAAGTATGCTGAAACCAAAATTTGCACGGGTTTTGGCGAAAATTGATTAGTTGAATTTTGAAGCAAAAATTTAGGATTTTGGACATGTACAGTTATTTAACGTCTGAACATGTAGAAAACATGTTTATTTTTTACTTCTCAACTATCTGATATAGTAGATGAATATTTGACTTTGTTTTTCCACTAAAATGTAGTTTGGAAATGGGTTTTTTGCAGCTATTTGAAAATCTGTACCAATGTGGCGACATCTAAAAAAATAGAGTGAAGGAAGGAAGTGGATAGCAGCGTCCAATAGTCCATAATAAATTCACCCTTCTAAGCTGTTATTGAGAGCATTGCAATGAATCTCATCAAAATCAGAGTACAAATCCGAGGCCCCATTTGCATCTTATAATATTTGAAAAATACATTTTAAACCAAACTCGTTCAAGATTCATAAGGAATCTCCCCACATTCTAATTAGAATTAGTCTCAAAATGTTATGTATCTAGGGTAATGGCGTTCGAGGTAATGACCCATCCGGGGTGATTGCATTCGGAGTAGTGGCGTTCGGGGTAGTGTCATAGAGTCTTCTCAAACATTTCTAGGTAGGATTTTGAAATGAATATTACGTATGATTATAAAGGATTCTTAAGCACAATTCTTGTAACGGCCAAAAAATTCAAAAGCTTGAACATCGCTATTCCCGGTCACGTCCATCTTTACCGTGACTTGGGATAGCGGAAAGAAGCAATTATTCAATGAGAAGCCAACGACTCAGCGACACCATCATATGTGCTACAAATGAGGATGTTGGGAAAGATATAATATCAGGATTTCCCTGGAAAGCTAGCGATTGACGCCAGGGTTTTTTCAGGTGTTTATAATATAATCTTTTGAATATGGGCAATAGCCTGGAACACGGTTATATGAAAAATTTAGATTCTCGCTCCAGGCCACTTTTTGGATTGCATTTAGGTCTCATAACAACTGTGCAAAACTTCAGCTCGATCGGTGAAACTATATTTTAGCGCCAGTCGTTCAAAGTTTGTATGGGATTTACTATGGGAAAACTTACTTTTGCAAAGAAAAATCGCCAGAGGTCGCCCATTGTCCTCTATAAAAGTTCTGAACACAGATCTCGATAGGTATTTCTATGATGGACAACATTGCCCAAGACCGCTAAGCAATCCGATGCTTGTGAAAAAAGTTATTAATTATAGACTATTCGGAAATTGTGCCCGATTTTGTTATTATTGTTATTCCTTTACGTATTAATCAACGTCGCCTTGCCAATAGGTTGTCATTGAATAACTTTTTTTACAAGTGTCGGATTGTTTCGCGGTCTTCGGCAATATTCTTCATCGTAAAAATACCTATCGAGGTCTGTGTTCAGAATTTTAATAGAGGTCAATGGGTGACCTCTGGCGATTTTTCTTAGCAAAAGTATGTTTTCTCATAGTAAATCCCATACAAACTTTGAACAGCTGGCGCAAAAACATAGTTTCTCCGATCGAGCTGAAATTTTGCACAGTTGTTATGGGACCTTAATGCAATACAAAAAGTGGCCTGGAGCGAGAATCTAAATTTTGTCCCACACTAATGGGGAATCAAGATCAATAGAATATGATTGTTGTTTTTATCTTTATCAGGGGTTCAATTCTTAGAAAATTTAGAACATCTCTCACATATCGCTTTCTGTAACTATCATGCTCCGCAACACATCATGAGAGTCAGCTCTGATTAGATTGGGGGATATCTGTGCATGATAAACCCCATCTAAACAGGCTAGAAACCTGAGGAGCACTATTGCTATAGGATGTTCAGGAATTGTTTATGATGTCAGTAAAATAAACACCTACCCGCTACCCCCAATAATAAATAAGCGAGAATAACGAATCGTATCATTACTCTCTCTCTCTCTCTCTTCGGGACTCTCGTTCGCTGTTGTTACTTATCAAGCTGTTGTTGTATCACATGCGAAACATTGCCGACCATGGACGGATACAGATAGTATCCACTGAGAACGAATTCTACAATGCCTGATCTTTATTAACGAGATTTATGCCCTGGGGCCAGACATTTCTTCTATTTAAAATGCCTGGATGATTAGATTTCGCTTAGTACTATTTTATTAAATGATTATGTTAGCGAAGAATGCGTGTTTATCTACTTTATAATAAGTTCTTCAAAAGTTCGACCAAAAATATCCTCTACTAAGAATTTATTTATAGGTTTCTCCGAGAATTCTTATAAAGATTTTTATTCACCTTCATTTGAGTGGTTTCTCGCCCTTGGAGAGTTCTCCACTCCTTACAGAGATTATCATAATATCCTCCCTAATTCTATTCTAATAATCTTTAATAAATTTATTCGCAAATTTCTTCATAAAAACTAAGTTTTTCAGGCAGAATCACAACCGATTCCATTTTTTATTATCTTTTAACTGCTTCAGAATTTCTCCAGGCGCAACTTAAAAGTTTTCTCCGAAATTATTACAGAAATTGCAGCAAACAACAAAAAAGTTTCTTCTGCAGTTCCTGAAGAATTTGTACCAGGATCTCTTCTAAGTAATCCTCCAGAAACATCTTCTAGAAGATTCTCCAGATAGTTATCTAGGGCTTCCTTTACAAACTTCTTGAAATCTCACTGTTTTTCTGCAAGAGAACCTCAAGCAATAATCCAAACAAATAATGGATCGATTTTTTGCCACAGATCGAAATAAAACATACAATTTCAAAGGGTGAAAGTTGCGTCTCTCGGTCAACCTGCTGCAATAAACCGATTACGAAAAAAATATATAACTCTATTTTATCGCCCTGCAATGACACACACAGTCCGTCAGTTGGAATCACAGTCGTACATCATACAAGTGAATAATTTAATAATAGACTGCAAATGCATACTTCGGTCACGCAAAAACTGTGCATTGGCAATTGCATCTCTTACCATACCAAACCACTTACACTTTCAGTAAAACCACGAACAGAAACTGAGTAAATCCTTAAAATACCCAACTAGTGTAAACAGCAACACGTGTCTTGTAGTCTTGCCATTGAGTGACGTATTGTGGCGCCACTGAAATTGCAGTTCGTCATCCAAATCGTAGACTACTCCGTCATGATGCCATCGTCGTCGTCGTCTGGCTACGTAGCCAGTGTAAATGCATTGGACATGTTCGACAAGCTGGGGACGTCTCCGTTTCCTACGGCTCCTTCGGCGACTTCGGCACTGGTCCCATCCTCCCTACCACAGTTTCCAATAATGCCGCCGTCTATGGGTTTCCCGTTTGACGCACTCAATGTGTCTTCGTCCTCCGTTGCAATCGCGTCACCCAGCCAGACGCCCACAGTGGTGACTACCGTCGGTACCGTTTCAGGGACCGAGGATTTCGTCGTACTGCCAGGTAAATCTTTGATTGTAATTCGCAAGGGAAAGTCATTGCTGTTGGAAACTTAATAAGAATGTGTAATTTAAATAATTTATTTGTAAGATTAGATAAATCGATATCTTGTACATAGAGAAAAATACTGTGACGAACAAAAACTTAAAGATCACTCATTCAAAATTATAGTCATTTCATTTCATTACCAAACTTGTCATTCTCGCATTCGTATATCGTGTGTCAGGTACGATGATACTCTATGCCCAGGGAAGTCAAGGAAATTTCCATTACAAAATGATTCTGGACCGACTGGGAATCGAACCCAGACACCTTCAGCATGGCTTTGCTTTCTGGCCGCGGACTCTAACCACTCCACTAAGGAAGACCTCAGTAAAACGAAGTTATAATCGCCAAATTACAATACAAATATGCTATACAGAAATCCTGCGGATATGAAAAGTTGTAGTCAAGTGGTCTTGAAGTTTCGTTCGTCACTGTTTGTCAGTGTGTATAAAATCAGCCATAATCATCAATCATCATTTCTTCACATTTTCACAGGGCCAGAGGACGTCCTGCTGTTCAACAGTTCCAATGGTCTGTACCAGCAGTCGGTGACGCTAACCGCCCGGATGTATCCGATTGAGGCCACCGTGGCAAAGTCAATCTGGGGCCTACCGACGCTGATCTGGGGTATCCTGATCGGGACCATCGTGATACTGATCGTCATCCTAGCGACTTTGTTCTTCTGCTGTTGGCTACAGCCGCGGACGCGCAAATTGCTCAGCTCGAGCTACTACACCGGAAGCAGCGGTTCGTAGAATTCTTTTGTAGATCCTTTTCAGAAAATTGAACATAGAAAATTATTTTTGCAGTATCTCACAATTCGATCGTGCCAAAGTCGCAAACCAGTGATTCGAATCAGCTAGTAATGCCCTTGTCCATTGGCATATGCCCACCACAGTATAGTGCACCTCCTCCCCCGACGAGCAACAGCGGTAACAGCAACAGTAATCAACATCAGCAAAACTGCACGGCAGCAACATCAACCGGAATCCCATGTCATCCTGCTGGAGGCAGTGCCGGTAACACCGGCGGACATCACAGCAAATACGGCAGTTCACCACAGCAGTATTCGCACGCGTATCATCAACAGCAGCAGCAGCAGCAACAATTTCAGCATCATCACCAATGCATTCATCATCAGCAACAACAGCAGCAACAGCAACAACAATATCATGCTCATCATGCCCAACTGCAACATCAGCAGCACCAACAGAGTAGTCAGTACGCCCATCAACAACAAACACTTCAACAATATTACAATCAACAACAGCAACAGTATCAACAGCAGCAGCAACAGCAGCAGCAGCAGCAGCACCAACATCAGCAAATAACACAATACATTCATCCGACGCAGCAACAGGCGCTGCAACAGCAGCAACAAAGGTGAGTGTAGTTTAGCACTAAGTTCAGTTGCTATTATTTTATCAAACAGCAAATTCTCCTCTCGGTCATCACACACTAGCGCCTTTTAATTGTTGCATAAATCCTCTGCATATGGTTCTCGTCCATGCTTTCTCATGCTTCATCTATTGAACTTTCTTCGCAAAAAATCTCTACGAGAACTAATCTTATGATTGAAACTTTCAAAGATTGTCTCCAGCACTCATATTTAGAATTTTTTTGCGCCATTTATGATGAATCAAAAAAAAAACCTTGGTGAACTACAAATTATCTCAATTCAACCTATCTGTAACTTGTGAATCAATAGTTTTCACACAACTTTACCACTGCCCATAACAGAATTTTTGTCGCATTCGACATGTTTGCCAATTTTGAGTTAATACTGTGGAGAGTCATCAAATGATACTTCCGATCAATTTACTGAAATCTGTGAGATAGTTCTAGAAAATTCGAAAAAATTACCAAGTTGTTATTTTACATACAAAGGTATCGATCGTAATAATTATATTTTGAATTTGTTTATCGGCATATCGGCTTTCTTCTGCATGATCCCTCTTACTTCAAGCAAAATGCCGATAAACAAATTCAAAATATAATTACCAAGTTAATTTGTCGCATTGGTAATTGTAACTGCATAACAGTCACATTGAGATTATACATGAGCCTAGTTATGTTACATATAGTAGTAATAATGAAATTCGGATTATTGATTAGTTTTCGAAATTTTAGTGTCGTCCTATACTGCCATAAATGTATATACAGTAAAGACCCGATTTTGTCAGCCCCGTTTTCAAAACTTGTTGAAGCTCTCCTTCAAAAATAAAACAAGTTATCATAATTCGTTCTTCACTATTTTATGCATATTTATAATAACTTTGACTGAGTTGAATAAGATTTGGAGAAAATTTGAAATTCAAACCGTGGGAGCAAAAAGCTCTCCGCAAAAAGGGGCTGACAAAATCGGGTCATTACTGTAATAGTTATCAAAAATTGAGATAATTTGAAATGAAAAGAATCGTTTGAAAAACGGCGAAGATATAGCGCTCTGAAGTGGACCATTTTGTATGGGAAAACGGCTTTGGTGCATTTTATATGTCCGATACTGTATTTCAGGAATTACACTCGGAATAGTTAAGGAATCGCTCTAAAAAGTGTCTTCTTTTAGTCCTTGTTGGATTCATCCATGTTTTTATCCAATAATTTCTCAAAATACAGGTATGTTCCGTTTTTATCAACACGATCGGCGATTTTCAGTTGACAAAAACGGAACCGTGACAAAAATGGAATAATTTTCTTAGACAAAATATTTTACAAATTTAAAATAAAAATTGCAGTTTTGTCAGGATAATACACATTTTCATCATATTAATGCACAGTATTGACGTTTAAGAGCTGTGATTGTTGATTTAGATTGTTTATTATTATAGGCTCGTAATGAAAGTTGATTGCAGATTCCTATCAATCAATATGATTTTGATATAAATCATTAAATGCATCACAAGGTACATCATATATGTAAAAATCACTACAAGGAAGTGAGGCAAGCTGATCATTTTTTATAAAGAAAGATTAAACAAGAAATAACTTCTTTTTCTACTGTTCATCCTCATCCTTCTTCTTCTTCTTTTTCTTCTTCTTTATGGCATTACATCCCAACTGAGAACCCAACTGAGTGTTCTTATATACACTGCCGCAACTATCAACTGAGAGCTTTTTTTGCCAAGGTACGGGGTGTAGTTGATCAGTGGGGAGAAGTTGATCATTCCCGTACCCTCATGTATAAACTGTCAAGAGAGCTATGATCCGATTTCAAATATCACAATTTATGTGATGTCGCTTTACCTGATAGCTGCGCTTGATGTTCCTAAATTCGGTTTGACATTCAAGATAATTATACCATGGAAAACAGAATTTTTAGGAAATGTTTTATGAACTGTATAAAGACAACGTTTAAATAAACTGTTTCATAAATTCCAGATATGTTCAGTGAACCCAGTTTTTAATTAGCATTAAGGATTAAAATTAATTTTCAGAGAAAAACCATGTTCTTTTAGTGAGCGAGTTACTGATTTCGAAAAAATTGCAATTGAATTTAATACTTACACAGAAAGAAAAATCCATGTAAATTTCAGCGTAAAATCATGCACATGAAGGGAATGCCAGAAATGTCGCAAATTTACACGTCACATCGTGTAAAATTACAATAACATCATGTAAGTTTCCGCTAGACATGGACTCTAACCGATTTCGCGACAATTAGCATAAATTTACATGATGTTGGTGTAATTTTACACGATGTGTCATGTAAATTTGCGACAAATCTGGCATTCCTCTTATATGCATTATTTTTTACGCTGAAATTTACATGGATTTTTCTTTCTGCATACGGTTTCCTGAGCTTTGAATTGCCAAATTTAACATTAAAATGATTGTGGTGATCTTTCTTTTAAAGTTATTACTACCAACTTCGACAAGGATGCACTAATCGCCAATCTAGAACAGCATCACCATTGCCTTTTTAGCTTTAAGGCCCAAGCGCAATGATAGCGGAACGGCAACGGAAAGCGGAACCAGTTCGCCAGCATGAACTGTAGCATGCTTGTCGACCCAGACTTGGTTCACTTTCGTTCGTTGACAGCTCAGTTGAGATGGTGTGATTCATGGTGGTGAACCGGTTCCGCTTTCCGTTGCCGTTCCGCTATCATTGCGTTTAGAACTGTACGTAAGATCACACATAGACTGGCAATAAACTAACTTACACTCTTAAAAATAATGAAAATTACTCTGGACGTAATTCTGGTTATGACTGAATGACACATGATGTAAGTGATGGAACGACACAAAAACGTGTCCTTGAAGATGTATTGAACAAAGAATGTAATTTTACATGTCGAAAGACACGAAAACGATTGAACTGGGATCGACATTTCCCGAATCAGACACTAACGTATTTGAAATTGGACACAAATTTACGTCATTCGGCTCGCTTCTTTTATGTGCATCCCAAAAGACGTAAATCACATTATTTTTTGGTACTGTGTAAGTTGTTTTTTGTTGAGTACAAATAATATTAAATAACTGAGAGAGAGAGGAGACAGCTGGCTTAGATTGCGAGCTCCCAAAAGTTAAGGGAACCTGTCACCAACTGTCACTGGAAAACCAACACAGTTATTACAGATAATTTTCCAAATCGTTCCCTTCACTCAAACACGTCAGAACATTTGACCAATGCAAGAGTGAAATAATTATGTATGTCTATCAGCCCGTTCTGGCAACAAAATCTTCTACAGATTGACAACTACTGAAAAACTAAACATTTCATATATTTTGCAATTGGATTAAATGGACAAACACAAAGCATATGTAATGTTTAGTTTTTCGGTAATTGTCAAACTTCCACTCGGCTCATTAGCCGTAAACCACGAATCATAATTAATCAAAAACAAGTATTCTACAAATTGCTTAGTTTTGCTGGACCTCTTCCCCTACCCCTTGGAACAGGATCTAATCAATTGCTGTTTGCTATAATTTGTGCAATGCTATCGAGTTTGAGAGATAGAAGTTAATGTCCAAACTATGACAAAGTCGACAGTCTTATTAAGAATAAAATAAACTTGATCATATCTCTTGCCGTTGTACACAACATTGAGTTCATTCCCAAGTGCATCCCTTATCAAAAAGAGCTGAACATGTATGGGATCGTCCATTAATCATGTAAGCGGTAATGGAGGGAGGCGGGGGATTTGAGGTATCTTAAGTGCCATACAAATTATTTTTTATTTTCATACAAAAATTCATACCACAGGGGGAGTATATATGTCTATCAAATTTACATAGAAAATTCTTTTAAGCCATATTATATAAGAAAAAGGAGAGGTCTCTGCAACTCTTTTAAGTACGTTGTTACTAGGACGTGGCCAGAGCAACATGCTACGTTTGAAAACTCAAATTGAATAATTGCATAAGAAGAAGTCAAACCTTATTAAATCGTATATGACTTGACATCTACCATGTATCGTAGATGCTCAATATTAACAAAATGACGAAAATTCAACTCTGTGGCTATTAAAAAGCATTTCAATTGCTTCAAAATAAGTATTTAGTTTATATTCGAAACATTTTGAGAATTTAAAAAAATCATTTTTTTTGTGTTGATAAAAACGGAATAATTTGTTGACGAAATCGGAACGTGACAAAATCGGAGCGTGACAAAATCGGAACGTGATAACAACGGAACATACCTGTAGTTTTTTCGGGATTCTGTCATGAATAAGTCCATAAATTAAAAAAAAATCCTCCAAGAATCGCTTTTCTTTAATTTTTTTAATTGTTGTAAATAGTAACATGTAATAAAAGGTATTTTTAATGTGTTTAGGCGTTTCTAAGTCATGTGTGTTAGGTTTTAATGTGACACCCGGAAAATCGGTAAATCGGATTCCACACCGAAGGAGGACCTCGATAATGGTATCCAAAATGGATTTATCACCCATCTACAATCTGGTTGAGATCAACGTCCTTCCGGTGGCTTAATTTCCCTACTGTGTTGGAGGTCGGTGGACTAAACCCCAATAGTTTGGAAAAAATCTTGTATTGATTCCTAAAAAATAGCCTAATTGAAACAATTCCTTAAAAATTATAAGTGTTTTTTTTTCGAATGAATTCAAGAGAAAATATTTGAGGAAGTTTGTTGATAAATTCCTTGAAAATTCTTTGTAAAATCTCAAAAAAATATTTAATTGAAATCTTATAAAATACTTAGTGGAATCCAGTTTTTTTTCTTAAATTATTTGGAATAGTTAATGTAAAACTCATTAGCTCTTGCCTTGCGTTTTCGAACTAATACGTTTGATAGAATATTTTATCGAAAATAGGTATTCTGAGTAATTAATGAAAAATCCTGCAGGAATATTTCGAAAAACTACTTGAAGAGATTCTATTATTCCTGAATGAAGTACTTACTTTACTTTTGCTGGCTCTACGTCCTTCAAGACATGACCTGCGCCACAATGTTACGCCAACTAACTCGGTCCATGGCTGCTAACCTCCAATTCCTCGATCGCCCCACACTTCCAAGATCCTGCTCCACTTGGTCAAACCACCTAGCTCGTTGCGCTCCCCTTCGTCTTGTACCGGCCGGATTTGAGCTGAACACCATTTTTGCGGGATTGTTGTTTAGACAACTATCAAACTATGATAAGGCCTGAAATGCTACTAGAGTGGTTAAAGTGAAGAACGAAAAAGTTTTACTAAAAGGTCCTCATTCCCCATTTCATTTCATCACTCACTATCGTCACTTTTATTTTCGACACTATCACGTTTATCACCGATTATCACTCATCAACTTTCGTAATACACTTCAGATATACTTCCCATAATATCACTTCTCACATCACACCATTTTCATATAAATTCATTATTATTACCATTTACCATCTGTTAGCATTACTAAGTAATTAAAAGATATTCAATTTAAATGTTGCATTCTTTTTGTTGCTGTAGAATCATTACTATTCAAACTACAATTTAGTGCTATCAACAAAGTCACAGTAAAACATAATCACTGAGATCCATTCTTCTGCACTCGCTGTCATTATTAACACTTTTATCATGCATGTTTGAAGAACTAGACAATAATGTTTATATTCAGAGAAATTATTGCAAAATGTATTATGGCCTTTATTAAATTAGTATAGTTCACATCATTATGCATCATCATTATTATATTTTTAACAAAACTATCAGAATCACTTCCAATTTCATTTTCAAATTATCATCACCATAGATTTTATTATAAAATCACTATTAGCACCCTCACAATCACTAATTCAAAAACGACGAGTGCAACGCACAGTTCCACCAAACACCCATTCTTATGTTGTATTATAAAACGATTGATCACACGTTAGCTTCGAAACTTAACCACCATTACTGATTAGAACAAAGGATGCAACAGCTCGTGTAAACGAACTGAAACATCAACAACCAGCACTGGTTTAAAAGTAACTACTGAGCCCTGGCGGTCCCTCCGTTCGAAGAGGACCTGATAATATGCCGAAACATATTAACAGATCCTTCGCCTGAATGCAGCCGTTTCATGATAAATCATGAACCGTTAGAGGTGTGCCAAAGTATTGGGAAGGTGATATGTTTCACAGACGGGTATTATTATGGTGCACCTTCTACTTTGGCACCGTCAAACCCTGTGATCGTGGCCAGGGTTGAAAAATGGGTAAACATACATGTATATTGTTAAACTTATATCGCTTAACTAAACTAAAAGCCTACATAATTGACTTTAGATAAATAAAACTCAAAAAAAAATGACATTCTAGGGCAAAATTGATCTATATGGTGATCAATTTCGCCCTAAAGTGTCAAACTTTGTGGGCTTCGTGGCCGTGCGGTTAGTGTTACCAAGCATTTAGCCGCATCGTGTCAAGAAGTGTGGGTTCGATTCCCGCTTCAGTCCGATAACTTTTCGTCAGGAACGTTTTCCGATTGTGCCACTGGGCGTTGCATGCTAGTCCGTTGTCTAGTGTGGTGCTTCCTTCAAAGGACATGACCGTCCACTGGAAGCATTAACGTGTAGGTGTCTTTCTTTAAAAACTCACCTTCTTAATTTTGTCAACTGTTGAAACACTGAACACGGTGTGCTGCAACATACAAGATATCGAACTTGCATGAACCTCCGATCTATTTTCAGTAAAAGTTAGCATTGGTAGTCAAAAAAAAAAGCTTGCGACATGTTAAAAAATCTTTCATCGGCCTATCATGATTATTACAGAGAGCGATTAGTGAGAGATATTATCAATTTTCTCAGAATACATCCCCTGTTCAGCAGAAAACAGTGAAGAAGAATCATCCTTTCGTAGATTCAACGTAGCGAATTGTGACCCATCCAGTATCAAGCAAGACAATACTAATATAAGAAGCAAACACTGTTCCAGTTAGGACGTAAAGCAAGAAAGAAGAAAACAATTCAATCGAGTCGTTTCATCAATCCATTTCAATTAAACCCACAGGCTAGGTGCAAATATAACTCATATTCAATACTTGTTTGGTTTTGAAACACTCCGAAAAACAATCGTTCTTTCTATCTGACCTATCCTATTGGGACAATTTAATGAGGTACCGCGGGGCAAGTGGGTAAATGGGATAAGTGAAAATAATTGGTATATTTTACTGAATATGTGAATAAACGTTTAAAACTCATGCGTAAACCTTTAAGGCCATTGAGAACATTACGATAGGTAAGAGATTTCTGAGATTTTTCAGCCATTATTGCATAATAGTGCGAAAGATTGTTAACCTGTCAACTATCACTCCGTAGTAAGTTGGCGGAGTGCGATCTTATTTTAAAATTTTCAGCGGAAAAAAGTTGTGGAAAATAATTTTCTGTACGACTTCTAAGTTATCCCCTCTGACAATTTTAAACTGCAATAAAAAAGTTGTAGAATCCATTCGACATAGACCTAAAATAACTTAGTTGAAACACCGTCAATTTTCTAATCATGTGGGGCAAGTGAAAAGTTTCATATCAGAGATTGAATTTGTGTTTTCTCTTTAGGTAGCTATAAGTATACAAGGTTCGCAATTATCATAGAACAACAGAACGTGTCGATAATTCAAGAAACATTATTCTCATAGCGTTAAAAGCTTTTATCATGGCCAAATAATGGAACTTCTCTAAAAAAAGGTTGTCAAATATTACGATAATAATATGTTTTCTTCGGACAGCCGATTAAAAGGAAGACGTTGATTAAAATGTTCCAATATAAGAGAACGCAAGGAAAGCTCGTGGAATGTCCATGAAGAGCTAGTTTAAAACATAAAAATTGGATATAGGTCTATCCACATAAAAAAGTTTCTAAATACTTTATTGAAGGATTCCGTTTGATTTCTCCCGAAGAGTTATCCGACGTCATATCCGATTTTCTACAAAAAAAAAAAAGCGGTGGAAAGTAAGAAAACTTTTTTTTAACTTTTTCTGTACTTTTTTCTTCAATTTTACATAGAAATAAATTTCAGCATACTGCTTATATTTGGTGGGAGTCAAGTTAAAAAATATATACGACCTCATTTGTTTTAATTTTAAGTCTCTAGAATTTTAAGAATCCCAACTATGCAAATTCCATTACGCACTTGCCCCACGGTACCTTATGATGTTTTTTCACAATCTCACAGATTCAATGATGTAAACTATCTATTACAGCCTATATGATTTCCTACTAACTGTAGCGTGGGGTGGCGTGGGCATTGAATATTTTTTATTTGAACACGCTGAGCCACATTCTCAATTCTATGAAATCGTTTGTTGCAATGTTACACGCCTCATCAGTGATGCAAAAACACGATGATAGTTTAAAACAGAATGTCCTATATGCACTCATCAAATATTAATTTTCCATCCACATTTTAATGCCACGCGTCCATCGTTGTTCGCTTTTACTTCGCAGGGAGCATCAAATCCAACAGCATCACTTTCATCACCAGCAACAACAGCAGCAGCAAAATCAGCATCGCCACCAACAGCAACATCATCAGCAGGGCCAATTGGTGCATCACAAATCCATGTGGGCCATTAATCCACTCTATGCCTCCAGTGGGGGTGAGTAATAATAATGGACATGAACTATTTACTCACGATCTGGGATTCCGATTCCGGCCCATATTCCACTATATTGTTCAGTTTTAAATTTGATTTTTTTAAAATAAATTGTGCTATTTGATTTTTTCTCTCCATCTATTTTTTTCTCTCTTTGATGCAGTGATAAATGACGGCTCCACGGGCGGTGGTGGCGATGGCACGGACGAAGACTGCGGCAGCACATCCTACCGGACGCGGTCCCTGCCATCGTGGGGTAAAAACAAGCAACGGCCGCTTTCCAATGCCGATGACTTGGAGGAACTGTATGCCAAGGTAAGAATTTTTTTTAATGGTTACAATTTCTGTTGTTTTGAAAAGCAAATTGAAAGGCATCCCCATGTACCCAAATAACTCTTCAACTCATTCTGCGTGCTAATATAGTGCTTTTATACAGTTGGAATGCCATATATTGATCGCATAATAGGTCCAAGAAGGCAATTTAGCGTGCTGTTAATTTCTTGGATCATCAATATTTGCTCTTCATATATAATTGTTAATAAAACCAAACAATTAAGGACTGTTCATTTTATAAAGTGGACGAGACACCTTGTACATGCACTATTTATTAAATTTATTAACCCATATAGGCCTGAGTGAAAGAAAAAACACTAAAACCCTCGCCGCTCAGCGAATACATAACGGATTAAAATATTTTTTGTCAGTAGCCTACATATGTAGTTCCTAAAAGTGACCAAGGGAACTCGCGAATGTTCCTTTGGTCGGAGATATTCTGGTGGGTCACTGGGTCAGGTCGGGTAAAAAGCAGTGCTGGAAAAGATCGCATCACGAAGCAGCTCACGAGTGCATAACAACGCATAACAAACATCACAGACTCGCGAACTGGCTAGGTGTGAGTAAGTCCGCACCCGCCTGCTCGGGAGAACATGTCAAAATAAGTAGCAACAAGCTCGGGAACGTTTACTCGCGAGTAACCGAGCAAGTTGTGATTTATTATGGTTCTGACAGACAAACTAATTTCATAACCATCAAGCCGACAGTAACTACTAGTTTGTAGTCAAAAACTCTTGGAAACCATAAATTTTGGAGGGGAAGCAGCTTTTTTCTCAAAAACACAATTTGACTCTGAACAACCCCGAACACGTTCGCGAATCATTTTCAGCTTCGGTTACTCGGGAGCATGACAAATGCGAGTAAACCAGCGCTCTGACGCTCGGGAGCGTTTGGTTTTGTTTTTGTTCCAGTTCAGCAGGACTGTTCGCCATTTTCCATCACTGGTAAAAAGTGCTATTTTTTGGGACATGCCAATTTGTTTTTATTTATTTGCAATGGCAATCATTTTAATTTGCATAAATCATTCAGATCTGATATTCAACATTATAAATGAAGAGGTAAGCATCGTTTAGAATGTACTGGATGTGGCCACTCGGGCTTAATGCCCTAAAGAACCGGCTATAGATTTGTTGGATACTAAACCGTTTCAATATTCAAACAGTCGAGATCAAACAAAATAATTTACTGAAATACGTTTCCATGGGCTTGACACACATGTTAAGATACAAATTGGCCACTTTCTCGTAAATTTAAGGCATCCTTAGGACCCAAAATGGTTATTTCAAGGGTCAAACCAATGCAGGACACAAGGTTATTCAATCGTTTCTCAAAAGGTTTACGCTGATGCGTTTTTCTTACAATTCCGTGATATAGTGGCCACATTATAGCCGATTCAGGAAATAATCTGTTACTTGAAAATTGCTCACCTCCAGGGGCGCAGAAGCACAGCACACTTTTCAGTCGACCTGACCCAGTAACCCACCTGAACAACTCCGGACACATGAACGTTCCCGAAATCCTTTGGCCACTTTTAGAAACTAGATATCTGTGCCAGTATACTGACAAAAAATAATTTAAATCCGTTAAGTACTCGCTTAGTGGTGGGAGTTATAGTATTTTTTCATTCACTCAGGCCTATAAGGGTTAATAAAATCGCAATCAGCTTTCTGTACATCTTACGACTAATGTTATACAATATTGTTATGATAAAAAAAAGCCACCAGAATTGTTATAAAACAATTTCGAATCTAGGATGACTCGGCCAGATGGGCCTTGTCACCGGGGTACCCCTGACTTCTGGTCACGGCCACGGAAGTCGTCTGGGGCGGGTAACAACCACCTCTTTTCCCAGGGTCGGCTCTTCGCTGTGGTACTGATCAGTGCCCAAAGTAAAACAACACCACTTTATCACTTTAATTAGGTTTTTATTACACTTACTGTGTGGCGTGTATGGTGTAGTGTGAGTTGCTGGCCAGCTTACGGGGTACTCGGGCGATGCGGATGGGTGGGCTCTCGAGGATGAACGGGTGGCGTGGTGTCTCCCAACAAGATGGCCGCCGGTTGGCGTCCTTCCTACTTATAGATGGACCCGGGGAGGGTCTACGTCGAAGTGCCTGGAAATCCGGCTTGGATTTTCCTTGGGCTCAAGCTAAGAAGCAACAATGGGTCCTATTGTGGCACGAATGGGAGGTCTTAGGGCTGGGTCTGACTAATAGCGTTTGAGTATATTCCATACCTGACTTCGCTGGTAATTTATCTCCGAATCCTTTTTAACGAAGGATTTTCATCCACGATAAATAACACAATTTATCTATATAATGCACTTTAGTGACTAACTGGATTTTAATAGTTGTAACAGTTCTTTACACTTTGGTGGTTCAAGTTGGAAAGAACTATCTTATCCATCAGACCCCGTAGCTAACCTCTAAGCCCCTCCCCTCCTCTTCTGAGCCACCCACTTATCCACCACCCTTCTCCTCGATCCATTCCAAACTTCCAATGCCCACCTTATCCTTCTGTCATCCCGGGATATATATTGTCAAGTTGTTTGTGTAATATGTATAGTGTGCTAACAATAATTTCTGACATTCAATTTGGCGGTTGATTGATTGGGAGTGGCTTACCTATAGTATATAATTCAAAAATTAAACTGTTATACACATATTGTTCTACAAATTCATGCCGAACTCTAGTATGGCATACCTCTCTTATCTCCTATCTTATTACTCACTAGCTCTGGATTGGGATTGTAGGGTAAACGTACCAGAATGGTAACAGAATAATTACATTTCACACGAATAAGGTACAACGTTTAAATCGGTCGATTTTTGCAGGTTGTCAAATTCAATGATTATTAGAAATATTCTGGAAAATTCGACAATCTATGACTTTTATTTTCAAAAAAAAAAGCTTGTCCTTCGAAAGCATCATCAATCAAAAGCCTGCTGCAAAATATCAAGTTATTTTTTGAATAACAATTTACCAGATATCATACAATCTTTTTTTCACCAATTTTTTTGAAGAAATGTAGTATTAATAAGGAAAAAACAATGTCATCATAGAGTTGTTTATTTAGTACCCACCTCACATTTAAAGTACAATAGAAGACCAAATATTTTATTTTCAGAAGACCTCTCAAAGCACATTGACAATCATCAAAATGGGAAACACTGCTGTAATGAAATCGAATTTATTTTCCACGTATTATTTTCATAGTATGTTATTCTGTTATTCCCGATCAAAATATTTGGATTCAATTTGCTGTAGATCGATAAATATGCGCAAATGATTTTAAAAGTACGAGATTGTTCAATAAAACGACCATAAAGAGTGAAATTTATTCTTAAGCATGTGGTTAAAACTCACGATTTAGCTCTCATCTATACAAATATAGCTTCTTTAGTAATCTAAACCAATTAAAAAAAAAAGAGTAAAAGGATTGTGTAGCATTAAATTTGGCCATAAAGGATAAATCTCTGGAGTGATGTAATGTCAGAGAATGGTTTTAAGCTCTACCGATATTAGAGTAGTAAAGGATACCAACACACAATTAGGTACAAAAAAAACAAGGAGTATTATTATGCGACAAATAATGCTTAACTTTGATAAACAGTTTTGCTTAGGAAAAAAAAATAGTTCTAAAAGCATTTTGTAAGATTTTATATTTTCATAGCATTGTAGAATCATAGTTGAACGATGCACAGAAAACCGATTACGATTTTATCAATAAATAAAAAAAGATATCGCATAAACAAGGTTTCCACTTTATAAAATGAACAGTCCTTACAGCTCAAAGCTTTCCTTGTAATTATTCTGGACAACTTATTTATTCTATGGAGCCAAAAATTCGATGGTTCAAGGTTTTTGCAACGCAAATACATATGTACATCATACGCTATATTACAAGTTCGCGTGCCTCAAGATGAACTTAAAGATTCCGTGGCAAAACCGTTTTAAACTTCCATCCTTCAAGGATTGCTGCCAGTTAATTATATTGGATACTTTAAATTGCCGAAAATGTGTTACTTGTGCTTTGTGTAGTTCTGATACACTATCTGCGCATATAGATTGTCATGCTATTTTGCGATATTTACCGTTTCAAGCGAGAATCCGTAATTTGTCATACAATTCGTTTTTTAGGGTTCAGTTTATGGTCTGCTGAGAATTTGCAACCGCGTAGCTTCCGTTTTCGATTTCCACTATTCTAGAGCTATTTTTAAGAATTATTTGTCAAACCAATGAAAAAATAGAGATAAACTTGGTAGAATCTACAGGAGACATACCTAAAACACCATAAACTTTCATAGCAACGTCATATGAGCCATGTTACTAGAGACGACCAAATCCATCAATCGTATCGTCCTCGTTCGTCTTTACCAGTGGTTCCCAACCTTTTTGAAGCTTCGTCCACTTTTGGAGTTCTTGAAACATTCTGCGGACCCCTAAAAAGGGCAAGCACACTCAGAAGCCACGTTTGTAATGATAATGTGACATTTCTGATATTATCCCTGGAGTCCGACAAGTCTACTAAAAAATGGCTAGGAGTTTACCAAACATTTTTCTAAGGGGTTGATAAGAAACTCCCAAAAACAAATGTCACCAAAATCCAAAAAAAAAATTTTTTTTGTCAGTTGTTAGGTAGATTCCATATCCGTCAACAATTGGACAAATACGTTAACAAGTAGATTTTTTTCGAGAATATGCTTTAGGGTACCGCGGGGCAAGTGGGTAAATGGGGTAAGTGAAAATAATTGTTATATTTTATTGAATATGTGAATTAACGTTTTAAACTCATGCGTAAACCTTTGCAGCCATTCCATGAAAAACCGCTCTAGTGGGTCACCGAATTCCCTGAAAATTTGCTATTTTGTTCCTTATCCGAAATAAGGATACACGTATTTTTGGATTTTTTGATTAGGGTGACCATTTCCGAAATAGGGTGACCAGAAAAATCGCGATTTTGCAAAAATTTTATTTTTAAAGAAATTATAACTTTTGAACCGTTTGACCGATTTTCAATCTTTTTGGACGAAATGAAGGCTAAGGATTTTGACTTTTCAGGAAAAATATAAAATTTCACAAAAAGTGTGTTTTTTACATAAAAAACTCAATAGTTTCCGTTTTTTTGTGTTTTGAAGGCCTCGGGACCAACGGGGCTATTGCTGTTCTCATTTTTTTTAAAGTTCAGAAAATTTTACGTCTACTGTCAAATTTTATGTTTTTTAGTTTTTGAGATATATTTTTTTGAATATAAAAAAATCAGTCATTTTTCATCGGCACACACTGTAGGTCTCTAGCCTTCATTTCGTCCAAAAAGATTGAAAATCGGTCGAACGGTTCAAAAGTTATAATTATTTTAAAAATATTTTTTTTGCAAAATCGCGATTTTTCTGGTCACCCTATTTTGGAAATGGTCACCCTAATCAAAAAATCCAAAAATACGTGTATCCTTATTTCGTATAAGGAACAAAACAGAAAATTTTCATGGAATTCGGTGACCCACTAGATCGGTTTTTCATGGAATGGCTGTTTGAGGCCAGTGAGAACATTACGATAAGTAAGAGATTTCTGAGATTTTTCAGCCATTATTGCATAATAGAGCAAAATGTTGTTAACCTGTCAACTATCACTCCGTAACAAGTTGGTGGCGTGCAATTTTATTTTAATATTTTCAGTGGATAAAAGTTGAGGAAAATAATTTTTTGCACCACTTCTAAGTTGTCCCCTCTGACAATTTTAAACTGCAATAAAAAAAGTTTTAGAATTCATTCGACGTAGACCTAAAAATAACTCAATTGAAACACCGTCGATTTTCTAATCACGTGGGGCAAGTGAAAAGTTTCTTTTTAGAGATTGAATTTGTGTTTTCTCTTTAGGTCGCTATAATTATACAAGGTTCACAATTATCGTAGAAAAACAGAACGTGCTGATAATTAATTAAACACTATACTCAAAGCGTTAAATGTTATTATCATGGCCAAATCATGGAACTTCTCTAAAAAAAAGGTTGTCAAATATTACGATATTAATATGTTTACTTCGGACAGCCGATTAATAGGAAAACGTTGATTGAAAAGTTCCAATATAAGAGAACGCACGGAAATCTTGTGGAATATTTATGTAATGCTAGTTCAAAACATAGAAAGTGGGGTATAGGTGTATCCACGTAAAAAAATTCCTAAATACTTTATTGAAGGATTCCGTTTGATTTCTCCCAAAGAGTTATCCGACGTCATATCCGATTTTCTTAAAAACAAATAACGAGCGGTGAAAATTCTGCAGAGCAGAAATGCAATTGCTGTCCCATGATGTAAGAACTAAAATTGGAAATGTTGCAGTTATAATGTTGTCAAATCATTTCAACAAACATAACTGAGCAGAAGAAAATTCAAGTGACAAGAATAAAATTTTCTTTGTTTACATATTACTTATATTATTGTTCATTGGGACGCACAGTGGCGCATGGCCGGACAAAACCTAAAAATTCATGTTCTCAAAATCACTTGTTAATATTTTTATAGACTTCTATATCATTCAGTGATGGTCTCTCAAAATTTGAGAGTGATCTGATTTGTTTTCGATTTGGCAGCATCTTAAGTGCGGGAAGTCAGCAATATTGGACTGCTTAAAATTCATCAATTATGGTTTACCTATCAAACTTCAAACAACTGTATCTCAACGAAATCAAAACTAATTTGAGCTCAATAAGTTTCATTTGAAAGCGTAGGCTTTTGCCTTTGATTAGACTATAATTATATAATTTTTAAATAAATTGAGTTGTTAGTTGTAGCAAAAAATGTTCATCGCAATCTTTCTCCAAAATTTTGACAAATTTTTAAAGCTTCGTCCGTTTTATTTGAAGTGTTTCGGTAAAATGAGTCACTCACTATGAAGCAGCAAATCATCCATACTTGTTGAGGTGCAACAGTTTTTCTTGCCCCTCTTTGCCCCTAGAGGTGAAAATTCCATTTTCATTTTTCATTGTAATTTATCTATTTCATCATTCAAATCAGTATAATGTGCCATAACCCGTTTAAAACTTTATTGAATTTACTAAAAGGAACTTAAATATGTATCTCTAGTTCAGGTGTATGAACATATTTCTGCATTACAACCCATTTTTTGTAATAATAGCCATTTCATTCGATTGGATGAAAAAATAATGTGGGAAAATTTCACTAGAAAATCGAATTCTCAATTTGACAATTGTTTTCAGCAGGATGATATCAGGTATCCCAGATAGTTAATAGATTACCATTATCGAGCGATTTTAGACGTATTTGAGGTTTTGTCCGACCTTTGTATGAAGGCCCGCCACTGTGGGTTGCCTTAACAGATGTTAAAGGTAATAGAAATCGTAAATGTAACTGTTAGTTTTGCGATTTATTGTTCAAAGCGATAAACTTACGATAAAGTACGGAGACGTTTTTCAAAAACTTTTTCTGTACTTTTTTCTTCAATTTTACATAAAAATCAATTTCAGTATACTGCTTATATTTGGTGGGAGTCAAGCTAAAAAATATACACGACCTCATTTGTTTTAATTTAAGGTCTCTAGAATTTGAAGAATTCCAACTATGCGAAATCTATTACCCACTTGCCCCACGGTACCTTATATATTAATATGCATTAATATGTTTAGAACTTTGCCAAGAAATTTTGAAATCTCTTTCAGACCATCCATCAAGAAATTTCGGATGAAATCACTGTATCACTGCCACAGAAAATTGTATAAAAAATCTCGCTGATAGATTCAAAATAATTCCGCCAATGGTAGAAACAAATAAGAATTTCAAATTTATTCAATCACTAAGAAAAAACAAATTGGCTGGATCATAAAAAAAACTTATCTTCGGTTGTTGAACCCGACTCTTCTTATGATACAGTTTAGCGCGATCTGGCAGTACCATGCCCACACAGTTACAGATGAGCTTACCAGATGGGAGGACATGACCTATTTTTTTTATCATATATCGTCCTGTCCTCCGTTGTGTATTTAAGAAAAGTCCTCCTATTCATTTATTTCATAACGTTAAAAATGATCATTTTTGACACCCACCCACCCCTCTTAACGCTTTTTGTAAGAATATTCTACAAATTTTGTATGAGCCGTGCCATCATAAGGATACCCACCACTCCCTTTAGCGTTATTAAATTTATGAATAAGCCCTTTTAAAAACGAACTAATATTATATTTCAACTATATTCATTCAACTCTACGGCTCTGTAAAAATTTGCTTGGCTTCCCTGGGCATCAAGTAGCATTGTACCTGTCACACGATATGCGAATGCGAAAATGGCAAGTTTGGCAAAGAAAGCTCTCAGTTAATAGGGGAAGGGGTGGTAAAATGAACACCTTAAGGATATCATCTTTTTTTTTTTTAATGCTTTTTTTATAGAGGTTTTCAGTGCCTAAGGCTGGTTCACCTCGTAAAGGATATCATCTTGTTTCTGATAGAAAAACGAGAAATTTGTATAGTTCTATCTCACAACATCAAAAATAGGGATGTTATCTATGGCAGCGACACGAATTCAGACCGAAATAGCTAAATTTTCACATATTTTTATCGCTAGCAAAAAATGATACATATGCACTCAGTAAAATCTACCTTTAGGAGTTGAGGATCATCCTTTTAGTTGAGAACTTTGCCGATAGAGGCGCTTTTTCTATGCACCATATGAACCATGAGGGAGAAGAACTCAAAATTTGTAACATGACATGATATTTCTAGATCCTGATGTGTTGGAAGGTTGGTGTCTGCGGATGAGTCGTCAGTAGCTCAAGGGCTGACATGAGGTGATCATTCTGACACGGAATTACGCCACCAGGCGGCACTAGTAAGCACGAAATTTTTGTTTAGCGGATAGTTCAGTATCCTGACCTTAAAAAGATGGCGTCTTTGGCAAAGTTGTTCAGTAGCACAAGGGCTAACATTATTTGAGCCAAAAGATTAAAGATTTCGCCACCACTGCAATCCCATAAGCCCTGGGTCTTCTATAACGCGGATTCCTATATCGCCCCCCAACCATGTGTCTAATAGGAGACCTGACTGTATATGCTAAAACTAGAAGGTGGTCGTTTCGGTTTACTTGGTTTAATTGGTGGACCCCTCGTACGCCAGCTAGCTAAATAAACAGTTTGCCAATACGCCTTTTTCCGATAAATCTTAGGTATTCCTTCTCTTGATATGTGTCATGTTTTCCTTGAAACACATGGTAAACTGGCATTGTATAGAACAGAGTTTCCCAACCGGTGGTCCGCGGACCCAAAGGGAGCCATGACGACTTCTCAGGGGGTCCACAAAACCATTGTAAATAGGTGTCGTTTTTGGTTGATGAGGAATCACTTACCTTGCCTGTTATGTAAACCAGTATTGTTATTGGCTTCAATTGATTATTGTTTCGAATATAATGATAATAGATTGTTGAAAGTAAAATTAACATTGTTCCTAGAGGAACTAATATGAAATTCCTGGCATATTTTAGACTAATCCTCGCCAGGAAGCTGGCAAGATCGGATTGCAAACCTTCGGAAAATTTCTTGGTAATAACTTTGAGGATTCTGGTGGAACCCTTGGGTATGCCTGTAGAAATCTTTCAATTTGAAGAAATCTTTAACGTACTTCTGGAAATATATTTAACATATCTCTGTAGTTTTTGTTGGAATCCTCTCAAATACCTGTTTTTGTCTTTAACAGTGTTTGTATTTTGATTCGAATAAGCCTATCAAACCATATTCAGATAGTGTAACAGTTCGTGAACCATAACAATTTGTGACACATCGCATTCGGAGAGCCATATGTATTTCAATATTCACTCTCTCGTTTGGTACGTGGCAAGAGAGCGTTCAAGAGCATAAAATTGGTAATAACTTTCATATTTTCAGGTCATGCAACCGTAAGCAATCTAATTATCATCTATTGGGTCATTCAACACACCTTTGGTTGTGAACAGAGCACAGAAAATGGAAAATATTCGCCTCTGTATCTTAATGACAGAAATGACAGTGCATTAGCGAATGTTGCAAGTGGTGACACACAGTAATCGGTGTGTCTTGTTTTCTTTCGTGGCTCTCGTTATCTTCCACGAACGATAAATTGTCATGCGTGTTGTGTGAATACGGGCGGTTAAATGGGATGAAATTTTGGCTCGTATGTCAATGATCGTTAAATTTTCCAAAGCCTGGACTTTAATCAAGTGAAAAACTCATTTGTTTTTTTGCTGAGAATTGACAAGATCTTTTTTAGAACTTTTATAAGACTCTTGAAAAGTTGTTTGTTAAAATCCTGAAGAGATTCTTAGTGGACTTAAGATCACTATAGCGTAATTGGGTCCTAAAATGTTTAATGAAATCTTGTTTTTATTTAATGACACGAAAGAGCATGTTACTGCAACTATTTTAGCAATTTTTCCCGCTCAAATAACGGCTACATCATATTTAAACTTTAATTTAAAAATTGGGTCCATAAATGAACCTTGACACTTTTGATCATGTTTGACGTTCGCCTAATCGACAAAAACACCACAGGGCTTTTAGTTTTAACACTGGGATTGTTCCTATCTGACATTTTAGAAGGGACACGGAAAGCAAAATACACCCAAAATTTGAGTTTAAGCCAAGGAGTGTGACAAAATCTAAAAAAAATGTTTTTTGAACTTAAACAAAAATATATTAAAAAATTGAGTAAACATGTGTTTTTAGCCTAAACTTAAACGTTTGGCATTAAAATTGGGGCAGGCCTTTAGGACCCTATTCTTGCATTATCTGTGTTGAATTACAGATGTAACTGTTGGGTATGTCTGCCAAGCAGCGTTGGGAAAATATCCAATTTGCATATCTCATGCTTAAGAATATACACGCAAGAGTTGTCATGTGTTTTTGACTTAAACTTAGGCATTTGGCACTAAAATTGGAACAGGGCTTTAGGATTCTATTCATAACGCAAGGGGGTGGATGGGTGTCCTTGTGCTAATACGGCTCATATAAAATGTGTAAAATATTCATACAAAAAGCTTTACAAGGGGGTGTCGAAACTGGTAATTTTTAGCGCTATGAAATTTGTGAATTAATCCAAGTCCCCGGCGTTGTTGGCCGTCGATCGAAAAACATGAAGAATTTGCTCAATCGCAAAAGAAAAACACGGAATATCGCTTCTAACAAACTCGATGTTTCTATTGAAACGGTTTACTTAATACTAAATGTGTACAATAGAGTGATGCAAATGTTGAAGTTTTGGCTCCCCTATGCTTAAACGATTTTGATTATGGTAAACAGCATCCTCTCAAAATTTGAAGTGATTTGGAAGAAATTTGACTGTGCACACGCCATTTGAAGTTTATATGGAGATTACTATGGAAAACGCTCACCTTTTGAGTTCAGACCTATATATAGTCGTTATAATATTTTATGGAAAAATGAACAAACTCTACTCATGCGAAATCTTTGCAGCTACAACTTTCCCGAATACCACATTTCGATTGGACGTCAGGATAAATTGCTATTCATAATGATAAAGTTGGTTTGAATTTTGCATGCTTTATCAACTGCTCGGCAGGCAACAGTGGTGCTCCTGGCGGGTAGAATAGATCAAAGTAATCCAGGCTACTATGTTCTACAGCAAAATAGCAGTGTTGCTCTGAAAGTAATTAAATGATCATCTCAGCATGATTCACACTTTGTTATCAATGATAACAAATTATCCTTACGTCCAATAAAAATGTGGTCTTCGGCAATATTGTAGCTGGGACGAATTCACATGAGCAGAGTATGTTCACTTTTCCGTAGATTATTATTACGAGCAGCTAGAGGACTGAATGCAAAAGGTTTGCCTTTTCCATAGTAATTTCCATATAAACTTCAAATGGCGTGTGCACAACCAAATCTCTTCCAAATCACTTCAAATTTTGGGAGAATGATTTTTATTATAATTGAAATCGTTTAAGCATAGGGGAGCAGAAACTTCAAAATTTGCATCAGTCTAGTGTACAAGATAAAATGACAACACAACATACACTGAGGCAAAAAAACTTGCTAATTCCTTAAGGAATAATTATGATTTGGCGCCACAACGATTATTGTTGAAATTTTTAAGTTTTACTTATGATTTTTGTGAAAAATTTCATTACTAAATTTCATAAGTCAATCAATGAAAATCGGTAATGAAAGCAATGATAATTACTGAAGCGAAATTATCAATTGTTAATAATGTTTGCCTTTTATTTCAGGCATGCCCAAAAATTGACATGTGTTGGTAACATGTGACCTACTTTCGATTAACTTGTACTCAACATCGATAGCGGGGCAGTTCTTTTAGCGATTGCTAGAAAAAATATTTCGAGTGACGGCTTTTAAATAATTCAAAGCTCTCACTTATGAAACTTATGATCCCATATTCGAAATTATTAAGCGTTCAATGAAACCATAATTTGGCTGGTTCATAAGTCATGATTTATGGAAAACCTAAGAATTTTTGCCTCAGTGTACACTCGAAGTGTTTTGGTTCATCAATGACAGTGCTGCCAGTTATGTCGACATTCTAGAAGGGGCGATCACTATTGTTAAGGGGGCAGGATCCGTCATTGATTTCGTAATTTTCAAAAGCAGTTTTTTCGTTCAAAATCAAGATTGTTTACAGGAAAATGTGTTCACTGTATGTTATTCTCCAACCGAAACACAGTGAACACATTTTCATCGAATAATTTTCAGTTTTGAACAGAAAAACTGCTTTTGAAGTTTCGATGATGACGATGATTACGATGACGGAGCGTTGGACGTTAAACTGGCGCCTGATGGTACTATGGGTGTATTCTTTGCTGACTCTCCAGTTCATGTTCCTCATTAGCAACCGGGGGCAAGAGGTTACACCGGTGATGAATTCCCGGCCGTCTCTGTGGAATGTGCTAGCGAGACAGTCGTTGCACAGCCTTACGCTGAAAGGTGCCAAAGCTTTCAGCAGACTATACCCTCTATGTTCCATTTCTATATTATCTTAGCACCATCTTCATAGAGAGCGCTCATGAGAAGTTGTTTCGACATCCCTTAAGTTTTCAATCGCCAAAAGACAGCATTCCTATAGACACGAATTAAACCATCGGTTTGCACACCGTCTCCTGATCTATGTACAACTCTGCTCCCAGAATCATGTTCGTCCTAATGCTCTCTCGCTTCTCGAAATCATGGCTATTTTCCAACAAGCAAAGTTGTCTCTACACAAAACTATTTACATGTGCTGGGCCCATAACCCCTTGTGAGTTAATTAAAGAACGCATTGATATGATTATTTCATTCTATATGATTATTTATAGTAACTAATCACGTTCCATAAAAAAACTATCCTATCTGTGATGTTTTTTGCTCCTTATTTTGCAGGTGAATTTTAGCAAAAAGCGCCGCAATCGAATGCGCAACGACGAGGCGGCCATCATAGCCCTGTGCCGATCACGGTCTCAGAACCTCTCGGCCCTGCCAATGGCCGACCAAGACGCGGTCGTAGTCTACGATGAACGGACGGCCCTCTAGGCAGTTGTTGCAGGAAATATCCAACCAAATCAACTCTAGTCATCTGACTTTTGAAAGAAAATCTCAACTGACAGGAATAGAATGCTGGAATACAATACGGTTTTTCTTTTGATGTAGACATCAACGATCTACAGCTTTTTAGCAAAAGATGAAACAGTTGACTATTTAACATAAATAAATTATTGAATCCTTAGCTTTATTGTGACAGCAATTCATTGCAGCAGAAGTTTGTTCCTTCTTTCACTGAAAAAGTGGATATCCCAAACAACCACCAAGCACCTAACGCTCCAAATCGTCGATATAGTGTTAGTGTTGGACTCATAAGTCGTTAAACAGTTCACTTTTAGCACTATATGCCTGTTTTGGAGAAATATGGGACTCCGCGTGCTTATTTGTTACCTGGGATGGTTAAGATAGGAATACACCGCTAGTTTGTGTTGCAGTTTGTGATTGCTAGCAAGAAAAACGGAAAGCGTTTGGTATAATGTCGCCTAAAACAGCATATAAGATACAAATCAGTTAGAAAAAATAATAATTGTTGGCGTTTGTTCCCCTCAAAATGGGCATAATCAAGTTGTTCTCCCATAATTCAAGCTATTAAAACTTTTGGACGATTTTTGTTTCATGTATTTGCAAACCAAAAACTATCCTAACAATAAAAAAATCAATATCATACGAAAAAGAGAACGAAAATGTATAAATGATGCTATATATACAAGAAATTAAAAAAAAGTATTTCGACTATTGAACCTAATAAACATAAAGTTTACAAAGACTGATAGATTTCCCATTGTAAAGACAACTAAATACTACCGTAGAAGAAAAAAAAATCGGATCCGGTGAATAGAATTTTATGTGACCTAAGCGAGTTAGAAAGCAAACCTATCGACTTCCGCGTATTTTTATAAACTAAAACTCGAGATTTTTAACTTTTCCAATCGCAAATGCTCACGCGTAAAAAAAAAGTCATTCAACCCTCAAATGTACTTATATCATTTACATGATAGTTCCACTCGTCAAAGATCTTTCGATGTTCGTAAAAGCTGACTGCAAGTCGTCTATTTCCTAAGAGGAATTATGGGACTTGTGAGGCGTATCAGTGCGTTGTACATTCTAGGCAACATTCTAGCGTCACATTTTCATTAGGAAGATATGTATTTATATTGTACGTGTAGTAAAATTGGCAACGAATGCATCAAAATCGGTAGCAAAATAAAATTAAAACATTCAACAAATGTTGTTTTTCTCGTTTCGGCCATATTAGTTGATATATCAGTAGGCAAATAAGCGTACCGGCTAATTTAAGCAGCATGTATCATTGGAAATGAGCGACCATTATCTGTAGTAACGCAATTTGGAAACAATCGTAAAACGTAGGTTTTGAGTGGTTTTAATTTGCTGGCAAACGAGACCTAAAAAATGCAAAGCAATTAAGGTAGAAAAGTTTAGGCAGTGCTATGCTCAAAACAGCACCATTGTTGGGATCATTGCATATACGCAGTCATCATGGAGATAGTACAGGAAACTCGAACATAGTTTGTTCAGTGAGATGGCTTTGAAAAGCAGAAAAATGCTAATTAAAGATGGAATAAAAAATAAGTGAATTGACTTTCTGATTGCTCATTTTTGAATTAGACAATCCGAAAAAAAGCCTTGGCGGTTGCGTACATTAAATTCTTTTGATTTGCTTCATGGATTGATTCATCAACCGACAACAGGGATTCCATAATTTTTCCACATAAGTTCTCGAAGCTTTTTCTTCAGATTCCTATGCGTCAATCTACCCGGATAATAACGTATCATTCAGTGAATGGAATAAATTATTAAGGCGAAGTAGGCCGTCATGGAAATTTGTACGCGTCGTTGATGATTGTTGCTAATTCATCTCACGATTACGAATCAAAGAAAATCAGTTGGTTTTGCACTGACACAGCTGAAAAAATATCAGCATACTTTATGTATGTTAGCGTGTACAGTGATACTTTTTCAAGTCAATATACACTATAAAGACTGAGTTTTATCACTTTAAAATGCAAGCTGAAAAGTCATCATTGTTGCTAAAACGAATGACGGGCTACTTAGCCTTAATGTACAATATAACGTAGTGGATACAATACAACGTATTGTAGTTGAATGTCGAAGCAACATCATTCTTGTTTGAATATACAATTCAAAAACAATATAATATATTGTAACAGAACACTGTATTGTTTTTTTATTGATTTTGTACCTTACAATTTTGGTCAAATTCCTATTTTCGCGTAAAACAACTGTTGCTTTTTTCTGTGTAGCTGGGCTAAAAGAAGTAAACAAAAGAAGTTCAGAAAGCACGATATGTGTTGGTGAAAAATATTCAAAAAGTAAAAATAAGAAGTTTTGTAGAGGTCACTTGACATTAGCTGTAACGACGAATGCAACCATGATAAATATCTTTACTTTTATAGGAGTTAAAATTATTTTGCTACTGTTGGCACGAATATCCGGTAAGTTGGGGGACAATACATACAAAATACAAATTCTATACTGTTCACCACTAATAAATACAGTTTATTGAATTGTTTTTGTATTGTACAACAATACACGAATTGCTAATCAAGACAATACATGAACAATATATCATATTGTATTTTCAAAATGTATGTATGAGAAAATATCTATATTACGATACTTAACCACCCATAGATTATATTGCAAAAATCTCATATACCATACAGTGAACTGTTCAAAACAATATGTAATTGTATTGTCATTTTACAATATACTGTATTGTATTTCCAATATATTGAATAGTACTGTTACAATACGTTATATTGTTTTTGTATTGTATTTTTTATCCGGGTGTGGACTCATAGATCATCACCCAACACGGATTCAGTGTGTTTTGGTATTGGTTATCTTGTGTCATAAGCATCATGTTCAAGTTGGTCAATTCTGCACAAACATTTGAAAAGGGCCCAAGAGGTCTTGAGCCTTTTTTCAGCAACGTTGCTGTTGACCCCTTTTTAGCTCGCCCACGCATACTAACACCACTATCAGAAAAATTGGTGTTAGCTCTTCGTGATAGTGGTATTGGTGAGCGTGATCGAGTTGAATTGGGCTCAACAGCGTTTTGCAAAGCCAATGGTTACCAATGTCGATGTGCTCTTCTGCTTGGAGTATCGATGAGCTACAGAACAGGTGGCGCAGTTCCGCATAATAGTGTGTGTGACAGTTGTATAAAGTTGAAAATGACACCTAACACCAATACATCGCTGATCTTGCCTACGTCACTATTTGTGTTTACAATTTAAAATCCCTTGACGCGAAAGCAAAAAGTGCGCGAGTTCGGAAGTTTTCCCACTTTTTGTCGTACAGTTTTAACAAGTTCTGGTAAATGTTGATAGAATGCCGCAGTGTGCGGTCAATGATTGCGACACAGGAAGCGAAGAGCAGTGATATTTGCATGAATTTCCACGCTTTTTCCAAAAAAACCTAGCAAGCGATCGAAATGGGTGAAATTTTGTTGGCTCATCAAAGATCCGGGTACATCGCTTTATGTATGCTCCCAGCATTCCACATCTGACGATTTTGTGTTCAATGCTTCGATCCGGAAATCTTTAACAGGTGCAGGTCGAAATATTCTGGTCCGAGGCGGTAAGATATCTTTGTTTAGTACCAAGTAACGTTATGCCAATTAAAGCTTTTCCAACCATCCGTACTCCGGAATCGTCATGCGTTGAGAGTAGTGGTCGTTCCCAACGTTATCAACGGAACGAGCGGAAGGAACTCGTGGCTAACCTAACATACGTGATTCCAACTCAAATATGAATGTTTTGTTAGAGGCGATTGAGCTGGTTAAGACAAACCCTGTACCGCACGAAGTTCAGACGTTGATAGCATGAACGATTTTGGTTGGGCAGAGTTCGTCAGTCATGATGGGCTCAATTCTACTCATGTTAGAGAAAGTGGTAAGATTGGTAATGCTGAGAACACTACGAACGCTGATCAAACGCAAGCAAGATATATAATCAAGCCAATGGCAACCAAGTATGTATTTTATTGTTTCTGAGCCTTGTTTCACCACAGTGTTGTTCAATAACGTGTTAAGCCTGGTATCCACATCCTAAGTAGCGCGGTCAAGTACAATAGGGTCCTAAAGCCCTGTCCTAATTTTAGTGCCAAACGCTTAAGTTTAGGCCGCAAACACATGTTTACTCAATTTTTTAATGTTTTCTGTTTGTTTAAATCTACAAAACATTTTTTATATTTTTATTAGATATTGTCACACCCCTTGGCTTAAACTCAAATTTTGGGTATATTTTGTTTTCCGTGTCCCTACCAAAATGTCATATAGGAACAACCCCAGTGAAAAAACTATAACCCCTGTGGTGTTTTTGTCGACTAAGGGCCTATTCACAAATTTCATAACGCTTTAGGGGGTGGGTGGGTGTCCGAACGTTGTTACGGCTTATACAAAAATTTTTAAGTATCAATGCAAAAAGCGTGACGAGAGGGTGGGTGGGTGTTCAAAATGGCCAATTCAAGCGTTATGAAATATATGAACAAGCCCTAAGCGAACAACAAACATGATCAAGAGTGTCAAGGTTCATTTAAAGACCCAATTTTTAAATTAAAGTTTAAATATGATATAGCCGTTATTTGAGCGGGAAAACTTGCTAAAGTAGTTACAGTAACATGCTCTTTCGTGTTATTAAATAAAAACAAGATTTCATTCAACATTTTAGGACCCTATTTGTTGCTAATTACCAAAGTAATTTTGACCAGGGCTGGCAAAAGTCATTCGCGTCACATGAAGAAAACGAAAGAAAAAAAGTTATCGTCTTCGATTTCGTTAATGCTTCATGTTTTAGTTATCGTCGTGTTGCCTATGGTCGGTGACGATAGTCATGCAGCCAAAAGTAATGAAGATATCTATGTTGCTCGTCTTCGCAACGTTGGTTAGTTATGACGCAAACAAAAATATTTTGTTTCTTCGGAGAACTTTTAGTCACGCTGAGCTTGTCACGTCGCATGCTGCCCGAAGCGATCGTCTTCTGTCACTTTTAGTCAGTGTGCTTTTATCTGTCGAAGGAGTAAACGAAGTGAAAAACAAAATCCGAAAATGGCCGCGAAAAAACGTAAATTTACTTATTCGTCTCTTATTACGGATTTGATTAAGAAAGAGGACAACAAAGTGTTTTGTGCCATTGACGTAATCTCGGGATGTGCTTATTATCAGGAGAAATATGATGTGACGAACTTCCTACGGCATTTTCGCTCACAACACCCGGAGGAAGCGGCAATCCATGAATTGACGAAGGAGCCTCCCGCAAAAAAAGCGAAGGTAGTTCCGAAGGTCTTAATCGCAATTAACAGGCAAACATTGCTGGAAGCGTGCTTAAAATTGACTGCTATACACCATCTACCATTCTCATGTCTGAAATGGGAAGGACTGAGATTGTTATTGGATCCGATTTCCAAGGCACTAAATATAACACTCAACCGTCGCAACATTAAGGTGCATATCAACGTCGCCGCGGAAAAAATAAAACAAGCAATGAAAATAGAAATGTGTGGGAAATTGCTTCACTTAGCAATTGATTCGGCCTCAAGACATTCCAGACACATACTGGGAATAAATGTGCAGTACGAGAAGCAAGGAGCTGTTGTCATACGCACACTTGGTATAAAATAGCTACTTAATACTAAATTTTGGTTTTATTAACTTTAGTTTCTTAATTTTTAGGAATGATTGAAGTTAAGCAAAGCCAGACCGCCAAATTCCTCAAGGAAAAAATTCTTGAGATCCTGCAATCATGGATACCTCCATCGATCAGATTCTGTCCGTGACATCCGATAATGGGGCCAACATGATTGCTGCCGTGAAACTGCTCCAACAAGCTGCAGCCGTTTTCGGAGTTTCGCCAGAATCTATCTTGGAAGATGAACTACCCCATGCCAGCGAGAAGGAAATCGAGCTATTGGATTCGTTAGCTTCGGAGTTTGAGCCTTTGCTGTGCCTTACTCGGTGCGCAAGTCACACGCTTCAGCTGGCCGTCGGAGATGTGGTGAACGATCCACATATTCGTAGTATTACGGATCTTGTGAAAGAGTCGCCGAAAACAAAGTACACTCTTTTCTTCGAGCATAAGCAAGGCTCCAAGGCTCCTTTTTGGTCACCCACAAGATGGGGAGGAAAGTATGAAATGATTGCATCGATTGTTGAACAAGAGCAATTTTATATTGAGCTGGCTGAAGAATACAAAGAAATCGGTAAGTTATATGATACGAAGGAATCGTGCACTTTTGTATTAAATAATAAATTTACTTATAGAAATCACCGAAGATGACTGGAAGTTTATGAAGGACTTTGTTGAAGCCTTCGCTCCAGTTCATAAATTAACTAATGACCTACAGTTGAAGCACGTCCCTCTCAGTGATTTTTACATGGAATGGTTGCAAGCGATTCGATCTGTTGAGAGCAACAAGGACAACCCTCTTTGTTCCAGCTTGCCACAGGCACTGAAGAATCGACTGAAAAAACTTCAGGAGAACGAGCTTTTTCGTGCCGCCCTACTGCTGGATCCTCGATTCAACTTTCCTGGGTCAAACGTTTTTTCGTCAGCAGACGAAAAAGAATCGGTTCAAGTAAGTCTTCAGACCTGCAACAAAATGTATTTAGTACTTTAAAATGATTAGTAATTAAAACTTTATTATCTTCAGAAATTCGTTCGTAACGTATGGGACAGGATAAACCAAATTCAAAGACCAGCGAATGAACCTCAGCCGTCAACTTCTGCTGGAACCGCAAATGACAGCAACATGTCTGATGAAATGGATGATTACATAACTCAGTTGTTTGGAAGTTCAGGACCAACGACATCAGCAAACATCGCTTCAACATTTCAACAACAACTTCGCCAGCTCAGCTTTGAAAACAGGCAGCCTCATCATTATGACGTCAGGACTCATTGGCTCGCTCGGAAGCACAGCCATCCGGAGCTGTTTGAAGTTGCTATGGTCGTACTGTCTGGGCCATCCAGCCAAATATCCGTTGAACGAGCATTTAGTGCACTTGCACTAATTCTATCCGATTTACGCACAGGAATGTCAGACGAGGCGTTACAAAATGTTTTGTTAATCAAGCTCAACAAAGATATCTTTGAAAAGATCATCCCGACCTTGTACGATTGGAAAACTGCGTTCAATGATGAATCTGAAACTTATGAAGAACAAGTTGATCTTGAAAAGTTTCCTTTTTTGTTTTTATTTTCGTGATGCAAATAAAACCTGAACTGAGATTTGCTGCAAAGCTCTATTATTTTTATTTTATTTTCTAAATTCTAAATTTAATTAATTCTAGACTGCTCATAAAAGCATACCTGTCCCTAATGGAAAAAGTAGGTGTTGAGAAAATAGCGTTCAAAGTTAAACATTTGATTTCTCATACAATTTTGCCAAATTTCCTAGTACCTTTCTAGTATCATTGAACTCACCGCTCAGATAACATGTTGGCTCTATTGATTAGTGAAAAATATAAACTTGAACACAATTCACGTTTTGTAGTTATTATTTGGGTTAAAAGTTCATATTCTGTTAAGCCTTTGTTTTCAATACGGGACTGTACCAACTTCTACACAACATATTCAAACAAAGTATGTTAATTTTTATATGCGTAATAATAGATGAATGTTTCGATGAATAAAGTTGTTGTTTCGAAAATCCATATGGGACAGTTATGCTTTTATGGGCAGTAAACTGAACAACTTTTCGATGATCTACCGTTCACCCAAAGCTTATTTTGAATTATTCTTGTAAACTTACTCCACTACCACGGTTATGATTTAAAATAAGTTTTGTAAGTGTGTAGTTCATGGACGGCCCTTGTACATTAATGACTTAAGACATTTTTGGCAATTTTTAAACCTCTTCCCCTACCCCCATAATTAAATTTTTTGTATGAAAAATATAAATTATTTGTATGACTCGTTAGAAACCACGAAGCCACAGCTCCCCCCATAACCACTACTACAAGTATGCGCAAAATAAAAGAAAATTACCTATCAAAGTACTCCTTGCTCCAAACGAAATGATATATTCTGTCAAATTCTGATGTTTTGTTCTCAAAAAATGTGGCGCACAAAAATACGACATCTGACACGGGTTCTGTAGGTACATATTCTCCTATCTGTGCAATTCGATTCCAGAATTTGACTAATAGTCGGTAACATGGACGCTAACATTGTTTTTTCCTTCCAAGTTCAAATCATCTGTATGTTTAGTTGTCTGAAAAAGTTGGGATTTTGTAGCTGTATAGCTTATATGTAGTCTTATCATATTATTAATGATTATAAATATACTTATGCATAAAATATGAAATTCTTGATATCTTAGGAATGTTTTTCATCGTTGTTGGCAGTTTTAATACGGTTTCCTCACTTGAAATATATGGTTCGGTATAGCTCATACTGGTCAAATATGCAATCTTCGTCTTGATACGTAATGTTAATTTTTGCAATTCCGTTGCGAATCAATCAACTTTTCATTGAGAAGTTGATCAACATAACGGCCTACTTTTCCTACCAAAAGAAACAGTGCTGAAAAGTGCTACTTTTCAGCACTCTTTTCGGTGCTGAAAAGTAGCACTTTTCAGTACTGTTTGGTAGGCGTCAACCGAATAACCCAGTGTCCCAGTCTCTTCATGCCATGCTTATTCTGGGCGGCGTGTGAGTCGAGACGAGTCGTTCTCACCTCGGGTGACGTGAGGCGACTAATGTTAATCAAATGGAAACGAGTCCACATCTCACCGACTCGTCTTGGCTTACATGCCACACAGGATAAGCACAATTGCATCTGATCCTTGAGTTTTTTCTACATCTGGCGTGAGGTGAGGATTGTCGGTGTCCTATAGCAAGGTGATAATTCTCGACTCGAGCGAAGTGACTTTCCATTTGGTTTACACGGCGAGTCACTTCACTAGAGTCGACATTCGTTATGTGATCAGGTTCCGACACAGGTTGGCGATTCTGATGTGGGATCGGATCGTCCAGCATTTTCTTACCTGTTCATTCCTCTAATAGGGAAGATTTGCATGATACCCATAGGAGCGAGAAAATTTGTGACATTCATGGGTACTACTGTCACAGCCTACGTGATTGAAAAATACTGAATTGAAACTACGCATGGCTGTATGCCCATGTGGGTTCTCTTGAAATGTTTGCTTGTGCTTTTAGTGTTCATCCAGTTGAAACGGCATTTTTCGATATAGCAAAAAATGTTGTATGCAACTCGTTGCAAAACTCGATTTTTTCAGCACTCGTTGTATTTATCCAACTCGGCGAGCCTCGTTGGATAAATGTACAACTCGTGCTGAAAAAATCATCATTTTGCAACTTGTTGCATAAATAACTATTGTGTGGCCATTCTTATTTTAGGTTTTATGCGGCTCCAGGTTGTTACACATTTCATATCACCTTCATTTCTAGAATATTGATGTGAGAATGATAAACGATGAAGAGCTTATTAACACGTAGGTACATATACGTTATGAAAGTCAAAATTAATAACATTTTAACTGACATCATTTAGTAGCCAATCCTTGAACTTTGAAGAGCCCAAATCTCAACACCCTAATAGCCGAACAAGCTGAAAACTGGATCACTCGTATGTGGTTACCAAACGAACAAACTTTAGCGGAAGGGTTTTTGGATTGCAACATTTTCGCTTTTTTCCAGTTTAAGCTGTGGCTTCGTTAAATGAAGAAAAACCTCGAATTTTCATAGCGTATAACATATTAATATATACAATACAATATATACGATCTGTGCGCCTTAGACGAAGATGGAGATACATAAATAAATATTAGGTGGCATTTTTCAAATTACGATTACTTAATTTTTACTTGAAGTTGTGTCATTTTTATAATATTACTATGAAAAAAAAAAATGACTGATTTTCTCAGCATTGCGTACACCAAAAGATTAAACGGCATTAGAACTACAATTTCATAATGTTCAATAAGCAATGTCGGAATGTTATGAAAATTTATTTTTTCCTTCTCACTGCTAGGTCGATTTATTAAAAAACTGTTTGCATCAAAAGATGCGATTTGATACGCCAAGAAAGTTTCATAGAAGCTTGTGGAGATCGAAATTTAGGGGGTCTGGCCTGATATACTTGAAGTTGGATTATTGTAGGCCATCATAAGGTACAGTAGTCGTTCAATTTTGGCACATTTTGTTTTTGTCCGTTAAGATTTTAGTAATTTGGAACAGTTAGATTTTGACAATATTCATTGTTGGCACCATGCGAAAACCGAATGGTTTTCCAAACATTGTGTGGTAATAACATTAATCAACAAATTGTACAATTTGACCCAAAATGGGGCCCAGATAGCCGTAGCGGTAAACGCGCAGCTATTCAGCATGATCATGCTGAGGGTCGTGGGTTCGAATCCCGCTGGTCAAGGATCTTTTCGTATAGGAAATTTTCTCGATTCCCAGGGCATAAGAGTATCTCCGTACCTGCCACACGATATACACATGCAAAAATGGTCCATCGGCAAAGAAAGCTCTCAGTTAATAACTGTGGAAGTGCTCATAAGAACACTAATCTGAGAAGCAGGCTTTGTCCCAGTTGGGACGTAACGCCAGAAAGAAGAAGGAGAAGGTGTATGATGAATTTTTAATTTAATTCACTACGAATTATAATACAAAATTGCAATAAAAATACATAATTTGTAAATAAAAAATACAATCAGGTCTGCTATAAGACGCTGACACCCACTTTCTTCCCACGGCAATTTCTAAGCAGTTGCTCAAGAGACGCAGCTGAATTTTTGCATGTTGTTGAGGTGTAGTGCAAACTAATTACCTACCAAATTTCATAAGAATCTATGGGACAGTAGCTGAGAAATTGCGGTGGCCGTAGAGTGGATGGCAGCGTTCAATAGCAGACCTGGCTGTACATATTTCGTAAATACACGTGCCTATTCTGCGCGGCGTGTGAGGTGACACTAGTCGAATGAGGTGACAATTGTCGACTCGCTCCCATTTGATTATCATTAGTCGTCTCACGTCACTCGCGGTGAGAGCGACTCGTCTCGACTCACACGCCGCGCAGAATAAGGACGACAATTGGGTTTATTCTACGACTGGCGTGAGGTGACGATTGTCGGTGTCGTATAGCGAGGTGACAATTGTCGACTCGAGTGAAGTGACTCTCCATTTGATTTACACGGCGAGTCACTTCACTCGAGTCGAGAATTGTCACCTCGCTATACGAGACCGACAATTGTCACCTCACGCCAGTCGTAGAATAAACCCGAATGGCTGTTCGATTATGGCAACATGTAAAAAACTCATGTTGGCAATATCGAACCATGTCAAAATAAAACGTTTGGTTCAATAAAAACTTTTATTAACTTCATAATAACCACGACTTATATTTGCTTTTTTAAAACACGAATAGTCTTAAAAAGTTTTCTGTAGGATCGGTAACTGATACATGATTTTTTTTGTATATGCATTTGTCTGCCCTTCTACGCCTACTTGTGCCATGTTTTATGTAAACCTAATGAATCGTGGGACAAATATGAGTTGAACGGCAGTTTTTGTATTGCATCATAATTTTGCTGCATTGAGTCTAACGAATTAATTATAATATGTCTGTAAATTTATTACAAGGAAACTTTAGAGCAACAAAAAAATATGTGTTGTTAAAATCGAATGGTTTAATTGCCAATATCAAACCGTGCTAAAATCAAATGTGAAGAAAATTGCAAAATAAAATACCGTCCGGTTTTTGCACGGTTCGTTCACTTTACTTTAGGAAAGTGGGCAAAAGTTAGAGTATAGCAAGAGTTTCCTTTCAAGATTTCTAGCTAAATTCAATGGTTCGAATGCTGTTTGAGTAAGAGACTTGCGCTCCAAATATAAAAATCGATTGATATTTGGAAAAGTTATGGCAATTTGTTGTATTTGATCGCGAATATTATTTCCATTTGAAACAAAAAAATATTCGAATCATTTTCGATTTTCTTGTCTAAAGGCGTTGTAGGCCAAGGGGATGCTTAGAGGCATATTAATCTATATAAATAAAAATTGATTGGTGTTTGTATGTCACGAAATAACTTGAGAACAGGACATTCGATTTGAACAATTCTTTCACTGTTGCCTTCTTGAAGGACTCCGACGTGTTCGTATGACGAAAAAGTTTGGGGAAGTTTTCGGAAAATTTGGTAAAACGGGGGAGTACTAATATGTCATTTTCTATAGAAGATACCATGATATTTTCCAACAGCCTACTTGATGACTTGATGGCAAGACGAAGTTTGCCGGGACCACTAGTTTTTACATAAATACTTGGAAACCAATTTTGGCCCATAGTGGGGCAAAAATTTGAGCCATTCGGAGAAATTTGTGCTTTTAGTGTATATTTTTCAGCAAAAATTAGTGTACGGCTGGTTTAAAATATGTATGTCATAAAACTATCGATAGTTAGTGTTTCGGCCAGCAAACTTGTGACCCACACTAGATTCAAACTCAAGCTGCACCAGCGGGGCAAACGTTCATTCAAGACCGTTGCCAACAGAAAAGCTATTATTCTCTTTTTGGCACACTGTGTAAAAAGGTAGAAAAGCTAAAGTTTCTGATTAGTCTGATTTCAATAAAGAATCTCCAGTTTCTTATTTATACATGGAAATTGTTAAGGTTACTGCTTGAAGATATACACAGAACCAAGCTATGCAATGAATTTTGAAGGAGCACAATTTAAGAGAACGAAACTGATATTTTTTCTCGATTAGTCACTTTAGTCAATCGGTTGAACTTTCAGCACAAAGCGCTATCTGATTCTATGTGCCTTTGCTTGGCTTCGATAGCACTTGAAAGCTTGCATATTTGTTTTTTTGATGGAAAAAGGAAGCTTAAGAAAAACTTGAGGAATTCATTTGCGATCGTGGAAAAGTCAATAGATCATTCAAAGAATTTTGAGTTTTACTCCGGATTTGCTTAAAAAATCCTGCCCGAACACAGAACCGATAGATACCTATACCTACCTGCCTTGTATAATGAATTTCATTTGTATGTTCATGATTTTACTCGTTGAATGTGGAACAACTTTGATCTTCGCGGAGCCTCGTCTTTTCATAAAATTTTGTTGAAGGACAGCTGGAA
Organism: Aedes aegypti; assembly: GCF_002204515.2. Classification (NCBI taxonomy): domain Eukaryota; kingdom Metazoa; phylum Arthropoda; class Insecta; order Diptera; family Culicidae; genus Aedes; species Aedes aegypti. The sequence continues at coordinate 97,081,545 of NC_035109.1, read as the reverse complement.
TCGATCCTTTAGAGATTTCAAATCGAATTCAACTTTTCTTCAAGAACAGGATACAAAATTGACCTCTTTTCTGGATGTTCAAACAACGAATGTCAAATTGTTATTTTTTTCATGGCTTACTAATAATTGCACGGGTTACTGATTTTGCCAATTTTTAAGTTGCAAACAAAAGTAGGGGGGCTGGGGGCAAGAAGGACACCTTAAGATATATAAGGCCGGTTTGCTACTGACAAGAAAAGGAATCGCCTATCTCGATGCGTGGAAAATTTCTCCCAAGAAATGGTCAAGAAAATCACTTTTTTCTGATCGCAGTACGCTGTTGAGAAGAAATGTCACTTCAAAGGGGGCTCTCTGTAGGAAATTTCTTGACCCTTTCAGTCAAGGAATTTCTTTACTTTTCTTGAGCGAAACAGCATACTTAGCTATAAGCTGAAATCATGGTTGATTAGCACAATTTTTGAAGATTATTCCAGTGTAGGGGTAAGCTCACCTCTTGTTCTAAATTATGTTATAGATAGATTTCAAAAATATAAGAAACACTTGATGATTTGAGATTTTTGAAAATGTGTCTTCTTATGAGGTTTTTAAACGTGGCACGGGGCAAGAGTGCCACTCGTATGGGGTAAGAAGACCACCAGAGCAGAATGCCACAAATTTTGTAAATTATTATTTCCCCGCCTAAACGATTAATTGTAGAGTAATTAAAGATAAAAACTGAGGGATAAAAGTTGACTTATAGTTAAAAAGTAATTTTACGAAATTAATTTAGTTTTCATCTTATTTGACTGTAACAGAAATAGTAAAAATTTTCAGAAACAATTTTGAATGCCCGAGATGGTTTGTTTTGATTCTATTTAGTCGGAAACATTGATTTAATGCAATATTAAACACGAAAAATAAAAGTTCATTTGATTTTATATGAGAAAATTGCGGTGTCCCTCTTGCCCCATAAGACATACTGTTATTATATATGTAAAATTTAATGTAAAAAGGACTATTTCGAAAAAAATTCCTCACAGCTATATTAAACAATTGAAAATCATCAATACTGTGCGGAAAAATCAATATGTTTTGTATTTATTGGGAGTCAATCCTTGTTTTCCAGTCTTACATTCTTATAATATTTCGCATATTTTGCGTTGGTGAGTTAAATACCTTTTTCTATTATTTTGTACTAAACATTTTTAACTGTAATATTTACACAACCCTCAATTAGTACTCAATTTATACTTATCCTGAGTTAAACATCAAAAATTTGATTTGAACTACGTGAAATTAGAGGTGGCACTTTTGCCCCGGGTGTCCTTCTTGCCCCATGTCCCCCTACCTAGACGGAATGGATTTTATTTCTGTTGTGTGCGGATTGTATTCAATGCCTAGTATTATTTTTACGTAACAAACAGTTCAAACTTGAGCAATGTACGGCAGATAGCAATATCGAGAAATTCCTCAAAGTGTGATAGACCGGCCTGTAGGCTGTAAGTCTTCACATGGTTCCGACAAAACAACTATTAGAATATCGTCATTCGTCATGCTTTAAGTGACGAGTGACGAAAACGCATATTTTTGCGTCATACAAAAATTTATCACGTCTCTTCGACAGAGTCCGTAACAAGGCAAAAATATCTTTGTGACGAAGAGCATATTGAAGCGTAGGAATTTGTCAACGTTACAACTCTTCTGTTGCACGACGAAAAGTTTCGTCATGTTGGTCGGAGAAGTTGTGTTGCATATATATGAAGGTCACACGACTCGTTGCTACTGTTGAAGAAAGTGCAATGACGATGACTAATGTCAGGCCTGATTTTGACAGCTGATCCAGAATGAGCGAAGTGTCACTTTTACTTGCGGAATAATGAGCCTCTGTACGTGCTATAAATTCTTTTGTTCGTTTGACTTTTACTGTGCGCCGTGTGTTGGTGCTGTCTCGCTCTCTCTCTCACGGGCAACTTGAAAATATGGCGCACAGTAAAAGTCAAACGTTTTATAGCATGCATAGGCTCATTGAGCGGCACATTTTTCCGTACGGAATTGTGACAGCTCCATTTGATTTGCACGGCAGGCGTTACCAATGTTACGAAATCAGCTCTACTTGTCAACTGGATACAGCTCAAGTAATTTGGACAGCTGAAGTATTTCTTGGCCATTACTTGTCCTATCCTTTTGCACAGTACTTACGAAGTGGATACAACCCATTAATCTATTCATCTGCTTAGGAACAACAAGCTACACAGTTTGGTTACTATAAATTTTAGGGTGTCATCAAAAACTATACACTAGTCATTTATACAGATGAACCTTTTTCGTACTAGGCAAACCCGGATAAAAACGTATCATTCAGTGAATGGAATAAACCATTAATGTACAATATAACGTATTGGATACAATAGGGTCCTAAAGCCCTGTCCCAATTTTAGTGCCAAACGCTTAAGTTTAGGCCACAAACACATGTTTACTCAATTTTTTTTAATGTTTTCTGTTTGTTTAAATCCACAAAACATTTTTTATATTTTTTACTAGTGGTCCCGGCAAACTTCGTCTCGCCATCAAGTAGGCTGTTGAAAAACGCTTTTGATCGTCCCATATAAAATGACAGTTTCATTCGCGCTACTTTTTTCAACTTTCCCGGTGAATATCCTGGTATTTTTATACACACAAACACTTCGGAACACTTGACGAACAAAACGGAAAAATAATCATTCATATCGGTTGACCCGTTTGGAAGCCATTTCGTGACATACAAACACCACTCCATTTTTATTTATATAGATTAGATTTTGTCACACCCCTTGGCTTAAACTCAAATTTTGGTTGTATTTTGTTTTCCGTGTCCCTTCCGAAATGTCATATATCAGCGTATTGTAATTGAATATCGAAGCAACATTATTCTTGTTTGAATATACAATTTAAAAACAGTATAATATATTGTAACAGAACATTGTATTGTTTTTTATTGGTTTTATAGCTTACAATTTTGGTCAAATTCCTATTATCGCGTAAATCAACTGTTGTTTTTTTTCTGTGTAGCTTGGCTGAAAGAAGTAAACAAAACAAGTTCAGAAAGCAAGAAATCAAGACCACTTTTTCAATATGGCGAATGTAACATTATGCTCTCAACGAGAAAATCGATGCTGAAGTTTCGAGCTTTATCTTTAATTCCTATTTACCAACTAAGCCATTAAATGTTAAGTGGATACATTTGGACAATACAAAACAACACCATTTATCATTGTTGCGTATTCTATATGCATTTTCTTATGTTTAAATTATGTTTTTGAATGAAAAACGATTTTAAGTCGTTTTTCCGTTTAGAAACGACAATGCGACCTATCGATAAGTCGTTCTGAAAACTATCTTGTTATTTTCGTCGGGTGCGTTACGACGTGTTACCAAAAGTTATGTTGCTTTCGTCAAGTTTGTTACGACGTTTTGACAACCGATGTGTTGCTTACGTCAGGATGCATACGTCAGCATAAGCATAAAACAACAGATAGGACAGGTGGAATAATGATGACAAAGATCACGAATACGGATGTTTTACGAAGTTCTATGTCACAAAACTGTAAGTATTAACTCGGTATATTTAACATACTAACAACCAAAACATCTTAAAAATTATGTTCACAGATGTTGCCGATTTCATCGAATGCAAGCCCATTGAGGATTGCATTGAGGATATTGTGTGAAAATGCTTTACCTGACATTCTTGCCAATTGACAGCAACAGCAAACGAACGTTGAAATTAATGTACAAAATCGCCAGCCAAGATTGCAGTTTCATAACATCGTTATTAACTCTACGCCACCTCCAGCTCATGGGCACCTTCTTTCTACCTCGCCGGCGACCATCACTCACCTGGCCGTGCTCACTGTGCTCCCGATTCTTATACTGGCCGGATTTGAGGCGACAACCAACTTTGCAAGCTTGTTCGGCATTCTAGCAACATGTATCACCCAACGTATCCTTCTAGCGTTTGTCATTTTTGCATGCTGGGTTCACCGTAGACTTATAACTTGATTATAGGAGGAGTGAAAGCCTCCTTAAGCTTGCCAAATATTTTTATATAGAGTAATTGTAACATAGAAAAAACTACAATCCAATAAACAGTAGATTTCTCAATAAATGTAAAAGAAACGGAAACAAAGGATCTACATATAAAAATAACTTGAAAGAAGTACTTGTGGAAAAATACTTGAATATGTAACTCAATTTGACTGTTATGTTGACGATTTGAGGCTATGTTGTTCAGTCTTGCAGAGACCAGAAAAAAACTGGATTTAACGTGGTGGAAGTTTAAGAACTTGATTCTTGCAAAACTGAAAGCTATAAGCTCAACCCATTTGAAAATATTGTAGTGTACCAGTAGCTGCCATAAAGTGGCCGTTCTTCGTGCCGTTACTGATAGACATATAGGGTGGCTGATCCAGTGATAGTGTGTTGCCCAATAATAGTGGTAGTGTGATTTCAAGCATGTTATAGGTAATTTTTATTTTCGTGTGTATTTATTTAACATGGCCCTTGTTAAAATAATATGAATTTTACTATTGCCTCTATAACTGGTACAGACGCCCTAGCACAATTTGGTCCATTAATTTCATACTTGTCAATGGATAAATGAATGATGTGTGCTGTAATGATCAATATGCAAACAGTTCCACAACGATAACGAACTTTTCTGGGTTAATTTTTGAGTATTATCATCATTTGACTGTAGTCACTGTAGTCGCCGTGAATCAACAGCCACTTCCGCTGATATGTTTGGTGACACTGAAAAAGTATACATGTTGAAGTATACAATAAAATTACCAAAATGTAAAACACTTACCTTTCTGAATTTTACGATCAGCCTTGTGAGATCCGCTTCCATTCAAGGAGATTTTGATCTAGTGATCAACAAGGGTATGTGCGTTGAATCCGTTCAAATGCTGACTTGACCGGTTGTGTGAGGAGCCACTAGAAAAATCCGATCCTACGGCCTGTTTTTGTGCCACGGAAACATTTTTTAGAAGTAAATTTTTGCTCTTAGCATCCTGGAATCCTCGGTGGGAATTTGCGCCGGATGGTGTTCCCTTTGGTTTGGTTTTTGGAGAGTTGGCAATGTTGCGGAGTACTGCACGGTATATCTGGTTCTGTTTTGATCCAGCAGAATCGTTCACGGATGCTGAAAGTCAAGAAATATCTCTTAGAGCTTAAATTACTGAAAAAAAAACACCTAAACTTACCGTTCTCAGTTTCACATGACAGTTTTACTCCTGATCCTTGCAAGGTTCGCGCTTTCTTGGTCGATGCTGATATGTCGGAGGCTGGGCACTGGGGGCTCGAAATGAATTTTCTGAACTCCGCTCCAAACGACCGCGCTGTGGACATATACAGAATGTTTGAAAAAGGTGCACATCATACGAGAAAAATGTACTTACATTTCTGTACAACAGCTGTTTCGTTTGTGTCAACTGATGCCATCGCCGATTGTGAACAATTTCGATGTAAAACCTGATTGATTTAAGTTTAGTGGAGTAAATTTACTTAAATTTTATTACAATAGCAAGCACAAAAAACTGTGTTTACAATTTGGCTCACACGACGTCTAAACCGATTCGTTAAATAATGTTGCTTACGACGTTTGGTCAGTCATTTGACGAAAGCGTATGGCGTTACGAGCGTTACATAAGTCATAACACCGACAAAAAGACGACACTGAAAAAAAAACATTTTCGCTTTGATTGTGACTTAAGTCAATTTTGAAAAACGAATTTTATGAACTGATTAATAATAATTTGAATTTTTCATTTAAAAACCATACAAAGTAGTGCACGATCTATCACTTTGTGGAAACACATGATTTTTGTTGACATTGTTACTTACGTCATATTGAAAAAGGGGTCTTGAAATGTTGGGTGAAAAATATTCAAAAGTAAAAATAAGTATTTTTGTAGAAGTCACTTGACATTAGCTGTAACGACGAATGCAACCATGATAAATATCTTTACTTCTATAGGAATTATGTTGCTACTGTTGGTACGAAAATACAAATTCTATACTTTTCATCACTAATAGGGTCCTAAAATGTTTAATGAAATCTTGTTTTTATTTAATAACACGAAAGAGCATGTTACTGTAACCAGAGTTGGGAAAGGTTCTGAGATTCACACTGCAGTAGGCATGCGTAGCGAATCACAGTCACCGGAGCCAGTGAAACTCACGCGTATCGCTGCTGTAGGCAAAGTGCCTTGAAAATAGCAAAACACCCGTTGCCAAGGGCAACCCAAAACTACTGTAGAAAAATGTTCTATTTCCCGTTGCATTTCCCGCATTTTCAGCCTTCAATGACACTCCTGATTTAGAAAATTCATGTACCCAACATAGACTACTTGATGAGATTCACAATTTTGAACTACTGTATTAGGAGAGCCACGTGATTTTCGCAAAAACTCAAGCCTACTACTATTACCATTCCCAGCACTGACTGTAACTACTTTAGCAAGTTTTCCCTCTCAAATAACGGCTATATCATATTTAAACTTTAATTTAAAAATAATTATTGGGTCTTTAAATGAACCTTGACACTTTTGATCATGTTTGACGTTCGCTTAGTCGACAAAAACACCACAAGGGTTATAGTTTTTTCACTGGGATTGTTCCTATGAGCCATTTTACGAAGCAGGTCAAATGACAGGAGACCTGTGATTTTTCAATCATCGTCGTTAGTTATGGCGATGATGATGGTTGATGACTGTGCGCATTTCAAGCGTAGCTTTTCATACAGGCGAAAACTTAAATGGAGAAAAAATATTAAAATACTAGTGGTCCCGGCAAACTTCGTCTTGCCATCAAGTAGGCTGTTGAAAATCGCTATGAATCGTCCCATACAAAATGACAGTTCTTTTCAGTCCCGTTTCTCCTACTTTCCCGGTGAACATCTTGAAACTTTTATACACACAAACACGTCGGAACCCTTGACGAACAAAATGGGGGAAGAATTATCCAAATCCGTTGCCCCGTTCGTGAGCCATTTCGTGACATACAAACACCATTCCGTTTTTATTTATATAGATTTCTGATCACAAAAATGCCTTTTTATGTGAAATATAGGTGAAAAAGAGGTAGCTGATACAATAACTAGGTGTAAAGTTGCAGTAACAAACATTTTTGGATCTCTTTTTTGTCATTTTCTTCATGTCCTCGTTTGGTAAGATGAGGCGTTGTTAAAAATCACGCTGGATTTAATCCCAGGTCTCCTGTCAATTGACGCCGTTTCGGCGATCAGCTGTTCCGAAACGTCTCGTAAAATGGCTTATAAGACATTTCGGAAGGGACACGAAAAACAAAATACACCCAAAATTTGAGTTTAAGCCAAGGGGTGTGACAAAATCTAATAAAAAATATAAAAAATGTTTTGTGGATTTAAACAAAAAGAAAACATTAAAAAATTGAGTAAACATGTGTTTGTGGCCTAAACTTAAGCGTTTGGCACTAAAATTGGGACAGGGCTTTAGGACCTTATTGAAATACAGTTCGTTGATTTGTTTTTGTATTGTACAACAATACACGAATTGCTAATCAAGACAATACATGAACAATATATCGCATTGTTTTTTCAAAATGTATGTATGCACACACAAAAATTGTGCGGTAAAAACTACCATTTTAGGGGGTTAACTTAAGCGCTCGCACCGGCAATTTTCAGCAGACCAGAAATGCGCTTGATTTTACCATGTCTGTAGTTGGAATCAGATTGTTGTAAATTATTGCTGTCAAATGTACCAGTAATGCGATGGGGTGTACCGTAAACATAGTAAATTGGTCTAAATTTCCATGGTAGTTTTAAGAATGGGCGTAGTCAGCTAAAATAGTTATTTTTACCACAGAATTTTTTCCCGTGTGAGAAAATATCTATATTTGTATTGTTACGATACTTAATCACCCATACATTATATTGCCAAAATCTTATATACCATACAGTGAACTGTTCAAAAAATATATTGTACTGTAATTGTATTGTCATTTTACAATATACTGTATTGTATTTCCAATATATTGAATGGTACTGTTACAATACGTTATATTGTTGTTGTATTGTATTTTTTATCCGGGTTAACCTCGATTAAAAATATGTTATTTTGAATATTATTATTATTTATTATTATTCAACCTAGGCGAAATGACAGTTAGCCTTAAAAATGCACAGCAGAATGAAAGAGAGACAGAGAAAATAGGCATTAATTAATGCATAAACTTTTGGGGCCTTACTTAGCCGAGTGGTTAAAGTCCGCGGCTACAAAGCAAAGCCATGCTGAAGATGTCTGGGTTCAATTCCCGGTCGGTACAGGATCTTTTCGTAATGGAAATTTCCTTGACTTCCCTGGGCATAGTGTATCATCGTACCTGCCAAACGATATACGAATGCGGAAATGGCCACTTCAGCAAAGAAAGCTCTCAGTTAATAACTGTGAAAGTGCTGAGAAGTAGGCTCTGTTCCAGTGAGGATGTAATGCCAAGAAGAAGAAGAAGAAGAAGAAGCATATACTTCAGTAATTCGGTGACTATTTTTATTTCTGATTGAACAGTCGTAAAACACTCAATAATACTTACGCCCTTATTCTAGCACACGCTTATTTATACACTGCAAATAAAACCGAACGACACCTCTGCACACATGTGTGATATATTTTTTTTACACTGGGTGGAATGAAAGTTCATTCGTGAATCATCATCATCATCATCAGTAGAGTTTGTTGTGAGGTTAGTCGAAAGGAAATCTTCCTCCTGAAAAATCGCACTTTTCTGGCCAAGGCAAGCAAAACAAGTGATTTCCATCGGAGAAAACCGGATACCGGCACAGTCGTAGAGCGTATTGTTCCGCGGGACAAAAGAATGGTATTTTACTTCACAAGCAATGTCGTGCAACCGCCGGTGACCCTCTTTATGGGGATTGATAAGTACGAAAGTATGGAGGCTTGAATTGAGTTAAGATTCTCGCTTTAGTGATGTCTAATGGCTAAAACATCTCTATTTCAGATGAAGAACTTATCAAATGGGGCTGGCCGGAAGACGTTTGGTTCCATGTGGATAAGGTTTCCTCAGCGCACGTTTATCTTCGACTGGCACCGGTAAGTGGTTGATTCCCCCTTCCTATAACATTAGGGTGAAGAACTGCTTGGCTCTGCCATTATTCATTTTGGCATGCAATTCTCGCGGAACATTACTAAAGGACCTATGTACAAATTGTACAATTATTGTCTTTGCAAAAAATAATAATAATAACAATCATTCTTCAGGGACAATTACTGGACGATGTTCCCGCGGCGGTTCTCGAGGATGCCTGTCAGCTGGTCAAAGCCAACAGTATTAATGGCAACAAGATGAACAACATCGACATCGTGTACACAATGTGGGAAAATCTCAAGAAGACCCCGGCCATGGAGGTGGGTCAGGTATCGTTCCACAAGGACAAAGAGGTCCGCAAGATGCGCGTTGAGAAGCGCGTCAACGAGATCGTCAATCGTCTGAACAAAACCAAGCGAGAGGAACATCCGGACTTCCGGGCGGAACGCGAGAAGCGGGATGCCGACGAACGAGCGGACAAAAAGCGCGCAGCTCGGGAGGTTCGTGAAAAGGAAAAGGAGGAGGAAAAACGACGGAAAGAGGAAGCCGAAATCAGAAGCTACAACTCGCTGATGAAATCGGAGAATATGACCAGCAACTACGATGCAGGAAACGATTCGGATGAGTTCATGTAAAGATTGGCCAAATGGGCTTTTGTGAAAGGAATTATAAATTAATATCGTATAATCAAGATTTCCTTATAGGTATGTACGATACGTTTCTAGCAGTTGCTTCCGAAAGTCCTTGAAAGTTGGATATTTACCGCGGCCAGTGCGTCCACAATCCATTGTGGAACCTGGCCATCTGGAAAGCGTTCTTTCATGTAGGATTGGACAAATTGCGGGAAGGTGTCAGCCTTGATGTTTTCTCGCATTTCGTTCATCAGTTTAAGCTGAAACAAAATAGTTGACATTAGTATTTAATAATCTTACAAAATGCTCCCCCCAGCATCGTTATCAAATACAATCTCCAAGAAATCTGTGATCTCCAGTCGTTTTCGCAGTTTTGAATACATTCTTGAGGCGTAGGTAATCAGCAAATATATTTATCTGTTTATCTATTAGATAAATAAAAGAATGGAAAGGTTTTTTTGTCACGAAATGGCGTGGAAGCATGTCAAGAGATTCACACAATTTTTTTTCACTTTTACCTTTGTTAAGGGCTGTGACGTGTTCGTGCGTAGAAAAAGTCCTGAATAGTCAAAAAACTGGAGAAACTAATCTGTTATTTTGTATGGGAGATAGCGTGACATTTTTCAACAGCCAACCTCCCTAATGCATATGGAAAAATATTTTTATGCATTAAGGTGCAGACGAATCAAAGCCAAACATCAAATTTTAAGAGCACATCTGGAGAACCGAACAGACGTTTGAGCTGAAAACTTAATCGATTGGTCATCACCAGCCAGTGACCAATCAATTAAGTTTTCAGCTTAAACGGATGTTTGGTTCTCCAGATTTGTGCTCTTTGAAATTTGAGGTTTGGCTTCGATTCATCTTCACCTTAAGGGTCAAAAAATGACCCATGACTGAAACGCTCTTTGAAATCAATGGAACTGTTCCAGAAGGAACTGTTACAAATCCTATTCAGAAATTTATACGCATGTATAGTTCTTACCTTACCTTACCAGTCAGGCTAAGGCCTGGGTGGCCTCTGCTGTAAATATGTAGGAGACGTCTCCATTCGAATCGGTCCATGGCTGCTTGTCGCCAGCCTCGCATTCTGCGAAGGGTCTGCAGATCATGCTCAACTTGATCGACCCATCTTGCTCGCTGTGCACTACGCCGTCTTGTGCCGGTCGGATTGTTTTTGAGAACCATTTTCACCGGATTTTTATCCGACACTCTAGTGACATGCCCGGCCCTCCGCAACCACCCAATTTTTGCAAGGTGGACTATGGTTGGTTATCCTAGCAGCTGGAGCAATTCATGATTCATCCGCCTTCTCCACGTTTCGTATTCCATCTGCACTCCGCCGTAGAAAGTCCGTAACGCCTTCCGCTTTGGGGGCGCTTTGATCCTCTTCGATCGATTGTATCACAGGTCGATTCAAAATCGATGAATAAATGATGTGTGGGTACATTGTATTCGCGGCATTTCTGCAACACCTGGCGGTCCGTTGTAGCTTGTTTGCCCATGAATCCTGCCTGATATTCCCCAACGAGCTCTCTAGCAATTGGTGATAGACGGCGGCATGAAATTTGGGAGAGTACCTTGTAGGCGGCGCTCCAAATTGTGATCGCACGATGATTGGCGCAATCCAACTTGTCACCCTTTTTGTAGATGGGACACCCGACATCTTTCATCCACTCCTCCGGCAATACTTCCCCCTCCCAAATCTTGGAAATAACCCAGTGCAGCGCTCTTGCCAGTGCATCACCACCGTATTTTAGCAGCTTGCTTGCTACCTCTTGGAGATCTGGAGGCGGAAGTCTTTCATCCTCCGCGCGTGCTCTCAAAGTTACTTCTGTGCCACCTTCGCTACTGGCCACATCACCGTTAATGTGCTCATCGTAGTGCTGCCGCCTCCTTTGTACGACCTCACGTTCGTTCGTGAGAAGATTTCCGTCACAGTCTCTGCACATGTCTGCCTTTGCGCAAACGGTTCAGCTTCTCGTAGAACTTCCGTGTGTCTTTAGCGCGGAACAGCTCTTCCATCGTTTCGCGATCTCGTTCTTCTTGTTGGCGCTCCTTTCTCCAGAAGATTTTGTCTGTTCCTTGCCTGTTTATACCGTGCCTCGTTCACTCTCGTGCGGTGTTGAAGCATCCACGCCCATGCTGCATTCTACTCATCCTTTAAGGTGAAACAGCTTGAAATCAACTTCTGAGATTGCACTAAAACTTCAAAGGCACAAATCTCGCAAAGCAGGCCTCCAACAACAGTGCACTTTTTATTTTGGCTTTGTGCACTAGCAGAAAGCTTAAAATAAGAAGATCAGGAACGTTTGCCTACTATTTCTCCAGTTTTGTGCCTTTGAAAACGCGAGTAGGGTCACAAATCGGCCATCTTTGGATTCCGAGATGTTTCACCTTAACTGCTCGCATTCGCCGTCGTACCAGTCGTTTATCTGATTCAGGGCCACTAGACCTAGTGCTGCTGTTGCTGTGCTACCTATGGCGGATCGTATGTGCCTCCTGCCATCTTTGAGTGGTGGCGCCAAGTTGCTCTTCCGTTGGTAGGGCCACTTCCAACTGCTGCGCGTCATTTTGGGCTACTTCTGAGTCCCGTAGCCGCTGGATGTTGAGCCACGGCGTTCGGTTTCGACGCGAATCAGTCACCGTCGAAAATTTTGAGCGCATTTGCGACCATCTTCCGGCTTTTCGCTAGAAAACATATCAGAAAACTCCCTATAGGCCTATAGGCCAGGAGAAGTGGATGAACTTGTCATTCATTTTTCTGTCAATTCTCATACAAAATCTACTTTTTCTTTGACATAAATTCACTCTAGGTGAACCACTTCCCCTGGCCTATTGCAAGGTTGCTTCTTCTCGTAAAGTCAAGCAAACACTTCACGCTAAGCCAGCTCCACGCAGCGCATGTATTAAAAGTACAGAGAATGAGGCAACCAATGCAGAACTGACTGACTGAGTGAAAATTCTGTGTAGGTCGCACTCATTCTGTGAGTTGCCGACGTGTTGGCCTTCGGTTGTGCGGGGATCGATGGAAACGGAACTGTCAATGATCTCCCGCGCGGCAGCAAACAGTTGACCGTTGGTAAGATGGGGAGTTTTCTGATATGTTTTCTAGCGAAAAGCCGGAAGATGGTCGCAAATGCGAAAGTTTTTTCCCCATTTGCTTCCACTTCGGCTATTCAAATGAAAAATCTCTAAAAAACTTTAAAATTGGAACTGAATTCCGCATTCCAAGCGTTCCTCCTCTGTGCTCATTTCACTCATTCAGTATTGTTTACCACCGTTTGCACAAAACTGTGTACAGCCCCTTTGTACAGAATCTGTGCTGCACGAAAAGAGGCCAATTTTGTGCGCTCGGCACTCATTTTTGAGCGGAGCAAGTTTAGCGTGATTGTTGCGAGCCCGTTTGAAGATGATCGAAATGAATATTTTCCTGCTCTTCGCGAAGAACAGGCACCGTGGATCATACCGTTCACATTACCGAGCGATGGAAAATCACCCGATGATACCGTCGGGAGAAACCAGGGTGGGTGTACGGCTGTCAACTACAAACAAAGCTCGCCTAACAATCATCTCTCGGGCGGGCCGTCCCAAACAGCATCATCTCTCACGCGGGCCGACCCAAAACAGCACAGGTCGAAACGCGGGCCATGCCAGACAGCAAATGCTGATGCATTTCAACACTCAAACAGCAGAATGCCTAGCAGCGTTGTGAGCCAAACGAATACATCCACAAAACATGAACGGTAGGCGAACCTCGTTGCGTATACCCCCCCTGGGAGAAACAGCGATCCGAAAATGAAACACGAACGAATGAAACGCCCGAACGGTTGTTAGTGTTTATAGGCCAGGGGAAGTGGTTCACCTAGAGTGAATTTATGTCAAAGAAAAAGTAGATTTTGTATGAGAATTGACAGAAAAATGAATGACAAGTTCATCCACTTCTCCTGGCCTATTCGCAGATTCTGTTTTAATGCCTACGAAAATTCATCGTGCTTCGCGTTTCCGATCGCTGCACAATGGTCGGGCTCCATATAAAGGGGCGGCCAAAACTACCAAAAACTTTTTTGAGATTTTAATGATATTTTTAATTTTAAAATATACCTCATGTGTTATATTATTATGATCCTTAATTGAAATTAAACTAAAATTTAAATTTCTATGATTTTTATGACGGCAAACAGGCTGAAGTCAAAAAATTGAAAAATGTAACAATAAAATAAAGCACAAAATATATAATTTAGGAATGCAATATTTCCCCAAAGTTACCCACTATCTGAAAGCTTATGGTTCAACACTTTTCTCGAGCATGAGGATGGAAAAAAATATTTGGTTTAAGTTTTAATACTATTCAATGTTACATTTTAGTAATTTTGGTGATTTTGAATATGAAAAACAACTCTTGTCGCGTCATGTCGCCGCCATTTCGAATATTGCACATCAAAAAGCATCCTTAGATCTTACAAAAAACCTTTAAAATTTTTGCAGAAATTTGCTGATTTGCAAGTTAGAGCTATTTGAATAATTCAATTTTTTACATATATTTTGACGATAGTTTTCATACAAAGTTTATTTAAAATTTATTTAACCACTATTCATACACATTTTGATCAAACTCAATCAAATATGAACAAAATTTGTGCTTTCAGCCCGGTTTGGTAACAATTTTAATTAAATTTTTTTTTTTCAAAGTTACGTAATTTGTGAATAATCCCTTCAGAAACAACAAAAACGCCAAATAACATATTCAGATTACATATTTCATCGATTAAGGCAATAAAAATAGTTTTAGCCAAACTTCATTTTTTTCCGACCATTGTGCGCTGTTCAGCAACATTGACATGAATTCTTTTAGAGATTTCGCAAAGATTTCCACCAGGAATGCCTCCAGTTATTCCTTCATAGTTTCCCCCAGTGAAATCATACTGGGATTCCTATAGAATAGACTGGCCCACCTTAGAATGGGAGAAAAATAAAGTTGTATAATTCCACGGGGCACCCGCCAGGATTATTCTTTAGGGTTAGAGGAAGACTTCCTGAAAGTTTCAGCTCATTTGGTCGTTCCATGAGCTGGCGCAATTGAATTGAAGTTAAGGCCTTTTGGTGCGTCATCACAAAATGGCTTCATCCAAAATCAAATATTGTTATGATAGTATTGGTATTTGCAACATCGATGAAACATAACTGCTTATCACCTGATTTAATTGATAATTTATGCGAAGAAAAATGCTTCAGGTGGTATCTCAATATTTAATCAACACTTTCAGATACAGCATTATCAATTTAGCGACAACATACATGAGATTTATATTCTCAAAAAAAATCTCCGATTTCATGCCGCATTTCATTGCCTCACACAACTACACTTGTAAATAGAAGGTGCTTACCTTTTCGATTGTAATTCAGCGGCAAGCATTTGTGTTTTGGATCCCATATTGCGTTCACTACACTTCCACTAAACAAATCTTTTATTCACTTGCCTTAAAGGAACACATTTCCACCGGGATTTCAATATTTATAAAGTTTTATCAACCGCATCACTCAAAACTATTATGGCGATGGTTTTCACTTGTTGCGAATCGGC
Organism: Aedes aegypti; assembly: GCF_002204515.2. Taxonomy (NCBI): domain Eukaryota; kingdom Metazoa; phylum Arthropoda; class Insecta; order Diptera; family Culicidae; genus Aedes; species Aedes aegypti. The sequence goes on along the minus strand of NC_035109.1, from coordinate 97,066,227 downwards.
GCCGCCACCGCACACTGAGACATGCCTGTGTTCATAGTCTAAAATATCCAACTTTTTTTCCGTTGTATTAATTTTCAGTGCGGAAAGGTTGGACAAAGCATAGAAACTTGAAACTCATACGTTGTTTGTTTTTCGATTCTCTCAAATTACAGAAACCATCTCTACGAAGCATAAAATAATACCATGTGTTTATCAATTTGGACCACCCAAAATAATTGAAAAGCTCCACAGTGCGATGCGTCGGGACGCGTCTATCGTGTGTGCACAATCATCGCGATCGTTGAGCGCAGTGATGTCGGAGTTGCTATCTGTAAAATCATAGCATTTAATGTGGATTGATCACAAAAATCATTACAATTTTATTAAATCAGTGATCTTATGATGGAAAACTATTTGCAAAATGATAAGTTTTTATAATATGCAGCAAATGTTCCGAAAACAAGCATATAACCACAGACAAACAGACGTCACACTCTCACCGGTGTCCATCGACCACCTTTTTAACGGCCGATTCAAATATATGGTAGGTGGCCAATGCACCACCTGCAGCGCTCGCATCGTTTTTGTTCGCGTTTGACGTTTACACACTACCGCCATCTGTTGGTCCATCGGCCAAACACACCGATTTTAGCATTGGGCGTACATGTCATCGTGACTATGATTTTGATCGGGATTTATTCTAAGTGTTGCGTCTGTTTGTCTGTGATATAACAATTGCTAGAAAAATCTGTCACCAATCACCTGGCAACACCGTCATCCCTTGCAAACATAAACCGTACCGATGCATAACAAAAATATGCGATAAATCCAATAAAAACCAGAGAAATTCCGTTGCCTTTCATCAAATTGTAATGTTTTCTTTTGATATGTACGATTGAACAGTTGATTTTGATTTCCAATACTCGTCAATTTACTAAATTTCCCATGTGTTTACATAAAAATATGCTTAACACAAATGTTATATATTTTGTTTGTTTGTTTTGAAAATATACATGGAAAGGCGACACTACTACTGTTACATCAATGATGATTCTAATGATTCTTTGAGTTACACGCCGCTTCACCTTAATATGGGATTTTCAGCTCCAACATATAGGAAACAGCACATCATCTCCTGTTTGAGTCAGGAAAATTGTTGATCGCGTTCAATTGAACCCAGAATGTCAAAAACACTACTTGATATTATAGCAAACAATATTGTAGAAGGTTGTATGATGATTAACATTGATAAAGTTGGTGTTTTAACTATCTGAAGTAGATTTGCAATATTGCTTAATATTCCTACAACTTAGCTGGGTGGTAGCCACTAAGCGCATCATAGCCACCTATGACGCTGGGCGAGCTGCGGCACAAGGTGCATGCACATGTGTGATTGTACGGGAGTGCTGATCTAAGCCTAACTTTCAACAACTGAAATGTTAATGAAAATGAGCCTAAATCCAGATACAACCTTCGGCAACTATGTTCATTAGCGTATCAACTGGTGAATTTGTCATTCTGGGCTCAATTGAACGCGATTAACTAGTGTACGAGACGAAACAGTGACATAGGGTCAATTTTTAATATATTTGAGACGAATATTTCATACAAACTTTGAATTGAATGCGCCAGCTGGGGGAGCAACCAAATGAGTTGAAATTTTGAGAGAGCTTTTTTCTTACTCTAAGGCACATATCTAGGGGATGCCCCGTTGAATTTTATAACTTTTTTGTTTAAGGGCCAGTCTACTATAGAATGTTCTCCAAGGATTTTTCAGGGATCTTTTCCAAGAACGCTTCCAGAGATTTGTCCATTCCCCTGGAAATTCCTTCAGAGACTCCTCCAAAAACTTCTATAGGAAATTCTCTATAGGGATTCTAGCAGAGATGTCTTCAAGGCTTTGTCGAAGAATTCCTTCAGGGGTTACACAAGGAAACCTCCTCAAGGATTACTCCAACTATTTCCCCAAAAAATCCTCCCAGGATGCTTGCAGGGATATTCTCAGGTAGTCCTCTCGAGATTCCTCTGGGAATTATTTCGGAGATTTCCTGAGGAATTCCTCCAGGGATCGCTCTAGGGACTCTACAAGAAATAACTTCACAAAATCCTCAAAGGATTCCTCAAGAGTTCTCTCCAGGAATATCATTACCCGGAGATACCTTCAAGGAAATCCCACTATGAATTATTACACGGATTTTTCCAGGTAATCTTTCAGGGATTCCTCCAGAAATTTTCCAATAGACTCGTTGTGCGCCTCCGAAAATGTCTTCAGGGATTTTTCCAAGAATTCCTCTAGAAATTCCCCCATGATTTCCCTTTAGGAATTTTAGTATACCCCACAATGTTTCTTCTTAGATTACATTAGTAAAATCTCTACATGGATTTCTCTTGAAAAATATCTGCATGGATTATTCCAGGGGTTTCTCCAGAAAAATCTCTACAGTTATTCTTCCAGAGATAATTCCAATGATTACTCCAGTAATTTCTCCACGGATTCTTCCATAGATACCTCCAGAATTTCCTTCAGCAATTTACCCAGGGATCGCTTAAGATACATGGTAATTCTTCAGTGTTTCTTTTAGCAATTTATCCAGGTAATACTACATTAATTTCTGCAGGGATTCGTCTAATGATATCTTCGGAAATTTCTACACAGACTACTCCAGAAAAATCTATACATGAATTCCTTGATTTTATCGGGTATCCCTCCAGAGAATCCTGCAAAAATTTTTCTTTTAGAGGTTCCTTCCAGGGATTTAACCAGGGAATGCTCAAACGAGTCGTCTAGGGACTACTGTATGGATTATTCTAGGGAGTCTTCCGTAAAATCCTACAGAGATTCTTCCACATTTTTTCTACAAGTTCCTTCTGGAATTGCTCCAAGAATATCTTCAGGGATTCCTTGAGAAATTAATGCAGGGATCCCTCAAAAATCCCAAAAAGGAGTTCCTAGAGGAATTGCTGGAAAAAATCTAGGGTGAACTATAATGAAATCTCTCCCCTGCATGAACTTTCTGGATGTATCAATCTGAAAATTCCTGGAGGAAAGTCTTGGGGCACCCCTTGAGAATTTCGTGGAGTAATTTTTTGTAGAATCCATTGAGAAATTTCTGGTAGAATCCCTAGAGCGATCCCGATCGGAATAATTCGTTGAAGAATCTCGAGAGAACTACCTGAGAAAATCATTGCAAGTATACTTGTGAGAATTTCTGGAGAAATGTCCTAGGTAATCCTTGAAGAGATTGTGTTATGTAGTCTTGGATACATTTCTGCAAAAATCCACGAAGGGATTTTCCTGAAGGACTCCTTGAAGGTATTCCTGGAACCCTATCGGAACCGGTCTAAAAAATCTGGTTGCGATCAAAAGTTCTTCCTGGAGAAATCCCTGAAAAAATACTGTAGAGATTATCTTGGAGAAATTAATGGTTTAATCCCTGAAGGGATCTTCGAAGAAATGTCTAGAGAAATTACCAAGAAAATCTCTGGAAATATTTCGGGAGGAATTCTTAAAGGAATGCTGATATCCTGAGGCATTTCCTGCAGGATTTACTGGAGTCCTATTTGAAGTAGTCCCAAAATAGCGATTGTGGTCAGGTCAAAATTTCTTATTTGTCAGTGATAAAAAATATGCATAATAAATTTTCGAATGATACCGATGTATGTATTGGAAACGGTTTCGGGTATTCGGCTATAATAATTTCACGATTTGGAGGTCGAGATAGCCGTAGTTTTTCAGCAAAACCCAACTGAGTGGCATGGGATGATATACACATGCAACAATGGTCAATCGGCAACAAAAAAACTCAGTAAATAACTACAACACTTCCACTATAAGATTAAGATCACTAAGCATGATGGAAAAATATGATGGTCTGAACGTCTGAAAAGAACGGAAATCGGTTCAAAAATTAATTTTTGAGAGCGTTTCAAAGTCATGGATCATTTTTGACCCTCAACGCATAATGTATCATTTTTTATGTAGCGCCACTCTAAGAGGTCACTGGTACCTAGCTCTAGCATCTTTTAGCACGATTATGTTCGTTTTCAAAAGTTAGAAAAAGTCAGAAATTTGTTTTTTCTTTACAAAGTTAAAGCTTCTTTACAGTGTACTCTCGACACTCACCACTTGTAGTGCAATATCGGGTACCAGGGGAGCCAACTGAATATGTTTTGTTGAAAAGTTCAACCCGAATAAGGACTAAATGAAAGCGAAATAACTAAAACTTTCACCGTTCAGCAAATACTTATAACGGGTTTCAATTTTTTTGTCTGTGTGCTCACTTAAATCTTATTTCTAAAACTGACCGAAAGAACTAGGGAATGTTTCTGTGGCCGGAGTTATTCCGGTGGATCACTGGGTCAGATCGGATAAAAAAGGGCTATTTCTATTATACGGATTAAAAGGGTCCTAGCTCTAAATTTCGTAGTACACTTCATTCAAAACTCCACACCAAAGGTTCAGACTTCGTATACAAACCAACATTGTGTCAAGTTTTGATCGTATGTTTCTCCTGTTTCTCAGTAAATAAACATATTCTATTCTATTCTAAGCGCTTGCACCCTGTTTCTCAGTAAATAAACATATTTAAAAAAAAAAAACTGATTTCTTTCGAATTTGATGATTTATATTAACGTAGTTTGAAAACGGACCCCACGATTTTTTTTTAATTTTGAAAAGACATGCAGATTAGCCATAGAAAACGACTGGCAATCATTACGGTCTGGGAGCACCGTGAATTGGAATTTATATACTTCATGCATGCTTACCTGGAATGCCACGTTATGAATACTGATGATACTGCAGGCCACCGGTTCCACCGTAACAATATGGTGCAGATACGACCGGGTGTACGTTTTACACGTCGAGCAATCACATCCCTCATCGATCGGTTTCATATCCGTTTTGAAACTCTGCTGTTTTAGATTCAGCTGCCCTTGCCTTGTCAGGGCACATCCAAACCGGGCCGTCCTAGTCGGGTACACGCAATCGAACATATCGATTCCCAGCGCCACACAAACCACCAAATCCGCCGCGAAGCCAACTCCCATCAAATATCGGGGCTTGCTCTCCGGGAGCAGATCCGTGCACAAATGGACCGTCCTCCAGAATTCATCCTTGCTCTCACCCCCACTCAACCCGCCAACCGCATAGCCTCGGGTATTCCTCTTGTTCAGCTCCGCTGCGCAAACCTTCCTCAACTCGGGTTGCAACCCGCCCTGAACAATCGGAAAGATACTCTGCTCGTCATCTCTAGCATGAGCGGAAATGCTTCGATCCAACCAGCGGATCGTCCGGTGCATCGCTTCCTCCACCCGGGGCCCAGTGGTCGTAGTCTTGACCACGTCGTCCAGTTGCATCATAATGTCCGCTCCGATGGCGTTCTGAATCTCCATCGACCGCTCCGGAGTCAGCATACATTCGGTCTTATCGTACGGAGATTCAAACTTCACGCCCTCTTCGGTTATCTCTGCCAGTTGCAGCAACGATACCATCTGGAAGCCACCGGAATCGGTCAGCAGCGCCTTTGGCCATCCCATGAACTTGTGCAAGCCGCCGAACTTTTTCAACACCTCCGTTCCAGGGCGCATTCCCAGATGATAGGTATTGCCCAGCATGATCTGACAGCCCAGATCGAGGATCTGATCCGGAAGCAATCCTTTGAGGGTACCCTACAACAAATCATCCGTATATGAGCATGCTTAATAGGGCATCCCAGAAAAACAATCAATGTTCGAAAAGGCATGGTGCTCAACCCTGGATTGAAATAAATACTTAATTTATGGCCATTTTATATGGGACCCAAATAGCCGTAGCGGTAAACGCACAGATCGGGGATCATCTCGTAAAGGAAATTTTCTAGAATATAGGCTAGGTGTACCAGTTATGGATATAATAGTTCTCTATTTCGTCATACGTGATTAAAACTATCAATTAATGTTATTATTTTAATTATTGCATTTTCACAGTGTAATTTTGGTTGGATTATTTTGAACGTGTTGCATATAGTTTTTACTATGCGACTAGTAGATGGAATGAATACTTTTGGCAAAACATTGTAGCGAGAAAAAATCACTTAAAAAGTGGTTTTGATTAATACAGACGTAAGAAAAATACACAGTCCAGTGAATATTTTGATTTGAACAAAGAATCCAAGAAACAAATAGTTTGATATCAAATACATCTTGATGTTGAAACTTTCCCTAGGGCATGGAAATCTGCCGCCGTTACACCGATCCACAAGACAGGAAGCATCCATTCTGCGGAAAATTACAGAGGGATTTCCATTCTGTGTCATTTATCGAAAGTTCTGGAATCGATTATCTACGATAAACTGTATGCAGCTGCTCAACCAATACTCTCAGAATTCCAGCACGGTTTCGTGAAAAAACGTTCGACGGTGACGAATCTGCTTTCATATATAAGCACGCTGAATAGTAGCTTGGAAAAGCGGTTACTAATCGACTCGATCTATATCGATTTCTCGAAAGCCTTCGACAAGGTTCCGCATGAATTAGCATTGAAAAAACTTGATCGTCTAGGATTTCCGGTATGGATTGTACAATGGCTTCGCTCTTATCTATCGGAAAGAACATCGTTCGTGAAAATAGGATGCCACAAGTCAGAATCGTTTCGCACGACATCGGGCGTGCCTCAAGGTAGTCACCTAGGGCCACTGATTTTCATAATTTTTGTCAATGACCTGTGCACTTATCTAGAGTCGTGCAAACTTATGTATGCTGACGACCTAAAACTGTACAGAATAGTAACCTCTGTGTTAGATTGCGTCGCTCTTCAATCAGATGTACAGCGGTTAGAAGAATGGTGCAGCTTGAACGGCATGGAGGTGAATGCCAGCAAATGTAAAATAATTCGATTCAACAGAACCCGATCCGATATAGTCTTTGACTACAAGCTGATGGACAAGACTCTAGAGAAGGTCACATCAATACGGGACCTAGGTCTGATTGTGGACAACAAACTACGCTTTTCTGAACACATTTCAGCAACAATCGCCAAAGCTTTCGTCGTACTCGGATTTGTGCGGCGTAACGCTGCTGACTTCGAAGATGTTTATACGCTGAAAGCTCTATATTGTTCGTTAGTACGCAGCATTTTGGAGTACGCGGTCCAAGTCTGGTCTCCCTATCATGCCATCCAAGCAAACAGGATTGAACGAGTCCAGAAGAAGTTCTTGCGATTTGCACTCAGGAGGCTGCCGTGGAATGACCCGTTGCGTCTACCACCGTATGAGCAAAGATGCCAACTTATCTCCCTTGAGACGCTTGCTTCGAGAAGGACACTTTCTGAGCGAATGTTCGTATTCGACGTGCTGTCTGGCAATTTGGATTGCCCAGAACTTCTCCAAAGGATTAATCTCTCCGTTCCGTCACGTTCGCTCCGTAGACATTCTGCACTGTGGCTGCCCAGGCATCGCACAAATTTCGGCGAGAATAATCCGATAGATCGCTGTTGTCGCAAATTCAATGAAATAGCTCATCTACATGAATTTGGCATATCCAAAAATGTTTTTAAATGTTGCATCCGTAATGTTTTATAGTTTTAAGCATCAGTCTGTAGAGTTTTTTTTAACTGAAGACGTAGAACAATAAATAAAAAATTGATAAAGTTTCGAGATGACACATATAGTCCAGATAGGGAATCATTATGGCCAAAACTGGTACAGTCTCCCTATTCGTGCTTGCCACACGATTTACGAATGTAAAAATGGTCAATTGGCAAAAATAAGCTTTCAGTTAATAACTGTGGAAGTGCTCATAAGAACACATAACTGAAAATCAGGCTCTGTCCCAGTTGTACACGTAACCCTAGAACGAAGATCATTTTGAAAATTATGTCCGGTACTGTGGGATCTCCCGCTATCTTTTATTCTAGGGTTGAGCACTATGACTTTCCGAACATTTTTTTTTTCTTTCTGGGACACCCTAATGCTTGATAATTAATATTATTGATCTATCCTCAATCATTACCAACCTGCGTTCCAACGGGCATGAAGACCGGTGTATCGACATCACTATGCCTCAAGGTCATCACTCCGACGCGGGCTTTAGTCGTGGAGCATTTGGCCTCCACTCGATACCGAAGCGGAGGATCTGCGGGTTCCGCACTCGGCATGGCTATGTCCTCGGCAAGCATCGGCTGTTGTTCACAAGTTGATCCTGCTGCAAGACAGCTATTCCGGGATTTTATACAGCACGTAGATATCACAGGACGACGAGTTATGTTGGCCAGCATAACCTTCGCCGTAGTAGAGTGCGGATGATGACCGGGCCGGCTTTTACTGAGCGGGTGGTGGGTGCCGAATGTAGATCTGCCAATCAAAAACACACGCGCCTGACGGCACACGCGGACGCACACAATCAAAACCCGCAAGTTAATGACGGGTTCATTTCAATGTTCATAGTTCATCGCCTGTTCATCTAATTCCAGTGCAAAGTGGATGGACGTAGTCAGCAGTACACTCAGAAAATCCATAAAATGACAATCTATACACGGAGAAATCAAACTACCCAAAAGTTCTTTAAACTGGGTAAACTCCATTTAGTTTTTACCCACTGTTGGGTTGTTTTACTTCTTTCGCAACAGCAATGTTGTCAAAAACAGAGAGGAACGCACCGACCCACCCCTCGTTGATGTTTAGTGGAATAAGCCAAATAGGGTCCTAAAGCCATGTCCCAATTTTAGTGCCAAACGCTTAAGTTTATGCCAAAAACACATGTTTACTCAATTTTTTAATGTTTTTCATTTGTTTAAGTGCAATAAAACATTTTTTTATGAAAATACCTGAAGGTCAATCGCTTAAGTTTAGGCCAAAAACACATCCTTACTCAGTTTTGTAATGTTTTTTCTTTTGTTTAAGTCCAAAAAACATTTTTTTAGATTATGTCACACTCGTTGGCCTAAACTCAAATTTTGGGTGTATTTTGCTTTCCGTGTCCCTTCCGAAATGTCAGATAAGTACAACCCTAGTGTTAAAACTATAAGCCCTGTGGTGTTTTGTCGATTAAGCGAACGTCAAACATAATCAAAAGTGTCAAGGTTCATTTAAGGACCCAATTTTCAAATTAAAGTTTAAATATGATGTATCCATTATTTGAGCGGGAAAAATTGCTAAAATAGTTGCAGTAACATGCTCTTTCGTGTCATAAAATAAAAACAAGATTTCATTAAACATATAGGACCCGATTGGGACAGGCCTTTAGGACCCTATTTTTAAATTAAAGTTTAAACATGATATAGCCGTTATTTTAGCGGGAAAAAATGCTAAAGTAGTTGCAGTTACATGGTCTTTCGAATAATTAAATAAAAACGAAATTTCATTGAAAATTTTAGGACCCAATTGCTTGCTTGCTGGTGGTGAACAATAAATATTGTTTTTTCCGTGCAAGCCCACAGCTTACCATATTTTTATCGATGGGAGTTTGAAAATAAACAAAATGCACAAACAAAACAAAGGAGAAAAAAGATTCAAAAATCGATACCCGCGAAAGCGCCACGCAAAGGCAAAACAGTCGATGCTTGCGAGATAACGGGACGTGTTTTTTTTATCAATGAAACTGCTAGTGCTATCCGCATAGTATTTCGGACTCGTTCGCCGAGATAATGGTGTAGTATCAGTTTGTAAGTGAGTGATATCTTATCAAGTGAATGTGAAACGAAAATCATTTTATTACTCGGATTATGCTTGGGAATTGAAACCAAAAAAACGTAGGAAAGTTCGTTGCGGGAAAAAAATTCACCCAGCATGGAAAAAGTGTTCCCTCTCTCGCGCTCGCGGTTAGCTCTCGCTTGCTCCGGTGAAACAATCATCACCATGTGCGTCTGGTGATTCTCTCCGAACCAACCCAACATGGTGACGTAAACATCACGCCACTATTTTCCGCGCGCTGATTGGTTGGATTGGTCGTTTCGTTCTCTTCAAGGGTGCAAGAAGTGCGCGCGCGGGGAATGCCATCATCGTCATTGACAGTAAAGAATCATGAAAAAGGGCTCTCTGCTCTCTTTGTTGGTGTGGTGCGACGTCTCGCGACGCCGTTTTTTACGTGGAGTGATTATGACGCATTGTGCGTTGTATTTATTGTATTCTAAACAAAAAAAATTTTGTTTAATACCCCAAAAGTTGCCGTGTTCATACTAACGAAATTCAACAGTTGAGTTAAACAGGGATAGTGTTATCGTGTTATATATTGTCCAATAAGTTTAAAATTATACCGTCCGTAAAATGGGGCTTTGAGATTCTGTTCAACATACAGAAAGACGTCGTTCCCGTGCATCAGACAACAATCCACGTTGGCTGTGATGTTTGGCTCTGACTGAACGATGATGCGGCTTGTAACGATTGGCTGTCGGGGTAGAGGTGTGCGCCGCTACATAGCGTGGTACCACGGACGATTTTTTGTCGGGCCAACGCCGCCGGATTAATTAAAAATAATATCTTGGCGCGGTGCATCCTAATTCGATAATAATCTTAATTTTGACACCATGTGCTGGGCATGAATTTAGTATGCCGATTTGAAAATGAACTAGTCCTTTATAATAACATTTAAGGAGGATTAAATTTTCTTGCGATACTTTTCCTCATATGTTTGATGTCTCATTCTAAAATCCTAAAATGCTTGGTTTTTAAGCACTGGCCCCTCCCCAAAGAAACACCGTAAGGTGGTTCCGGGGGGAAAGGGTCTGAAGCCAAGGTATTGCTTGTGCATTCTACACTGCCATGCATCGCAAGTCAGTCTCATCTGTAAAAAGTAGGCATTGAGAAAATAGGCAGTGAAGTTTCCAAATTCGTTTTCCATACGAATATTTAAAAAAAAAAAAAATCCAGGAGATTGGAACATGTTCAAATCATAATGACACTTTCACAATTTTCTTTTCACTACGATATCTTTCCGAGAAAAATATTTTTTTTGACAATAATATTATGATATTATCATGATCGATGAAGTCAGCTAAGCCCTTATGAAACAACAATGTGAATATCGCATTTACTCCGCCTTGGAAATGTGTATGTTTAGTGCTTGATGTAAGGTTTTTGGCCACCTGTCAAATCAGCACCAAATGTTTGGAATCACTCCAGTTGATCGTGGATGACAGCCGTTTCAGTAATGTGGTGTTTTGGCTGATTTATGTTCTAGGTTCATTACTGATTATTTGAAGTTTATTCATGATTCTAGATTATACATTTTATTCTTAGAACATCTCTGACATGACTCTTGACAACTAGATGCAAAATCCTCGATGGAACATCCAATGTGCTTTGGTACATTTTTCTGATTTCTAAATAATAATTAAATTATCTTCAGTTATACTTAAATTATGTTAAAATAGAAAAAAAAACAAACGAAGACGTCAATTAAATTGAGCAAAATGATGAATATTAGTTTGTTTTGATTAATCATTTGATCTAACACTTGAAAACTGTACCTCACAGACAAACAGACGTCACACTCTCACCGATGTCCATCGACCACCTTTTTAACGGCCGATTCAAATATATGATAGGTGACCAATCCACCACCCGCAGCGCTCGCATCGTTTTTGTTCGCGTTTGACGTTTACACCCTACCGCCATCTGTTGGTCCATCGGCCCAACACACCGATTTTAGCATTTTGGGCGTACATTTCATCGTGACTATGATTTTGATCGGGATTTGTTCTAAGTGTTACGTCTGATTGTCTGTGTGTACCTCATCGAGAGCCACAGGGAACTAAATCAGAAATGGAAGAAAATGTTAACGCATTTGCATTTGCGCAAAAGGACACGTGCGTTCTCCTGAGTAAAGGAACAACCGCAGTTTCGATCCCTTTTACTTCATTGTTATGGGATTGTGGTGTTTCATCGAACGCATTCAATACTTTCCTGAAGCATTAGCCGCGTAGAATTTTTGGAGCTGGACGTTAATGCCAAAAAGAAGAAGAAGAAGACGTCACTTCTAGTTCATATGGGAATTACTTTGTGCAACGTCAACTTTTTGTGTTCAGTACTCTAACTATTCGTCAAAATATTCCATGCAAAAGTTTTTAAACTCTTTTAAATTATAACCAATTCATTATAGGAGATCCGTCCATCCAGTAAAATAGTAGCACAAACACTTAACACTGAACAACATTTATTGACTATCTCATATTAAAATTTATTTGAAGGAATGATTTACATATATTTACAAGTAATTTACAATTTACAATCACCAGCATCCTATAATTGTAAACGATGACGTAATTAGGGTTACCATCCGTACTGATTTAGCAGGACATGTCCTGATTTTGAGATTGTTTTGAAGCATTATGAAAAATAACATATATCAAGTTTTATCCTGCTTTTTCGTGCAATATCAAAGATAATTTGAATTAGGAAAAGCTATTCTAATATCAAAAAACAGCAAATATGTTTAAATAGCATCTATTTCAAAATCCATGCCGAGTTTTGTGATGTATGTACAAATCGACTTCAGCTGCATAGAAAATTTGGGATGCGTTTCATACTGTATTACAACACCTCTATGTTCAATCGTTGTTTGATGATTCTGATAATCGCCATGTTATATTTTAAGTGTACTTTCACAGAAAATTTAATCTATTGCTATCAGTTAGTTTCAGCAACGCCGCCGGTAAAATTTTCTTCGGCGCATACCTCTAGTCGTGACCGTGAGTCATGAGAGCAATAAAACTGCTTACAGGAGAGAAGTTGTAAAGAAAGTATAAACAATTTCAAAGTGTTGAGTAAAATTGGCATTGGCATTGTGAAATACTGAGTTTTATGTGTCATGATTCGAAATGTTTAACACATGATTTGATCCAACCTTCAGGTAATTAGTTACTGTTATTTTTCTATAGTATTCTATTCTGATATAAATAGCAATAGTTTTAGAGAGTAGTTTTCAAAACACCTTCTGATCACGCTCCCGTTCCGGAATTTTCTCAGAGTGATTGGCGCTCCCACTGACGATGATGATGATGACGATGATGGTTAAGGGAGAGGTGTGCAACAATCGCGTGCTTTCAATATCCAATCCAAACCAGCAGAGTGGATCATCATCACTACATCATTACTAACCGCTGATTCATGTGTATTTCTACTGCGAAGACGGTCAATCGACAGCAAGAGATTCTCTGAAGAGCTGCTGAGCTGAATCTCGGTTTTTGTTGTAACGTGAAAAAGAAAAGCGAAAAAAATCTGCTCATCGCACCTCTTCGTTACGTTGGCAGTCACAGTCATTCCTCTTGATCACGGCTAGTCAGACGACCGCATTTTTCGCAGCACTCGCTTCGGAGTAGATTCCGTTCCGTGGGTTCCATCCGGCCAATCAAGCTAAACAGAGCGTTCGGATATGGACCTATGCATGGGTTCATTATTTGACGTTTCAGCGGTGCCGTGTTATTAATGGGACCATGGCAACCAGTGAATTCGGCACCGCTCAAACGTCAAATTAGTGAACTCGTGCATTGGTCCATTGGAGTTATCAATGTGTTCTATCGGTTCGTAGAAGATCAAAGTAGTCCTCGAAGAAGTGTGCTGCAGCGCCTACCAGGAATAGGCCAGGGGAAGTGGTTCACCTAGAGTGAATTTCTGTCAGAGAAAAAGTAGATTTTGTATGAGATTTGACAGAAAAATGAATGACAAGTTCATCCACTTCTCCTGGCCTATAGGGCTTTGTGTAATAAAAGTGAAAAACTCCATAGTTAGGAAGTCAGTGCTACAAAACCTCTTGTGTTGTGGTGAATCCGGTGAATCATTCAAACATCAAAAACCGGAAGTTGTTCCGTTCCATAGTGCAAAACTCCCTCGATTTCGTCGTACAGTGTCTCTATTTTTCTACTTTTTTGTTCATCCAGGAAGCGCTAAGTATAATTTTTGACAGTCGATTGTGACATCGATTCGTTGTTCCGCATCGGGAGAGTGAAAGTAAATAATAGTGCAAAAGCACACTGCTGAAAAGTTCCGTTCCTGTGATTGGGGATATATGTACGGGAATTTTATCCGGTGAAATCAAGGAACAAAAAGTGTTAACGGAGAAAGGAGAAGAGAAATTTTTGTTCGATCTCGATCAAAAAAGCATCACCCATCGTGAGTGGATTACATTTCGTTCGAGTGAAACTGCTTGCTGACGTAATTCGGATAAGTTTATCTCCGCGACTCTGATTCAGTTCAGTATCGAAAGGTATGTAGGAAGTTTCTCTTCGATTTATTTACATTTTCCTCTAAGAACTGCATATTTTCGCCACGGCAAGAGGCTCGGTTTATGTGTAGGTATATTCAGGATGGGAGAGACATTTAATCGATATTTTGGTGTGCTTCCGTCGCGCCGCGCCCATCCAGTGCCAGTGCCCGGTGTCCTAACCTCACTCTTTTCCCATTGTACCCATTTCTCGAACCATGTACCCATTTCTCGAACCATGGCCATCGTGGCGGGCGAGTGTTGATGGTTGTTTGCTGGTGAATGTTTGCTACCTTGCCTTGCTATCCAGCCCGCTTACTCTCTACAATATTCTCTCCGCTCGCCTCTGGTCGCAACCACATGCTGGATTTGTGTACCGGAGGGCATGGTGGCCAACGTAAGGCATTGTTGTGGAATGCTTCTTCATTTTTGTTTTTTGAGACTTGGTCACTGTTTTGATGCAAGTATTTAAAAAGTATTTATATCTAATGAAAAGTTTCTCAAGTCTCTTTTTTTTAATATTATTTTTCTTGCTCTGATTCTGATGCAGAATTCTGAAGGCTTCAGAGACTATCACGAGATTATTTAGTTGTTCAAGAATTTCCTCTGAGTTTCATTAAGCTAAAATTTCATGAATAATTATTCGTCTATTGGTTGGTCCATAAAAAATAAATAAATTCATTCATGAACTTCAGGAACCCCTCAAGAAATTCTTTTATAAATTTTACCAATTCTCTCAAATAGTTTTCCTGTGATTTTTCAAGAATTGCTTAAAATTTTTTCTACAGAATTTGCTCCATGAAACTCTTGAGCACTCCAGTAATATCCACAGTATTTGTTCTGAACATTTTCCCAGACATTATTCCAGAATTTTCTTTAGATATTGTCCCACTTATCTTTCAATGATTCCTACATGAGTTCTTCAAACAAAATCAACAAAGCTCATACCAGAATTTTCGGAGGAAATTGTACAAGTATTCTTATGGTGAGTTTTCCTATTATTTTTCCAGGTATATATAGATTTCTTCAATAATTCATCCCTGATTAATACCAAGAATTGTTTAAAATTTCATTCAAACGCTTCCAGTAACTCGCCAATAAATTAGTCTGAAATTCTTCATGAAACTTCATGAAAAATCTTAGAATGAATTTATTAGAAAGTTCCTGGAAGAGTTTGGAGGAAATTTTAGACAATTCTTGGTAGTATTCATCCCTGATTTGATGAAATCTATATAAAAATGCCTGGAATTATATTAGGAAAACTTACCATAAGAATACTTGTAGTATTAGAAATTTATCTAGAAGTTATTATAATCATTCCATGAGTATGTTTTTTAACTTTAAATCCCTGTTGTGATTCATTTTCCCATACAAAATGGTCAACTTCAGAGAGCTATATCTCCACCGATTCTTTTCATTTTTTTCTGTGACGAACTACAAATGACCTCAATTTTCGATAACTATTGAAAAAGTTGTGTGAATACTATTGGTTTGAAAGTTACAGATAGGTTGAATTTTGACATAAAAATGCACCAAAACGAGAAGTGATGTAGCAGACAAACTATACGTCGTATCCTTTCGATGTCTTCAGCGCATATGGTCCTTATCACTCAATGTACAAATGCACTGAGACACCAAGATGGTTCGACTCGTAGTTTTTTTTTGCTACATTACTATGTGTCTTGGTGCATTTTTTATGTCAAAGTTCAACCTATCTGTAACTTTTGAATCAACAGTTTTTACACAACTTTTTCAATAGTATTCGAAAATTGAGGTAATTTGTAGTTCGTTACAGAAAAAATGAAAAGAAACGGCGGAGATATAGCTCTCGAAAGTTGACCATTTTGTATGGCAAAACGGCTTTGGTGCACACACTTAGATTTTTTTCACGAGCTCGGCTGTGCGGATCTCGGTTTCCTGAATTTAACCGAAACTCAGCTAACAAATTGTTCGGTTGCTTAGCAACGAATCGCGACCCAGTCAACATTTTGGTTGGTATATTTTTTGCTATACATCATTTTATATGAATCAAATCACTCGTATAAAATGCATGAAAACGCTATATACACACCAAAGTGGAGGCCATATACGCACTTCCCACGACTTTTTCAGACTTTCCATGGTCAGCAATACGATGCCACAAAATTCCTATAAAAATAAAAAAAATAAAATTTCCAACGAAACTCGAACACTGGACCTTTGGATCCCTAACCTGGTACCATACCACTGCACCAAAGACCACTTCATGAATAAGGTGTGATTATTTGCCAACATAAAAGGAAGTTTGCTACACAGCACACACGCTTTGTTGTTCTTTGAAGCCCACCGCCAGAAGAGACCAACCTCGGGTGGCAAATTTTGCTAAGTTCTTACGATTTCATTTGATGCTAGTCTGCATTGATATATGATATGTCAGTTTTTACAACTTGATGCGATTCTAGATTATATTATTTACGGCATGGTTTGTTGTCAACAAAGTTTGTAGACAATGAATCGTAGTGGAGAATTGTATACAATTTGTGTTAACATTTATTCGTTTTGATTTGGCATATTGTGTGCAATTCTGATTTTTGGCGTATGAATATGAGATTTTTGGCGCACATTCTTATACGATACGTGGTTCACTGGGGATTTACTGATACTCGGCTTTTTAATCAAAATAGTCTCTAAAGTTTCTTTTCTCTTTATCTTGCTTGCAAAAATTGCGATGCAAAATTTCTTCTCATATTTCTCAAGAACTGCTTCAGGAATCATCCTAGTGGTTTCTGCAGGAATTTTATCCTCATTACTATCTGGAACTAATACTGGGAAATTCTTCAAGAAATCCCTCTTCCAATTCTTTCAGTATTTTTTCGAAGCATGCTTAAAGGAATTTCTCTAGAATTTGCTTTCAGAAATCCTTGAGCACTTCAACTAACTACCAATAGTAATTTTCTCAGGGATTACTTTCCAAAGACTATCCTAGGACTTCCTCCAGATATGTTTTTCACAAACTTTTCAGCCGAATTCTCCAGTCGTTGCTTTTACAGAACTTCCAAAGACTTCCACAGAATTTGTTTTCCAAGAAAACCCGCAAAGGTTAATTGCAGAGTTTTTGGTAAAATTCGTTCAAGGATTTTTTTTTCCAAGAAACCCGACAAGAATTTTTACTCCATTTCATCTACGATTATTACGAAGAATTCCTTCAAAAATCCTCGATTATTCGAATAAATCTATTAAGAACATTTGAAACAATTCCTCCAATTCGACCTGCGTTTCGTTATTGAGCTTCCCTAGATTTTTTCTAGGAATTTTTCCAACATTTCATCCAAGGATTACAGGAGTTCTTCCAAACATTTTTCAATAAATTACTCAAAAATTCTTCATTTAATGTTTCTCATTAGTTAACACTGCAGCAATTTTCCAAGAAATCATTTATACATGTTTTTTTAGGGATTTCGTTTTCTGTGTTTTTCCAGGAGTTCCTTAAAAAAATCCTGCGGAATATTATCCAGAGAAAAAATGCTTGAATTGTTTTTAAAAACTTCCATGAGAATTATTGGATAATTTCCCAAACAAATCTAAGGAGCAATCTCTGTAGTAATAATTCCTGAACTAGACCTTAGAGAAATTTATAGTTAAGATCGGTAAACAACTGACGGACAATTTTGTAAAAACTCCTGCGAAATCCTTGGAGACATCTGGAGTTGTTTCTGGTTGAATATTCAAACATGTTTTAAACGGGAGTCTTGGAGGATGTTCTGAAAAACCGATGGAAGAATCACCGAATAAAATCCTGGACTGAGCACTTTCTTGAAAAAAATATCAGAAAAAATATATGAAGGCATTCCTGTTGAAATTCCTGATATATTGCTTGTGGTTTTTTTTTCGAAAAATCCAGGATTATTTTGAGATAACTAAAACATTTTTTTTTGGGAAGTTCCTTAGGGAAATTATTGGAAAGATTTCATGGGGAATAATCACTAAATGATCTTCTGAAGAAAAATAAAATCTCTCAAATAAAGTTATCTATCCACTCATATAACACGAAGAAATTGTTTGTCATAATGTCACGAGAAGTGGGGCCCAGATAGCCGTAGCGGTAAACGCACAGCTATTCAGCATGACCAAGCTGAGGGTCGTGGGTTCGAATCCCACCGGTCGAGGATCTTTTCGGGTTGGAAATTTTCTCGGCTTCCCAGGGCATAGAGTATCATCGTACCTGCCACACGATATACGCATGCAAAAATGGTCATTGGCAAAGTAAGCTCTCAGTTAATAACTGTGGAATTGCTCATAAGAACACTAAGCTGAGAAGCAGGCTCTGTTCCAGTGGGGACGTAACGTCAGAAAAAAGAAGAATGTCACGAGAAATTTCCAAAACAAGTTTTAAAAATATTATCTGAGAAATGTTTGATCGTTCTTCTTCTTTTGGCGACATTATTCTCTTCTACTTGACTACAAGGACGTGACCGGCGCCGTTATTAACCCTGTATAAATAGAGGCACCGAATTATGTACACTGAAGAAGATTATGGCCAATCCCAATCCCAGTCAAACTTCTGATTCAGATTTTTTGCGCATCTTCACTGACTTCGGTTTATCACGGAATAGCAACCATTGATATGTGTAGTAGTGTGGGGCAAAATTTAGATTCTCGCTCCAGTCCAATTTTTTGATTGCATTTGGGTCTCATAACAACTGTGCCAAATTTTCCGCTCGATCGGAGAAACTATATTTTAGCGCCAGCCGTCCAAAGTTTATATGTGATTTACTATGGGAAAACTTACTTTTGCAAAGAAAAATCGCCAGAGGTCGCCCGTTGACCTCCATAAAAATTCTCTGAACACAGTCCTCGATTGGTATTTTTGCGATGAAGAGTATTACCGAAGACCGCGAAACAATCCGACACTTGTGAAAAAAGTTATTAAGCATGACTATTCAGTAATTTTGCCCGAAAATTGTCCCAAAACTACAAAGTCGTATATTTCCCCCTTGTCCATGGATCGCATCACCGACCAGAAGTGACTCCAAGATATTTTCCTCCCTCACTAATAAACACCCTTCCCGTGGTGATTGTGGAGATGCAGAGGTATTCTCGGTCTCTAGAAGCAACAATCATTACACCCTAACATTCCTTCCCCATCCCAACTGACTGTAAGGACTTGGCTGGCGCCGTTATTGATCAATAACATTAGATCTGCTAAAATTGCACTTCGAGAGTAAGCGGAAACTCCCATCCCTTATTCATTTGGATCGTAGTGCAATTCTTACAAGTTCCGATCAATCACGGAGTAGCAACCATTGACATGTACAGTCAGTCTATGCTATGCTATGCTATACTTTCTTACACAATGTAAAAATGAAAATCCAAAACGTTTAGGGTAACAACATCCTGGAGATTCAAAACCAAGGCATCTTGCAATATTCCTGTGAGTTCCATTCTGTCTGAAATTCCGAACATAACTCATATCTCGAACAGCATGATTCCACAATACCATTTTTTTGGTTTGAAATTTGAGGACTTGTAATGTAAAAGAATTGATATTAAGGTGGAGAAATTTGAGTTATTTTCTTCAGAAATCACTGTTCAGTTCTGAAAGAATCAGTGTTCAGTGAACTGTTCAGTTCTGAAAGGATCAGTGAATATTCAAAATTTGAGACAAAATGGGCGTTTTATTATGTTTAACCCTGTGTTCTGTTATTTAGGTGATAACAAATAAAAAAAGTCTTTTTGTTTTATTAAAGTAAAAACATATTGTTTTAATAGGGTCCTAAAGCCCTGTCCCAATTATAGTGTCAAACGCTTGAGTTTAGGCCAAAAACACATGTTTTTAATGTTTTTCGTTTGTGTTAGTCCAAAAACATTTTTTTATTTTTTTTTTTAGATTTTGTCACCTCTTGGCTTTAACTCAAATTTTGGGTGTATTTTGTTTTCCGTGTCCCCTCCGAAACGTCAGATAGGAACAACCCCAGTGTTAAAACTAAAGTAAAAACCCTGTGGTGTTTTTGTCGACTGAGCGAACGTTTTCATTTATGGACCCAATTTTTTTTTTAAGTTTGAATATGATAAAGCCGTTATTTGAGCAGGAAAAATAGCTAAAGTAGTTGCAGTAACATGCTCTTTCGTGTTATTGAATAAAAACAAGATTTCATTCAACATTCAACTTGAATGACCTCACGACCACCTTGTATTGACCACATATTATTTTCAAAAGCAATTCATGATGCATATTGAAATTTATGACCACAACTCCAGTGTGATGATACACTTTCCAATGCTTAATGGAGCTCTATGGATCAGAACGAAAGTGTATTACGAGAATTTGATAAGCGTAGACTGTAGTAGAGTCGGTAGATCATTAGCACCTAGACTCCAGCACAGTTTGGATCACATATTTGTATTTGTGGTATAAAGTTCTCATATCATTAGGTTTTGCAAGCGAACAAATTATTTTTGTAGAAAATATGTCAAAATGGTTGGCTGGCCTCATTTAGGGTATTCATCAGATTTTCATAGTGTTCCCGCCGATTACACAGTGCAACAAAAATGACATTTTTGCGTTCTCAAGGATCAAATTATGTGTCTCTTGTAGGTTTGGGGTTGCTGAATCTGATGCCATTCTCAGAAATTTCTCAGCACGTCACAATTTTTAGCTACAGGTCGCCAAAGTTGTATAAAACATTGGTTTTATTGATGTTTACCTAAAATTTGAAGTATATTTTATCAAACTTTTTTGTGATATTATTCACCAAGCATGCAAAAAAGGACTCAAACTTTCGTTTTAGATATATTTTGGTTGAAGTTTTACGATTAAATTTAGATTAAACCGATCTTTTTCAACATGCTTGCAGTCTCCATACAAAATTCTTCGTTTCTCTTATATGGCCAAATGCAAAACTTTTCTAAACCATCAAAAAATAACTTTTCCGCATCAAAAATATTATAAACTTTGATGATAAGTATTGTTATACACATAAAGATTGAATTCTGTGGCAAATTAAGCAAATGAATTGCCTTACAAGCTGGCAAACTTGCATGCAAGTTGGCTGGAATAGTCAATTTTTGCATTTTCAACAACCAATGTCTTGCATGCAAGTTGGCTGAAATAGTCAATTTTTGCATTTTCAACAACCAATGTCTCAAAATCTGGACGTGCTATGATATTTCTGTTAACGGAAATAAATTCAGCAACCCTTAATTATTTAAATAGAGGTGTTTTGATGCTGGAGAAAAAACGTGTTCCGCAGTGTTATTTGTATAAACATTTCTCAATTATTTATTATTGTAGAGAAAATAAGTCTTGCAGCAGATTTTCTCAAGAACCAGGATTTCATATAGAAATAATTCTCGATTTTTTCAGAATTCCTCCAATGTTTTTTCGGAAAACTTGCCTCACAGATCTCTTAAGGAAATCCTTGAGAAATTCCTGAATTAATTCATTGAGTTAAATTACTGGAGTGAGTCCTGAAAAACCACGAGCCGTGACGTGCCGAGAACAAAGTGGGAATCGTGACGGCCGCATTACAATGTTAGCTTTGTAGGTTTTTTTTTGAGATCGATTTCACAAGCAGTCTAATCTGTAAAGTTGAGGGGAACTGTAAGAAGTCATTTTTAAAACTACTTCTTCACAATACTCTAAAAGTACTGTTAATGCGGACAATATAGCCCATTCCGCCCAAGTATTGGTCAAATTTGCAACAAATGTTTTTTGTTTGATAAATTGACTAAAACAAAATTACAACCAAAGGAACTTTCATATGAAGAATGTCGGTCCTCTAAGAAACACAGAAATATGATCCTGGAAACCAATGATCAATGTGGACGCCGATTCAAAAAATAGAAGAGTTTTTATAGAACATGTGAAAAAAATGGTGCAAAAATATAGAAAAACGAAAAAGTTTTCGCGATTTGATGTTTTTTTTTGTGGTAGAAAATGAAAATGCTACTATAAGAGTTAAACTCCAATATACACGATTATCAATTTTAACTTGTATCTTGAATGCTGAAGTACTGCATATCTCTGTATCACTACTTCGTTCTTTCGCAAGAATAATACTCTTGGTAAAGTTTTTTGAAGAAATTCTGGACGTTGCTTCTTCTTATTAGAAATTGTAATTCATACTCCCTCGAGTTTGGCTGTTCACTCTTCGGATGTGTTTCTAAGAAATGCAAAGATAAATTTAGAAATTTTGAAAAGTCAAGGGAGCAGAAAACTTCTATGAACAATATTTGATAATTCGATCTAAGATTTCAAGCATAGGGGCCTTCCTTAGCCGAGTGGTTAGAGTTCGAGGCTACAAAGCAAAGCCATGCTAAAGGTGTGTGGGTTCGATTCCCGGTCGGTCCGAGATCTTCTCGAAATGGAAATTTCCTCGACTTCTCTGGGCATAAACTTTGGCATAGAAAGCTCTCATTTAATAACTGTGGAAGTGCTCATAAGAACTCAGCTGAGAAGCAGGCTCTGTCCCAGTGGGGACGTAATACCAAGAAGAAGAAGAAGAAGAAGAAGAAGAAGAAGAAGATGCAGATTTTAAGCAACAAAAAAATAATCAGACCAGTTTGATTACTTGGATCATAAACGTTGCTGTGTATGCCTGTATATGTATCTTCTTGCTCTGACCATTGGCAACACTGCTCTGCCGGTATGTAGAATGTATCGACATCTTCTGCATTTGGCCTACTTTTCTCCTACTCCGATTGAAGCTGTAAAAAAGTCACCCGCCCTTTGTAATCATCCTTCTTTGCAATAATTCTTTTTTCCTCTCCCCATACCACGTAGCCTAACCTGTCAGCCAGCATCCAGGAACGTATTAGTCACTTAGTCGGAATTGATAGGCAAATCGGGAATCCCGATTGCATCGTTCTAATATTTTCTACGCCGTGTGCGGTAAGTGATTTCAAATCGAAAACCAATTGTTGATCGCCTCGATCCAAATTTCTCAAACAAAAAGTTATTTGATTCATCCAATCGGGAGATCGAGATAATGGTCGAAATACAAAACCGATTGGGAGACGTCGTCTCCCAATAGAATCCTCATTTCACATCGTACGATGTTGGGCGCCAACAGCGCAAGATCCAACCAACCATGTGAGCTCTGGTGCAACTCAACTACGCCACCGCACCGTTAGCTAAACACAGAAAAGAAGAGCAGAGTCTCTGTTGTTTGCACGGTAGTATATATGTGTGAGTGTATACAGTCAACCCAGACAGCCAGACGATACACAAGCACGTTCCGATTCCAGTTGGACGCCGCCCGGTATTCTGCGCTGTTATTGCGGATCTTGGTGGTAAGGAGGAAATCTGTCAAGTGCAAGGGTTGGACATGGGCGATGGGAGAATTCTTTGAAGGTTTTCAGGTGTTTTGGTATGCTGGCAGAAAAAAAAGGAAATAGGCCGCATAGCACGTTGTTAAAGTCGGTCAATCATGGTGTAGAGGGGGTGGCACCGATAGTGCCTTGAGAACCGATTTTCGGAATGTGCGAAACAAACATTAGTGAATGCAATATAATTTTGATAATAAATGTTCGAGCTGTTTAGTGGAATATCTGTAAATAAATAAAAACCAAATTTAGTGCTACAGCATTCAATTCCACCTAGAATTTTTACCCTTTAAAAGAAAAGTCAAGTCTAGTACACGATATTGCAGATGATCTTATAGTCGAGGTCGACATTGGCGTATATGTCAAAGGATACAAACTCTAGTGAAATTAAATGGTATACTTTCAACTTCGGTTTTTATTTACTTTCAAATACAATTTTCAAAGGAAGTTCGTTTCCTGAGAATAAATTTCCAGTGGAAATCCGTGCCACAAGCCAAGTGATTCAATACTTCAATCATTTTTGGTTGTTGTTTGAAGGTGTCATTTGAAACGAGATATGCATGCTAATTGACATTTATCGATTCTATCGCATGCAGTTAATCACCCTGTTCGAATCACCTACATGTAGAGCTATCAATAGGCTTGGATGGGAAACTAGAACTGAACGTTAAAGGATGGACATTTGACCGCCGATATTACTACCATATATCATTCATTGAATGTGTAACTCATCCAATATGAGTGCTACATCTAATATTTAGTGTACACGTGCGATGTTATTTTGGACATAAATAAGTAAGTAGACTAACAATACACTCAGAGAAACTTCCTTGTACAGTGAAATATTTTAAAGAATATGAGAAAAGAGCATTGGAACGTGAAACAAAGGAAATATATCAAGTATAATGTATATTTAATCTTTTTATGCAGCATATACTGTGTGAGTTTACGTAAAAAGCCACGAAACGAGGTTTATTTATCTGTCTTATTTATTGAGAGCACCCAGAGTTACTTATTGAAATTTAATAGTTTCTAGAAGTGATTAAGAATGAGCATTTTTTAGGAATTTTTTCCTGGAAATTTCAGTTCTAAAAGAATACGAGAGGTATCAGATTCTAGAGGAAAAGCTCGTGGCTAAAATCCTGGACCAATTCAAGAAGAAATTCTCGTTGAATCGCTTGAAAGTAGGGAAACCTTCACCGAGTTATAGAAGTCGGACTTTTTTCACTTCAAAACGCAATTTCTTGGGATTGGCTCAAAACACCTCGAAAAGTTCAGTGTTTTCGATAGGATAAACACGATGAAATCAAAATGTTCGAATTCAAAAAATAGTATTCGACCAAAAATTAGTGATGACAAAAGTTCCAGGATGATCCCCAAGAAATCCTTGGATGTATACGTTATGGTATCGCTTTAACGATTCCAGATGAAGTCTCTCGGGAAATTCTTAAAGACGAATCTCGACAATTTTGTATATGAAATCATAGAGAAATTCTCAGAACAAACATTAGAGAATTTCACGAATTCCTGGGGGAATCTCTGTTACAGTGCCTTTTTCCTTTTTCCTATATCCATCTAGAATATGTTCTAATGGAATCGTATAATATTCCAACGAAACATACTAGAATCACAAGAAAATCTTGAATCTAAACTCTAGAACTAATATTATAAATATTTTTAAAATTTCTGGGTTTTCCAAGAATTTTAGGTATTTTAAATGAGTGTTTCTTTCAACGTCACTAAAATTCTATCAAATTTCAGTTTGTGTTGTTTTAGTTTCCAGAAAATCAGAAGAACAATTCTGGAGGAATCTGTCAAATCAAGAAATTCTACCACAAACAGGAAGAAATGAAGAACTTCTCCGAACATCTGCGGAATTATCAGAAATCTCTTCAAAATCGCAGGTCTGGATCAAGCCATTTATGTCCGAATTTTTTCACATTCATTGTAATCACGTGATTATTTATGGAGTATCGCAATATAATAATAGTATGTAGAAATCGTTATTGAAATATAAATCTACGGTCACATTTTTTACAATACACAGTGGCTCATATGCAGGCAAAATATTGAAAAAATAGAAATGACATACTTGATTAATTTCGCAAATGTTTGATACACAAAAAAAAAATTCAAGATATTTTGACAAACATAATATAACAGTTATAACATGTTAATATAAGTATAAATAACAAAATGAGGTTTGTTTGGAAATTATGAAAACGACACCACAAACATTTATGCTGAAATGTGTCTTGCGTACGAAACTCACACAAGCATATGCACGTACATGTATAACACATACTGCACATACAAACATACATACATACACATATGGTCGTAGTCGCATTCCCCTCTTTTATTTTACTCCTGGCTTATTGATATCAAATGGTTCCTGATTACATACTAATAACATTTCCACAAATACGGTAACATTTTTCCGTAGCAAAAACCGCTGAAAATTCAGCAGGATTCCCAAGGTTTCCCACATGATTCCAACAGGAATCCAAGAAGATTTCCACAGGATTCTCAAATAATAGTCATCAGATACCTACAGAATTTCCACTGGAATTTCGTTAATATGCTCATGGAACCCACACGGGATTCCCATAGGATCTCACTATTTCCGCAATATTTCTACACAATTCTTACAGAAATCCTAAAATTTCGCACAAAATTTCCAGAGAATTCTCACATGTCTCTTATGAGATACTTACATGGTTACCAAAGTATTTTAAAAGCATCCTCCCAGGAATTCTAATTGTTTTCCACATAACTCTCACAGGATTATCTCCAAACTCACACCGGATCTTCTCAGAATTGCCAGAGGACATTCACATTCACCACACGGGATTCCCATAGAATTCTCACAATTCCCGTAGTATTTCTATACAATTCCCACAGCATTCCTAAAGATTCCGCACAAAGTTCCCACAAAATTCTCACATGACTCTTATGGGATACTTACATGATTACCAAAGTTTTTCCACAGGATTCTACCAGGAATTCTTCTTGTTTTCCTCATAACTCTCACAGGATTCTCTTTAAACTCACACCGGATCGTCTCAAAATTTCCAGGGGACACAAAAATCCCGGGATTCCAGTAAGATTGCCAATATACTTTCGAACGGTTTGTTACAATAACCCCAGCATTTGCATAGTATTTTAACATAACTCTCACAGGATTTCCATAGTGTCCTGGGATTCCCATTCGACTGTTCTCACTGGAATGCCAGAACCAGCATCCACACTGGAATCACAATCCCTTAATCCCAGGAGCCGCACTAGAATTCAAAGATCCACAATGAAATCTCAGCCTCACTGGTACCCTGGAATCCTAGGATCCACACTGGAAATCTAGGATCGATACTGGAATCCCATGACGTACACATGAATCCGAGATTTCACACAGGAACTCTAGGACTCATACTGGAATCCCAGGATTCACATTGGAAACCAAGGATCCATGTTCCAATCCCTGAATCCACATTGTAATCGCAAGATCCACACTTATTCCAAGATACACACTGGAATTCCCCACACTGAAATCTAAAGCTCCCCGGTCAACCAGTCAGAAGTTTTAGATAGTGATCGATATCGATTCTTTTTGAATCCTTAGCGATCGCCATCGTTGGCCAAAGATCTATAAAAAAGAAGACTGGAAATCTCAGGTTTCACACTAGAATTTCAAGATTCTCACTGAAATCACAGGTTCTAGACTAGAATTCCATGACCCACGTTACAATCCCAGGACTGGAACTACCAGGATTGGAATACCAGGATTCACACTGGAATCCCAATACCTACCCAAATTCCAGGATCCACACTGGTATCCTAAGATACACACATACTAAAGTATCAAACTAAACTGGAATCCCAACATCCACATAAGAATCCTAGGATCCAATGAAGTAACACAACCCACACTAAGATGCAGATCAAAACACCAGGATTCATGCAATCCTAGGATTCACACTGGGCTCCCAACATCCACAACGGAATCACAAAATTCATACTGCATTCACAGGATTCACACCGAAATCATAGGATCCACACTGGAATCTAAAGATCTACACTAAATTCCCAGGATCCACAATGGAATACCAGAGTTCATACTGTATTTTCAGGTTTCATACTGAAATCCCAGGATCCACACTGGAATCCCAGTATTAATACTGGAAGCCCAGGATCCTTACTAGAATACCAGAATCTACACTGGAAACTCAGGATTCACAATAAAATCGTTTGGAATCCCAAGTTCCTAACTGGAATTCTGAAATCAACATTAAAATCCCAGGAACCATACTAAAACCCTACGATCAATACTACAATCCCAAGATCCACACTGGGACCAAAGTTTCCACTCTGAAATACCAAGATCCACACTTAAATAAATGCTACGATCTACACTGCAATCCTAGGATCACACTGAAATACCAGGATCCACATTGGAGATTTTGGATCCACACTGGAATCCCATGATTGACACTATTTTGCTATCCACAAGAATCAAAGGTTGCACACTGAAATATCAGCATCCACAGTGTAATCTCAGGATCCACCCCGGAATCCCATGAGCTGCACTGGAATCCCAGGAACCACACTTGAATCCCATGATCCAACCTGAAATCCTAAGATCCATTCTGAAATCTCAGAATTCACACTAGAATCCCGGAATCCACACTGGCTATCTATCAGGATCCATTCTACAATCTTTGAGGAATCTCTGATTTGGAATCCACGCTTATTGTAACATAAGACGAGCGTGGTGATGCCGACAAGAGCTGCTGACAAAACAGTTCAAAAAATTGAATTATTTTATGCTCACAGCGCCACCTAGTGGAATAAATCTGAATTTAAAAACCTGTTATTAGACTGTCCTTGAGCTCTTTCACAACTTTGCCGAAGATACCATCCATTCATTTTGTCTAAGAAATACAATTTCTATAAAGTTGCGGTCTTCACCAAAATGTTTTGGTAGTCTTGATGACTTTTCAGCTTGCAATTTAAAGTGATAAAACTCAGTCTTGATAGTTTATATTGACTTGAAAAATGCTGATAACTTTTAAGCTGTATCAGTGCAAAACCAACTGATTTCCTTTGATTTGAAATCGTGAGAATTAGCAACAATCATCAACGACGCGTACAAATTGCAATGACGGCCTACTTCGCCTTAAGGCCTTTATTAGGTGAAATTTGTAATGCGTAATTTTGCCGATACGTGGCGCTAGCGTGCATGTAATTTTTTCGTTATCTAGAAGGCTCTAGCTCATGATCCCGACCACTTAGAAAGTTCGTATCTTCAGAAAAGTTGTTCAGAAACTTGAAAGCAATTTGAGGCAGCACTGTTTAGTTAGCAATTTTACTGCTACTTGGAGCTAGTGTGCATGTAAACTTGGTCATGTTCTAGCAGGCTCTGACTCATGATCCCGAACACCTAGGAAGCAAGTGTTTTGAACAACTTTGCTGACACAAACTTTTTAGATAGCTAAGATCATGAGCTAGAGTCTACTGGAACATGACCATTTTGCATGCATAGTAGCGTCACGGAGCGGCAAAATTGTTAACTAAACAGTGCTGCCTCAAATTGCTTTCAAGCTGCTGAACAACTTTGCCGACGACACGAACTTTCTAAGTGGTCGGGATCATGCTCTAGCTCTACTGGAATATGACCAAAATACATCACATTCAAAATCCACCTAACGAAGTTTTTGACACCCACCAGGAGGTTGTATAAATGTTTTTCAAATTTTGTATGAACTGTAACATCTTACAGTTTGTCGAATTTACGCACTGTCGATAAAGAAGGTTCGGGTTGATTTTAAACAACACTCATATCGTTATTTTAATTTTACTCTATTTTTAATCAAGCAGATCGATGTTTGGTTCAACTAGTATGTGTGGCTTAATCAATAAAAGACGTTGATCTAACAAAATGTATGGTTCAATCAATTATAATATGTATATGGATTTCTAGAGTTCAATGTATGATTAGGATTGATTCGAACAGACAATATGGGTAACTGGGCTATTTGTTTCAACTTCTGCGTGCACAATGTAAATATAAAGATAAGAACTTCACAATGTGCTATGGATTTAAACATGGTTTTGATAAAAAAATTGTGAAGAAATAAAACTTTTTTTTGCTAAATCAATTTAAAACAAATCTACTTGTCGACATTTTTTCTTCACGTATATCCTCGAAACTTTACAAGCAGCATGCGTCCAAAAATTTTATTTTTCTATTATTTTCTCACGAAAGCCTAAAGACACAGTGACACACCGTTTTTTCAATTACACTGCGGAACACGTTTTTGTCTCAAGCACCAAAATATCTCTATTTACTCAATTGAGAGTCTCTGAATCCATTGTCGTTTTCAAAAATATCATAGCACGTCTAGTTTTGGGAATATTGACTGTTGAAAATGCAAAATTTGACTACTTCAGTCTACTTGCATGCAAATTTCCCAGCTTGTATGGCAACTTATTCGATCAATTTGCTAAAGAATGTAAACTCCATATGTATAAAAATTATTATCATCAAAGTTTTCAATACTTCCGATGCTCGAAAGTTATTTTTTGATGCTTTCGAAAAGTGTTGCATTTTGCCATAAGAGACTGCAAGCATGTTAGAAAAATCGATTCATTTTAAATTTAGTCGCGCAATTTCAACCAAATTATATTTGAAATGAAAGCTAAAGTCATATATAGCATGCTTTGTAGATTAGATCACAAAAATGTTTGAAAAATCATAGTTTAAATTTCATGTAAACATTTATGAAAACAGTGTTTTATACAACTTTGGCGACCTGCAGCTTGAAATTGTGACGTGCTGGAACATTTCTGAGAACGCCAGTGATTTTGTACCAGGCTAAGTGAATTTTTCTCTCAATGTATGCGGAAGTTGAAAATCTTGCATACGTCGTTTTGTAATTATGCAAATCAAACGTTATAAAAGTGAGAATCGAGTTGGTTCAGAGTTAAACGTGTAGAATTTTGTCCTGCGAAACTGGTAGGATGAGTAAACTAAGTTGATTACTCAGTAGTTTCTCTTCTAAGTTACGGCTGTTTGAATAAGTTTTCGAGAATTGGAAATATTCGGAATCTGATTTGGACCATGACCCCCCAAGCTTAGAAAAGTCTCAGGTCAATAACTCAATTATACCTCAAACAACTTAAAAAAAAAGAATTCTCGTGCCTTATCTCGTCACATACCTGTTTCCTTCAAACTGGTTTTTCCTCCAATGCAATGTAGGTACATACATCAACCAACCAAACCTTCAATTGTTTCTCGAATCCATCCCGCGATCAATTATCGCCACGCGAAACCGTCTGCTTGATTTGCGCAGCAGCCAACTACTACTCAACCGGTTTCCAGTAGTGGCGTCGGTCATTCCGTTGTCCGTGGTCTGAATGGTGGTTGAATTCGCCTTCTCATCATTGAACACGTATCCAATTGTTGACACCCGACTCGAAAAACGCTCAACAATCAATTAACGTCATCAGATTTGCTCTTTGTGAGCATACGACGGTGTAGAGTTCCATCAGACATGTACTCCAGCTACGTTTGTAGAAGTACTTAGTTAGCGGTTAGTAGCTTCTGCTTTGTTGTCGGTCATAGTAGCACATTCGCAGACAGTAAGGTAAGATGGGGCAAAAGTTCGGCTTTAGTGGAATCATCAATACCTAGTTGCATAAAAACTATACTACCTGAAACGAAATAAGTACCATACAGTGAACTTTCGATCGATTTGCTACCGGACAAGTGTTCGAAACAAATGTTGGTCAAAAGTTCGCTGAATGAAACACAAAATATAAATATTTCTGTGACATGACTTTTTCATATTAGCAATGTGGTATTTATAGAAAATTATAGAAATCCACACTAAATTTTGCCCCACACGAACTCTTACCCCGCTTTACACTATAGAGATGATAAAATAGTAACCGTATCTCCAACAATTGTATGTCCCATTGAACTTGAACTTGCGATCGACTGGTACAAAGGGGGGGAACTTTGTGCATGATGGCGCCACTCTGGTTAAAGCCTCGCGTGCGCTTCCAATTTCTAGAGCGCACATTGATTGGTTCACAATGAAAGGGGCGCACGTTAGTCGGTCATGATCTGAGACACCATGATCAATTGACAAAATACGGTGGAGGCACCCAAACAACAACTGGTCAGTAGGGTGGTTCAAATTACAAAAAAAAAGTTGGAATATCCCATCTCCCATATCTTTGTTACCATCTTAATGATAAAAAATAGAGTTCGTTCAAATTTTTAGCCGTTTTGGTCAAAACTTAAAGGTGGCACAAAGACGTTGAAGGTTTACATGAAAAAAAAAACTACGATGATTCTTAAACACCGGTGAAATTGTTTTATCCACATCAATGCTGAAATACACCGCAAATCCTACAATTCAAGTTTTATGAAGATAGTTGATACAATATACGAATTCGTTGTGAGCTTATTTGAGTTGGAGCTTTTGTAGAAATTTACTGGACTACTCCATGTGGAGAGTATAAGATTTTACTTGCAAAAAACTTTTGTAGAGCTTAAAACAGGTATCTAAATTTCTCCACAGTAATTTCCATACAAACTTCTACAAACATTCATTGTCTTTGGGCCACCTTTCACCAACGGAATGGGTGAAAATTTGGAGGAACTCTATGATTATCATAAAGATTATAAGAAAGTTATGGGACCTGGGACTTCAAACCTTTTTTGTATTATGAACCACCCTACTGGTCAGCTGTATCAGCAGCGAGTAGTAATTGTACCTCTCGAAGTTGAAGCTTCATCAGCGCGGATTCAGATTCAAGAACTTACCGGTTCAAATTGGTTCTATGGATTGGTGCGTGCGTTAGGGCCTTATCAGTGTCAATTGGGTCAATTGCTTTGACCGTTCCGCGTTGTTGTGAATTTTCGCTGTCGTTTGCCATCGCAGTTGACGGCTCTTGATTGATTGATTGATCTCGTGTTTGCGGAAGAGCGTTACATGTGATGGAAGGCGATTTTCGGGTTGAAGGGTGAATTTTGCTAGAAATAGGTATATTTGAATTCATCATAACATAATCGATAGAAGGTGTTCTTTGAGTTGTTCATCATAAGCAGCTCTCAAATCATACCAAAATTAAAAGCCTACAGATCGTTTTTAAATGCGTTTAGGCGGATCTTATTTTTGGTTAACTTATTGTTGTACTACATATTCTTCTTCTTAGTATTACGTCCTCACTGGGGCAGAGCCTGCTTCTCAGCTTAATGTTCTTATGAACACTTCCACAGTTATTAACTGAGTGCTTTATTTGCCAAACTTGCCATTTTTGCACTCGTATATCGTGTGGCAGGTACGATGATACTTTATGCCCAGAGAAGTCAAGGAAATTTCCATTACGAAAAGATCCTGGACCGACCGGGGATCGAACCCAGGTACCTTCAGCATGGCTTTGCTTTGTAGCCGCGGACTCTAACTCTTAGGCTGAGGAAGGTCCTTTTACTCCATGTTATATGTCGTGAATAATTATCAATGAATTGGCTTTATCAATTAACTCCTGAAATTTCCTTTGGCAGATTCCAGACAAAACTCAAAGAAACTTTCTTATCAGATATTCAATGAATACATATCTAAGAAGTTTTCTTGAGATATCAGCTAGTATTCCAGAAAGGAGTTAAATAACTTCTTGATAATTTTTTTTTATCAATACCTCTAGTGGAACTTTCAAAAATTTCTTCTAGGATATGCCTAAAACCTTGTCTTAATTTTCCGAACAGGTCATAAGGATTTATTAAGTATTAGAAATCTACCGAAGATCTCATCAAGTTTCTATCATGGAGCTCACAAAAAAATCGACTAGATCTTCCAAGAATCCACCAAGATGACCCCAAGCATCTATCAAAGAACTTACCCTAAACACTTAGCTTGAGAAATCGTTTGAAGAACCCGCCAAGAATCCATCGAGGTTCACGTTATAAATGTATCCAGGATCTTGCAAGGCACTCAAAATGAATCACACAAGGCAGGAAATCGTTTGAAATATCATCCGCCGAAATGATTCATTAAGAATCGTCGCAGGGATCCTTAAACCATTACTCACGGTGTCCGGGAAAAGCTGGAAAACCCCGGGAATTACAAATGGACGGGGAAAAATACGGTAAATTCTCGGGAATTTAGAGAACACACCGGGAAAATATGTGTTTCGAACATATTGGGTTGCTTCAATTCCAAATAATACTAGAAAATTTTGACAGGAGTTCAGAAGGCTGCCCGTCAACTTGTACTTTGCATCATGCATAGTTGGACAGTTAACAATTTCTTGTATTTTTTCTATCAAAACCCTTTAAACAATCGTTGATTTCCTGGGGAGTTGCTGGGTACATTTTCTAACAATGCTTACCGATATCTTGTGAAATGGGTTGTATATTTTTGGTGGAAAAATGTTAAACAAATTCAAAGGAGATTTCATGGAACACCAATAAGGTTCTTAGAACATCTCTAGAAGAAGTACATAGGGATTCCTGTCAAGATTCTTGGTGAGATGCTTGAAAGATTTCCATTTATATTCATGACAAATTTTCAATGAAATCTTTACATGAATTCTAACGGGAATCGAGGCAATAATTGATCAATATTTTAAAATTTCTTCGAGAGATAACTGAAAATATTATAAGAAGATAGCTAATAAGGTTTCTAGTTGATTCAAGAAAAGACCCTTGGCTGATATTTATTGAAACTCTTAGTAGATTCGTAGAGGTTGGGAGATCTACTGAAATTGTGGACAAATTCATGGAGAAATCCATTTGACAGGATTTCTGGAGTTTTTTTTTCTCTGTTTGGATGCGCCACTGCGACCAGTATTTAGATCTATTGTGGCATTACCCGTATCCTTAGTGTATAGTGCATGTCGCATTACTCCATTTCCATTGATAGGTAATGAAGCATCGATTTCTGTACAGTTCTTGTTACACCCTTCATAGAAATTTACATCTCAGCGAAGGCGCGCCCCTTAGCAAACATAATCGATTAAATTTCTGAGAAACCAAATTGGTACTACTGATATTTGACCATGCAACGGAACTCCAGTCCCATCCTTGTTTCGCTTTTAGGTTAGTCGCAGAAAAATACTAGAAAAAAGGGGCTTTATGCTAGCCTCCAAACCGAATCAAGCTAGAAAATTTGTTTAGTAATCAGAATTCACGTGAGTCCTTGAATTACCAGTACTTACAGTCCTTGTTGAGTTAATGCTCATGATTGTTATCCTGGCTTCAAGTGTAGTCTCGGGACTGACCAACTCCGAATCTTTAACCATCTGCTAGGTGAAATAGATTAATTTTCAGAAACTGTTGCCAGTAACAAGGACTTTGTACCGCAAATCCTTTGATTACCAAAACATATTACCCTAGCCCGACAAACAAGATGAGACTAGGGTTCAAATTGGTAGATCTTACCCCGTAACGCACCACGAAAAGGTGATCTACCCGCGTTACGGGTATTTCTGGAGTTACTGATGAATTCATGATGATACTTTGTCAGGCTTACTGGTTTGACTAGTCCTAGATCTGTGACAAAGTTCTCATCATGTCCCACATAAGATTTTTATGGATTTCTGAAGATTTACAGTAGATTATTCCAATCATTCCACATTTGGCAATCTCAACACATTTCTTGTAAAATTATACTTGAGCACTTCCATGATTCATTGGCACTTCGATCCCATTCCCGAGATAATCACTAAAAATTTCAGTGATGACTTCCCTCGGAAGGAAAGTAAAGCTGTTGGTCCCGAGATGAACTAGCCCAGGGCTAAAAATCTTCTCAATAAAGAAAAAAAAAAGCTTTCAAAATACCTCA
This sequence comes from Aedes aegypti, assembly GCF_002204515.2. NCBI lineage: Eukaryota > Metazoa > Arthropoda > Insecta > Diptera > Culicidae > Aedes > Aedes aegypti. Next base: position 97,030,921 of record NC_035109.1, on the reverse strand, counting down.
CTGCCGAAGACAATCAAAAGTGTCAAGAATAGGATCCGGCTCCCTGTCTATCTATCTATATAAACAAAAATGGAATGATGTTTGTATGTCACAAAATGGCATAAGAATGGGGAACAATGGATTAACATGATTCTTTCAATATTGCATTCTTCAAGTGTTACGACATGTTTGTGTGAAGGAAAAGTTTTGGAAAATTCTCTGGAATAGCTGGAAAATCGACTGAAAACTAATCTGTCACTTTGCATGGGAGTCTAGTAGCGTCTTTCAACAGTCTACTTGATAGCAAGACAAAGTCGAAAAGAGAATCTTGAAAACAATTCCCCGGCAGTTTTCTGAAAATCTCCGAGAATCTAATAAGCATCTTTTTGCAAAACTCTAAAACATCTTACGTGATGGCAGCCAACGTCTCACAAAGCATTGCTGAAGGGTCTAATCAACACGGGTAGAAATCAGAATCCAAAAACAAGATTATGACTCATGTTATCATGATTCCAATGTGTTTTCATCTTATGAAAATACACCATGATTTGGACTCATGATATCATGAGTCAGAATGCCGTAACGCAACACACGCGTTAGGTTTTTGTTGCTGATTACTCGGAATCATGATTCAAATTCAAAAATTCTGAGTCGCGCATCCGTTTATGATCGACAAAATAAAAAAAAAATAAAAAATGGAATACACTGAGATTCGAGCCAAGAACTTTCCGATTGATAGCCACGTACCCTACCACTCAACCACTTCGTAATCTTGAATTTAAAGTGATCGATACGAATGAGCTGAAGCAAAGTGCACCGCTTTTCACACTGGATGTTACGCTTATGAAGAAGCATGATTATGACTCCAGGAACCATGATTTGTGATCCTGATATTATGACCTAATAAATTTATGAATTTCATGATTTGTAAATCATGGTGTGGGGATCAGATTTTTATCCGTGAAGAAACCACTTAGGATCCAGCCGGAAAGCCGTCTGGGGTCTTGAACAAATGTAGTTGGAGATAAAATCTCGCGTAACTTCGTTGAAGGACCTATCTAACATTGAGAGGCTGTATTTGTTTACTTTCTCTTTACTCAATAACTAAGTCACCATCACCTCTTCTGTTGGTTTATTTTTGTATGAAACGCTAGCCAAGGACATTGTCTTTTGATCTATAGTTTAAAACTTTCCAAAAGATTCAGTGTTGCACTAGTCAAAACAGAGCGAGAGAGGAGAGAATCTCTCATGGTTACTTAAGTAATTTTGGAAAGTTTTAAAATAGTCTAGGGATACTTAAAGGATTTGCTTTAAGAAACCTGCTCATACCTTTTAGTAATTTTTACAGGGATTGCGTCGAAAGCTCTCCCAAGAAATCCACTGATATTCCAAGGATTCTTACAGGAATTGTTCCAGGAAAAACCACAAATCTCGCGTAACTATTTTAAAAGACCAAATAACAAGTCGAGTTTCGATATCATTTGATAGCATTTGATTTATTCATTGATACCCTTTATTAACAGGAATAGTTATAAATCCTTCATGATTAAAGGCTTTCATCCACTTTGCATGGTCAACATAATCATAAAACTTACCATTATAAACCCGATTTTCAAAACGGCCAATAATCTTTTTTTTTCGAATCATTCATTGGGCCCTTTCACAAAATGCCCATTGAAAACCAAAATGCCTAGGCTTGGGCCAAGGCACGCTAATGAAATTCAAGTTGGCTTATGAAAAAGGCCGACATGCTTGAAAATCGAAAATTGGCCAAGCATTTTATCTAATATGTTTTCCATATTTTTGTCAGTTTTCAGAATAAAATCGATTTGATCACATTGATTGATTTGAAAAATGAGAAATAGGAATTGACAATGTGGTGAACAACCCTGAGAACCCTGAGAAAATTAAGAGAATCTCTCATTTATCAAACTTGTTACAACTTGCGATACATTGCCGATCATGGGCCGCTACAGATGGGTTGTTGTTCTTCGCTTGATTTGATCATGCTTCAAAATCAAATGAGCTTTTGCGAGAAATAATCGTATAAAAAGTTATCGAGAAAAAACTGATTTTTCAGGACCATCCTAAGTTATTTGTTTGAAAAAAATCATAACTCGCGAACCATGAGAGGTAGAAATTTGGGTTCTTCGGCAAAGTTGCTCCAAATCGATTGTTCTTAAACATTGTAGAACATTGTATTGGTCTAAACTGCCGTGACTCGCATGTCAGTCCCATTTGGCAAAAGTAGGCATTAAGAAAATGGGTTGGAAACTTCAAATCCAAATTCGTTTTCAACACATGTTCATATCTTAATCAAACTTTCATAATTTGCTATGCACTACGATAACTTTCCAAGAAATATATAAATATGATCAAAACAAGTTCATTTTTGTGTTACACGGTGCGATGTTTTTTTCCTGTTTTGTTCCAATTGCACATGTTTTTCGTATGATAGAATTATTCTAAAAATCGATCATTTTGACTCAAGAATAACTTTTGAAAATGGCTTATACATTTTTGCATGCAACTTATTTAAAAAATTGTAACTCTGGTAACTGTTGATTTTAGAGAAAAATGTTCTATGAAGAAGTTGTAGTGAACCGTTTGGACTATAAGAAAAAAATATACACTGAAAAAAATATTTTATTTATTATCATAAAAAATTCAAAATTAAAACTTGAATTTTAAATTACACTATTTTTAAAATTTTCACCATAGAATCTTGATAGTAAACATATGTTTGGGACAAAGTTTCATGATGGAGACAATTTTTAATTAAAAAGTTTTTCTAAGAACAACTTTTGGCTAATTTTCAAAATTTGTTTTTTTTTTCAAAATTAATACATTCTGATGATACAATAAGAATCTTGAAATTATTCTAAATCACAATAATTATATGGATAATTTCTCTAGAAGTAGCCATTTTTAAGTTATATCGAGTTTAATGCAAAACATATTATTTAAATATTAAAATAGGCTACAAAGCATAAAGCCATACTGAAGGTGTCTGGATTCGATTCCCGGTCGATCCAGGATCTTTTCGTAATGGAAATTTCATCCACTTCCCTGGGCATACCTGCCACACGATATACGAATGCGAAAATGGAAAAGAAAGCTCTCAGTTAATAACTGTGGAAGTGCTCATTGAAGATTGAACACTAACCTGAGAAGCAGGTTTTATCCCGGTGTGGACGTAATGCCAAGAAGAAGAAGAAGAAAGTTCTTATGGGCTGAAATCGACCATTTTAATTACTCGCAATTTACAAACTAATTAAAACATCAACTGGCGCTTCTAACCTGATCGTTGTACCGGTTCAAAGTTCCACATATATTTTGGCAGTCGAAGATCGCATCGCTCAAAAAGACACAACTATTTTTACCCCACAGTCCAAAGTCCGGCCCGTCCACTACCTTTGACATCGTCTCGTGGCCGTCGTCTTCGTCGCTCAAACAGCAGCTCATTCGCGAAATGCGCGCACCATGTAAACACATTCTGCCAATTTCGTCAACGGTTTTTTTTGCACAAAGATAAACACATTGGACCGGAGGACCAACAGAGGAGGCAAACATATTACGTATGAATCAAGTGCGAGGAGAGGAGGTCGCCGTTACATAATTTTGTCCCCATTAGTCGCCGCCGAGTTTGCTGCGAGTTTTTTTTCTTACACGTTCGTATTATTTTTGTAACGGCCTAGAAGCTGGTAAATTTCTTTCGTTCGTCGCGGGCCTTTCCTTAGTTTGAAATCCTCAGCACGCATGCAGAGGGAGATTAGTTTTCCCGCGGGAGAGTTTCTATGGTTTTGTAACAATTTCGAAAACATAGATCTTGCGTGACTCGTCAACAGAATCAAAATAATTTAAGTACCTAGCAGAATTTTCCAATCTTTTGATTGTTTATTCTTTAATTAGTGTCATTTTAATCATTACCTTTCCTATACCATCACCTTTTTTCTATCAACCTATTACAGGCTAATTGAATTTACCTGTTTATAAGGGGGCAACGCTTTTTGATTAACTTAACATGTAGGGTATCCGTCTGATTATGGAGGATCTAAGCACGGTGTTGAAATTTAAATTGTATTTCAGTGTCCAAAACCAAAAGCTAGCTAATTATGCTAGAAGCTTCTTCTGGATGTTTGTCAAGTTTTAAAATTGGTACAACCTTGGCACTTTCCTATCTTTCGATGTTATTGACTTCCAATGCTCGCTAAATTAAAATTTTCAAATAAAGAGAAAGGCACTAAACTTTGCAATTTAGTCCTTTTGAAAAGTAATTCGAGACACGACCTAAGCTGACCGCGGCCAGGTTCCAACGATTGTATGCAATATTGTGCGCGATTTAGTGATAAGACAAGAGCCGAAATGGCATTCCAGGCTTATCAGCTTGACACCTGTCACAACGACATCGCGGTTCCCCATTGCATTGCATAGGTCTGAACTTTGAGGCGAAGAAATATGTGCAACATTGCGGTTGCGGTGAGAGTTGCTGCGCCTTCGGTTGCGATTTCTGATAGACAGACGGTGTCTGTCAATATTCGTCAATCGTTCGTTTGTCGCTGGCAGCAGTGTCACACACCGAAGGCACAAACAGCAGTGTAAGTTTTAATTATAGAATACTTATGCGTTTACATCGCCGTGCAATGCTCGATAGGCGGGTGAAGTCACGGACGCGGAAGGGATGGATGGACGACGAAGCATCGGGTTTTGTGAGTTAGGAAAGTGGACTTGCATTAGCATTTCTCTTTTCTGCCTTGGACGACCATGCGACATTATCCAATTGGTGGACTGCTTCTAGTTCTTTTTGATTGTCTATGGGGTGGTTGCACAGATCGTACGATGCATTGCGTGACGGTTGCACATGGGACTTCGGCAGCATCTATAAATAGCGGGTACTTTTGGTGCATACTTGGAATGATGGTAGAATGTGTTTAAACTCTCGAATTTTCTAAGACTGCGGAAGTTTAACTGTTTACCTACATAAGGGGCCTTCCTTAGCCGAGTGGTTAGAGTCCGCGGCTACGAAGCACAGCGTGAAGGTGTCTGGGTTCGATTCCCGGTCGGTCCAGGATCTTTTCGTAATGGAAATTTTCTTGACTTCCCTGGGCAAACAGTATCCACACGATATACGGATGCGAAAATGTAAACATTGGCAAAGAAAGCTCTCAGTTAATAACTGTGGAAGTACATTTCTACACATAAGAACACTAAGCTGATAAGCAGGCTCTGTCCCAGTGAGGACGTAATGCCAAGAAGAAGAAGAACCTACATAAGTTTATACCTTTTACTGTTTTACATTAGATTTAATATCGGAGTTACTTGTGGTCTATGTATTCATAGTCCCAAAGAATCTATTTTCAATGCATAAAAAAAATCTATAGTATGTTTGTTCAGTTGTTTTAAACCAGTCTCTCAAAGAGTTTTAATAAGAATCTTCTAGAAATTCTAGAAGGAAAATTTGGAACGAACCTTGTTTATCGGAGCTCCGTGGAACCAGTGTCAGATAGAGTCCTTGTCGGAATTATGTTTCGCTTCTAAACTGGCAAATTTGGGTGTGAAACTTCATCATTGTAAAAACCCAGCTCAGAGCTGGCCGAGCGATTTTTTTTCGAGGGAAATAGTCAATTAAAAATTGAAAAAAACAGTCGAAAATATTACATCGCCACTTGAAAATTCAAAGAAAGAACCGAAAAATTACCCATGACCCATGGTCCCATTGTATTTTTTTAATTCTCACATGACAAAGGAAGAAGAAAATGGTGAAGAGGGTGATTATATCCGTAGTTGAAACTATAAAAACAACTTGAATTGGAGTCCGATTAAGATTGATTTCACGCTGGCCACGTCAAAGACGAAGAGTCTTTTTGACGGTCCAAAAATTTTGATGATTCCTACAGAAAATGACTGTTTATACATAAACTACTAAGATGGACCAATGGCAACATATAGATACATCCTACAAATATTCTTAAAGGAATTTGCGGTAAGACTCTTGGACATTTTAATTTTTTTTCATTATTTTTTTAAGAATTATATAAACTCTTATAGGAATCACAGAGAAACCACTGAAGAATATTCTGTTGCAATCATCTGTTAAATTTCTGATAGAATCTCAGGAGAAGTCTCGTGAAGGAATCCCTAAATGCATTTCTAGTAGAATTTCCAAAAAATCTTCTTTTTTCAAGATTCTATAAGAATCATAAGTGCAGATTACGGAGGAATCTCTACGGAATAACTCCCGAAAAAATCACTGGGAGTATTATTAGAGAAATTCTTTGCAGGCTTCTTGACGAAATTTGTTGGACAATTCTTGTAATGGTCTCAGTAACTCATTGAGTAATCCTTGAGTGTACTTGAATACAAATCTTCGTGGCGATTCTTGAACTTATCTCTGATAGAGCTCTTGGAAGAAGCGCTTGAAGAATTCAGTAATTACTCTGCTGTTAAATGTTCTGAAGAAATTTAAGGTGAAAACTTTGCGGAATCCATGGAATAATATCCGCAATAATTTTCGAGCAAATTCGTAGTATTATTTTTGCGCGAATCTCCGGAAAACCTCCTGGAGCGATTCCCGAAGCAATTCCTGTGGAAACTCTGTAGGATAGTAACCCTCAAAGCCCCGAACGGAAGGGTTAATGACATACAAATCGAAAAAATTGTCAAATAAAGATAGATGCGTATCATATTGCTTCCTGGTGCTATAATAGTAGTTTAGGCAAAAAGCTGCAGAATGATGATTTTTACAGCATGAGTCGTACATATATCCAACGAGTCTTGCCGAGTAAAATAATTATGACGAGTGCTGTAAATATCGAGTTCTGCAACGAGTTGCGTACAACATTTTTTGCAATACCGTAGAAGAATCTTGCATTTTTTGTAAATTGTAGTTTAATTATCCAAAACAGTTGCGTATTAAAAAAGCGATGCGTAACAGTCATTACGCAACTTATCCCTATTCTTTAATAGTAGTTTACGGAACAAGTTGCAGAATGCTGATTTTTACAGCACGAGTCGTAAAATTATCCTACGAGGCTTGCCGACGAAACATTACAGCACTGGTTTCAGTTAGGTAATGACTATTCCCGCACTGCATACTTCAGTGCAGGAAAGCAGGCCGTTTCATGACAGATTGGCGTGATGAAAAACGGCCTATTACGATGAGAAATTGCAAAATGATAATTACGGTACTGCATAATTCAGTGCAGCAAAGTAGGTCGTGTCATGACCAAGCATGGGAAAATTCACTAACTCATCCGAACGCTACCGATAAAAATATATCTGCAAACTGCCTGGGTACTGCCACCGAATGTTCAGTAACTGCCGAACGCTACTAGGGCGAAATCTCGATGAATCGCAAACGATTGAGATAAACCAAAAATCAAAAGGATTACGGAGAAGAGAGAGCACCAATCCGTTCTTAACCTTCCAGTCGTCGCGCGGTTCGCCACCGTCAGAACCACCACGCTGCTGTTGTGAGCGAATAGCGAGCTTTTTTCATCACTGTTGTACAAAACACAACAGCGCGACGACTGAAGTGTTAAATATGGGAGACACGAAAAAACCCGTTCACCATTCAATCACAGAATGCTTTCTGCGGAATGTAGAATTTCGCGTTCACTGAATCATTTCGCCGGGTGTATTTCCAGTCAGTGAATGCTCATCAGCTCTCAAACACGAATGCCATTCGTGCAGAATCGGAATGTAAAGAATCGTTCGCTCTAGCAATCGGATGCCTTCGGCACACGGAGTCGGTAGTGAATCATTCGGTTGCCGTTTTTGTCTAACTTGTCGCTCGGCGAATAAGAAGAAAGCGCATTGGAAATTGAAACACTCAGCTTGGTTGGAGAAACGGCAACCTCGCTCTTGATTGCGTGGAAATGAACGAGAGAAACGCTAGTGGTACGAAGTTCAATTTTTGACCAACTTCGCCATGTCGCGAGTCACTTCGCTATAGTGCGCATCTATGCCCTCCGCCATGTGCCTTATGCGCACTATTGAGAATCGAGTTGCAATACACGTTGGCAAACCCATTTTTCAACGTGAAGCAGTATATATGGTACAATGTACAATCAAACTTGATATTTACATCAGTAAAAGCCTGCCTTGTTAATTTTTATGCCGTGGGTGATAACAGATTGGCATGATGAAAAACAGCCTATTACGATGGTAAATTGCAAAAACATTCTTGTACATTGCTTGTGTGTATTGCTTTTAACATCTTCAGTAGATTTTTTGATGACTTATAGGGTGGGTGTTCCCTTAGCGGACAGTCCCCTATAGTCGCACTAATGGCTTTTTACGGCCGTTTTGCTATAAACCGTTTCAAGATATTTTTTGACATGAAGGTCAGGAGCTATTTATTTAAGTACCATTGATACACAGCTTGATTTTGTTCGAAAAATTATCGAAATAATTAGTTTTGCTTAAAATTTAAGCTCCCTTGCGCCTTGGTAAACCTATTTTTCCTATAGTAGCACTACTTAGAGAAACTATTTTTTATTTTACGAAAAAATTGATGAATTAAGAACTTTTTTGACATCAAACGATAGCTTTTGATCCACGTTATAAAGGAAAAATATAAAAGCTTTGTAAAAATACGTTTTTGATTTGTAGCTAGTGCTAGTACATTTTTTCCCATAAAGTCAAGAAAAAAAGCTTTCAGATGATGTAAAAATAATGACGTTATTTTTCGATTGTATACGAATATTTGTTCTTAGCTATGCTGCTATTGGTACACCTTGTACTTAATGTGTTTCTGACAAGTTTTAGTAGGTTTTGAGGGTTTTGTTAGATTTCTTCGGTTTCGTATTTGTTTCGATTCAGCCGGTGAAATATTGAGAAGGATGATGGTGCTATGCCACCCGGAAATTATTCTGGAGGAAGTTATAACTTAGTGATTTCTGTGATGTTATGAAAAAGGACAATACAAGGCTTTTAAAATGCTGCGATCGGGCGTGTTCTGTGTTCAATTGAGAGCAGAAATGATGTTTCGGAGATCCGGCGGTTGTCGGATAAATAGCGTGCTGGACGTTGAACGGTGAACCATTATGAATAAGGCGCTTTTATGAAGAAATGACAGGCATCCGGTGAGTTCGTTCCCTTATAACAAGAACCGCATTTCAGATGTTCGATCGTCGTGTTCAGATTTTCGCGTTTCATGAGACAATTCATCGATTTTAGGGACGGCTTGTATATTTGATTTGTATATCATTTCAGCCGGTCGCTAGTTGCAGAGTTTGTTACGTGTAGTAGCCGTTTTCTTTTTTTTTCCTTCCCCAATCCCAAGTTACGGTAAAGATGGGCGTGGCCGGGAATAGCGATATTTATGGTTTTAATATTCTTGTTTAAGATAGGATCAAGGTTGACTCCCAAGCCTTGTTCCTGAAAGCGGTCTAAATGAGACTATCAAACAAACAACATAAATATTGCTAGTATCCAATCTACGAAGTATACCGTAACTACGCTAACGCTAACGCTATTTCTTCCGAGACTAAAGCAAATTTACCCTTAAATCTCCTGTTGAATTCTTGTTGAGACTATTGGCGGATGCATAATGGAATCTGTGATTAATTGTTCCGAAAGCTATTCAGGGGCTCATGAGGAAATCCCTGGGAATTCCTGGATGTCCATGTTCCATAAATTATTGAACGGTGTTTGGAAAAATCCTGGCTCGGACATTTTAAGGGTTTATGACAGGGTTCAAGGCAAGATCCTTCTAAGAAAGATTCTTGCCTTACTGATCATGGTGAGATTGTTGACAATTTCATGCCACGATTTTCGAATTAATCTCTAGATCCTTGGCAGATTCCGGTGTTGGTGAGGCAGGATTCTTGTCGAGTTATTTGTTCAGGTTCTTAATTACTTCTTTCAGATATCTTATTAGAGTACTGTAGCCAATGTCCATATTAAATTCTCTACAAGTTATACATAGCGACTCCCTCAATAATTGTGTCAAGGTCAGAAGCCAGCGAACGGATGCAAATTCGGCATATCCGTCATCAAAATACTAGATTAATGTGCCCAACCCGATCGTTCTGTAAACAAAACATTTCGGTTCCCACGAGACTGGAGTTGTACATATTCAGCAATACGATATTTATCCCATCTTCGTCAGCCAATGAACAAAACCAACCCGAGCGAGTAGATTTACGCCATCATTCAGCCGAAGCGGATCAACGAATTCCGTCCATCCAAGATCTCGTCTAGCAGTGTGCGCAGCGCGCTCGGCCACGATCACATGTTGATAATGACCGCATTGAACCACGTCGACGCGACACAGGGAACAATGTGCAATGGTAGACGAGAGACGAGGAAACGCGCAGATTGTTGTACTTTGTACCCCGACACGTGATCTGCAGTCGTTCGCGAGCTCGGCTGCGACGAGAGAACTGCATCTTGCGGTTCGGATTTTGCTCCGAGTCGAGAGGTTCACTCTCCGCCTCATTGTAGGTACAGTGTTAGGCAATGGATTTGCAACTTATTCCATTTTTTTATTCAGATTTATTTTCATAATAGAGTGGACTAATTTGAACGAAATTCGCACAATTCTTGAGACATAACTCTAAAAATTTAAAGAAAAACTTTATGGTATCTTTATCAAAGTTGAAGATTTAGACGAGATTAACAAGTTATGCTCAAAGCAGCTCTCGTTGAACTTTTCTAAACGACCCTTGTAACAATGCGAGATTCTGTTCTCCCCAATCTCTTTTGATTATGAGACAGTACTGACAATATAATACTGATGCTTTAGAAAAGTTTTTCAATATAGATCATAAGACAGTAGTAGTACGAAAAGCGCTTTGGAAGACGTAAATGCGGCTTAGATATTGATGAAAGAGAAACTAAACAAAGAGAGCCTCTCAATATTAGATATGTCGTTTAGAAAAGTCCAGCGAGAGTTTTTAAGTAGGGCTTTCATATTTTCAGATAAAACGTATATAATTTATATTCAAAAAAATTCACTTTTGTTTTTTCGGCCTTTTGTCTTTCAACCTTTTCTCTCTTAACCAATAATTTTATTCAAATCAATACATAAATAACTGAGATCTAGCCTACCACAATCAATCATTTTGTATGGAAAATCGAAAAACGTGTAAACGTATTGTCCAATACTGTAATATGTAGCTTACTGGCGATTATTTCCGACGAAATGATTTACGACTTTGAGACGCGTGAGAGATGAGATACGCCTAGTGTTATGATTGTTTTAAAGAGAGTGACCGGACAAGAGGTATTGGTAGGTGGGTTGCGGTTTGCAGTGGCCAACGAAGATTAAATTGCAACTATTAAATAAATGCGGTCGTAGCGCGCGATAATGGCTAAGGTTTTAACCTTTGAACAACTGGCGTGATTGTGGTTATCACGGTGCCCGGTAGAGAACAGAAGTCCGCATATGGCGGAAGCGCTCGTGTGCCGGCCTCTGGTGGTTTAATTGATTGATTGGATGCTCTCTAATTTTATCTCGAGGACTTTTGATATGTACGTTGTTTCCGTTGTCTTAGAGATGTTTGGTGCAGTGGGTGTTGATTAGGGCGGTTCAAATTACGAAAAAAGTTCGTAAATGTCCCATATCTTCCCTACAATATTTGTGGTTCAGTCAATTTTTTAACTTTTTCGATGATGATTTAAGACGCCGAAAAACGTTCAAAGATTTATATGAAGATATTGTATATTGAAACCTTATTTGATTCTTATAACTTTATATTCCTATAACACACATCATTCCCACGTTGATGCTAAAATACATCACAAAACCTTTGACATAAGTGTTCAATAAGCAAACAAGACAAGATTTTGTAAACAAAATCAAATGAGTTTGGCTCCATTATGCCTGATGGCGCTTGAGCCTAGAAATAAACGAATAAGCAATGAAAATCACAAAACCTTATTTCTTTGGTTTATATGAAGAAAGTTTAGAGGTCAAATTGTAAATGTTGAAAACACAAATTAATACAACTGTGATTAGAACATTCCCTGAAATTACTGCATAGTAAACATATATCGTTTTTGGATCACCTTTAAAACACCATAACTCTAATTTCATCATAAAGATTGTAAGGAGGATTTAAGAGATTAGATTTTCAAATGTTTTCATATGAACCACCCTAACGTATAACTCGTCATGCAAGTAGGTGCACTAAATGAAGTGTCAACGGGAAATTGAAAAATTGTAGTCACGATACCTCGAAATGATTGTTATAATAATTTAAGCACTTTGCCTTGAGTGGAGTGGTTGGAGGATTGCTGTAGAATTTGTTGGCTCCTAATGACTACATACATATGCATATCTAAGCTGAAGTGATTTCGTGAGCTGGAACTTGCAATGCAATGCAGAAATCATCATACTGACCAGAACGGCGTCTGTAATGTAGAGCTTGCATTCAAAGACTAATAAGAACAATGTAGAGCTTGAATTGGATGAACATTGAGAACTTTCTGCTCTTTAGTTGAAATGAATTCGAACGTTTGGCACAATGAAATCAATGTTTTGTTATCTTCTATATTGTTTTCTGTAATCTTTTCTTCCGGCATTAGTATTAAGTCATGACTGTATCCAACAAACTTTCTTTTCTGTATTATTATTCAGACGATTTAAAAAATGCTGGAAGTCATTTTATATGTTTAATAGTTTCAAAAATACAATTTCAAGATCACGGAGGGTGGTCCTGTAGATCGTAGAATTGTCCAATGGACATAAAAACAACAGGATTTTTCTAATAATAACAGAATTTTTCCAATAATAACGAGCTTTCAGCAAAAAAAATTGAAAAAAAAAAGATAATTGTTTTATGCTTTCATATGTGATGCACCTATGAACGTAATCAATATACGTTGACCAGGGAAATTTGCGTTCACTGACAACTGATATCCTTGCACTGTCCAAAACACGTTGGTTGTAACATAATTCTGGAAACAAATACGGAAAAGCTGTTTCATTTCGCTAACAATATTGTAAACAATAAATTCCCAGCTGTAGCTGCGTTGTTTCTTTCCACATTCGCACCAATGTGTGAATTCCCCGTCGCCAATAAAGCGGCTTTATTCCCAGTTCGCCAGTTCGGGGAAGCCAGAGAAAATTGAAACAAAGAAACTCTGAAGAAACAGCTTTCTTTATTCGAGCGCAACTAACGTTCAACGAGTAATGGTTATAGGAGGAATAGGACACCCCGAGTAGAGAGGATATGAAGAAAGTTTCTCGCAAAAACACAACAAAACCAACCGTTGGTAGGCATCGCAAAAAAAAAATCAACAACAACAAACAAAACAGGTTCTGCAACTCTTCCGTTTTGCCAATCTTCTTCGTCTTTCTTCCGATATACCTACGTTGTTTCGTTGGTTCGCTATGGCCCCCTTTTGCAGGGGCTACGCGAGCATATGGTTGCCGTTGGAGCACATAAATATGTTTTCGCCATTTCTGTACCTCCCCGTTTTGGTGCATAGCTTCGCATTGGCCGGGCTGTTTTGCGGTAGATCAGTGTTGGCCAACTGGTGGTCCGTGAACCCCTAGGGGGCTCCATTGCAGCAAATTGAGGAGATGATTATTGCAATGAATTATAATTATGAAGTTACGGGAAAGTATCAAAAGATTTTTGATAATTAAAATATTGAAGCAAATTCTAATTTTGATCAACTTTTCCTTCAAATACTCAAATTTTTATTTTCGGTCTAAATATCATTTTAAGTTATCCAAAATTCTTCTTAACACGTTTTGGCCAATGATTTATTATTGTTCGCAAATCTATGAATGTTGGTTTTTGATTTTTAAAAATTTTAGTTTTGAACATCCCTATCGTTTTTCATTTTTTTGAAGCCTCTTCTAGTTACTGATTTTTGACAAAAACAATTAACGGAAAAACAGGTTTGAATTTATTTTAATACCACCAAGCTCTTTTTCTGTGATAGGTTGATCGTAGAAAAATATAAAAGGTACGATTTTATATATTACACGGAAAATTCATCCCGGGCATTTGTAGGTTATATATATTAATATATGTAAGTTATATATAATTATATCTTCTTTTTTTTTGCATTAACGTCCCCACTGGGACAGAGCCGGCTACTCAGCGTAGTGTTCTAAGAGCACTTCCACAGTTGTTAACTGAGAGCTTTCTTTGCCTTAGTTGCCATTTTCGCATTCGTATATCGTGTGGCAGGTACGATGATACTCTATGCCCAGGGAAGTTAAGGAAATTTCCACTACGAAAAGATCCTGGACCGACCGGGAATCGAAGCCAGACACTTTCAGCATGGCTTTGCTTTGTAGCCGCGGACTCTAACCACTTGGCTAAGGAGAGCCCCGTTGTAGGCTATATAAGAATACAATTTTTCAAACAATATAAAAAATACAAAAAAGTTTCAAAAGTGTCAAGGTTTAGACCAAAAATAAAATCATTTTAATTTCCAAGCTACGAAAAATTACACCAAATTCCAAAGTGTACCCCGGGGTTGGGTATTAGAGGGTTATTATTATATTTTTTGCAGTTAGCTACAGCTTCTAAAAGATAGAATCCTAATTCTAGTAGTTTAGTTTTGATAAATCATTGAAAACAGCATGAAATTAATATCTTTTAAATTGTCACATTGGGAAAGTCTCACTTTAAGGTGGAATAATATTATTTTGAAATCCCACATTCACGATCCTTATCGTTACCCATGAACTTATTCTCATATTTAACTCTCAGAACATTTAAAGTCAAATTGCAAAAGTTGTTTAAAAATAAATTCAGACTATCACATTTTTAGACAAATCTCACCCTCAACGACGGTACGTACAAGTATACGTACAAGTATATCGCTAGAAACGAAAACTGTCGAATAACCGTCATTCTAACATGCCTAACAAGCCTTTTCCTGATACATACACTAACCAGAGCAAGCTTCTGTCATAAATCCCCTTACCCCCAAAATCTATATAATGTCGCCTGAACTCGCGCAGATGCAATGGTATAAATCCATTTTTAGAGACTTGATCTCTATTTCAGTCTCTTTTCTAATTAAAATGGTGCCAAAGTCCCCTTTTTCCATTTTATCGGCGACATTTTCTTCTCATTGTCTGACAAAAAACCTCGAAGGCGTTTGAAGCGCAAAAAAGTCCTTCTACCAGCGTCTATATGATTATACTGTAAACAATATGAAGTGTTTCTCCTTTCTTATACACATTGAATCAACTTCAAGTTAAAAAACAGTACAAATTTTCGATGGTACAAAAACTTAAATTCTCATAACACAAGCTTGAAATTTTTCATGCGTGAGAATTGTCAATCTCAGCAACTCAGCAGTCAAAAAATCATGGATGATTTGGCTCATCCTCTTTGACTCATTGCGCTTTGTATTTCCACAGATTTCACGAGCAAAGCAATGTTTTCTTGTTAGTCTGGTAGAACTGTAGTAATCCTTTCTAATGTTAACATCAACATTCGGTTTTGACGAATTTTCGTCAGATTTTATGACTGAATCATTTTTGACAGCTTGAGTATGATTGAATGATTTTGCATGAAAATCTCAAGCATGAGATTTGCGAAGCGGATCTTCAATGGGTTTGCTCTCAGGGGAGAGCTCATTGATTGAGATTTGAGAGTGAGTCTATCAACACTGGTCGGTTTGGATCTCTCGATTGGAATAAGGCTGAAAAATCAGATCTCTATATATTATCCGAGGTACAGCAAGGAAACCTTTGAAGTACCCCTGTAGACATTTCGTACGAAAATTTATGCCTGGGATCTTGAAGAAATTACCAAACAATTTCATAGAAATACTGTTGAAAAATCAAAACGTATTATCTACAACAGTTCTATGAAGAATCCTTGTATAAATCCTGTTGTAAATCCTAGAGGATTCAAACATTCATACGTGACTCTACCATAGGATTCCTTCGCTTTAGGATGTTTCACAGCTTACTCCATTGATTTCTACAACCAAAATGGACACTTATAGGGATCCCTCTAAAAATTTCTTCTGCAAGTCTTCCAGTGATTCGTACAGTAATGTGCATTGGAATTTTCCATGCATTTTCTCCAGAAAAGTCTCAAGCAGTCCAACGCTGATACCTCTTATAATTTCAACAGTCATTGTTGCGAATGAATGTGAAAATTACTTTAGTCCAATCTCAGGATTTCCTCCACAGACTTTACGGGTAATTCATTGCTACTAAGGGGGGGCCCGTAGCCTCGAGGTTACACTTTCGCTTAGTAAGAGGAAGGTCATGGGTTCGATTCCCAACCCCTCCACATAAAAAACTCCGTCCAACCACCAGAAGATGCCGCACGAAGGACCGTGTATTGGGGAACACATCCATCCTCGGATGGTGACTGAGACACACTGTCCCTCTTTGTAGGCTGTTGCCTCACACGACACGGAAACATGGCAAAATGAACCACCGCACACCAATGGACTACGGCTGTATGGATATGGATTGGACCAACGGCAGCACTCTCATCTATCTGCTTATTGCTATTTCTGAGAGAAATAGCAATAAGAACTAGGATATAAATAGATTCTGTAGCTGTGTAGCTATAGAAACGTTACGATAATCGGCATAGTAGCGGCCAAGCGCACGGAATGCCTAGAAAATAAAAGTAAGGAAAAAAAAGTCATTGCTACTAGATGCCGGCCTTCCAGAGTTAGTATTCCTCACTTCCGGTGGACTCAACTGCTTGGAAGGAGTCGTCTTGCTGTTCATCAGATTCAGTGCTATCGACACGTTGCTCCACTGCTTGATCGGTTCTTGGAGACGCAGACTGAGGGATTCCTCTCGTAAGATCTCCTGGACAAGCCGATTGGGCAAGACAGTATGCGCTACAGATGGCTCGCTGTAGCCATCGGTGGTAGTTTCGCTGGTTTGATGTGCCATTTTCGAAAAGTCTTCAGGTGATATAGACCTGGAGCTTCATCCGACATTTTGCAAGTTCTTTCCAATAACTCCACATATTCCGGCGTAGGCAACCTCCTTTCTGGTTCGACAAATACGGGCCACTACATCGAATCCCGGATGACTGAAGAACATCAGCCGACTTGGTGATGTCTTCACATTCGCGGGTTGCTCCTGGGCGAGTTTCATTTTGTTGGTAGCTGTTGTTACACACAATGGCTTAACAAACGACAGCCTGCCCTGCTCCTCTATGATGGGCTTCACTTGGTTGGTATTGGCCACAGTGCCATCTCTCAGATTTCCACTAAATGCCAGTAACGCTCTTGTCGAACTGCGGTTGTACAGCAGATGTCACCTCGTGAAGAAGTTGGGCCGCACAAGATTGATCAGAAAGTTCCTCTCGAACAGACTCTGATACCACCTTGGCAGCCAGACTTGTTGGTAATCATATCGGAATACAGTGACACCATTTCCTACTGCTTGGGGTGAAGTCCAGTTTATCGACAGAAGTCACAGTGTGGAAGGGCTGGTTCACACTGGACGGGCCAGAAAGCTCAATCAAAGTGGACTCTTCATCAACCATAATTGCAGCCGTCAAAATCGCAGCGTATGAATGGCGTGACTGCTCTTCTCTTGATTGTGGACTGTTCCTTGGTAGCTGGTCCCACTTGGTAGTCACATGTCACTCTATGATTGATGAATCCCCCACCTGGTTGTTTGGACGTTTCCTCTCAAGTCAGTCAAGTCAAGATGATCGATGGTGTCCAAGGCAATCACTTCGCTGAAGTGCCCTGATTTCTGACATGTTGGACGTCACAGTACGTTTTGGTGACTCTACGCTGGGCGAATCGGAGAATACTTGCTCCTCTTCTTCGGTGGGCACTGGCGGCAGACGATGAATCCGGGATGGTTTTGGAAGTCGGGTTACTTCACAAGCATGGAACTAGGCTGCTCGAGCGGGTGTCACTGCTTTACTCAGCTCATCTGCGCAAGACGTATTAGAGTATTCCATTTGAGCCGTATTAGAGTATTCCGAATATCGCTTGCGGTAGAGGAATTCTTCTTGAAATCCCTTTAGGAGATCTTCTAGGGATTCCTACTGAAATTCCTTAAGGATGTTTCAGCAAATTCGTTCAAGGTGAAGTTGCTCCGTTCAAGGTTCAAGGTGAATTTCTCACAGAGCAATCTCTGTGAGAAATTCACCTTGAACCTTGAACGGAGCAACTTCACCTTGAACGAATTTGCTGAAACATCCTACGGATTTTTCAACATTCAATTCAGAGTCTGTTAATACAGTAGACTCTTCCAAAGATTTCTTGAAAGTGCATATAGATTTTCACCAGGAAAAGCTACAGTAATGTTTCTAGTGATATCTCAAAAGAGTGATATACATATTTCTACAGTGATTCTGCCCGAGATTTTTCATGGTTTCATCCAACATAATATCCCTTTCAGGTTATTTCTTAGTGAGTGTTCTCAAAAAGTATTATTAGAGTAAGTTTGTTTTTGTTCAAGAAATGTCTCCTGGATAATGTATGAAAAACTTCCTTGACAATGTCCTGAAGAAATTCAAGGATTCATTCCATGGAAAGTTCAGTTCTTGAAGAAAAGAAATATCTGGGATAATTTATTGGAGTATCATTAAATTTATGCTCAAATTATGAAACAATTATCTTGAAGATTTATTAGATGCCTTCCTGGAAGCCTACGATTGATAAATTTCGCCGCTTCCAAGAATATGCCATTCGTAGCACCTATTTCCAGCATAGCCTCCCGTATCGGTACACCTGGAGATCACCTCAGCTGACAGAATCGTAAATCGACCACGTTTTGATCGATGGACGACACTTCTCCGACATTACCGACGTCAGAACCTATCTTGGCGCTAACATTGCCTACGACTACTACGTGAAACAACCAGATGTCGCAACTGATTATGAGTAAAGCCTTGAAGCAGCGTTGCCGGATGAGGTCCAGCTCGATAGGGCCCCTCTTGAGGACTGCTGGAGGATAGTCAAAGCAGACATTAACGGCGCTGCCGAAAGCATTGTCGGATACGTGGAACGAAGTTCGAGAAACGATTAGTTCGACGAGGAGTGCCAGGAGGTTTTGGAGGAGAATAATGTAGCGGGGGGCTGCAATGATGCAGCGTGATACGCGACAAAACGTGGAACGATACAGACTGAAACAGAAAAACCGTCTATTTAGGGACAAGACGCGCCGCCTGGAAGAGGTGGAATGCCAAAAGATGGAGTTGCTGTACTGTTCTCAAGAAACGCAGAAGTTGTATCAGAAGCTCAACGCATCCCGCAAAGGTTTAATGCTGCGAGCTGAATTGTGTTATGATCGGGATGGGAGCATCTTGACGGACGGACGCGAGGTGATCGAAAGGTGGAAGCAGCACTACGATGAACACCAGAATTGCGCATAGGTCACCGGCATAGAAGGTCAGGACAGCGAAGGTGATGGATACGTCAGCACTGCTGACAGTAGAAATCAACCAGCTCCACCGATGGGGAAAGTGAAGGATGTCTTTAATAGCTCAAGAACAACGAGGCTATTGGCAAGGATGGTAACGGAACTGATAGGCAGAATGAGCGCGACAGGGCCCGTCTATGAAGCAATGTCACGATAGACGGGGATTCTTTCGAGGTAGTTGACGATCTCGTCTAACTCAGATTTTCGCTGACGACCGACAACAATGTTAACCCGTCTACGGGCAGCTTTATTTTTTACCGCAATAAAAATATTCAAACCTTGATAACTTTTTTGTTTCTCGATATTTTTGTACCATTTTTTCACAAGTTCTCAAAAAATTCTTCTAGCTTAGGAAACTATATCGATAACTGTCATTGGTGGTCTGGTTTTCAAGATATTCCGATGTTCCTAGTGGGACCGACATTCTCCATACAAAATGTCTTTGGCGGAAATTTTGTTTTACGTCAATTTATCAAAAAAATAAAATGTGGGCTACAGAAAACTGGGTGATAAGGAGCCACTTTGAAAAAATAATACAAATCGGTTAAGTATTCTAGGAGATATTTGAAAATTACGATATTATGTTTTTTGAAGTTTTTAAGATCTTTATTTGGCCAACGTGGACAGCTATGGACAGTAATGACTCAAAGACGGCTGCACCAAATTGCTTCATTTTTTCACAACAAATTCTCATTGATGTACTGTTCCGAAGAGTAAATATCTGAATGTGTAGCCTGAGATATTTACGTGGATTATAGCTACGCGTCGGTCCCCCAAGGAATTCCGGAATATCTCAGGATCTAGTTGACCAATGAAAAATAGATTCTTAAACTAGAAGAGTTTCTTGAGAACTTGTGAAATAATGGTGCAAAAATATCGAGAAACAAGAAAGTTATCGAGGTTTGAATATTTTCATTGCGGTATAATATGAAGCTGCCGGTAGAGGGGTTAATCGTGAAATACGAAGGCGCATCATCTGTGGAAGTCGTGCCTACTATGGGCTCCAGAAGAAACTGCGTTCAAGAAAGATTCACCCCGCACCAAATGCACGTTGTACAAAACGCTCATTAGACCGGTAGTACTCTGCGGGCATGAAACGTAGACTATGCTCGCAAGCTCTTGGGGGTTTTCGAACGCCGGATGCTTATGAAAGTATCAACAATGAAAATCTTGAAGGACTTCCTAGTGAAATCTGTGAAAGAATTACTGAAAAAAATTCTTAACAAATCTTGGAGTAATGCCTGAAGCACATTTTGAACAAATGATTGAATAAACTGATTATGAAAATCCTGGAAATGTTGGAAATGCTAAAATCTTTTTTTTTTTCAATTCTATTTAAAAATGGTAAAATCTTAAAGGGGGTCGCATCTCTGAAAAAATTGAGAACCACTGATGGTTGGTTTTCCGCGAGTACAGTTGCACTGGACGCCGATATTCACAGAAACGGCTTCTTCGGATGGTACAAGCCGAGCTCCCACCTAGCACTCACTCGTGTCGAGGATCTGGACCTTGACGGGTGCACTGGCGCAAATGTGGTTCGTGTTGGGGTAGGTTCAAAACAGGTAGAATACAAGCAGGATTCTACCAGCATGATGCTATTGATTTCTAGTTGTGTTAAATGGTGATTTATGTATGATTTTTTTTTTAATGAAGGTGGTAGAATTGACCTTGGAGCTATTTAACTATATTGAAATAGTTCCGTCCGAGTTAAGATGCTCTGCTTCGGCAGATATTGTCTTTTATATTTATTCAAACAAATTTCAAAGAAATTTAACAATTTTGTATAATAAACTAATTAGTATTTAGCACGTACTTCAATTGTAATTTTAGGAGTTATGTCATGTCAAAGACAGATTTCGACCGACTATTACATACGTTTTAGAATTATTACTAATCATGTATGTTAGTAAAAATTCATACATCTCAAAATATTCAGACGTTATACATGAGAAGAGCATTTCGTCAACACATCACGTTGGAGTTGCACGTGCCCGACCAGTACACACAACATACGGAATCTACGTACACGCCCTAGAACGCAGGTCAGTCATCCACCGGGCCGGATTTGTTGTATACAACTGACTCTAAAGTTGCAATTAAATGCTAATTACCTACTCTGTATTATACATATTTTTTTTTCAATCCTAAGCCTATTCCCCTCGGCCCAGACTTTGTCCGCGAGTGATGTATGAGCATAAACTGCACACTACTTGGAAGTGGGTTTCTCTTCGGACTTCAGTTCAGGCTCCGTTCCGTTGAGGTTTTCCTTTAATTAGACGCGAATTAATGAGGCTGACCGGTTCACCTGAGTTGCTACCTGCTGTAACACTGTAATGAGAATCGCGAAGTGGTCGAGACTGTTTCCTATAGTGTGAGATGCAATTTTACTGTAAAAGGGTCTCTAAACTGCGGAACTAATTCTCGAAGGAGGAAGTCTTCCTACATGTGGTGTAATTTATATTCGTACACAACCTAGGTAGAACGATACGAGGGGCGTTGATTACCCTCAACATAACCTTGGGATTGCAAAGTTGCGGAATTCTCCTGATCTTAAACTATCTCTCAATCCTTCTGATAGGAAACCAAAACTCAAACCGGTTTCGTTCGTAACGGTCAATGACGTGCCAAAACTAATAATTTTCTTAATCGCGAGATCGTCGATGGGTGGTACGATTCTATAAATATCCGCAGGTCACAGTCCTCTAACTTCGAACGAATGGTAAGTATGCGAAAAGAGAAACAGTCATCGGAATACTCATGTTTACGAATTGGACGAAAATATGTGGTTTGAATATGGAATTGACTTGTTCGAAATTGTTTGTTTGGAAATTGGAAAACGTACGTTTTAAAATGAATGCATTGACCTGAGAGTTTTGGCTGCACTCAGAACGTTCAGCAGAATTGTGTTCCAATTTACTGTAGAACTTTTAGAATCATGAGCCCATTAGCATCTTGGTTCGAATTTATTGCATTTTTTTCGCTTAGTGTCGTTTTACTGCGTTAGTTAAGTGTCCATTGGAAAACATAGTTTGTCTCAATGGTTATATTATTAGAGTGACCCTCAGAGTTTTAACTTTTTCCATCAATCAATAGGTTTCTCCATAACAACTGTGGAGAAGCTGAGGGTTCTTTGGTCCTCGGTCCTTGGTTTCCTCTCCCGATAACCGTAAGGACGTGGCCGGCGTCATTGTTGATCATTTAATGTTGAGCTTTCAAATTGTTCCCATTGAGAATGATTCTTATTCATTTTAAAATTACTTCCCAACTGGAACAAAGGTTTATTTCAATTTGAAAATTCCCATTCTAAAAGTGTCCGTTCCATTAATTGACCGTTTTGTTCGAAAATCTTGGGAGTGTTTTTCTACATTTTTAAGTAATAAATGCTTCAAACTATTTAACTGCAACAACTCCATATGTGTAACGCCAAACCTGACTTTCGCGAATCTAATTACCCCAAAGGTTGCTGCACCCGAAGAGGTTGGCGCACCTGATTGCCTTGGTCGAAAACCCGATCGATTTGCTAGCTTGCGTAATCCATTAACGAGCAATTGACGATTTGCTAGATCTACTAGTAACGCAGCGGCAGCTCCTTCATCTATCTACGCACCAATAGTGCGCGCTGTCAACCGGTTTTCGGACACCGCCAGTTCTACACCATCGACGTCAACTCGTTCCACCGAGACACTTGAGACTGTAGTTTAGGGACCACTAGAGTAAAAAAGATCTAAAATTGCAGCTCGTGCCCCACTTCCTACCGACGAGTCACTCAGCTGACGCACGTCCCCAAGCTCTTGACCGCAACGTGTCCCCATTGCAATATCTACTGATTCTATAGGGTAGGTGTACCAATTATGGATGCAATGTGTCAACAGTATGGATAACAATAAGATTAAAGCCGGGTTTCTGAAACATAAATTTTAAGTTTGAAGTCTTGCAAACGCAATGAAAAGTTTTAGTATGAAATTGACTTGAATCTTCTTTAATTTGTGTTCAAAATCGTTGTGTTTGTACCATCTATGAAAACAGTGTTCCTGGCATTCGCCGTTATATTCTATTTTTGTTCCCACTATTGCCATAATTGGTACATCAACCATACACCTACAAACACCTGAACAGCTCTCTCACGTCTCGTTTGTCTCTCTTTCCTCTTATCTTGCAGAATCTCCTGCCTCACCGAGATTATTGCACGCAGGCTGGTACCTGAGCAGACAACTATTATCATCGGGAGTTCTCGGCTAACATCCAGAAAGGAGGCAGATAACCAGCGGACCACGACGACCAAGTGTTTCAGTATTCGACACTTCCGAGCGGAGAATGAGTCGCGAGTTGATCGCGGCGACGTTGACTGAAATCGTGGTGTGATCGCTTAACAAAACCCGGGAAAAGTGGAATTTGAAAATCAGTTTTCAAGCAGAAATATAAAGTGAGTGTTGGGCATAAGAAGAAGAAAAAGTGCGAATTATCTAAATTCGTGGGAGCAAGAAGAAAAAAGCTCGGGAATAGTCATTCTGTACAAGTGGATAAGTGTTGGTGTAGTTGTTATCTGTTGTAATCCAGCTAAAAGAAGGGAGAAGTAGTGTAATTAGCGGCTAGGGGATATATTCCCAATCAATCATTCATACCATTCATACCAGTTCGTGAAACATTGTCAACATTAGTTCGTCCAAAATGTTCATCGAGGAGGATGCTCAGTAAGTAACGTCCGGGTCTTGGCCGGATGTTGTCTGTTTTCTAATACGAGTGATTTTTGTTTCGTATTATATTGCATGCGTTAACAACACTAACATTTTGTTGTTTGGTGATGGAACTAATCTTCAACCTTCATAATAGATTTATTAGCATCCATCTCTTTTTTCATTATCGTTTGGAATTCCACTTGGAATTTCTCCTATAGAACTGTGCTTAGAAACTCGTTTCGTTAAAAAAAAATCCACTATTTTCGCTGACATTCGCTTCGTACCTTAAATTTTCATCTCTACATTTCCCCATTCAGCAGTTTTACTTTTCTCCCGAAAATTGCTCAACAGGAAATCGAGGATTATGGAAACCATTTTAGAATGTGCACATTTGGTATATTTGTTCCTCGATGTATTAGGTGCATGTTGAACGTATACTGCAGTGATACAATATCAACGAACAAGAATATCAATATTTTAGAAGCGTTCACATTTGTCTAAACTCTTTCAATAAGTAATTCCCGATTTATTACTTTATCATTGCTAGCTTATAGTTTCATTTGGATTATACTTCCGTTACAATGTTTTGGTGATAAACTTTGTTCAGTCAGATTTGATTATCTCCGATAAAGAGAGATCTTGCCCCACGTGGTTCTTATCTGAAACGTATTGAGTGCTCTCCCATATGGTTTGTCCAGTCGTATTTGAAGCAAACCTCATTTTTGCGGAATTGTTATGAGGTATTCTCTTATAATATAGTCCGCCCATTTTACCCTTCCGCTATAAGCAGCTCTCTGGATACTGGATTTATCTTTTTTTTTGTTTTTTACAAGGGAGAAATCTGCAAACAGATCCCCTGAGAAGGTAACTCAGGGAATGCGGGGATGACGCACCAACGACGACCCGCTAAAACCAGCTCATGCACTGTACTTGAGCAATTCTTTTAGATTTGCTCAAGTGGTGTTCAGTGCATCGACATTACCTCGGCTTCGGGAGACCCTTATCTCCCCGGAACCACTTAACGGTATTTCTTCGGGGAGGGGCCAGTGCATATAGCACAACACGTGTAGCAGAAGTAGCCTAGGCAAACTGCTTCTTCTAGCCGACATTAACAATGTTACAAGGGACCAGCATCGGCAGGGCTAATCCTCTGCAGCCAACTCTTGGTCGGCGCGCCATAGGCGCTGCAATTTTAAAATAAAGTGAGTGACAGTCGTAGTTCCTGTATTCCAGCACTCGGCATCCGCACACATTGTCGGGGATGTATCCCCACCGCATGTAGCGAGCATGCGACCTCTCACAACAATGAAACGGGGGCAATCGAACACGACATGCTCCGCTGTTTCCTCCACTCCAGTACAATTGGGGCACGCAGGAGATTCTGAGTGCCCGAACCAATGCAGGTACTGTCTCTACCCAAGTAACATTTTAAGGTGAACAACAGTTCATTCAGTAGGAATATGCAGGGGACTGATTTGTTCATCTCTTATTCGGTAAAAATGTTTGTTGGGTAGCATCCATGTCCTGTCAAAAACTGCGTCAGGTGAAAGTTTACTTCCCCATGGTTTCTTCCATACCAATCTGAACCATTTGGTATTAACCGATGGGTCCATCTACCCTTAGTGGAGTTATCCCCATTCCTGATGATGAGCCTGATGGGCGTCATCCCGGCTATGATGCGCACGGCCTCTTTAGATACCGTCCGGTATGCACTTGCTACTCTTAAGCACATTATCCTGTACGTGCTTTCCACCCGCTTTAGGTTTCTGCTCGTTCTAAGTTCATCTAAAGCTTGCAATCAGCTTATCTTGCAGCTATTTCGCATTCCATTGTACTTTTTGTATTTGAAATCCTGATTACTGTCAAGGGGTATGTCGCCCTTGCGTGACAAACCTTTTTTGCGTCATTCAGTTATTCACTGTAGTGCTACGTCCACTTTTCAACACTCATCATACTTTTCATCACTTATAATGCCGTAATCCTTTTCACAATAAATTGTGAGTTCGAAACATATTTTTTTGGTGGGCTGATTCTAGTTCTCAATAGAATCAACATGTTTTCTAAAAGTCATACAGCATTTTTCGTAGCAAAACGATTCGTTTTTGATACTCCGTGCTGCAACAGGACTACTCTGGGCGGTTAAATTGTTGTATTTTTACTAATCCCTTACTGCTTTCATACACAAGGACAGTGAATCAAATTGTCTTCAAACACAAACAGTAAGGCAAGTGCGCTCACATCCCATTATCCCAACTTTTGCGGATTAGGATACAATCAAAAGAAAAAAAAATCATGACAATCACAGGAGGCAACATTGTTGTAATCTTTTCAACTCGGGAATAATCAGTTATTCAAAACACAAAATTGAAATTGTTTTATGGATGCTGTTCTATAAAAAAAGTTCTCGAAAATTGCAATGCAAAGCCAAGGTAATCGCTGGGCACGCGGTGAGCGATCATTGTCATATTATGTTCAAGTGGGTTGACCACACCACGGAACAGAATTGTTGCACCAAGAATAAGGGAGGGCAATGTCTTTATTGCTGCGTGTTGTTGAATAATGAATGGATTAATTCTTTGGGCTAATTTCTGCATTAGCTTCTGATGAAATTCCTTGGAAAAAATCTTAAAAAAATATATACAGTGATACGAGCAGTAACAATTTTAATTCTCAAAATACTCATAGAGAAATATCTGTCCGTATTCTCTAAAAAAATCTCATAGAAACATTTATCTACTTAAAAGAATAAAAATAATTCAAACACGAATCAGGTCTTTTTTGGTTCTCGTTCGGTCTCTTCCTTGCTTCTGTTAGGACCCTTTTTGGTCTCTATTTTTAAGCATAAGGTCTCTAAGACTCTATGACACTACCCCGAACTCCAGTACCCCAAAGCCATTACCCTGAACGCCATTACCCCGAAAGCTAACTTGTCACCAAATATTATTTTCATACTAAGCTTTGTTTGGATTTGTCCTCTAATTTTGGAGAGATTCAAACAGCCACACTGAAATGCTCTGAAGAACAGTCTGAGGGTGAATTTATTATGAAAAGGATGCAGTAAAGTCTCCTTTTGGGCATTGCTACCTACTACCTTCTTTGTTTTAGATGTCGGTCTACTTACATTACGATCTTCCAAAATATTTTGTGGCAATGGATGATCACCCTGATAGTATCGCTGCAAATGTTGTTGTATGGATCCCACTTAAAGACCAACCTGATAGACAATCGTTCCGCTGTGGCATAAAAAACTAATATACTTGTACATGTTCGAAAAAATGCGGCTTCTGATCACCACTACAGTAAAAACTTTTCTTGGTTTGAGGAATCGTTCACCTGAATTTCGAAAATCACAAAAATGAGTTGTGTTTGATTCAAGACAATGAAGAAATGGTGATAGCAAAAAAGTGGTGAGCAGTTCCATAAAAGACCTGAATTTTTTAATACAAGTAGATAAAAAGGGAAATTTTTTGAATTAAATATAGCATGATTAACTTTAATGAATCCCTGTAGAATAAACCGATTTCAAAAAACTTTACTTTTCAATATGATAATAACGAAACTCGAAAGAACAGCCCATTTAAGAAAGACGGGCAAATTTCTGGTAAAATGCTTGCAGCTATGACGAGTATAGCAAATGGCACAACCTATATTCATGAGAGAGAAACATTTTTGTTACAAACAAAATTGAAATTTGAAAACCGAGGAGTCTTATTTTCGGTAGGAACGCAGCTGTTCAGCATGAACATATTGCAGGTTAAGGGTTCCAATTCCACCGGTGGCGAAGGACATTGATTGCATTTAAAGTTTCCTTGGCTTCCCTGGGTACAGAGTCACATGTACAAGAATGGTTAACTGACGTGAAAAGCTCTCAGTCAATTAGAGGCATATTTTAATAAAAGTCCATTCACAAATTTCATTACACTAAAGGGGGTGGGTAGTTGTCCTCAAAATGTTACAGCTCATAAAAAAATTGTAGAATTTCCGTACAAAAAGTGTTACAAGAGGTTGGCTGCCGTTCTACGCATATTTGTCCCGCTGTCCATAAGGTTGACATAGAACATGAATTTAACCCAAGATCGGTCGCATACGTGTACTGAGTACACGCACCTTGAAAACAGCTCGCTGTTCATACACTGCTCGAGCGAGGTGGCGCTGGTGATGGCTGAATGCGCGACCGCTCTTGAGTTAACTCAACGATTAGCCAAAGATCTGCACAGCATTTCAACTGAACCCATCATTAAGTTTAATCAGGTATAGAAGGAAGCCTATGTAGTTTTTCAACAGATTGGACTGGAATCCAATCTTCTCGATAAGGTAACAAGAATATCAGGAGGCATCGTCTAGGATTTTTTACGTGTAGGTATTTGAATATTGACTGACACATTTGGAGGATTTCAAATATTCCTCATGGGATTGTTGCTTAACCAGTGAGATTTCCCTCGAGAACAAACTCATTAGAAATCTGCCTTAAAAATCTCATGCTTTAGTTTTTCGAGCGAAATCAATCCATCACACTAAAGCCGTCAAAAATAATTTAATCGTAAAACCTGGTAAAATCTCGTGAAAACCGAATGTTGTTTACGTTAGAAAAGATTATATTTTTCGTGGGATGCCCATCTGGCATTCCCATTCGGGTGAAGAACTAGCCATATGTTAATGTGCTAAAATTCACCTTAATAAAGAAACAAAAAAAAAAAGAAGAAAAGATTACTTTAATTCTACCATACTAACAAGAAATCAGTTTTTGACTGCTGAGTTGCGTGATTGAGAACTCACGCATGAACAATTTCAAGTGTGAGTTATGAGAATTTGAGTTTCTCACAACACTGACTGCGACTAGTTGTTACATAACTACTCTCATGTGTCACGCTCCTCAATCAAATCGTAGGATTCCACGAGACATTCAAATGGTGTTTGTTAATTTATTTCGAAAATATGTTCGATCGACTCTTTTGCGAAAAAGTGAATGTCTATTCTGAAATCAAACTATTTTTTTTTTTAAATTCGCTGAAGAACAATTCGAGGCATTAAAGGGTTGACAATCTGGACTTCAATTATTGCGCACTTGATTACCGTACAAAGGTAAACATTGCAGGCGTCCCCAGTCCAGTTCAAGTACTCGATACGCTATTACTCAACCATGTGTGGTGACCCACCTAAACGGTCAACAATTTCGATTCACGTTCGATATCAAACTCCGATCCCACTTGAGATTGAGAAGCGAATCGCTTGGAATTACACGTGCTTCACGGCCTCCGGTGGCTTATCTTATCGCACGCTACTATTTAGTCGGGTTCGATATAGTTGTGTGATTCCGTCTGTCAAAGTCCATTTCGCTCCCTGTATGTAATATTCTTTGAAGAGCTGAAAGAATGCTTCGTAAACAAGATTTCAACGAGTCCATCAGCTCCATATCAGTTTGAGAAAAGTGGTGCAATTCCGTTGCACCCGAGTTACTTTGGACTTTCATTTTTTTCTCTGTTGCTTTAGGGTCCGGTACTCACTGATAAACCGCATCAATTTATGAGTGGATCAGTTTAACCGCTGTGCGTTTAGCGGAGTATGGGGCTAGTGTGTTATAGGGACAATTAGACCACCCCTACTTGTTACAACAACGAATAATCTCGCGTAACTTTTCAAAAGGACTTATGTAACAATGAGAAGTTCTCTCCTCTCTAACTCTCTTTCGATTATAACAGTGCAATACTGAAGATTTTGGTAAGTTTTTTCACTATATATCGAAAGATATTGTCTAACGTTTCGTACAAAAACACAATAAGAGGTTAATGTGGCTCAGATATTGACTAAAGAGAAAATTAACAAAGAGAGCCTCTCAATGTTAAATAGCTCCTTTTGAAAAGAAAAGTTACGCGAAAAATGTTTTTCACGATTTGTTTTCTTATCAAGGCTGGTAGCAGGTCTATTCCTGCTATTCCTGAGACTGAAACAGGCAGCCCTCCAGACAATTATGATTTGTTCGATAGTTTTTAATGTTTTTCTTCAGCATTTTCCTGACAACTTCCTTGAAGAATTCCTATAGAAATCCTTGAACAAAAGCTTTGAACAAATTCATTGAGAATTTCTCCTGGTGATCTCCGAAGAAATTCTCGAGTAAAACTCAGAAAATAAGCGTTGGAACATATTTTTCTTAGAGATCTTAACCCTTCATTAGGGTTTTTTTTGCCTACTGTTAACGAGATTTTTATCCCTGGGCTAGTTCATCTCGGGACCAACGGCTTTACTTCCCTTCTGAAGGAAGCCGTTACTGAAATTTTCAAGTGACTTTCTCGGGGATGGGATTCGATTCCAGGTGAGAGGCGTTTGTTCTAACCACTACACCAGGTCCCTCTCCCTTGGCTTATTTTACATGGAGTAAATTGCTGTAAAAAATTCTAGAAATCTCTGTAGTTATTTTTGAATATATTCTATTTTTTTACTGGTGTTCAATTCATGATGAAGACCTGAATGGAAATCTTGGGAAAGAAAGAATCACTAGATCAATTGCTGAATTGCTATTAAGGTCTTCCCTGAAGAATTCATGGAAGAATCTCGGAAGAAGTCCTTGGATGATCCAATGGAGTAATTTTTGGAAGTATCAAAAGAGTAATTAAGTGAAGTAATTTTCATTTTAAATGATACAGTGCTCATGGAAGTTAAAAAAAACTAACATTATTATGGTGGCACATTTGCCCCATATTCCACTAGACTTCACGTTTGTGGTCATCGAACCGGGCGCTCGTCGGTGCATTGATCAAATAAAACGATCAAACGTGAGTTCCATTCATTCTGTTGATTGCAACTTTATCGGCGCAGCTAGAGGTAATCTCTCTCTGATCGATGCGATGCAGTGTTGATATTTATACGCTCCGTTTATGTAACCATGTGTTGATCCGATTTTGCAGTAAGTAAGGAACCATAAAACAATCGCAAAACGAGCAAATCTTTTGCGCCTAGGTCGCGGGGTATTAAGCTTCCAGATATTTGATAAACAACGCTGGATACTTTGTGCACCGTCTCCGGGCTTTACCACCTTGGTTGGATCTTATCTGACCATTCTCGCTGGTATACATGCAGCGAGAGATAAGATAGTTGTATCCGCAAAACGCTGCCTTACCACCGACTGGAAAGCACACTGATTGAAGGTTTATCGAAAATCGAACGCTGGCTACCACCGGTACCCTTACCTGAGCTAGGTCGTCGGCCAGCGGAGTTCAGTTCTAGACTTGACTTGCTCCGGTTAAGTAAAGTTTCTTGAACCGTTCTAACCTCGTGGTGCGACGCGTATCGGTGTTCTGGTCTCTGCGTGCAGAATTTGTCTCTTTGCTTCTGACGGTTCGACGATGGGCAACGACAAGTAAGCATCTGTTCTCAAGAGGGGTGGAAGAAAGGAGTTCAGGAGATCACGGCGAAAAAAGTAGTTTTTGAAAGTAGTGCATTTGTTTGGTGAAAAACGTGAACCAGTTTGAATGGGCATCTATGCACATTAGGGCGATTCAAATTTTGAAAATGTTTGAAAATACAATATTCCATATGCTCCTTTATTATCCTTACCATAGAATTAGTGTTCTGTGAAATTTTCAGCTTTCAAAGGTTAACTAAAGGTGGCCCAAAGACAGTGGAGGTTTATATGGAAATTACTATGGAGAAATTTTGAGATATGTTCCAAACACGCTAGTCCTGTAATGTAAGTACAAACTATCCCATAGTAAAAACTCATTCTTCAAACCGTAATAAAGGAATTTGTAGAAGAGAGAACTTCAATTCGACGGATAGCAGAATAGATCTCGCGCTTATTATCATACAGGCGTATCTGCAGTGATCGATTTCTCTTCGTCGATTTTCTCTCTAAACTAGTATACAGAGTTCAATCGATTTTGGTTACATTTAACGATGCAACATGATGAAGAACGAGGAGTTCTTACTACTGAATTGAAAATAATAGTCGAAAACATTCTCCCAGTCAAGTAATTAACTAAAGAGAAAATCGATGAAGAGAAATCGATCATTGCAGTTACGCCCTTATGATACTGAACGCGAGAGATATTCAAGAGTTTGTTTGTTATTATTTAGCTTAATATGGGATTATAGCCCTGCAAATATGTACAAAAATCTCAAACAAAATTAGCTCAAAAAAGATTTGTTTCTTTGGTAACATCCTTCATTAAGGTTTGAAGAATGAGTTTTCAATATGGGATGATAAGTTTCTACTTACATTACAGTAATATCGTGTTTGGAACATTTCCCAAAATTTTCTCCATAGTAATTTCCATATAAACCTGCATTGTCCTTGGGTCACCTTTAAATCTCCACCTAGAAAGCTGAAAATTTAACAGAACACTATTTTTATAGAAAGGGTGATAAGGAGCATATGAGAGATTGGATTTTCAAACACTTTTAAAATTTGAATTGCCCTAATGCACATAGAGAATAGGTTATGGTGAAGTCAGTGTCCTTTTGATGTATCTAGTGGCAAAATTATGGAACATTTGTAGAGAAAAGTGGTTTGTGATTGTGAAATAACTTTAAATTATAGCACCTCTCATACATCACTATGCTAAAAATATTAGAAAGAACCTCATGGAATCAGTGTAAATACTATTAAGGATGGGTTTCAGGATGGAACATCCCCCTACTGTTCCTGTTATGATTTTCAATCTTGGAATCTTCACTGACCTTTAAGTTTCTATCGTGAACATGACGTGTTTTGTTTGAATTTTGAATATTTCTTTCCTGAATTCTTCTAAGTTTATGTTTGTCAATTCCTGGTATATTGACAGTAACACTCAAATTTCTGGCTGATTTTTGAAGTTTCTGTCATTAGAAATAAAAATGATAGTCCCTCCTGAGATTTTTTAAAAGAATTATGCTCAGGCTCGTGTCACAATTTATCCCAGGAGATTTTCTTGAATTCCGTCCTGGACTGGAGTTTATAATAATCCAGGGTTTTATAAAAATTCTACTCACGCTGAGAATATCCTATTGTGATTTAAGAAATTCTTACTCAGGGTTCGCAGAGAATATGAAAAGGATTTTGCGAGAACCGTGCGCATGGTTCTTAACGATTGTATCTAAAATTTCGTCAGAATCACGCTGAAGATATTTTTGTTTTGTTTTGAATAATACGAATTTAGCATAGAATCATAACAGACCCGCCCAATAATGAGCCAGGTTCGATAGTATTCAGCCATGTCCAAGTTATCCGTGACAAATATGCGTTTAAGAATCCTGTCAAAGATATGTGAAACGCCTAATTTAGTCTTCAAAGAGCATCCTTCTAGTCTTGGCTTCAAACAAGCATGCTTAGAATGAATCCCAATAAGCAGGATCGTTTTGAACACCTGTTTTTTCAATATCAGTGAGCGTTATCTGCCTAGGGATTGAATCCTTGTAGAATTGTCATTAACTAAAAAAGACTAATAAGTAGATTTTTTTATCAATTTTATGTGGGATTTTTACAGTTATTGTTGTCTATTATTATTACGAGAAGATGGCAAAGAGAGATATTTCTACGTAAAATCAATAAATTATAAATTATAATAATCACTCTATAACTACTGCTAACTTGGAAATATTGAAGTAACTTCTAGCATCTGATAATCAGAGCTGGTAGCAGGTCTCTTTAGACTTCATATTATGAAACAACTTATATTACATTTTTCTAAATTACAATAAAAAATTGTAATTGACCTTCAAAATGAGTCTATCTTGTAAAATTATGTCCAATGTGACTGAAAATTCTCGAACAAGATTAAGTCCAATGCGACGGAAAATTACGTACGTCATTCTACTTGCTTTAATATGTCGGACACATATCACGTAAATTTACATGTTTTTTTTTTCTAAGCGTGTTGTTCTTTATTTTTAAGCAAGTCCTAAATATTCTCTATTTTTAATGGCAGGTCTATAAAGTATCTTTTTCAACCAACATAGTCTCTGATTTTTCTTTCTTGCTTATTCTGCTTGCAGTGAGTTCAGATGCAAAATTCTACAGGCTCCTGAAAAACCTTCAGAGACTTGAAATAACACTTCTATTCAAAAGTTTTTTCAAGAATTTCGTCTCAGATTTCTTGAGGACAAACATCTTAGTGATTCATTCAAAATTCCATCTAGAGTACATTCAGGGACTCCCACTCCAGTTTTTTTTTCTAGCGATTCCTCATCACCTTCTCCAAGAAATTCATCCAGCGATTTTATGACGGTTGCTTAGAGGAATTTGTACAGAATTTGCTGCTGAAAATTCTTAAGCATTCCAAAACTACTACCTTAGTAATTTCCTTCGGATATTTCCCCTAAGCATGCATCCCAATTCTCCAGTTGTTACTTTAGGGAATCTTTCGTAGATTCAGAATTTCTTTCGAGAAAATCCACAAAGGTTTATTCCACAAGAGTCCAGAAGTTTTTTCAGAATTCTTCTTTCATCCTTAGTGGCCTTAGTGGCTTCAATAAGATTCGTTAGAGGAGAATTTTCTTTAGAAATAACTGAGATTTTTTTTCAAAAATGTCTTATAATTTTAGAAAAAAATGAAGACATTCTTAAAAGAACTCTTGGAAGACGGCTTGGAAAAAATCTTTGAAGAATTCTTTCTTCTCAGAGAAGTACTAGAAATTTCTGAAGAAATCCTAATAGGAATCTCTGGAGTAATTCCTGAAGGTAACCTTAGTGAAATACACTAAGAACCCGATTTTGTCAGCCCTTCGATGATTTTTAGGCTGACAAAATGGGGAACCTGACAAAATCGGGTCACTTTTTTTGTTTCTGTTTTTCAAATTTTGACGTGTTAATATTTGCTAATGAACCGCGTTTACAACCTACAAAGACTTTTAAGGGAGCGAGGGACATGGGCGTAGTCAGGTTGGTGAAGGTGAAGGTGAAGAACTAGACATCTCCAGATTGGTTCTCCAGATTTATGCTCTTGAAAATTGGCTTCGATTCATCGTCACCTTGGAAAAATTCTGAAGATTCGATTCGTAGTGATCCTTTTAATTGGCAATTTTGCTCTGGCCCTTATAACAACCAAAATCAATCTGAATCCTACTTCTTCTTCTTTCTGGCATTACGTCGCCACTGGGACAGAGTCTGCTTCTCAGCTTAATGTTCTTATGAGCACTTCAACAGTTATTCACTGAGAGCTTACTATTCTGAATCCTACATGACCATTGAATTATCTTTAATGTACCTGGAACTATTAATAAAATTATTATATGAATATTTTTGAAAACAGTTTCATCAGGATTCCATAGAATGATTTTTAAAGTAATATTTAGAGAAATTCTTGGAGGAATTCATGAATGAACCTACAAACCTATTTTCTTTTTTATGAACTCGGCTGTGTTTTTCAATTTTAACCAAAAATTGTCAGGTTGCTAAGTAACGAAGCATGATTTACTGATACTCGAGATCTTATGAAATTCGTTTGTCTACTACTCGGCTGTGCATATCTCCATTGCGAGCTGTTGGTAAAACCCTTCCAACATTGGCAAGATTTTTTGAAAAATCCTGATTGTTTGGTAGACTCTATAAGTTTTATAATATATCATGACGTAATTAGTGTATAAATACGAGTGCTGGAGACAATTCTTGATGATTTCAAACACAAGAATAATTCCCGTAGTTAAATTGTTCTATCGTACAGAGGGCAGGAGGCATTGCCATTGCCCCCTCTGGCTACGCCCATGCGTGCATGACATCGAACATCATCATCATTAATTAATATTAATGTGAACGTGGTAAAACATGACGAAGACAATTTTTAATAAATTCAAAATAGGTTGACAAAATCGGGTCCAAAAGCTGGCAAAATCTGGGGTAGACAAAATCGGGTCAGTACTGTATTTGAAATCTATATGAAATCCTGAAAGACATTTGAATTTTAGAATATGTTGTAAACGGGAATTGTGGTCTATAGAAATCATTGTAATAATTAGCACCCCCTTGACAAATTTTTGAAAAAAAATCTAGAGGAATCATCAAAGAATCCTTGGAGAAATTTATGGTGATCTATAAGGCAATTTCTATAGCTATCTTTGGTAAAATCCAGGTTAAATTCTTGAGGTATCAAAAACCAAAAGTTATGGAGGAATTCCTTTGGAAAATTCTTAGAGGAATTCCATGGGAAGTAACTATGAACAATCAAACCAACCTCTTAGCTCCTATTAGTTTCCGTTTTGTTTTCTCGGTTCCTGTTAGAGACCAGGTCTTTTTATGGTTCGTTGCCCGTTTTTTAGACAAGAGGTCTCTTAGCTCCTATTTCCAAGTCACTCAGTCGCAGGTAACCCTGAAAAGTGACAAAAAAAAACATGTTATCATTTGAGAAGATTTGAGTACCTTTTACCTTATAATTCCGCCGTAACTGCTTATCTTTGACAGATACGCGTATTTCGACTACCACTTGTAACCTTCTTCAGGGTTAGGCATTCGTATCCACTACTGACTGACCATATTTTCCGGAACCAGCTTTACGGAAATGGACATATTTCTGAAGATTTCCAACAAATCTCAAAGCATCCTCCGGCATTCAACTTCCAATTAGTTCTGGTTTCTAGGAAAATTGTAAACATCTATACAACTTTACACCTTACAAAAATAGATGCGACAGAAAAAAGTGATTTGGACATGACCTCGTAAAATCTGGAACATCTCCGGTTTCCAGGAGCTAATATGCATGACCAAACAATTTACTGAAACTAGACCAAATTTGTCTCCGAGGGCTTCCGGATGCATCCGAATTCATTCATTTTTATAAAGTTATAAGCATTTGAAATTAGGAAAAATTTTGCCTATCTCAATAATTTTGCCGATCCCCTGTACTTCTCCCGTAATCCACCAAATATCATTCAAGGAAGGGAAAATCCCCTCAACAAGAATCCTTGGCAATTCCCATATCGGCCTTATCCTTCCAATATTCAGCTCTGATGCACTTACGACTTACGACAGTATCGCTGAATCGGAGATGTCGCATTGAGAAAATGTGTCATCAACAATTCTCGAAAACATATGTTTTCGTTTTTAGGAACTGGGTCGGTGATCAACCCGTCAACACACCAACGTCAACGAATTGTAGTTCGGTCGAACCTGAATCGTGTTTGGGTTTAAACTGTGATTCAGAATGGGTTGCGCCAGTTACAACCTAGGTTCAAAAACTAATTCGACATTATTCAATCAGTCGTGAGTCAGAAAAGTAAACAAAATCGTTTATCAATCCTACGTGTTCCCCAGACCAAATTCTACACGTTTCACTCTGGACCAACTTGATTTTCATTTTTATAACCTTTAATTTTCGGAATTATAAAACGACGTAAGTAAGATTTTCAACCTTATCACTACTTTAAACGCTCCATTATATGGAGAGACAAAGTGGCGTAATCACGAGTCACAAATAAACACTACTTGAGTCAATCTTACACTGGTACAACAACGTCGTAAGTATTTGAACAAAACGATGTATCATTTTGTAATTTTTTGTGAGTTAATTACAGGAAATCAAGATTTTATGGATGCATGCTGCTTGCATGTAAAATTATAAGGATACACGTGAAAAAAAGATGTAATGTAGATTCATTTTAACATATTTTTACAAATAAAGTTTTAACTCTTTTCAATTACTTTTTTCCAAACCATGTGAAAGTTACTTACGTCGATTTGAAAAAGTAATCGAGATTCCTTCTGCTATCCTACACTACCCACCGAAAGTATGGAATCGTTGCAATAAAGAGTAATGCTACTTAAAAGTTTGAGCAATGCTCAACAATCAGGAAAAATGAAAAATATGTATGATAGTTATGTAATTTAAAAGCTGTTATCAAAAATTTTATTGATCTAGCATTACAAAATGTCGAAATAAAATACGTTTAGGGCGATGCTAAACTTTTCAAAGTGCTGTAAAATTCATTAGTAATCGTTTCTGTACGTTATTCCATATTGAGGATGGGTAGTGTATGATACGATAAAAATGGATGTGTCCAGAAATAGCAACATGCATGCTTATGGTATGTTTCGTAGTAGAGTGTTTTTGCCCTTGCTACACGATATAAAAATGCAAAATGATTTGCCGTGAGAGTTACAAAACAATCGTTCTCTTACAACTTTCTATAGAAATAAAGTTTCTAAGTTCATAAGCATGTTAAAAATCATGGTCTGACGATCTGAGCTTTTAATCTGTCTTACGTTAAATTGGGGGGAAACAAATATTTTGAGTGGTTCAAGCGGTATCAATATCTAACTTCTTCCATCCGTAGCTATGTTTGCCACCATCAAACGCATACGAAAATCCAATATTTGTCTAGCTTTTACCCATCGCACGTTGCATGTTTGATATAACTTTCTTTTTTCTCCTTATTCCAGAGCAGCGTTCCGCAAAATCCCGCTAATATCTCCCATTTCTCTTCCCAACAGCATGGAAAGCTTCTGGGTGCAGACGGCGATCGGAGCGATCAAAATCATCGCCATGGTGTACGACATCATCACGTTCCCGGTATACCTGGTGCTGCAGCGGCCCTGGAAGCGAAGAGCCCTCGCCAAACGACAGAAGGTAAGGCGAAAACATCCCCAGAATCTCCTCCTCCTGGTAGGGGTGGGGTAGAAGCTCACGTGAGGAATATTGCACGTCCCCTTGCAAATCATCCGCGTGCGGTGCGGAGGGTTAATGCCAAACCAAGTCTGAATTTAACGGTGGTGATTAACTGATAGCGACCGGTGAAAATTGCACAGTTCGATGCTTTTCGATAAACACAGTGACGCAGTTTGCGCACCCCGGTTGATTAGCTATTCTTAGTATTGATGCGTTGTTTGTGAAAGTGACACTGCCGGTTATGTAAAATCAGCTGATAAGAACGCAGCAACAGGATAAATTAAGGGGGACCAATTTGCTACCGGAGGGTAAAACGATAAATCTTTTTTTTTGGAGCTTATATTGTGGGGATTATTACATTTTAAGTCGAGAATGCTTGGTTTTGTTCCTTGAAATTATCGCTAGATTTGCAATATACATCAAATAGAAGAGGGTTTAACGTGGTTTTAAAATATGTCTCACAACAACAACAACAATCGGCCGGTAATCGCTTTTGTGTTGTTATTGATAGGGAATTTCTTGTGAGGGGGTTTCTTTACCCGAGTCGCGAATAACTGCTAATTTGTACTCCTGGCAGCCGCTTATGAATAGATGTGATAATCCATACACATTAGGTTGAACTGGCATACCTATTAGCATGTACTTGATATACTTGCAGTTCGTTAACTTGATGTAGATTTTTGAAAGCATCACATGCTGTTAGTGTGGCAAAGGTTTCTTCCTTTAAGCCAAAAGCTAGCAACAGGAATGAAACTTCCCCTAAGTCTTTCCTCTGTTTTGTTGAAGATAATGGGAAATGTAACACATGACTTTATTATGTCAATAAGATTATCAAGGTTTCTTCTTTGCTAATGTCAATACACAAATTATCTGAAACTACCTTATGCTATTAGTTCGCAAAGAGGCCAGTGCATATTGTTCTTTAAAATAAGTGTCCTTAGCATCCCTCAAGCATTTGACCAAATTTGTCCCCAATAGCTATACCTAAGCATGATTAGTGTAAATAACATCACGCCTCCTGTGAAAGGCTAACATTTGCTGGCAATTAAAGCGGTTTTCAATGCATATGCAACGTGACTTGTAAAGCTGAGTGACTAGTGACTAGTGAACGATAATAACTCACAAATGTTTAAGGAGTCGCTTGAACTCTACGGTGCAATCACCTACCGAGACAAACGAGATTGAGATTGCCATAGCAGTAGGTTTCTTCCTACATTATGCCAACGACCATTATGCCAAGCAACTATCATACCAAACGGAATTATTCTAAATGGTATTATGCCAAACATGGTAGACCCTAAGTATGAGCATTTTCTATGAATCTCCAAGATATCATTGATTATATTTGTAGATTCGAAGGCCTGCACTCATAAGAGTTTTTAGATTGCTGTAAGCAATCGCTGATCTTGAAATATAATAGGGCATATATTATTAAGCTTATTTTGGAATAAACCTTCTTTTTTTAACGTCAGATAGTTCACTGATAACGCTAGTAGATCTGAGAAAGCATATTTTCAAATCAATTCTTGGATAACGCTAGATATTTGTTGAACTCAAAACACGGTGTCCATCCAGTGTCTGCATATTTCAATATACAGTCAACAACGCCGATCCTCAGTAGGCTCCGTCATCGTTGAATTCTTCTTTGTGTGAATGTTTGTTTGACAATACATGCACGAATCTGGTAGAACGTGCATTCAGTTTTTCAATTACTTTTGCTACACTAATTCTCATCCACTACTGACATTCAAATTCAATTTCACTAGTGAAAAAAATCATTTCCGTCAGAATACCCCACAAAACATCCGCAAATTGCAAAAGTTGTATTTTTTTATTAAAAGACAATCATGATTCATCAACTGGAGGCATCACATTGCCGTTTTCTTACACCAGTAATATAAAATTCATTTGTAATTTTTTATATTCAATTTTCAATTTCAGTGCCTCTAGGTGAAACTGAATTTTGAAATGACACCAACAGTGGGTGAAACTGAATGTGTGCGTGTGTTGCACCCACTCTCTTTCTCATCGCATTCGCACTCGAAGTCAGATTGGCTTCTTGCTAGCGGAGTTTGTTTTTGTTCGTTTTCGCACTGATCGGGTATCATTCGGCTGAATTTTTACGACACTGTGTCCACCTATCCAGGGAAAGCAAGAAAATCCTGGGAATTCAAAATGATAGGGGAAAATATGTATATAAAACATTAGCATACCGTTTCGCTTCAATTTTTAGCACTATGGACGAAACTAAAACATTTTACAAGGGGGTGCACGACTGCCTGTCAAATCGAACTTCGCATCGTAAAAGATAGTTGTCCGTTTTGGGCAATTTTCAACAGAATGCTGTATTTTTTCTGGAATGATGTTTGGCAGAATTTCCAT
The DNA here is from genome assembly GCF_002204515.2 of Aedes aegypti. Taxonomy (NCBI): domain Eukaryota; kingdom Metazoa; phylum Arthropoda; class Insecta; order Diptera; family Culicidae; genus Aedes; species Aedes aegypti. The sequence continues at coordinate 96,989,972 of NC_035109.1, read as the reverse complement.
ACATTTTTTACCGATTATTCGATTACTAGATGTTTAGTAGATTTCGGATGGCAGTCTCAAAAAAAAAAAAAAACTTATGGAGCATCATTGGGATCCTTGAAAAAAATCTAGATGATAATAAAAGAACTCCTGGATATGCTTCATATATTACCGTTAAGATTCATGACAAATTCAGAGCTTTTACAACAGTCGTAAATTTTATGATTCTTGCGGATTTCGCATTTTTTGCGGAATTGATGCGCCATTGAATGAAATTTTTTTGTGAAAATCGAGGATTTTTGGGCAATCATGCCACAAAAATTGCGTTTAATATCTAGGGTCGTGCAATTCATCATTACTTACATATTTATTTGGCTTTACATCAATTATCTTGATAAAGCCTCGCCAACAATATTTCGCCAATTCACTCGGCTCATGGCCGCTTCTCTCCATTCTCGACTGTGACCCACGCTCTTCAGGTCCTGGTGCACCTGGTCAATCCACCTAGCTCACTGCGCCCCACGCCTTCTTGTTCCGACCGGATTCGTAGCGAACACCATCTTTACAGGGCTGTTGTCCGGCATTCTTGCAACATGCCCTGCCCAGCGTATTCTTCCAGCTTTAGCTACCTTCACGATACTGGGTTCATCGTAGGGTTGAGCGAGCTCGTGGTTCATCCTTCGCCGCCACACGCCGTTCTTTTGAACGCCGCCGCAATTCATCATTAGGAAATTTGTATTTAAAAATGTAAAATCGTTTTCTCATTAAGTGCTGTAAGGTGCTTTATATAGTAGACAGTTTCACAAAAAACAAAATGTCTGGGATTCAACCAGTCACCCCCTAGTCCTAGTTGCAATACTAAAACAAACTACTAGACAAATTTTCATCCAATTTGGAGAAGATTAGGAGTTTGTGGTTTTTGGCTATTTTTACATTAAAAAAATTCTAATGAGAATTTGGAAAAACGGAAATCAAAATAAATACCACTAGTTGAACGTATTATTAGTACTTTACAACTTTTGACAGTGTTCTCTAATCTGCCGATTAGAGATGGTTTTGACCTCATACAATTGATTTCTGTTCATTAAAGTACCTGTAAAACAAACATTTCTCTACAGTTTTTGTTCTACAAGATTCTTAACCTCATGCTCAATCATAAAAGTTCAACCGTAGTATCATAGTACTGGCTTTTTATTTTCAAATATATATACCCGGTTTTGCTGTTTAGCTACTAATTTCGTTAGGTTTTGCTTCTTGTTTTGTTTCAATAAAATTTTAAACAATTTGGATATTAAAAACATTATTAAGGTAACTATAAAAAGCAGTAACATTTTATCTGTGAGTCGATAACCATAAGAAAATCTAAGATCTAAAGGCATTTTCAAAACGTGTATATGATGTGCGGGGTGACTTGCAACACTCAATGCTAATTTAGTTTTTGCCAACAAAATGTTGATATTTTTATTGGTCACACTTGTTAAGTATTGTTATTAATGTATGTCAGTGGTGCTCAAGCTGGAGCACGTTGCGGGCCAAATCGTGATTTTTCATCAGCGCAGCGGGCCGCATTGGGATATTTGAATCTGAGAGGTGCAGTCTCCAACATTTTGGTCGTTCAATTTGAACACAATTTTTTCTACCAGTGCTAACCGTTGTTTATTTGCTCGTTTTTCGCAGGAAACCATTTTCAAGATGCACACTTAAAATACTACACACAAAGCTTTTGCAGTTTGATGCAGGCAATAAGCTCAATAAATCCGCTAAATTAGATAGTTTCTGACCGTATGTTAGTTAAAAATATATTTCACAAAAGTTCTGAAAAACTTACGCATCAATAATACCAGGTAAATGTTTTTCCAACAGTTTATAGTTTTTGTGTCACATAAAATGTAGCACGATAGATTTCTTTCTATAGATTTTCTCTTCTGTGAATAAAGGAGAGAAGATTCAAATTTTTCGGCATGTTTCCATCTCAGGACGTAAGATTACTTCGCTGACTAGCGTGAAAAAGGGCAAAGAAACTTGTCACTTTTATTCGCATAAGAGAAGATCGATGCAAAGAAATAGATTATGTTACATTTGGCCTCATTCATGCACACACTTGATTTAATGATTCAAAATTCCCAAAACTCAGAATATGCAAATGAGATTTAAATAATGAAAAAAGAGTGTTTTTCATATAAAAAAAAAATAAAAGGACTGATTGACTTTCCCAGCTATTTTTAAATGTATTAACAAAACTCTCCTTATCACTGTTAATTTCTCCTGCGCATTAACCTTTTTTTTCTCATGGTAGCATTCATCGATAAATAATAAACAAACAATTGATTTCGATTTAAAAAAATATATATATTTTGAACAGTTTAGCTTCTTTGCAACAACTTTTGCTCAAGAACTTATTTTAAAAACGCCATATTGACAGATAAAATGTCGACCAAAACTGTGAGAAAGGGTTGAAAAATTTTATTGGTTTTGTTTCTAAGAAAAGAATCAGAATGATTTGCAGATTAATTGTTTTGATTTTTATGAAAGATTCTGCCTGTGAATACAAACATTGAAAATAATTAATTGTGAACGAAACAGATACAGAATCAAGATCAAATCCAGATTTTTTAAATTATTATGAAAATATTCATATTTTTCACCATTAAATCAGTTATTTATCTGTTACTTATGGTAATATCATTTTTCCCAACGACGTATTTAACAAGAGATCCCAAAACATTTAAACAAGAACCACAAAAGTAATAATGAACAGTACGAGTTTTTCCCCATTTTTTGGAAGTATTGGAAGTCCTTACTAAATGTTATGCACTTTTGTAATAGAATAAGAAGAATTTTCTTCTTTTCTCCAAAAGTGTTCCGCGGGCCGCAATATCTTAACTGAACAATATATTTAAAGAGTGTTTGTAGTTGATTGATGAATTATTACTCTTTAGATCAGTGTTTCCCAAACTTTTTTGATTTTCGGCCTCTTGAGACCAATATTATTTTGAATCGCCCCCCTGATATGAAATTCAAGTATTTCAGCATTGTTTTTTTTTTTTTCATAAGGGCCTATCTGCATCCATTGCTCTCTTTGCGTTATTGCAGAAAATTGATCCTCTTTTCGTAACATATTTTTGTGCAGTAGGATGAAGAATCACTAAATTTTCTTCATTGACAAGAAATATTACCCCAAAAAGAGTGTATTCTATTTATTTATTTATTTATTTATTTATTCTACTTATTCTATTATTTTACTTGTGTATCCATAAATGAGTCATGCAATATCTATCATTGTATTGTTTTTGTATCAAAAAATCTTTTATCCTGGCTAATGTGCTATCATCGAAAAAGTTTCGGCTCACGTTCTGCATTTTTGTCTTCTTTTCAAATGTTTCTCAAATTGTTGAAATCAAATTTACGAAATTTTGGTAATACATTTTCTCTGTTCTGGAAATAGTCCAATCTATATACAAAATATAAAAATCAGTAAACTCAGACTTTTTGCAACTCTTATTTCACTGAAATATTACGTTCAATTTAGAGTTTTTTTCAAGCTTTGATCCATGAAATTTTAAGTCACTTTGGCCTATTTTTAATAGGGTGATTTACGTGTATGACATTCAGTAATTTTTGAATGGCGCTCGATTTTTGTCCACCCAAGTCATATATTTTTTTTATGATTTGTACTATAAATACTGATTAGTATACGTGTCAACAAAATATCAAAATGAGTAGTTTAACAAATGCGTGAGAAATAATAGAAATTTAAGCTGCCTAATTCTAAAGATCCCCTAACAAAAAACCAACAAACTCTACTTTGGACTTGAAAAAAAAAAACATCGCCAAAAGTTCTCACATACTTTCTGCTTTCAAAATGCATTCAATATTATATATTGGCAAAAACCATTAACTCGTTTAGAGGTAATGAACCAATGAAATAGTTGGGGGTCAAATAAATTCTTCCTCAGATGTATATGCTATCATTAAAATATGATTGTCTCTCACAAACTTTTAATCTATTTTTGTTTTTCACTTATACAAATTATCGCCCCCTTGGATCTGAAAATCGCCCCCAGGGTGGCGAATTCGCCCACTTTGGGAATCACTGCTTTAGATTATAAAGTGGACCTAACACAAAAGTTATTCATTTTTACAAAACTCTAAATTGCTTGGAAATAAAGTGTTGCAAGTCACCCCGCATAGGTACATTTTTATATAATTGATTTTTATTAAAAAGTTGTTGCTACAATTTCGTAAAATGAAATTCGTCATATTATCACTTATTAGTTATCGAAATACCATGTAGATTATAATTTGTGTAAATTAAATCCATCCCATGTTTTTAGGTCACGATTTTGTACCTCCATCAAGTATCAGTTTTCAAGACTTTTAAAAGAATTATGTTTAATGTATGAAAATATTTATAATAACAGCTTTTATCATGCCCCCTACTTGAATTGTGAGTCACACGTATTGAAGCACCGATTTTAAACGAATTTTATTTTGAAATTTGTGTTTTATAGTGAAATTTAATTGTAAATTACAATGTGTTGCAAGTCACCCCGCTGTTGCAAGTCACCCCGTTTGACGGTACTTTAAAATTTGCTTTAGAAATATTTTCCGATTTTTTGGAAATTTTCTAAAATTTCAGAATAGTAGTTTACGGAACAAGTTGCAGAATGATGATTTTTACAGCACAAGTCGTAAATTTATCCTACGAGGCTTGCCGAGTAGGATAATTACGACGAGTGCTGTAAAAATCGAGTTCTGCAACGAGGTACGTACAACATTTTTTGCAATTTCGTAGAAGACCATTTAAGGTTATCAGAAATTATGTCGGAATGCATTCACCATTATTTTACAATTTCTGAGAAATTGTTGTGTTATGATTCATTACGTAACTCAAAATAGTTGCGTAATGAGAAAGCGTTGCGTAATGAATCATTACAGCACTGGTTTCAGTTAGGTAATGACTATTCCCGCACTGTATACTTCAGTGCAGGAAAGTAGGCCGTTTCATGACAGATTGGCGTTATGAAAAACAGCCTATTACGATGAGAAATTGCAAAATAGTAGTTTACGGAACAAGTTGCAGAATGATGATTTTTACAGCACGAGTGGTAAATTTATCCTACGAGGCTTGCCGAGTAGGATAATTGCGTTGAGTGCTGTATAAATCGAGTTCTGCAACGAGATACGTACAACATTTTTTGCAATTTCTTCGAAGACCTCTTGAGAGCATCAGAAATTATATCGGAATGCACTCACCATCATTTTACAATTTCTGAAAAATTGTTGTGTAATGATTCATTGCGCAACTCAAAACAGTTGCGTAATGAGAAAGCGTTGCGTAATGAATCATTACAGCACTGATTTCAGTTGCGTAATGACTATTCCCGCTCTGCATACTTCTGTGCAGGAAAGTAGGCCGTTTTATGACAGATTGGCGTGATGAAAACAGCCTATTACGATGACAAATTGCAAAAAATAATAATTTACATTTCCACAAGGATGGAAATCTAGTGATCATGATAAAACAAATGATGCATCGTGGTTGTTCTTTATTATGCGATCATAGCAACAACGATAAACCCTTAGTCGTCAAGCCATCATAACAAACTCCGCTCCGCGAAAAATGAATCGCTTGACCTGTGAGCTGACGATCAATTGTTCGCGAATTAAAGTCATAATTTTGGAGGATTTTTCTGATTGCACTCCACGGTTTGTCTCCTAGCTTGTCGTTTTTAATCTGAAAGTCTATCGTGCATGGTATGTGAGAAAGTTTATCCGTGAATTTTAAATTGATTCGCATTAATCGCAACTTGTTCAAATATCCGACAAACCCTTTGTCATACGACAAACAGTTTATCGGATGCTCGATATATCTATGATTAGCGCGCGTGGTGAGGTGCTGAAATCATGTTGCTGCAAGAGCGATGGCCCTCTTGGACCATTCAAATACCGTGTTGTTTGTCGTTAGAGCTGATTTTTTCCATCCTTGCATTTCCAAGGAGGAATTCCCGGAAGAATATATGGACAAACCTTTCAAGACTTCCTTGAGAAATCTCAAATACGTACTTTAGGAATTCCTAAACAAATCTTTGAGTAATTCTTGGAGATATCCCAAGAGAAATTCCTAGTTGAAATCTTAAAGAAAGTTTAAAGGACAGTTTTGTAAGAAATCCCTGCACGCATCTTTGGGTAAATTTCAGGTTGAATTATTGATGAAGTTCTAAATGTGAGTCTTGGAGAATGTCCTAAGGAAATCTATGAAACAATCACCGGATAAAATCCTGGAGAACTTAGGACTTTCTTGAGAAATATCTCGCGTAACAATTCTAAAGGGCCAATGATAAAATTGTTTACCAAACTGGTTTTGATACCATTCGATAGCATCTCCCAACACCCACAAACTATGCAAACATTGTCATCATTATCATAAAACTTACCGTTATAAACTCAATTTTCAAAACGGCTAATAACCGCTGTTTCCAAATCATTCATTGGCCCCCTGCTCGAAACGGCCGGTTCTCTCTCTATCAAGAGGACCTACAATCGGAAAACTGTCATTGGCCTTAGCATGGTGAGAGGCCAATGACTCTCTCTTGCTCAATCATTGAAAATCAAAAGGACCTAGTCTCGGGCCAGGCACACTAATAAAATTCAATTTGGCCCATGCCTTGCTGAAAATCGAAAATGGATTAAGCATTTAAACTCATCATTTTTTTACACATTTTTGGCAGTTTTCAGAACAAAATAGATTATTAACGTGTAGTATAGTAAATTGATTTGAATACTGAGAAATAGAAATGGAAAATGTGGCGAACAAGATTCAAATCTAATTTTCTCAGAATCAACGATCAGAGGATTGGTCCTTTTGAATTGTTAGGCGAGTTGTTAGTTAAATTGTGTGAAACCAGATTGTATTCCTGCGATATCCAAACAAAATTATTTGATGAATTCTTCAGAAAAATTCTCGAAATGATTCCATGGAAAATAATTACTAAATTAACTTGTGTTCAGAATAATAGTAGTGAAAGCCGATTTTCATACAAAATGCTCAAGTATCGGCATGAAATTTTGGCAGAAAACTACAAATATTCTTAATTTCATTATTGAAAAAATTGGAAATTTTTACACTACCGGTTAAAAATTCAAGCACCAGGTGAAATCGCTCAAAATAAAAGTAACTTTTATGATAACGAAATTAAGTATATTTGTATTTCACTACCAAAATTTCATGCCGATTGCTCATATGGAAACAAAGTTACAGTATGCCAAACTTGAGCATTTTGTATGACAATCGGCTTTTACTACTATTATTCTGAACACAACTGTACGTTAAATTTTACGTTTTGCTTCAAATAATTATTCGTTCGTCTATAATAAATAAATTATGTTTCGGATAATATAGTTGAATACGATTTTTTCGATATCATGTACAAACTATCAACTGATTTTACTTGAAGTTATTAGCTGATTTCCATCTGAGCTCAAAAGATTTTTGGCAAATTTACTGAAATCCAACGGTGTTGTTTTGCTTGAATTACTATCTTGGCTAGTCCTTGATCTTGATCTGTGACAAAGTCCTTACGAGATCCTGAAGTGATTCAGTATGGATTTCTGATAATTTACAGCGAATTCTTACAGCCATTCTTAGCGAATTTCTAGTAAAATTCTCAATCCAATCTTCTTTGATAGACAAATCAATGGCAAGGTTTTTTAGGTGTTCTTGAACTTTTTTTTTTAGTTTCAACGCAATTCTTTGAAAATATTTGATGGATCCCTGGAAAAAAAAATATTATGTATTACTTCGTATTTAACATCCGAAAGCAAGCAGCTCAATAATTTACAAAACCCTTCCAAGAGTTAGTGGTTACATTTTAATACCTGTTGAATCTTCTACTTTGTTTAATTCAATGTTTAACTGCAATGGTTATTGTAATATTAGACAATCTAAATGAATAAAAATGAAATGGTGTTCTGATGTTATCAAACTGCATAAAGTTTTTAATGGTAAAAAATCTAATGTGTTCGAAAACATTGCTTTAAAATCCATAGTCGAGAAACGAATGTTTTGAAAGTTAAATCAATAATCAAAACTTTCTATTAAACGTCTGAAAAATATCGATACGCATGATCTTGATGGGGCTTTCCCTAGTGGTTTGAAGGTATCTGGGTTCAATTCCCGGTCGGTCCAGGATCTTTTCGTAATGGAAAATTCCTTGACTTCCTTAGGCATGAGAGTATCATCGTCCTTTGTCACACGATAACGAATTAAAAAATGGCAACTTTGGCCAAGAAATAGTTAATAACTGTGGAAGTACTCATTTAACACTAAGTTGAGACGCAGGCTTTGCCCCAGTGAGGACGTTAACGCCAAGAAGAAGAAAAAGAAGAAGAAGAAGACTATAATGCCATCTGGTTTTACATTGTTAGACAAAGGAATATGGGAAAAGAATAAGTGATTTTTAATGGACGTTTGCCATGTAAGAAACATAATGCCTAGATGTAAGATTCGAAGCTCTCAATTCATACAAATTTACGTAGATGGAGGTTGTAGTATATAGCGAAATCAGTAAGTCTACTCATCCTGCTGAACCGCTTTCGGAATTGAATTAATACCGCCGTGCGGGGTGACATTGGGCCTAGGGGGTGACTTTGACCGTCTCTTTCGATGCATCTCATTACTAGTAGCAAATCCAAAAAACTAATGTATGACCATCTATTGGCTATTTGTAACGTATTCTTGAAGCTTGACACATAATTTTTATTATTATGGCATTAGCTTGCTGTTAAAATATTGGCCCAAAGTCACCCTTATGGACCAATGTCACCCCGCACGACGGTATACTTCAATCATGAAACATATGCATGATGCATGCTACCATTAACTAAAAAAAATAATAGCTAAATTTTGATTAATGGCTTAACATCGTATAAGTGCATCTTGCATGATTTATGGTTGTGAAACGCAACACCACTTGGGCCCATTCACAAATTTCATAACGCTGAAGGGGATGGGTGGGTGTCCTCGGAATGTTACAGTTCATAAAAATGATCATTTTTGGCGTTATGAAATTTGTCATTGCATTTTCAGCTATTCACGCTTAAAAGCCCCTAAAACACGCAACATCATCTGAGGTTAACGTTGTGATAAAAAGTAGCTCATGATACGTTGATATCTTGTTTTTATCTACCTTCGCAACAAGAGCTGCAACTAAATGTTTACTACCCACAGCAACAGCAATAAAACGATAATAGTAGTAGGTATGTGTGTAAGCACAAAAGCCGGCTGGGAACATTGCTCAAAAACACAACCTGACGCGGGGCCAAAGTCCACCCGGGTTCGTGTTACGCAAATCAACGCGCGCGCGAGAAGTTTAATTTTCGCTAGACGTATTTCCCCAGAATCACTGTGCTTCCGGTTCGTTTGTCCATATCAGCATGATTTTCGTTGGATCGGCTCGGCGTAAATGTGTCGATATGTTCGAATTCGTAAAAACAGTTCATCATTGGTAGAGATGTTTTACTGCTGGGTGGTTAGTGGGGTATTGGCGAACATGTTTTTCCTAAAAGCGCTGAAGCGAAATCGACCTACCACAAAATAATCACTTTAAGATACTTTTGCTTGGATAGTGTGGGTGCGAAAGGGGTTATTAAGCGCAAATACCAATGCTCGCCTCCAAATAGCGCGCGAATCAAACACGTGAACATGCTTTGTAGATGTATACGCCTTAGCTCTAGTTATCTTTCCTACCTCACTGCTTGCGTGCGATTCTGGTTATAATAATGAAGAATGAGAGAAGCAGACGAATAATTCCAGCCGGCTCGTGCAAAAGTCTATAAATATGCCAAGGTCGCGGTTGTACCGAAGAAAATAGCTATCCAAGCGTTTTGATTCCAAACGATGTTGAACCGATCGATTAATGTTTCCCCCTTCCTTTTTGAATTGTTTCAGGCCAAAATCATTCAGCAGGATGCCACATCAATCACATACCGTGGCGTGGATCCACCCGGCGAAATGCACGTCAAGATGCTCCAGAACAACATCGACACCCTGGAACGGATGTTCGAGTTCGTTACCAAAGTTCACAGCACCAAGCGGTGCATCGGAACGCGCAAAATCATCAGCGAAGAGGATGAGATGCAACCGAATGGGCGGGTATTCAAAAAGTTCAACATGGGTGACTACATGTGGAGAAGTTTCATCGAGACGGAATACGCGGCCGCTTGCTTCGGCCGGGGTCTGCGGGAACTAGGCCAGCAACCACGGCAGAACATTGTGATCTTTGCCGAAACGCGGGCCGAATGGCTGATCGCGGCGCACGGGTGCTTTAAGCAGAACATGCCCCTGGTTACGATCTATGCCACGCTCGGTGACGAGGGTATCGCGCACGGTATCAACGAGACGGAAGTGACGACGGTCATCACCTCGCACGAACTGCTGCCCAAGTTCAAGTCGGTGCTGAACATCACACCGAACGTGAAGAAGATCATCTTCATGGAAGACCAGCTGCACAAAACAGAAACCACCGGGTTCAAGGAGGGAGTGGAGATCATCCCGTTCTCGACGGTGGTCGAGAAGGGCGAGAAGAGCAAAATGCGTAAGTATTCCTATGATTCTATAACACTGTACAGAGGACCATTCCCTCGAAAACCGTTCCCCAGAATTCTACTCCCCAAAATCTCATTCACAAGAATGTACCATCCCTTAGAATGCACCATTTGTCAGGAAACTATTTTTTCTAATCTCTTTATTTGTAAGGCTCAAATGTTTAATAAAAAAAACTCTGCAGAGCCGAAAATTTTAACGAATAGTTTTGAACATTGTTCTACACATACACAAGGAAAAGGTCAATAATTTGCTTACGAGCGCAAACTTTCTTCGGGCGTGAGTGTTCCTTTGATCCGGATGAAGCGAACTGTGCTCGCCGCTGACTCGCATTGTGCTTTTCGATCATTTTGCTAACCGCTTTTACTACTTCCGTAAGTTTCTCAATGCTTTCTTTCCGACGTATTTCCTTTGCTTGTTCAGCATCAATTTCGTATTCATCCGGTTGTGATTGATCATCCGATGATTCCTTCGCTTGATCAGAAAATTCTTCCTCTAAAACCTCGATAACTTCATCAGTCGATTCCAATAGTACGTGCTCCTCGGTCCCGGCTAGTGGTGCGGATACAACCGCCGGGTTGTATGATGGGCGTACCGCTTTTCCCCTACAGGAAGGTTCCGTTCTTTTCGCTGGGGAAGGAATCTTTTCTATGTCATACTTCTTCGCACAAGAAACATGTAGCCTTTAATCCGTCGTAGAATACTTTTCCTTTTCGGAGTCCAACATCAATCGTTGGCGGGATTTCCGTTTTCACTTCCATATATACGCCCCTTACTCCAGTATATAAATGGTCGAGTCCTAGGTTCGAGAGGAATTTTTCTCGATAACCGTTCGAAGGGTGATAAGGGTTTGAATCTCACCGGTTGAAGATCTTTTCGGGTTGGAAGTATTCCCGAATTCTCTGGGCACAGAGTATGTTAGTGCTTGCCTCACGTATACCAGTTCTGCATAACCTGCATAATTCCAGAAAATATATTGTTTGGCGTGTCAAATTTCAAGCTTTCCGTAAAATTGAACCAAAGACAATCAGCGATTAAACATACATATTATGGAGAGACAAAAAGATAAATTCTGCTAAGCATTCAGTAAGAACGTTTTTCAATATTCTATGATAATCTTGTGCAGGAATCTGTGTAAGTTGTGCTCGACGTATTTCGTGAGAAGCTAACTTTGGGTTCTTTAAAAAAATCCTTCCATGGACTCTGTGAGATAAATGACTATGATTTTATAAGAATCCTGCTCAGACTTCAGTTAGATGTCTGCATATAATTGTGGCAAAATTCCCATTTAGTATTATTTAGATTTCGCCCAAAAAAAAAAATATTCAAAATCACAATAAAAAATTTGATTGTTTTCCAATCGTTAGCTGATTGTTTTTCAATAGTTTGACCCTTAGGTCATTTATTTCGATGTTTGATGAGACAAATGAGCGTATTAACTTATTCCAATCATTATTGAGCTAATCGTACCAATTCGGTTTAGCTAGCGTTCGTCCAAAATCGGTGGATCATCTGTGCTACCATGGGAAAGAGAGGGTCAAGCTGAAGGCAAGAAAATTGAAAAATCTCGGAAAACCCACTGTATTGACGCAGGAGACTTTTACTGTAAACTTGAATAATTGATAGCGCAAAGGTTGGGTTCCCAGTTGATGGACAATGATTCAAACTCCAGTTATCTAGCAAAAAGGCCCGTTCAATTATGGAATGTCCGTACTGGCGGCAAATTAATAAAAAATAATTAATCGCGAGAGCTCAGCGATACATCTCCCGAACTTATTGATGCTTTCCATGGATTCGATGAATCTTCACTGAAAATAAGGGTCCGTCCATTAAGGGACAGCCCCTAAGCAATCTGCAGCGACAAAACTCTCGAGCATAGCTCGTCTGAGCTTCAGTTGAAGCACATCACTGCTGAAGACTCGTCAAGCTCATCTAGAAATCCTCCAGTTCCAGCTGACGTCAAGTGCAACAGAGAAGATTTTCTTTTAAAAGCTTCCAAATTGTGCAAAATCGAATCGTTTACGGCCATCAGCAGTGGATAAGAGTATCGAATTTTGGTAGTTTTTCAAAGAGATGGAACAAAAAAAAAACGAAAAATAAAAACAACAAGAAAATTAAAAAAAAATGTTTAAGAATTGAATTGACCAGGGCAGACTTCTCTAGATTCTAGAACTCATTTTCAAAATGTATATTTGGTAAGTTCCTGACGTAATCCTTATAACAACTTTCACAGAATCCTTCGCTGAACTCTCGCAAAATTCGAGGCTTAAATATTGGAATACCCAGTAAAGGATTTTCAAATAACGCTGATGATTCTGATGTAATCCTGTAAGATTTTCTGATTCAATTCTGGAAATGATTTTTATATAATCCTGGACAAAATTTCCAGTGTTCAAGGTAAATTTTGAAAAGAATCTTGGGCTGGATTCTGATTTAATCATGAGTACAACCCTCACAGAGTTTTAGGTAAGATTATCACAGAAACAAATATTTATTTTTATTTGGTTTTACCAAAAATTTTGAAAAACTTTTGGCAGTCAAATATTTTGACTGTTGGCATAATGTCAAGTGGCCTAAAGTCAAACGTTTAGCATAATGATCGTTCCTCACATTTTTTATCCCTATTAACGAGATTTTTAGCCTTGGGCTAGTACATCTCGGTGAAGAGCAACCTTATTAAAGTTAAGTAGCATAAAAGGGGGGGACTCTCAATTGCACCAAATGTTTATTATGCCAATTGTCCACTCAGTGTATTATATAACTAGGCCAAATGGCTACCCCGAATGGCATAAACTCGTTTTACATAAAGCCATTTGACACATCGAATTCAATAGCTTAAGGACATGTGGCATAATGGTCATTTGGCATAATGGTTATTTGGCCTAATGACCTTTCGGTATAATATGAGAAACAGCCTATTTAAAGTGTCATTATGACAAATGATATTATACCCTGCTTTGCATTGAAAAGTGGATTAACTAACGTGCGAAGTTTGATCTTTGACCAACAAGGCTCCATTTGTCATATACATAAGTACCGAATAGCTAGCCGGATATCAATATTTGATATAGCATTTTTCTTCACCCTGTTGTTTTTCAATAAGAACTTCTAAAAACTTGGATATAGAGTGCTTCGGAAAGCCCTAAAAGTTTGTTTTCGGGACGCCGAGCAGTGTTTTTCGTTTTCGCGCGTTTTGCTGGGCAGTGCTTCGGACAGCCCAAACAAGACGGTTTGTTTTTTGGATGCCAGGACCTATCGTGTGTGGTTCGCGTTGTGCAAGTATCAGGATGGAGCTCGTTTCATGCTTATGATTACACATTTATAACGTGGCAGTAATGACGTTATTACTAAAAAAAACAAAATTAAGTGGTTCGACATTTTGTGAATGTTGACGTAATAATCTTCTATCAAAAGCTTCGTGAAACAAAAGTGTAAAAATCGTTTTAAGTAAGAGCAGTGACGATTCCCTAGCCCCAATTCTACCTATTCTACGAATACAAATATACGATTTTGTTCTCCAAACTCTCATTTAGTGAGTAGAGAATGAGACGTCTCTAAGTAAGTGTCGTTTATTTCTTATCCATGGATCGCATCTATGACCAAATAAACACTTTTCCCGTGATAATTGTAGAGATGCAGAGGTATTCTCGGTCTCTCGAAGCAACAGTCATTGCACACTAACATTTCTTCCCCATTCCAACTGACAGTAAGGGCTTGGTCGGCGCGGTTATTGATCAATAATATGAGATATGCTAAAATGTACACTTCGCGAATAAGTGGAAAGTCCCATCACTTATTCATTTGGATTGAAGTGCAATTCTGCTAATTCGTACTACCGTGATGCTACCGTATTTCACGCATGCTCCTAATTTCGCTCACTGTCATTTTATCCATATTTGTTGCTACATATTGGATTGAATAATTGCATGTCATGTAACCATGACTGAGGCAGAATTATTCAGCAGAATAGCCAGAGAAAATTTCATTCGCAAAACATGTGCAAAATGTCAGTGAGCAAAATTAGGAGCGCGAAATATGGGTACTTTACGGTAGTTCCGATCAGTCACAAAGTAGCAACCATCGAAATGTGCTATGCTATGCTAAAAACTTGGATATACGCTTATACCCGCCAAAAGTATTGTAAGTTCGGTCAATCGTTAGATAATGCATTTTGCCGAAGTTGGATTTTTCTCAGAACCTATGCAAGATACCCTACTTCGGAAGTAGGGCGCATTCGAGCGCATTCAGATGCGAATCGAATGCACCACTTCCGAAGTTAGGTATCTCCCATAGCTTCTGATAAAAAATCCAACTTCGGCGAGGAACCATTTCTAACATTTCACCGCGCCGACAATACGAAATTGCATTAAAAAGCATTACAACACATCAAAAATAACCGGTGAGCAAAAGTTACTGTTGTGCGATTCTAAACTTTTCAAAGGATGTTGCAGTATTCAGAACGAATGTTGCAATACTCAGTGAACCGATATCGTACATTTGGCGGGTAGTGTAACGCTGGTATATTTTGAAAAAAGGTTCATTCTAAGGAACTCCGGGGAATGGTTCTCTGGGGAATGTTAAACAATCATTCCTATCATTAACTTGCCTGGAAAGGATATTGAATTCAACACAATTTATCTTTCATTCCAGCTGGATGTTCCCCAACACCCGACGACACGGCCATCATCATGTACACGTCCGGCTCTACCGGTACCCCGAAGGGTGTCCTGCTGTCGCACTCCAACTGCATTGGAACCATGAAGAACTTCTGCGACATCTTCAAGATCTACCCGGACGATGTGCTGATCGGATTCCTGCCCTTGGCGCACGTGTTCGAACTGTTGGCCGAAAGTGTGTGCCTGCTGACCGGTGTCCCAATCGGATACTCCACCGCTCTGACGCTGATCGACTCCAGCTCGAAGGTTATGAAGGGTTGCAAGGGTGATGCCTCTGTGCTGCGGCCGACCTGTATGACGTCCGTTCCGGTAGGTCAAATCTTCGCAATCTCTGTGAGTTGGACGACGAAACTAACTTTCCAAATTGATCTTTTCCGCAGCTCATCCTGGATCGTATCTCGAAAGGAATCAACGCTAAGGTGAACGCCGAAACTCCAATGAAGAAGGCCTTCTTCAAGTTTGCCTACCAGTACAAGTCGAAATGGGTTGCCCGAGGTTATCAGACGCCATTCCTGGACAAGTAATAGCTTGCCTAAATCTTCCTTGCATTCATATTAGCTAATCAATACCTTCTTCTCTCCTCTACAGAATTCTGTTCAAGAAGATTGCCAAGCTGATGGGCGGACGCATCCGCGGCGTTATGTCCGGAGGTGCCCCCCTGGCTGCCGATACCCACGAACAAATTCAGCTGTGCTTGTGCGTCGAAATGATCCAGGGCTACGGACTGACGGAAACGACTGCCGGAGCTGCCGTGACAGACAGTGAGTCATAATTCCTTCCCTAGTTACTTTCGCCTAACCCCGATTCTTCGACGCATTTCAGAATTCTCCATGGAGTACAACGTGGTGGGAGCGCCTTCGTCGTGCAACTACATCCGGCTGATCAACTGGGAGGAAGGCAACTATCGCGTCACGAACAAACCGTACCCGCAGGGAGAGATCGTCGTCGGTGGAGCGACCGTTTCCAAGGGCTACTACAAACTGCCCGGCAAAACCGAGGAGGAATTCTTCGAGGAAGACGGCCAACGGTGGTTCCGCACCGGAGATATCGGCGAGGTGCACCACGATGGCGTGCTCAAGATTATTGGTAAGGAAGAAGATTCTCACGTTATACTGACTCAGATTGATCATTTCTGTTTTGTTTTTCAAATCGTAGATCGTAAGAAGGATCTGGTCAAGCTGCAGGCCGGCGAGTACGTATCCCTGGGCAAGGTGGAATCGGAACTGAAGACCTGCCCGGTGGTGGAGAACATCTGCGTGTACGGTGACTCGACGAAGCAGCACACGGTGGCGCTGATTGTGCCGAACCCGCAGCACCTGGACGAGATTGCCGAGCGGCAAGGACTCAAGGGTATGGAGTTCGAGGAGCTGTGTACGTCCCCAGTCATGGAGAAGGCCGTTGTGCAGGAGCTGGCCGAACATGGCAAGAAATGTGAGTATCTAATCGGTGCTTGGCTAACTATATTCATGTTATAGTTCCGTACTTTCGACCAATGTGAACTAAATTTTGACTTCAGACAGTTATTTGGAAACCCTTAATACAGTTTTGCAAGTTTGGAAAAGTACTCTCAGCAACTTAATTTTGATTTAAGATGCGTCGAAGTTGGTTAGCCTTATTCGGTTATGGAAGTGCTATAATGCTATAGCTGGGACTCAAACCATGGCAATTGCTAATGCTTCAGACTAGGGACGTTCCGATATTGCAAAGTATCGATATTTGATTCGATACGATTATCGAATCAAAGTATCGATACCACCGATATATTGAATCAAAATATCGATATATCGGAATATCATATGATATATTTGCATGAAGAAAAATTGCTAAATCGCTTACACAGCCAATTCAGATTACCGACCCCAGTAAAATTTTACTGGGTTTTGGAACTACGGTTTTTCGGTAATTTTTACGATTACCGAAAAAAACCCAGTAAACCAAAATATGTTTTGATTGATGGAAATTACTGACTTAGTCAGTAAAATTATTGAGCGTTTTTACTGGCTTTCCAGTTTCCCATGCTTCATGCTTTGCTTTTCCGGATACTGTTTTTTTTCAGAAATCAATACAAATTAAAACCCAATCGGCATGAGCATGAACATCGACATGCATTTTTCGTACGAATAAACATCTACGATATGCTCATATCTTAGTGGAAGTAATCGAAAAATGTGTGACAAAATCATTATTTGGTTGGTTTGCATACAAGAGGCAAACTCAATGATGCAGACGAATTTACCTCTTGTATGGAAACCAACCGAATTTACCAACGTAAGCAGTTAAATCGTCCTGAGCCGTATTGGTTGCTTAAAATGGTTGAGTTTCTCACTAAAATTCGACTACTTACCACGAGAAATCGCAAAATAGGTGCAGGAAAAGTTTGGTTGCCATAGCCGTGTCTCCCGGCGCTGGACGATTTTACAGCAGGAGATTCTCATTTGACACTTTCCCGCATGCACATCAGCTTGTTTTGATTTGATTTTAACGACAAGTCAGTAAAAAACATCAACTACTGAATAGTCGGTAATTGTTTCTATTGACTTTTCAGCCTGTTCGGTAATGTTGCAAAATTGGGTCTGACAGCTACCGTAGTTCAGTAAAAAGTAAAAATTATTACTGAACCTCAGAAGTTTTCAATCAAAAAGCTGAAAGTTTGGTATTTTTTATGATTTACAATTCGTACCCAGTATAAAAAATTACCGAACAAGCAAATCGTGATTGAGTGTGTAGTGATCTACCGTTTAACTTCGTAGGATCCGAAAAAAATCTTTGAGCACTCAAGATTATTGGTATTTTGACCGATATGGCCATAAACATCTTCTGTTAAGATACATTATAGTACAATTCGAATAGTAACTACTTTTTTAAGGCGAAGTAGGCCGTCATTGAAATTTGTACGCGTCGTTGATGATTGTTGCTAATGCATCTCACGATTTTGAATCAAAGAAAATCAGTTGGTTTTGCACTGACACAGCTGGAAAAGTATCAGCATACCTTGTGTATGTTAGCGCGTACAGGGATACTTTTTTTTTTTTTTTTTTGTATGGTATTCAGTTGGAGCTGCATGACAGCTCAACTTGTCAAGGCTGAACCCTCGGTCTGGCTTTTGCCAAGTTTCCCCTCTACCAGGACCAATACTCAGACGGACTAGGCAATGGCGCCCACATGAACACTGTTTTTTTATTAGTATTGTGACGTGGTAGTTTTTGAAAAGTGCCCATATTCCCTTGCTTCTGAGAAAAGGAAGCATTGTGAAAATCAACAGCTCCATCAGAATTTGTTTGAAATAGTTGTGTAGTAGTGTCATTACTAATACTGTCTAGTCGAAATGGTTTTGAATAATTTGTCATTCAAGTGCTATTCTGATTACTCCTGTCCAGGGATTGAATCCTGAGAAAATTGAGAGAATCTCTCACGTATCGCTCTCTGTAACTATCATAACATGCTGCACATTATGAGAGACTGTTTATCGTATACTGCTACAAGTTTGATCAGATTGGGGGGATAGTAGGGCATGATAAAACCCCTCTAAACATGCTCCAAGCCTGGGGGACACTGTTGTTATTGGAAGTTCGTGGATTGTTTATCGTGCCAGTAAAAAAAAAACACCTATCCCCAACGGTAAACAAGCGAGAAAAATGGATTCTATCATCGCTCTCTCGTTGGGGCTCTCGCTCGCTGCTTCCATTTATCAGACTTGTTACACCTTGCGATACAATGACGATCGTGGACCGCAACAGATGGGATGTTTTTCTTTGCTTGCTTTGATCGTGCTTCATTCTCAAATGAGAGCGAATTCTGCAACGCCTGCTCCTGTCTTTTACGTAAGATTAGAGTCTTAAATGTCAATTGTCGTCAAGTTTTAACAACATTAGGCTGTTTGGTAGTAGTTCTAGTTAATTTTATTTTTTGTTGTTAAAAGTATTTATTGGTCATTACGTTCATATATCCTTAAAGAAAAAAGTCGCTTTCCTTGTCTGTTCAACAATTTTTCGAAACTAGCAAGTGTACCCTAATGATCGATCTCAGCGTCTTACTTTCCATAGTCATTTTATAGTGAATATTGAAGAGTAAAGTTACCTTAGGCTTCTATTACAGTCTCCTACATGCTTCACTTTTCGGTGGCAAACGCAATGCTTCACAACGCCTACTTTCTACTTGTAAATTTTGCGAAAATGAAGCTGGAATTAGATTATTTATACCGCTGTTACAAAAGAGGTATTTCTTATTATGGCAATGTAAAAACCATATTAAAATAAGATTGTCACCACTTATTTCTACTCAGTGAATCTACTAGTCATTTTCCTAAGAGTTCCTATGTATTCCCTACGTCGTATATGATAACGATGTATCTAACTAGCTAATAGTAAGGTAAGAGTGGCTACGGATCATTCTGATTAGCAAAAGGCAAACTGAACGTCACCAATAGTACTAATGTCCACTTCGAATAGATTAATTATTTGAAATGGGCATCAATTCTATCAATGACGCAGAATGTCCGTTGGATCACATCCGAGATATTATTGCGTCTATGCCATATGAATTATGACGCGGCTTTAAGCAAAAAGTGCCAAAATGTGATACCACCACTACAGGTTACGCCTTTGGTTTCCATCATATGGGCTAATGGATTATGCCCTCCCATCGCGGCAAGGTCGCATAACCAAGGGGAGGGAGCGCGTACAGGGATACTTTTTCAAGTCAATATAAATTATCAAGACTGAGTTTTATCACTTTGAAATGCAAGCTGAAAAGTCATTATTGTTGCCAAAACGAATGACGGGCTACTTAGCCTTAAATACAAAAAATGAATTATGAACAGTGCTGGGAATGGTAATAGTAGTAGGCTTGAATTTTCGCGAAAACCACGTGGCTCTCCCAGTACAGTAGTTCAAAAACGTGAATCTCATCAAGTAGCCTATGTTGGGTGCACGATTTTTCTAAATCATGAGTGTCATTGAAGGCTCTAAATGCGGGAAATTCAGCGGGAAATAGAATATTTTTCTACAGTAGTTTTGAGTTGCCCGTAGCAACGGGTGTTTTGCTATTTTCAAGGCATTTTGCCTACAGCAGCGATGGGCGTGAGTTTCACTGGCTTCGCTGACTGTGATTGGCTTTGCTTGGCTACTGTAGAGTGAATTTCAGATTTTTTCCCAACCCTGATTATGAATTTAGAAAACCCTACCATTGTTTTCCTTATTACGTGTACGATATATCGGAAGAAAATATCGATATCACCGATATATTGAATAGGAAATATCGATACCAGAATATCGAATATCGAAAGCAAAATATCGATACTCCGATATATCGGAAGTATCGGAACGTCCCTACTTCAGACATTAACTTTTACACAACACCAAACGTTTACCTACCTAAGCAAGGGAACAACTTACGACTGTTCGTCACAATTGAAAAGAACTCACTTTTTCTCAACATGCATCCTGTCGTGGGTTTAAGATTTCAACTTTTATGTCCATACGGAACCCTTTCGAACTTCCAAAGACTGATCCAAAGCCTGTTAAAAGTGATTCTTGGGACTGCAATGTACCTTGAATATATGAACCTTCTGGATCCCATAACGATCCTAGTTCTTGATCTCTTTAAGAAATTTGTTTGAATAGTGTGTGGGACCGCTTCGAGGTCAATGCTGCTTTGCATCTCTGATTCCAATGATCTTCTTGGACCTCTTTTACCTCAGCTGGACTGCTCTTACTCGAACGACTTGTAGAGCTGGAAACTAAGTTTTCGTTTATGCTAGCAAAACATACCATAATTTCGGGTGAAATTGATCATTTTTCACGTTTTTTTTTGTCTGATTTTTATAATGTTGAAAATGCCAACAACTGAATGTAGAAAAACAAGTACAATGAGGAGCCTTTTTGGCTCATGCACCAAAATTTTCTAACAAATGTAATTTTAACGCTAGAAACCATCACTAAAATAAAAAAACGACATTTCGGGGAGACCATTATCACTTGTCAATGCGAATCATGTTAATTTCTAAAACAACTAAACTTGAGCTCTCTAAATTCGAATATGCTTGTCAAATTCTAACACAACACAATATTAATGGAAATATTGAATAGTTAAATTTTGAACTACGCGAAACGCCGGAATTTCCTGTATCTAACAGATGTTTAATTATTTGTACCGAATGAGCGGATTGGTACGAGTTTTGATGATGTCATCTGGTTTCAAATTTAACATTACATGGCATGTGTAAGGCGAGTCTAGTACACGACACTGAAGACGGCCTTACAGTTGAGGTCGAAATACGCGTATCTGTCAAAGGATACAAACTCTAGTGGAATTAAATGGTATAGTACTAAATTCGTTTTTTTTCATCTACTTATAGGTATTCTACTAACAGCTCGAAGATTTATTATAATTATTTTACTTATAATTTTTGCTCCTCTGCACCTATAGTGGTGCTTCAGTACCCATAATGGAGGCCCCATAAGAAATCAATGGTTTGCGCCACTAAAGGAACCATTCTTAAAACATACCTCCACTAAAGAAACAGTATTCCTTTTATTGGTGCAAGGCTTTTTGCAGGGAAATTTCAAATGAAACGTGATTTCTATACATTTACATTATAGAGGGATTAGAAATCTATCGACTGATACGTTAAAATAATATATTTCATGATTTTATCATCATGTTTTAGCAGTTTTCCCTTAGGTGCACCACTAATGGTACATTTGCCGTATACTTTTTGAGCACGAAGAGTTCGAGAACTTCGGGCAGATGTCTAGTAAAGTCCTGGGCAGGATTTCCACAGAACTCTTGGTATGATTTTCTCGAAGAGCAGGATTTTCAGAAAGTGTTGAGCATCCGAAAAATAATTCTCTGGGCAGAGTTTCACATAATGTTAGGACGATTTCTGACAGCATTCTCAGCAGAGTTTTCATTGAATTTGAACATTGTCTTACAAACGGCTACAAACAAAGATTAAAAATTGAATCGTGGGAGAGTTTCTGTCGGAATCCTAGACAAAATTACTGCAGAATCCAGCGCACAATTCTTACAGAGTCTTGGACCCGATTCTTACAAAACCCACAGCAAGATTTACACAAATTCTAGATATGCGATTTTCTGACGAAATAATAAATAATAATACAATCTTGGAGATCGTTATTACTGGGCAGGTTTTTTTTTATGAAATTCTGACGTAATTATGTAATTTCTTCTTACAAAATCTTGCACAGGATAAAATAAACTCGGGGCTATCCCGTTTGGCATAAAGTCATTAATAGAAGTTTGGTAGAAAAACATATATTAGAAAAATAAATAGTGCTACTTAAAAGTAAAGCTTGCAATCAAAAGAAGGGACAATCGTTGATGGAAATATTAGCTGTTATAATGCCAACGTAGGAAAGAAGGCAAAATTGTCAATGAAAATGCAAGTAGATACAATGCGAACCACTAGTTTAACATCCTAATTAGAAAGAACAGCCTATGATCAAAAGAAGGAAAAATCACTTATGAGAATGTTAGCAATGATAATGCCAAAAACATAATAGCATTGTCAGATGAAAATTGAAAATTGAAAAATGGTCTGCACAAATCACCATGTTGCGGTAACATGCACGAAAAAAACTTTTCCTCGACTCAGTTTTCAATGATTATGCCAAACGTCCATTATGCCAAATGACTATTATGCCAAACGACCGTTATGCCAAATTATGTTATGCCAAACGGCTTTATGCCAAATAACGTTCCCCTAATAAACTCTGGACTAATTTTTCGCAGAATTGCACAGCATTATTATTCGATTGGTTTTCGTTCGGTTTTATCGAAATGTTCGAATTGCTAATACACGAAGCAGTTGGTCCGCCATGCAATATTGTTTCTGAGATAATAGTCCGCGGTAAGTCGGAGACAATATTCTCCGAAAATCCACAGCAGTAATCGCTTATTAAAAAAACGCAAAGAACCTTCAACAAAAACATTGGTGACCTGATCTATTTTTTCAAAAAAAAAAAAACTTCGACCATTCGTTGATAAATTGGTAATTTTCGAGGAATTTAAAATATGTGCCAAAGGCCCACCGAGGATTGAAAAAAGCGGGACACAATTTGATGAATTATATTTTACTTATCGAAATCCGATATGATTTTCAATATAGATATTATGACATAGGATTATTTTATATAATGTGTAGTAAAAGATATATTCGATTCGTATATAAAATGTAAGAGGATATTTTGCTTAGGTTTCTGGCAGAAACTTCTTCTTCTTTCTGGCGTTACGTCCCCACTGGGACAGAGCCTGCTTCTCAGCTTAGTGTTCTTATGAGCACTTCCACAGTTATTCACTGAGAGCTTACTGTGCCAATGACCATTTTTGCATGTGTATATCGTGTGGCAGGTACGAAGATACTGTATGCCCTGGGAAGTCGAGAAAATTTCCAACCCGAAAAGATCCTCGACCGATGGGATTCGAACCCACGACCCTCAGCTTGGTCATGCTGAATAGCTGCGCGTTTACCGCTACGGTTATCTGGGCCCCTGGCAGAAACCCAGTATGAATAAACAAAAGTAGAAATTGGAGAAATTGCTAAACAAGTTTTTGCATGAACTGCTGAAAAAAAATATGGGATAATCATTGGTGAAAAATTGGATAAATATTTGTAGAAATTTGCAAAACAATGGCTGAAACTGTATTTTGGAGCTTCTGTAGAGGAATAGCTGAAGAAATTTAGCGTGGATTTTTCGAAATAATTGTCTTGTAAGAAATTCCACATGGCACCCTTGAAAAATACCGCGAAATTATTCCTAATGGAGACCTTGGAGAAATTCCCGAACAAAAATTCTTAGAAATTCCTGCATGTATTCCGGTAACAATTCCTGCGTGAATTCGTTGGAAAATTCATGAAATAATTCATGAAGGAATTGCTGGAAGAATTTCAGTCGATTCCTTGAAGATCCGTCCCATAACAATGATTGAGAAAAATCATGTAACAACTTTCGAAGAAACATCTCCAAGGCATTCAGAAGGAATTTGTAGGTTTTCATGCATTCCTTCCTTAAGGAATTTTCGGACGGATCTCTATCATCTTCAGATACGCTTCATTATACCAACTTTGAAAACTGGGCCGGGTTCTAACAGCTAGTCTTCCTTTCAAAAGTCAGTCTCCTGATATGTAATTTCTTAATAGCCCAGATAAAACTCATCTTTTTAAAAAGTTTTTGAAATTTTGGTCTTTCAAATCAGGACAAATTGTTCTCCGTTTATCTATCCATAATTATCGGATAAGGAATTTGCTTGGAATCTGTCTAAGACCTCAGTGATCCTCCAAATTTTTTAGTGTTCTCCAATATCCAAATATTTGACCTCGTGCTTGTAAAAAAGGTATGTATTTTTCAATCCCATTGAAAGAAAACATGTTCTTTCACATTTAAGGCTACCTCCTCAAAACCCAATCATTCGTCTAGCTAGGCATTCAACTGCCTGGAGTTTAGTCAAGTAAGTTTATCTAGAGTATTGGTTGCAGAGGCGACTCGTAACCTGAGACGAGACTCGCGAAGACGGTCTTCTTTTTCTGTGATTGCTGAGTTTTTTTCTTATTCCACCAATTATGCGCATGCGCATACCAATTATGCGCATGCGCATACCAATTATGCGCATGCTGTTCAAATCCTCACATGAACCTCTCAGCAAAAAATGATTAAGTTTGCATCACTTCGAATCATAAATAGCCATTTGAGTGAAATTTCATGCCAGCAAACGTAGCAGACATTAGAAATAATTAATCTTCTGCTTAGATTTATCAGCAACTTTGGAAAAAACTGCTCCGCCGACTGAGGTTTTTAATAACAGTTTACTTTGAACACAATACTTTTCACTTTTTCAGCCATAAAAACGGTGGGCTGCATTTGACGTTTCGTGAGAGGGGAATCTGGGCTGCATATGACGTTGATATTTTTCCTCTTCGCGAGTCTCTCTCAGCTCGTAACCTCTCTTTTTACCTCTACAGCGATGAAAAATAATAAATTAATATTTTGACAAATTTACAATCTTATGTAAGAGATAAATTATTGAACTTGCTGGTGGTGATCATTGAGTTAAATTTTCAGCACAAACGGTTGTCTGGTTGTCCAGATGTGTGCCCTTGAAAATTCGGGGTTTGGCTTCGATGCATCTTTATTTTGAACTAGCATAACAAACGAACAGACGTAATATTGACTAACGTACTCTTCGAGGACTTAATGGAAAGATGGCGCTGTTAGTGCCGATAATAATTTTACCTTTTTACTCGTTTTCTTAGGTAAACTACACCGCTTCGAGATCCCAACCGTGGTAACACTCTGCAAGGACATCTGGACCCCGGACATGGGCCTGGTAACGGCGGCATTCAAGCTCAAGCGCAAGGACATCCAGGAACGGTACAAGAACGAAATCAGCCGGATGTACGCGTCGTAGATTTCCTCCCGGAGCCCTCGAGAGAGAATCCTAGCTGTAGCACCTGTTACCCCCAGATTTGAGATTTCTAAGGAAATGCCTGATGCCTCGAATCCCGAGGGTAGCAACCCTGCAGCAAAATCCAAAACCATCATTCATCATCCCCCCCCTCCCCCACAATACATCCCAGTATGTAAAACAATGTACTAGACCATTAAAGTAACCAATTGTCCGGTTCGATTCCGGTGTAAAATCGATGTTATGTACAGAACAGCTGATTCGCATAGGAAAGCTAGTGTTTTTGGCAATGTTTGTCAAATTTGTTGCCCGTATTACCTATTTGTTAGGTCAAAATTACCTATATTCGAATATTTTTTCCTACGCTTTCCCATTGAGTTTTCTTTCCTTGTTTTGTTTTCTCGTTCATGTTTCGTCCCCAAAAGTACGAGCAAGAATAAAAACACTAATGTGAATAACACTTTCCGAAAGGAGCACTTTTCTTTTCTGCTTTTTGTACTATCCACCGTACTGTTTCAGATGAACAAAAAAAATGTCTTCTATCCCTGTACTTTATAAGCTAAAATGTGAAATGAATGTGTGTGAGTGCGATTCACGTCTGTAAGGAACTACTCTGTGGTCCCAAGATGAAGCAGCAAACAGTTTAGATAAGACAAAGGCTAGATATTGTTATATTTGGTGGTGATAAGCACCTTCTTAAAAAGTGGTAGGGATCTAGGAGTTAGGAACCAATAAATTGAAGCCCGGATGAGCGAATGGAAGGGTTCAGGATTGAATCCCCTTCGGAACCGCTTCCGAGTGAATGCGAGTGGAAGATTGTGGCAGAGCAGTCCTCAAAAAGAAAGCTATTCCATTCAATTTACCTACTTTGTATATATATTAGAACGAGTGCGACTCTATTAAAAGACTTGTGAGAGGAGGAAGTGAAAAAGGGAAGAACTTATCGTAAAGTGAACGAACCAACAAGGTAAACAAGGCGCAAGGAGTCTGATTAGTTTAGTGGTAGTTAATTCTGCTTGGAAGGTGGGTCGCAAATTGTAGAATTTGAGCTGTAAAACTCTTTCAAAGTTACTCTTTTGTAAATAGACTTATACTTGATTCCTTCTCCTAAAAGGAAAATTTCAATTCAATTATCGAAACAAAAATGTGGCACACGCTATCCCACCATCGGCAGTATAACGAATGGCGCTATAATTTTAGCGAAGCGGCGGCTAGTGAAACGCTTCTTGTTTTCTTACGTTGATAGCCAGAGGGCCGCAAGGACCGTCGAGTCGAGAGGCGCCTCGGCTAAATCATCCAAATGTAGTCACGTGAAAAAATGCAATGCAATTTTATTGATTTATCCAAATGCAAAATTCCTATCAGCCGAAGCAATCTTTTGTACCATTGATTATTAGAAAACTATACGTATTTATTACAATTTTGTTTATTTTTCATTATTTACATTTGTATCTGGTTTCGCCGGTTTCGCGCCCACAAAACTATACCAATTGGACAAAGTGGGTCAAAGGACGAAACAATAAAACAACACAACCATTGAAAACAATAATAAGAGGAATTAGTTGTTAAAAGGTATCCTGGAAAAGTAAAAAACTAAGAAAACAAAGCAAACAGTGAAGGAAACTAGTAAGTAATTTAATTAATTCAAACAGAACAAAAACCGAAATCTATAATGGTGAAGAATAAAGAGAAGCAGAACTGTGAAAAATGGCGTTGGTTCAATCGTAAGAAACAGTTGAGAAAACATGTCATTATGGTTTCTTGGGGTTCCTCTATAGCATGTGCAATTTCTTTTGCTTCAAAGTTCAAATTCCAGAGCTGGTAAACTTGGTCATTATTTTTAAAGCTCTAAAATGTCTCTATTTTAATGGACGAGCTTACAGTGGAGTGGACGAGCTTTTTAAATCAAAGGAGTTTTTAAAGTAACTTTTTTCCGCTTCCTACTTGCTCTACTTTTTTTTTCTATAAATCATTCGAGGACTTCTGAGTATGGTAATAGTAGTAGGCTTGAAATTCACGTGGCTTTCCCAGTACAGTAAATCAAAAAAGTGAATCTCATCAAGTAGCCTATGTTGGGTGCACGAATTTTCTAAATCGTTAGTGTCATTGAAGGCTCTAAATGCGGGAAATAGAACATTGTTCTACAGTAACTTTGGGTTGTCCTTAGCAACGCAAGTTTTACAATTTTCAAGGCTCTTTGCCTACAGCAGCGATGGTCGTGAGTTTCACTGGCTTCGCTGACTGCGATTAGCTTTGTTTGGCTACTGTGGAATGAATTTCAGATTTTTTCCCAACTCTGCTAGAGATTACTTCACCAATTCTTCCTTCTTTTTCAAAAGATATTTAGAAGAATTTGCTCCAGCGCTACTACAGTCGACTCTCCACATCTCGATGTTCTATATCTCGATATCTCTCCTTATGTCGATGATTGCTTCAGTCCCTTCATTCTGCATACGATTTCTCTCTCCATATCTCGATATCCTTATCTTGATATCTCCATATCTCGATGTATTCCTGTTGACTTTGTGTTTATTATTATCAAAGATTACTAGACCATATTTAAGCGATCCAGAACTATTTGGAAACTCGAAATGAAGTTTGTTCATTTATTATTTTCCTAGTAACGGAGTGATTTTCAATCTAGTTTTCATTAAATTAATGTTCTTTGTCTCGATCTCTCCCTATCTCGATGCTCCCTTCGATATCGAGATGTGGAGAGGCGACTGTATATCCAGTAATTTCCATAGAGATTACTCTGAAAACTAAAGCAAAAACTATCACAAGATCTCCTTCATAGAATTTCACACTGAGAATCAAATTACAGAATTTGAAGAAAAAATCGTTTATTGCAAGAGTTCTTCCAGGATATATTGACTATATGTATTCGAGTGACATTTAGCAGTTCGGCAGTCAAAACTTCGGCGAAGTTCGGCGTCGGCATTCTAATTTGGAGCTTCGCCGACTCATAAGAATTGCCTTTGTCGGCGTAACACTAGTTAGAATGCTGACGACGAACCTTTATGGAAGATAATTCATTTTTCATATAAACTTCGGTTTAAAGTTAATCTGAATGCACAATATTACGCCGTTTTTTGCTATTTTTTCTCAGACATGTTTATATGGATTAAAGATTTCATCCACAGTTTCTTCCAAGAAATGCTCCACACAATTTTCAAGAAAATCCTCAATAAACTCGACCAGAAATTCCTTCACAAAATTTTCTGGCTGTTTCTCCATCAAGATTCATCATAAGTTCTTCAAGTTCGACCGAGTGGCGGGCTGGAAGTGGAAGAAAATCGAAGACAGCTGACCCTGTGATGTCCCGGAAGGCGTTGAATTATTTCAAGCGTAATCCGAAGCTTTCGATTCGCGACTCGGCTCTGAAGGCCAAGTGTTCCGCCTGGTTTGTTCAGCAAACCATGAAACGAACTGAGTTTCGTGTATTCAAGGTCCGGAAGGCACCGAACCGGCCTTCCTTAGCCGAGTGGTTAGTGTCCGCGGCTACAAAGCAAAGCCATGCCATGGGATTATATTTTCCAGGGAGCGATGAATTTTGATAATTGATCGCTGTTAGTAGTTTTGATTAGATGTTGGGTGAATTTCAAAGCAATGGCAACCTTTTTATTACAAAATTCAGATTTTATCTTCTGACCTTAAGATTCTGGTTAAACTACTGTACTATGCAGTTGGGCTGCACTAGGCTATCACTCATCAAAAATACTTTCACTTCGGGAAAATATAATTTCAAGCTGGCGAGAAGATTACGAACTGAGGGTGGGTTAGGAGCACAATCAGACCCTTGAATGTGCAATGTGGGGTAGTAATTGGGAATGCCATTGACGGTTTGTAATCTTCTACGAGGTTTTCGAAAACCAACAGGGCGCGTGCACCGGGTTGCGGATAGGAGCAAAGGGAGATCAAAAGCATCTACCTAAAATAATAGAGCAAAAAGCCGTTCCATGATTAGGTAATGTTTAGCGATCTTCTATGGTGTTCTAGTACTATAAAATTCTTCACTCACTAGAAATTCTGGCCTTGATAATATCAATAGTGATAAAAACATAAAATAATACCTAATACTTAATAAGTACAATGTAGCTTCAATGTAGTAATAAATGAAATAAAATCAATTTTCTATACTTGACAAGGTTTTGAAGACAATCAATGAGTGAAAGAACTACCTATTAGAAAAGTCACATCAGCTAAGACTATACATATACAAATGTTGGTCATAGGGTCATGGCGAGCATTCGGTATGTATGTCTATGACTGATTCTTATCTAATAGGGGCACTAGAAGACCACGCGGACAATGTCGAAACAAATTATTTTTATACATCGGTCTTACGATCCGAAAGGCTCAGCTATGCTGCAAAGTCATTTTAAGGTACCGTGGGGCAAGTGGGTAATGGAATTCGCATAGTTGAGATTCTTCAAATTCTAGAGACTTTAAATTGAAACAAATGAGGTCGTGTATATTTTTTAGCTTGACTCCCACCAAATATAAACAGCATGCTGAAATTGATTTTTATGAAAAATTGAAGAAAAAAAATACAGAAAAAGTTTTTGAAAAATGTCTCCTTACTTTTCACTTGCCCCAAAAGTGGGGCAAGTGAAAAGTTTACCGTTCGGAACAATAAATTCAAAAACACACAGTTATATTCACGATTTCTATTAGCTTTAACATTTTTTAAGGCTTCCCAATGAACAATAACATAAGTAACATGTAAACAAAGAAAATGTTATTCTTTTCACTTGAGTTTTCTTCTGTTCAGTTATGTTAGTTGAAATGATTCGACAACATTATAACTGCAACATTTCCAATGTTAGTTCTTACATTATAGGACAGCAATTGCATTTCTGCTCTGTAGAATTTCCTCCGCTCGTTATTTGTTTTTGAGAAAGTCGGATATGACGTCGGATAACTCTTCGGGAGAAATCGAACGGAATCCTTCAATAACGTATTTAGAATCTTTTTTATGTGGATAGACCTATACCCCATTTTTATGTTTTGAACTAGCTTTACATAGACATTCCACGAGATTTCCGCGTGTTCTCTAATATTGCAACTTTTCAGTCAACGTCTTCCTTTTAATTGGCTGCCCGAAGTAGACATATTAATATTGTAATGTTTGGCAACATCTTTTAGAAAAGTTCCATAATTTCTAATAGCTTTTAACGCTTGAGTATAGTGTTTCTTGAATTATCAGCACGTTATGTTTTTCTATGATAATTGCGAACCATGTTTACTTATGGCTACTTAAAGAGAAAACACAAATTAAATCTCTAATGATAAACTTTTCACTTGCCCCACCTGATAAGAAAATTGACGGTGTATAAATTTAGTTATTTTTAGGTCTACGTCGAATTAATTCTAAAACTTTTTTTATTGCAGTTCGAAACTGTCAATGAAGACAACTAAGAAGTGGTACAGGAAATTATTTTCCGCAACTTTTTTCCACTGAAAATATTAAAATAAGATTGTACGCCGCCAACTTGTTACGGAGTAACAGTTGACAGGTTAACAATTTTTCGCTCTATTATGCAATAATGGCTGAAAAATCTCAGAAATTTCTTACCTTTCGTAATGTTCTCAATGGCCTCAAAAGTTTACGCATGAGTTTAAACCGTTAATTCACATATTCAGTAAAATATATCAATTGTTTTCACTTACCCCATTTACCCACTTGCCCCGCGGTACCTTATAAGCTATTTATTACTACTGTTTAATTGTTTATAATTCTAACAAAACTACATAATTAACTCATTACTAATCACTGTTCATATATTCTCTTTTTCTCTCCTTCTTATCTGTTGCATGATTATGAGCATCACTAATATAATGCATGAGCATGCACAATAAGAATAATTTCAGGATTGAAAGCAGTACATGGATACCTGGATAGAATAGCTTCGAAAAGGATGCTCAAAATATAATATTTCTGGTCAGGGAAGTATTATCATCAAGGGTATGTAAAATTTTTCCATTATTAATACCTAGATCACACAAACAAATGAACTAATAATATCAAATATTTTTATATAAATCAGCATCGTCAATCAGTGCAAAAACAGATAAAGTTTGTAAAGTTATCACCATCGATTGAATTGCGCTCTGTATAGTAATGTTCAATCAGTATCAAAATCTCCTAAAGCGTCGCATTGTGCCATCAGCAGCTCTTAGCATCACTCTCATATTGTTATTATTTTGTTGTTTATAAAATTTCTAGAAAGCGATCAGCATATTCTTTCTTACTTGTACAATGGCCGATCTATTTGGAATTTTAATAAGTCAAATCAAACTTCAAAACTCAAATTAAATTGCTTTCAGCACATTTACATTTTGCAGCATTAATCGCATTACTGTGTCAAGTCTTCTCCATTCCCTATACCCTACCCCAACCCTTCTTATCCTTTCCGATGGTGTTCAAGTGGTCCGCATAGACTATTACGGCTATTACCTATCCCTTCCCCCGGCTTTGGACTGACTTGCGCTCTCATTGCCCCACCAAACGCTGCCAAATGAAAATGAAAAACCGCCAAACCCCCAAAATTAATCAGAAATTCGTCCGGTGGAAAGATTTCGGGTTACAATGAAGGCCAAAGTTCAAAAATCGTCCACGGTGTTAAAAAAAAACTGGAATTGAAGAAAGCATGGATGAAAGTGACCAAAAAGGTTGGCCCCACCATTGCACAAAATGTAATGAGGGATCTCAAGGGAAAGGTTCTCAGCGGGCTTTCAGCGAAGGAAAGACATTGAATAATGTAATTATGCCGAAACATAATCCATAGGGTTTAGTTAATGTCCTGAAAGATTCAAGAAAAAACTTAATTTTTTTTTTTGGCTAAACAAAAACAGGCCTTGAAACTTCAACAAAGTGCTTTCGAGAGCATAGTCACAACTATTGGGTCCTAAAATGTTTAATGAATTCTTGTTTTTATTCAATAATACGAAAGAACATGTTCTTGAAACTTCTTTCCAGCTGGAATAACGCCTATAACATATTTGAACTTTAATTTTAAAAATGGTTCCAAATATGAACCTTGACACTTTTGATCATGTTTGACGTTCACTTTGTCGACAAAAATGCCACAGGGTTTTTAGTTTTAACACTGGGTTTGTTCCTATCTGACATTTCGGAAGGGACACGGAAAACAAAATATACCCAAAATTTGAGTTTAAACCAAGGTGTGTAACAGAATCTCAAAACCCTTTAAAAATGTTTTTTTTTTTTATTAAACCAACGAAAATCATTCAAAAATTGAATAAACATGTGTTTTTGCCCTAAACTTAAGCGCTATGTACCAAAACACTATGGCTTATCAGGTGGCCAATAATCAAAAAAGTGATGTGCCCCAAATTTCAATTCTTGTTCGCCATTTCATTGTAAACATGTCTGCTAAGGAATCCCCAAAATATTAGGGCATGATTTGCATTGCACACTCAGATATGAGGTGCCAAAGTTGAGCCTATGGAGAAAAACTTGTTTTTATTAACAAAAACTATGGTTTACTCAAATGAATATAACTTTTTTTCTATAATACTTACGTAAAATGTTTTTACACCATTTGAAAGCTTAAAAAAAGGCTTCCTAGAAACAATAAAAAAATAAAAAAAAGCTTCAAAATAGTGGCTTTTATGATGTTTTTTTATGAAGCGGTTAAAAAAATCGAATAAGCTTCTAGTTAACACATCGAGTACTTTTTTGTCCCAAGTTGTCCCAGGCTTAAATTCAGTTCCAAGGGTACTTTGAGATGTAAACTAAAGGATCGTGAAGAATTTAGCTGCACAAATTTGCACTTTTTAAATTTAAGGCTTTTTGAATTTTTCCAATATTTTTAACCATTTTCTATTGAAAACAGCTAAAAACTAATTCAGAAAATAACTGAATTTCGCTAAATCATTCAAATCATCATTTCTATGTAAGTTTTAATATTTTTAATGGTTTGCACACCGTTAATCGCATAAATGGCTTATATGCATTATAAGTAACAAAGTTTAATATTTCGCTATAGGCCCTATTCAAAAATTAGTCTCGAAAACTTGTTTTTGAAAATAAAACATCAAACATGTATCATAAAACTCATAAATACGACATGAGATGGAAAAAATATTTTTGACCGCCAGTCTGTATGGAAACCGCCCATAGTGCAAAATTGGAACAGGGCTTTAGGACCCTATTAGATACACTGATCACTCTATAGTAAATTCCAGGTGCCCTGGGGGATGTGGCCAATGAGAAACATGTCCGGGGCCATATCAACATGGGTATCAAACTTCAAGTTTTTTAAGGGTATGCTGGGTATTTAAGGGTATGTATCCTACGAATCTTAATGCGTCCAGCGGCATTTAATTTTCACAATGATCTAGTTTCTTGGGAAATCTATACAACAAACGTTGCCTTTTTTCATAAACGTTGCTGTTGAGCCCTTTTCAGCCCGCCCACGCAAACCAATACCACTATAAGAAAGATTTGTGTTAGCTTTTCCTGATGTGGTATTGGTGAGCGTGATCGAGTTGGATTGGGCTCAACAACGCAGAGCCAATGTTTACCAATATCGATGTACCCTTTTGAAATGTTTGTCCAGATATGTGAGCTGCGCCGCTTCAATAACAGCAATTAAATATATGTTTTTTTGCAAAGAACTCAAATAAATAAGCTTAATTTTAAATATTTGAATCTTTTTTTCTTCTGCTGTTATTTCTTTCTGAAATAAAAAAAAAACAATACATTTGCGGGCCTTGGTTTCCCACAATAAGTTGCTCGGAGCCTCGCTATGCAAGTGTTCCTAATGTGCGTCCGTCGCATGTGCCGTCCAGTGGGAGAAAGAGGCAGAAACGTGGCCTACTGCTCGTTGGTTGGCGTTTACCATTGTGCTGTCGCGTGTTCCACAGCGTTGTTAATGTGGCAAGCCAAGTATCGTTCGGGTAGCAACATCCTAGTAACATAAGTTGTTGATTTACAATAAACTTTATTCTGTATTTTCTCGTCATAAAAGAAAATCGTATTATTTAATTCGTCTAATACAGAACAATTGGCGACGATTGGAGTTTAAATCTGCGTTAAGATGGAAGGTTACTGTTCGCCGAGATTTGCCTTGAGAGATCAATGGGAATTGTACCAGGAACGTTTGGGGCAATACTTTGTAGCTGTTGATACGGAAGAGGAGCGCTGTACATCAATTTCGCTCGAGGTGTACCAGACGGTGAAGAATATTTGTCATCCTGCGAAACCCAATTCTGAGACCTATTATATCTCCTTCATAGAATTTCACACTGAGAATCAAATTACAGAATTTGAAGAAAAAATCGTTTATTGCAAGAGTTCTTCCAGGATATATTGACTATATGTATTCGAGTGACATTTAGCAGTTCGGCAGTCAAAACTTCGGCGAAGTTCGGCGTCGGCATTCTAATTTGGAGCTTCGCCGACTCATAAGAATTGCCTTTGTCGGCGTAACACTAGTTAGAATGCTGATTGTCGTACCGCTAGAGAATTTCCTCATCGATTTAAATGGAAGCACTAAAACTTTATCGCGAACACGTGCAATAAATTCGCCACAAATTGACGCCGACCGAGAAATACGTCCAATCGAGGATACATATGCCAACAGAATAATCCGCTCTCATCATACCAGCGACAACGACCCTACGCTAAGAATCAATTGCGAGCAGCTTCGATCGAGTTAGTTCGGTTCGCTTGCTTTTCCGAAAGCTCAACCATAGACCTATCTCTTTCCAACGCGCTAGATTGGACGCCTTTCATCTCACTTTCTGATTGTCAAGCCGAATCAACCCGCCATGCGATTAACGAGCACACTCATATTCGGCTGTCGGCTCTACTTCAACCCGAAGTATCCATCTACTCTCATCTCGTCCAGATTCTAGAGAGTTGCGCGAATCGCAACCCGAATTTTTCCCCTCTGCTCAACCAGCATAACTCTCTGCAGAGAAGATAACGCCGCTCAATCGCCCCGAACACGATTTCTTCTATCTGCTGATTCCCTTTCAAATAACAAATTATGTTTTCTAGATTGGTGTCGGACACGTTCAGCAGCAATCTACTCAGGTTTTGCCTTTTATTCCACTCTGTACATTTTCATGGGATATTTATATACTTATCTACTACACTGACGACGAACCTCTATGGAAGATAATTCATTTTTCATATAAACTTCGGTTTAAAGTTAATCTGAATGCACAATATTACGCCGTTTTTTGCTATTTTTTCTCAGACATGTTTATATGGATTAAAGATTTCATCCACAGTTTCTTCCAAGAAATGCTCCACACAATTTTCAAGAAAATCCTCAATAAACTCGACCAGAAATTCCTTCACAAAATTTTCTGGCTGTTTCTCCATCAAGATTCATCATAAGTTCTTCAAGTTCGACCGAGTGGCGGGCTGGAAGTGGAAGAAAATCGAAGACAGCTGACCCTGTGATGTCCCGGAAGGCGTTGAATTATTTCAAGCGTAATCCGAAGCTTTCGATTCGCGACTCGGCTCTGAAGGCCAAGTGTTCCGCCTGGTTTGTTCAGCAAACCATGAAACGAACTGAGTTTCGTGTATTCAAGGTCCGGAAGGCACCGAACCGGCCTTCCTTAGCCGAGTGGTTAGTGTCCGCGGCTACAAAGCAAAGCCATGCTGAAGGTGTCTGGGTTCAATTCCCGTTAGGTACAGGATCTTTTCGTAATGGAAATTGCTTTGACTTCCCTGGGCATAGAGTATAATCGTACCTGCCACACGATATACGAATGCGAAAATGGCAACTTTGGCAAAGAAAGCTCTCAGTTAATAACTGTGGAAGTGCTCATAAGAAAACTAAGCTGAGTAGCCGGCTCTGTCCCAGTGGGGACGTTAATGCCAAGAAGAAGAAGAAGAAGAAGAAGGCACCGAACCGGCGTGATCAACAAAACACGGCGGCCAAATCCCGCGCAAAGAAGCTGTATCGAGGTTTACGAAACCGAAATATGTGGTTATTATGGATGACGAAACCTACATCAAGGCAGACGC
Organism: Aedes aegypti; assembly: GCF_002204515.2. Taxonomy (NCBI): domain Eukaryota; kingdom Metazoa; phylum Arthropoda; class Insecta; order Diptera; family Culicidae; genus Aedes; species Aedes aegypti. The sequence goes on along the minus strand of NC_035109.1, from coordinate 96,953,278 downwards.
AAAGCAGATACCGGGGTTGGAGTTTTATGTTGCCAAATCACGGTTTGATGTTCCGGAAGACATAAGGAAGGAAAAATGGACAAATTCACCAAAAAATACTTGCTCTGGCAGGCCATATGCCAATGCGGTAAACTGAGTAAACCGTACCTTACAACGTGTACCATCAACAGCGTAATTTACCGCACCGAGTGCCTCCAGAAGCGTCTGTTGCCCTTCCTGCGGTCTCATGGAGGCGATACATTACATTGGCCGGACCTGGCATCATGCCATCGACGTTGGGTTGGTACAGAGACAATAACGTTATTTTTGTTCCAAAAACCGCCAAACCCCCAAAATTCCCTGGGCTTGGGATTATATTTTCCAGGGAGCGATGAATTTTGATAATTGATCGCTGTTAGTAGTTCTGATTAGATGTTGGGTGAATTTCAAAGCAATGGCAACCTTTTTATTACAAAATTCAGATTTTATCTTCTGACCTTAAGATTCTGGTTAAACTACTGTACTATGCAGTTGGGCTGCACTAGGCTATCACTCATCAAAAATACTTTCACTTCGGGAAAATATAATTTCAAGCTGGCGAGAAGATTACGAACTGAGGGTGGGTTAGGAGCACAATCAGACCCTTGAATGTGCAATGTGGGGTAGTAATTGGGAATGCCATTGACGGTTTGTAATCTTCTACGAGGTTTTCGAAAACCAACAGGGCGCGTGCACCGGGTTGCGGATAGGAGCAAAGGGAGATCAAAAGCATCTATCTAAAATAATAGAGCAAAAAGCCGTTCCATGATTAGGTAATGTTTAGCGATCTTCTATGGTGTTCTAGTACTATAAAATTCTTCACTCACTAGAAATTCTGGCCTTGATAATATCAATAGTGATAAAAACATAAAATAATACTTAATACTTAATAAGTACAATGTAGCTTCAATGTAGTAATAAATGAAATAAAATCAATTTTCTATACTTGACAAGGTTTTGAAGACAATCAATGAGTGAAAGAACTACCTATTAGAAAAGTCACATCAGCTAAGACTATACATATACAAATGTTGGTCATAGGGTCATGGCGAGCATTCGTATGTCTATGACTGATTCTTATCTAATAGGGGCACTAGAAGACCACGCGGACAATTTCGAAACAAATTATTTTTATACATCGGTCTTACGATCCGAAAGGCTCAGCTATGCTGCAAAGTCATTTTATAAGCTATTCATTACTACTGTTTAATTGTTTATAATTCTAACAAAACTACATAATTAACTCATAACTAATCACTGTTCCTATATTCTCTTTTCTTTCTTTCTTATCTGTTGCATGATTATTAGCATCACTAATATAATGCATGAGCATGCACAATAATAATAATTTCACGATTGAAAGCAGTACATGGATACCTGGATAGAATAGCTTCGAAAAGGGTGCTCAAAATATAATATTTCTGGTCAGGGAAGTATTATCATCAAGGGTATGTAAAATTTTTCCATTATTAATACCTAGATCACACAAACAAATGAACTAATAATATCAAATATTGTTATATAAATCAGCATCGTCAATCAGTGCAAAAACAGATAAAGTTTGTAAAGTTATCACCATCGATTGAATTGCGCTCTGTATAGTAATGTTCAATCAGTATGAAAATCTCCTAAAGCGTCGCATTGTGCCATCAGCAGCTCTTAGCATCACTCTCATATTGTTATTATTTTGTTGTTTATAAAATTTCTAGAAAGCGATCAGCATATTCTTTCTTACTTGTACAATGGCCGATCTATTTGGAATTTTAATAAGTCAAATCAAACTTCAAAACTCAAATTAAATTGCTTTCAGCACATTTACATTTTGCAGCATTAATCGCATAACTGTGTCAAGTCTTCTCCATTCCCTATACCCTACCCCAACCCTTCTTATCCTTTCCGATGGTGTTCAAGTGGTCCGCATAGACTATTACGGCTATTACCTATCCCTTCCCCCGGCTTTGGACTGACTTGCGCTCTCATTGCCCCACCAAACGCTGCAAAATGAAAATGAAAAATGAAAAACCGCCAAACCCCCAAAATTAATCAGAAATTCGTCCGGTGGAAAGATTTCGGGTTACAATGAAGGCCAAAGTTCAAAAATCGTCCACGGTGTTAAAAAAAAACTGGAATTGAAGAAAGCATGGATGAAAGTGACCAAAAAGGTTGGCCCCACCATTGCACAAAATGTAATGAGGGATCTCAAGGGAAAGGTTCTCAGCGGGCTTTCAGCGAAGGAAAGACATTGAATAATGTAATTATGCCGAAACATAATCCATAGAGTTTAGTTAATGTCCTGAAAGATTCAAGAAAAAACTTAAATTTTTTTTTTGGCTAAACAAAAACAGGCCTTGAAACTTCAACATAGTGCTTTCGAGAGCATAGTCACAACTATTGGGTCCTAAAATGTTTAATGAATTCTTGTTTTTATTCAATAATACGAAAGAACATGTTCTTGAAACTTCTTTCCAGCTGGAATAACGCCTATAACATATTTGAACTTTAATTTTAAAAATGGTTCCAAATATGAACCTTGACACTTTTGATCAAGTTTGACGTTCACTTTGTCGACAAAAATGAATCTACTATGTGAACAGATTGCCCTTTGGGACCAAACCAGCATGCGCTATTTTTCAAGAGATTTTGGAAAAACTGTTACAAGAATGCCCTGGATCTGTCAACTTTTTGGACTATGTTCTAGTTACTGGCAGTATACTATGCAGTACGAAGATTAAGCAGTTACTTACTAGGAAGAAATTTTACCATCTGGACGGATCACCAACCCCTTGTATCACTTTTTGGACGTAAAGGCATCCCTGACATGGTTTTCGGTAAGCTACAGTGATGGGCCGTTTTCTTGGCCAATTATGATTACGAGATCAAATACATCAAAGGAGTAACAATAAAGTAGCCGATTTCCTGTCGCGATCACCAGTATTGTACCATGAAGACGACGAATATCTATCGGCAGAAGATGAGGCTATCGAAGATCCAAGTTCAGTTCAACAGCAGAGAGGATACTATCGAGATGATGGGATATATGTTTCTAGAAGTAACCGAATGGTACGTGCTCCAGAGCGGTTCTAACTTACGGAGGAGATGTGCTGTCGCGTGTTCCACAGCGTTGTTTACGTGGCAAGCCAAGTATCGTTCGGGTAGCAACATCCTAGTAAGGGGTCGTCCACAAATGACGTAGCATTTTTTCACTGATTTTTTACACCCCCCTCCCCCCTCGTAGCATTTCGTCACAAATGCTGATACCCCCCTTGGAAAATACGTAGCATATCAAGCAACCCCCCCCCTATCATTTGTTTTTTTTTATTTGTTTTCCTTAGCAATTGGGTTAAAAAAATAGAATTCAGGAGTTCACTACAAAGTTTGATAATAATTGCTGACTGAAACGTAAGGATAATCTAACGAATAAAAGTTTGATTTGCAGTAGCGCTCAAAAGTAATTTGGAAAACAGTTTTAAATAAACTTTTTCCTTTTTAAGTTGTTAGCTAAATTGTATTACTTTTGCTGTTGTTACCATGAAAAACAAGTTTACAGCTGAAAACATAGAAAAAATGGAAAAATCTTCGATTGAATTGATGAAGCTAACAGTAACGTGTAACATTAGATTTTATAATATGTTAAAAAAAATTTAGTTATATTATAGGATTGTTATTTTAATTATTCGTTGTTAGGAATTTATATAAAAATGATCAACAATATATTTTAATTTGAAAAGGATATTCCTTATCATTATCCAAATTGAAATCCATTTAGCAATCAGGTGCCAGATGTAGAAAAGATTGGAATTGCGATTGAGATTAGCGATTATTATACAAATTATTTATCTTTATTAATATTTCAGCTTATCTTCATTATCGTTCGCCAAACTGAAATAATTTAACACAACATATAACGAAAGAATTAAATACTAAAAATAATATTTCTTCAAATTACCAAGTTTTTAAGAAAGTTAAATGACAGACAATTTCGATAACACTCGAATTTGTTGTCAATCAAGTTGTATTCAGCATTGAGAGCATAATTCACGTAATAAATATCTTGTTTTAATGTAATATTTGCCAAAACGAACATATGTTTTTTTTTAAAGAAATAAGCTCTAACAGAAAATATAGATGAAACTAAAACAATGTTTTCCAAGTTTTTAAAGCATTGATTTTTAATAAATTTATTTATCTTTTTATTTATTTATCTTTTTATTTATTTATCTTTTTATTTATTTATTTATAAATTTATTTATTAAGACATGAATATAATGTTCACATAATTATTTAAAGCATTGAAAAAATTGATTTGATTGCACTACAGAAAATCTAAAATTTCATAGATTTTTTTCAATCTTGTCAAATGAATGTTTTGAAGCTGAATCCTCATTTTATAACCCAACTTCATAAGTAAAACAAAGAAAAAAGAAGTTTGATAAAAAATAATTGTATGTCCTTTATTTCAGCGCCTCTCATTTTACCGAAGTGATTCAAAATGCTACGTCGACTAGCTAGAACCCCTCCCTCCCCCTCGTCACACATCGTCACAAATTCTTGAAGCCCCCCCCCCTCCCCCCTAAAAAGCTACGTCATTTATGGACGACCCCTAACATAAGTTGTTGATTTGCAATAAACTTTATTCTGTATTTTCTCGTCATAAAAGAAAGACGTATTATTTAATTCGTCTAATACAGAACAATGCACATGGGAATTATGAAAATGAAATCGTTAGCATGTGACCGTTCACTTTTAGGTCACAATAAAATATTTGTTGGAAAGGCCAGTTAGAAGTTTAGCTCAAAGATTTTGTTATTTATGTAATGTGCCGTATTGAAAAAGTAAATGTCTAAATTTGAAATAAATGTCTGTCTCCATCATTTATTGATGTTTATTTCATATTTAGTAGCTCCTTGGTTGATGTCTTCTTAGAATAACATTAATTTGTTTATTTTGCTCACTCCGATAGTAATTTATTTATTTATTTATTTATTTATTTAGTTATTTATTTGTTTATTCAGTTAATTATACACATTTATTTATTCAACGCATTTATTTTTCATATACACTTACTTATTTAGATTGTTTATATTATTTTTTTTCATATTAACATATTTATTCACAAAATATTAAAATATGCGGAAATAAGTGTTAAGGATTTTGAATTCTGTTAAGGCTAAGCATGCAGCCAGTTTTGTCGGAGTGAGAGTGTAATTTAGTTTAAGATATCAATCAAGCCCCTTTAGAGTGTAAGTCTCCGTTGGTCATCATTCGTCGTGCTTCGTGTCTCCGTCATCATCATGATCATCGTCTGGACTTTGACCGTGAAATATGCGAATTCGTCATGGGCTATAAATAGACTCCACCAACTAGGGTCAATTCTCTTTTTTATTATCGAAGTCCGGAGGAGCGACGTGAGTGACGACCCGCGAGTTAGAACGCTAATTTAAAACTAATCGCGAAAAGTTCCAAGTGCGTTTTATTGCGCGAAGTTAAAAAGCCTAATTACTATAATTTAAACGGTGTAAAATCAACAAGTTAAAACTTATATAACTAAACACCTAAACACGCTAAAAAGTTTGTACGGCTAATTAAAGGACACACCACGAACGATTAGACGAAAGTACCAAATTTAAAAGTTAGTTCTAGTCCTTGGTTAACAAAACCGTACGCTGTGGTCAAGCAAGCCGTGGTGGACTTTGAACGCTGCAGTGTGAACATTATAGTGGTCGAACGGACAATATGCATAAGCATAAGCATAAGCATAGATGACCGTACAATTCGTAGTTGCTACTCCGTGATTGACCAGAACAATCGAAGTTGCACAGGGAATTAATGAATGGGGCTTGGGATTAGCTTACCATTCTTCAATGTGCACAAATCGAGAGCTCAAATTTAAAAGTCAATAACGGCGCCGGCCACGTCCTTACGGTCATCGGGGAATGGAAGGAATGTTAGTGTGACTACCGTTGTTACTAGAGACCGAGATCACCTCTGCATCTCCACGGTTGTCATGGAGAGGATATTGGGTTAGTGGGATAAGGTAAAGATCTGGGAGTCACCAATGTTTGGTGATGCGAGCCATGATATAATCACGCCTAACCGGATTCGCGAAATAATTCGATAATCGCATTAAACGCCGAACAAGTGTTCGTCACTCGCCCACGCAAGAGCAAGCGACGCGATCAATAGATCAAACACTACTAGCGATCCGCGGCGCTTTTTCATTTCTCTGAGCGAACGACGCGCGACAAGTTTGATCCTGCCCCATCGCCCGCCCCCGCAGGAGCAAGCGTCAAGATCGAAGGATCAAACACTACTTACGAACCGATCACTTTTTCACCGCTTCACTACCGACGCGCGACATATTTGATCCTGCCCTCATCACCCGCTCCCGCAGGAGCCAGCGTCAAGGTGGAAGGATCAAACACTACTAACGAACCGATCACTTTTTCACCGCTTCACTACCGACGCGCGACATGTTTGATCCTGCCCTCATCACCCGCCCCAGCAGGAGCAAGTGTCAAGGTCGAAGGATCAAACACTACTCTATTCAAAAGATGTTTTTATTAATGACGAAAACTGAAAATTACATGTATATATTTTAAATTATATGAAACAGGAATAATGCCGACACTTGTAGTGACGAACTATACATAGTTTGTTTGAAAATTACATATGAGTATTACTGTGCATTTTGTCTCGATATGGTACAAGTTTTAAAAAATACGTCAACATTCACAATGTCGAACAATTCAAAAGATAATTTTTAATAACGTATAAAAGAGACAAATATATGTATATTGAAATTGTATAAGAAAAAAACATAATGCCGACACTTATAGTGACGAACCATACAAAGTTTGTTTTAAAATTACTTAAAAGTTACGCTTTCAAGAAAATATGTGTTATCACAAGAATGAAACGAACTCACCAGTTGGTAAACCATCCTCGACTGAACACAAAACTGATACTGACAGCAAAACTTCTTGGCGTCCCGAAAACAAACCGTCTTGCTTGTGCCTTCCAAATACCTACCCAGCAAGACGCTCCAAAACAGAAAAAAAAAAATCTTAGGAGCCGAAAACACGCGCGAAACCGTGAGCCAAATCTATCGGACGACGCAAAACCGAACTGTCCTGCTTGGGCTTCACGAAGCACTACCCAGCAAGACGCTTGAAAACAGGAAAAAAAAAAAAATCTCCGGCGACGAAAACATGCGCGAAAACGTGAGCCAAATCTATCGGACGACGCAAAACCGAACTGTCCTGCTTGGGCTTCACGAAGCACTACCCAGCAAGACGCTTGAAAACAGGAAAAAAAAAAAATCTCCGGCGACGAAAACATGCGCGAAAACGTGAGCCAAATCTATCGGACGACGCAAAACCGAACTGTCCTGCTTGGGCTTCACGAAGCACTACCCAGCAAGACGCTTGAAAACAGGAAAAAAAAAAATCTCCGGCGACGAAAACATGCGCGAAACCGTGAGCCAAATCTATCGGACGACGCAAAACTGAACTGTCCTGCTTGGGCTTCACGAAGCACTACCCAGCAAGACGCTTGAAAACAGGGAAAAAAAAAAAATCTCCGGCGACGAAAACATGCGCGAAACCGTGAGCCAAATTTATCGGACGACGCAAAACTCTATAGTGGTCGAACGGACAATATGAGTGACGAACAATAAGAAGTGATTCTGTCCGTTCAAACAGGTGCATGCTCGCTTGACGAAAACCATTAGAAGATATTTGTGCACTTTTCGGTACCGCTCCCCGGACTGTGGAACAGTGGCCTTACGTTACACTGACCTGGTCGTCTCGGTTCGTTCGATCCCTTATTAAGTGTGGGATTCGCGATGTGAATCGAATTATTAAGCCCGAAGAAGAAAAGAAGAACACTAAAAGAAGATTGAGAAGAAGAAAAAGAAGAAGCCCAGGAGGAATGTCCACAAGGAGATCCAGAGAACCAGCATGTCGACCAACCCAACGACGACGGTCGCAACGGTGAGCGCTCAAAAGTTTGTGAAATAAATGGTTAACCAAAGTCTTTTGCATTGATTAGTTAAATTAATAAATAATTATGTAAGGCCTGCTAAACTCTGACTGTGTGTTCGTTAATTTATTGTGTAAAGAAAATCTTGTTTCCGCCATTTTGTATTTGTATTGTCCGCCTTGCCACCAAATATAGTTGAGAAAATTATCCTGGAGCACCATATGGAACGACCCTGAAAAAGTGTGTTGTTAATCCCTGTTTCATTGAATTTCCCTGTGACAGGGGTTCCCACCACGCTTTCTATGAGTATCAAGCAAGAAACTATTTCTGGTGGTCTAACATCGATAAGGACATTGAGGACATGGGTAAGCGATGCGAACATTGTATCCAATGCAGACCAGAATTGGGAAATGTTCCTATTATCTCCATGGAAGCTATGTTCTCGGCCATTCGAGCGAGTACACATCGATCACCTGTTTTTGAAAAATAAGAATTTCCTGATTATAACCGATAGCTATAAAAAATGGGTAGAAGCCTATTTGGTGAGTACATTATCAACAAAGGAAACTATTGAGAAGTTAGAAGATTGTTTCGGACGTTTCGGGAATTGCGATGTTTTGGTGTCCGACAATGGTAGATCGTTTACTGCGGCAGACTTTCAAGAATTTTGCAAGGAGAAAGGAATACGGCATCTCACTTCAGCACCATACAGTCCGTGCTCTAATGGTGCAGCTGAAAATGCAGTGAAGACATTCAAGAATGCACTTAAAAAAATGCTTGCGGAAAGCTCTAGCCGTGGTAAGTCACTCACTCTTAAAAATAATGAGAATTACGGATGACGTAAACCTCTTTACACTTAAATGTTTTGTGTCTTAAACTAAAAAACGATTGAAATGTATGTGTCTTCTGACGTATTATAATATTCCAATGTTCAATAACCTAGTTTTACAAATTTATTTAAAAATAAAGACCCCTTTTCAAAACCAGGTGTTTTTGCTATGAAAATTTAAAGCACAACTGATATTTATGTTCATTTAATCGTAATTTTACATGAAAGTCAGCTTTTCAGACGATAGCACCCATCAAGTCAGTTTCCAAACATGGCCGGTACACGACGTCGGGAGTGAGTTCGTTTGAAATTGTTTTGGAAAGTTTCCATTTCACATAATTTTCGATTGCCATTTCACAATCGGTGATGGTATAATGTTATTAACAGCAGTGCGTGATCATTTTACGAGTGCAGTAGTGATGAAGATGACCGCAAAAATCCGGATATGGAACCAAATTCAATGTTTTGATCTTCTGGCTTTTGTTTATGCTGCCATACAGTTCTTGCTAAGAATGCCGGTGGAGAATTGTTCAAAACCTATTCTAAGTGAATGGTTCAAACGAATCAAAACTAATAATCAAAGTGTACCTGCTGTTTTCATCCTGTTAGTGAAATGAATAATTGGTATAACGGCATCCAGAAGGACTAATTATTCCCGACTTGGGCCAAGTTTATGTGAATAGCAATTTGAAAGTAAGGTGCTCCTAAGCTATTGATCTATGGTCGAAGATGTCAGTCCGTTTCGAAAATGAATCTTGCTGAATAGCGAATGTACAGTGTGATAAGTAAGTGAGAATTTCTGTAGATTCTGATAAGAGGGTAAGTGTTTCAGTTCCTTTTCGCCTAGAGAAAAACAAATCCCACGGCATGACGCGAAAACTGTAAAGGTTTACTTTTACGTCATGATGTAAAAGTAAATCATTTTAGATTTCACGTCATGCCATTTTTTTTGGTCCTGTTGGTATCATGTAATTTTAAGAATGGACGTAAATTTAAATCATTTGATTCGCTTCTTTTATGTGCATCTATGAAGACTTAAATTTACATGATATTTTCGAAGTGTGCTTGCTTCAACGATGAACCGTTATCTTCAAATGTTCGTGCTACATCACATTGCACAACAAATGAGACACCATTCAAACTTATGTTTGGACGTGAGATGAGGACTAGATTCGATTCGCTCCGGAAGGACAATTTTGTACAACAAACGGTTAAAACATGGAAGCATAATGCGAAAAGGAAGGATACATCTTTCGTTGCGGGTGAGATAGCATATGCAAGAGACTATCGAGATCCCGACAGACAGCGATGGATTAAGACAAAAATTATGAAACGAAAAGGAGAAAATATGTACGAATGCTATGCAGCTGAAATTGGTACATTTATAAGAAGAACTCATCAACTGCTGGAATATGAATATGACGATTTCGAGGACGATAGAAGTAGCGTTCAAGAAACGATTGTTGGAAATAATACTACCAATGTTCAACAACCAGACGACGAATATCTATCGGCAGAAAATGAGGCTATCGAAGATCCAAGTTCAGTTCAACAGCAGAGAGGATACTATCGAGATGATGGGATATATGTTTCTAGAAGTAACCGAATGGTAAGTGCTCCAGAGCGGTTCTAACTTACGGCTGAGATGTGCTGTCGCGTGTTCCACAGCGTTGTTAACGTGTCAAGCCAAGTATCGTTCGGGTAGCAACATCCTAGTAACATAAGTTGTTGATTTACAATAAACTTTGTTCTGTATTTTCTCGTGATAAAAGAAAAACATATTATTTAATTTGTCTAATACAGAACAACCATCACGAATGATATAAGCGTTACACGACGAATGAACGCGAGTTCATCTGTGTCAAACACAATAAACATTACTGAATTTCGGTAAAAATATGCCGAAAATTTCGCAAAGCATTGCCGATAAGCTCAGCAAATTTTGACAGCTGAATGAGTTTTCCGTATTGCAGTCTGTTCGGCATTTTGAACTTTTGCCGAGATCTCAGCTGTTTTCTAGGTAAATTGTTTGCCGACCTCGGCGAAATAAATTAAGTGTGTACGACACCGACTATTCTCACAATCTCACCTCACGCCACTCGTAGAATAAACCCAAATGATTTTTCGAGGCAAGGTGATTCAAAACACTGTTTGCATGGTATATACCGTGTGCGAACGAAATCCGTACACTTGATTGAATTTTCGTTATTTTAATGTCAGAAGACTACATGAATTGCTTTGAATTTTGATTCATAGGCAAACAGTTTAGAATGAAAGGTATTTATTAGTTCTTTTCAGTAACATAAATTATGTGTGTAAATAAAATTTTAACTAGGACGTCCATACTAAAATATATAAGTGATCTAGAGCAGTTAGAAATAATCTAAATCAAAACCAAAGCGACATGATGTAGTGAAAAAACACCAACATGTTTTAGTTACCTACACACTAAGCTCTTACGGTGAATTTCACCGTAATCTCAACAGCTGAACAGTTCGGTGAAATAAAAAACCGTAATTCCGTCGAAATTTTACGGATTCCGGTGATTTTTAACGGAATACTGTAAAAATTTACCGTACCGTAATCCGGGGGCAAATTGATCACTTTTTCACAACTTTTTGTCATGATTTTCTTTGGAATGCAAAAATTGCCAAATTTATTTCGATAAAATCAGTACTTCATTGATCTCTATCAGTTTATGTAACCGATTTTTTATGAAATAAAATTTAACATTTCATAAAATTAGTTTTAATATAAAAAATTGAAAATGACACATTGGGGCGAAATTGATCACTATATAATAGAGCATATTTTAGAAAGCAAAATTTCCATATCTACTAAATTTGGGTCTCCTGAATCTGAAAATGATGTCAAAATTCTTACAACTCGTGTACATCATCATTTTATTGCAAAATTAAACTTTGTAAATCTGCATAATACGCCTAAATGTATGCAATTTCTCTTGAAACAAGCACTTTATTCAACAAAAAACGGTTTTACGAGCAAAAAAACTATTCTTGTAATGCTGAATGATTTCAAAAATGGGTTCAACAGTTCACACTGAAGCTAACATAACATATTTAACACTCAAAGTTTACATGCAGGCTTAGCACCAGCAGATTGTTCAGTGACCATATTTCCAACAGTATTGCTAACACCTTCAAAAACTGTGAATATTTCTATGCAAAACTGACCTTAATAAAAATAAAATAGTTTAAAACCATCATTAGGCATCTATACACTAGAAAACATGGACTGTCTGTGATGGAAACAAATTATTAAGCATCCTTGAAAGGTAATGCTATTTGGTACCGACCCGATCAAATTCACCCCAGTGATCAATTTGCCCCCGGATTACGGTACTCCGTTAATTTATTTCACCGAACTGTTCAGCTGTTGAGATTTTACAGGAATCGTTAAATTATTTAAGTGTGTAGGTTCATTCGGGTGAGAAAAACCTTATTTCACAGACAAACAGGCGTCACACTCATAATTTTCCATCGACCACCTTTTTACCGGCCGATTAAAAAATATGGTAGGTGACCAATCCACCACCTGCAGCGCTCGCTTCGTTTTTGTTTGTGTGTGACGTTTACACGCCATCTGTTGACTCGTCGGCCAAACACAACGATTTCAGCGCTGGGCGTACATGTCCTCGTGACTATGATTTTGGTCGAGATTTATTCTAAGTGTTACGTCTGTTTGTCTGTGCTTAAATTATAACATTCGACAGTGTTAATTGTAGTGTTAATGTCAAATTGACACGATTCTCATGCCGCTTCAGTTTGCGAAAAAATATTGTATTGGTTTAATTGCTAGTCTAAGAGAAATTTAGCTTAGAATGTTTCCCTACCGTACTCAACTATATGGAATATGGACATGAGATACAAAGAATAATTCCGAAAAACGGTTGAACCGTTGCTCAGTTATGACGGATTGAAATAAAAGGTACAACTGATACTTGATCCCTGAGTCCAGTCCGGAGCGTTAATAAATTATTAAGTATATGTATCTGCCTCAGCATTCATCATGCATACTAGGCCGTTGAACTAGATCACGTTCCATGTTCCAGAACATGTACCTAAATGGTAGGTATATTAATTACGACCTACATTACGTGGCAACCTGCTTCGAGTTAGGAATTATGTTGAGCTCATCTTAACCCATTCAGGTTCATATTTGAAGACCATCAAAACGGTGCGTTTTCGTTTGATTTATGGCGGCCGCCCTCCACAAATCACGTCACATCACACAGGCAGGCGTTTCCCGGCTAAACTGATCCAATTTCCTACAACCGAGACGAGCTAAAACTTCAAAAGCTAATCAACGCCTCATCAGGTATGCAACGCGGGATATTAGGCTTTCTATCGGAAGCGTGAATTATTCTCCCCAGCTGACTTACGCGTATGTGCACACCGTGTATGTGCTCTGAATAGCAGGGCTGGCAGCAGGTTTGCTTTTAGAGACTTGGTCATTATTTCAATGCATGTCTACAATAAGTGTTCTTTTTTAAAGAAAAGTCTCTAAAGTCTATTTTAACCGAAATGCCCTTCAAAGTAACTGTTTCGTCCAGGGTTGACCAGGCCCTACGTTGTGATTAACTTTTGGTCCAGAAGGGGCAGACGAAATAACGAACAAACGAATTACTCCAACGATAATTTATTGCCCACCACCGAGAGGCAGTGCTCCTGCTCGGTGGGGGATACTCTACGGTTACAACAACGACTTACAACTAACTATCACAGGGAATGATCTCTCTTATATATGCGAGAGGTAACAAAATGTACACATCGCATGTAGCATTGTTACATCGCTGTAATGCGCCGATAGCTAGCATCACGCAGCCCAAAGCAACAGCATGAAAGCAAACGGGCTGCTTGCTGCTAGCTGGGGCGAAATGAGACAAATTGAATGCACACTACGCTGCTGCTGTTTTCGAGTGCGCCTACCATAGAAGCCATAGAAGCGAATGGGAGATAGCGTTGCGGTGAGACCGAACATACTCCCGCCCGAAAACGAATGTTTTCCTCTGTAGGTAGGACTCGGCTCGACGCGACGATAGCTTGCTGTTGGTAGAAGAGATGCTTCGCTTTCGATGGTGGTGATGCGCAGTCAGTCTAGGTAGTGTTGCTGCTGCTGCTGGCTTGATTGACTGCAATTCGATGATGTGTGGTAGAACACTTGAACGGGATGAGAATTTGGCTTGATCGTTGGTTGATTGATTGTGATGACGCTTGGGTCCATTGATGATGATCACGGTCTGATGATTGAATGCGTGGATCCAGCGGGTGTCCGACGGGGGATTAACGCTCTTCTTCGGCAAATCGACTCTTCGGCTTTGCACAGATGGACGTTTCCTTCGCAAGTCGACACTTCGGCCTTGCTAGTGGACGGGACGGTCCGACGGGTGGACGCAGGGGTCCGGCAATGGACGGCAAAGGTCCGGCGGGTGGACGCAAGGGTCCCACAAATGGACGCAGGGGTCCGGAATGGACGGCGATGGTCCGGGAATGGACGGCAATGGTCCGGCGGGTGGACACGAGGGTCCCAACAGGTGGACGCAGGGGTCCGGATGGACGGCAGAGGTCCTGGGATGGACGCAGGGGTCCGGCGGGTGGACACGAGGGTCCCAACAGGTGGACGCAGGGGTCCGGATGGACGGCAGAGGTCCTGGGATGGACGCAGGGGTCCGATGCATGGACGACAATGGTCCGGCGGGTGGACGCTGGGTCCTACAAATGGACGGCGAGGTCCGATTGGGCGACACTTCGGCCCGGGGTGAGTTGTCCGTTGCTGTTCCAGCCCGTCACTAGTCGAATGGTCCTCCGGGGTGTCCGATATCCTGGTCACGGCACCAATGTTTCGTCCAGGGTTGACCAGGCCCTACGTTGTGATTTACTTTGGTCCCGGAGGGGCAGACGAATAACGACAACTTCTTCTATTACGATGATTTATTACCACCACCGAGAGGCAGTGCTCCTGCTCGGTGGGGGATACTACTTGTAACGATAACAACTTACAACTAACATTACACATGAAATTGTCTCTCTTTTATACCCGAGAGGTAGTACGGTTGTCACATTGCATTACAATTGTAAGATGCGCCGACAGCTAGCATCACGCAGCCCAAAGCAACAGAACGAAAGGAATTGGGCTGCTTGCTGCTAGCTGGGGCGAAAGGAGAAAAATTGAATACGCACTGCTGCGCTGCTGCTGTACCTTACTGCGCCTTGCTTGCAGTGAATGGGAGAGTCGTTGCGGTGAGACCGAACATACTCCCGCCCGAAAACGAATGTTTTCAACTGTAGCTACGGCTCGGCGCGAACGACGACAGCTTACTGTTGGCAGAGTGAGATGGTTCTTTCTCGACGATGGTGATGCGCAGACAGTTCAGGTAGCATTCTGGCTACATCGCCGGATCGTTCAGTTGACGGTGAACGGGAATGATGATTTCGCTTCTCGTTGATTGATTTTGATGACGATGTCGAATTTTTGGATGGGATGATTGGCTTGCTCAATTAATGACACTCGGGTCCATTGATGACGCTGACGGTCCAATGAATGGATGCTGGGATCCAGCGGGTGGACGCAACGGTCCAAGGAATGGGCACTACGTTTCGGCAAATCGACACTTCGGCTTTGCAATGGTGGACGCAGGGGTCCTGGGGATGAGCTTCTCTTCGCAAGTCGACGCTTCGGCCTTGCAAGTGGACGCAGGGGTCCGGCGGATGGACGGCGGGGTCCGGATGGACGGCTAATGTCCCACAGATGGACGCAGAGGTCCGGATGAACGGCGATGGTCCGGTGCATGGACGGCAATGGTCCGGCGGGTGGACACGAGGGTCCCAACAGGTGGACGCAGGGGTCCGGATGGACGGCAGAGGTCCTGGGATGGACGCAGGGGTCCGATGCATGGACGACAATGGTCCGGCGGGTGGACGCGAGGGTCCCAACAGGTGGACGCTGGGGTCCGGATGGACGGCAGAGGTCCTGGGATGGACGCAGGGGTCCGGCGGGTGGACGTAGTGTCCTACAGGTGGCCGGCGAGGTCCGTTTGGGCGACACTTCGGCCCGGGGTGAGTTGTCCGTTGATGTAGCAGTCCGTCACTCGTCGAATAGTCCTCCGGGATGTCCGGTATCCTGATCACGGCACCAATGTTTCGTCCAGGGTTGACCAGGCCATACGTTGTGTTTCTTTTTGGTCCCGGAGGGGCAGACGAGTAACGAACAAACGAGCTTCTTCTATGACGGTGATAATTTATTGCCCACCACCGAGAGGCAGTGCTTCTGCTCGGTGGGGGATACTACTCGTAACGATCACAACTTACAACTAACATTACACATGAAATTGTCTCTCTTTTATACCCGAGAGGTAGTACGGTTGTCACATTGCATTACAATTGTAAGATGAGGGATTCCACGGAGGCATGCAAGTCGATTCTGATCGACCATTTCAAAAATATCTTAAACTTTGCACAGTTTTTCAGTTCCATTTAAATCGTCATTTTCCGATATCAAATCTTCAAGTTGAGTCACGACTAACTTTTCAAAAGGGTGTATGTGAAAATTGTTCAAAAATATTCAAAAAGCTGCACAGCAAAAACGGTTCGTTCGATTGTTAGACAACTTAAGAAACAAAGTTAGACAACTAAATAAAGATTCTAAAAAAATACACACAGTAAAAAAATTTGTTTTTGCATTAAAAAAACATCATTTTTGTCACAAAAACTCAAATATCTCAAAACCCTATCGGAATACCAAACTAATTTTATGAGGGAAAACGGTCCGTTATATTAGCTATCTACCATAAAAATTTGGTGATGGTAAGCCAATAAACAAAAAAGTTATGACATTTCAAATATTTCACAAATTTGACACTTAGTGAAAAAATTTTTTTTTTCATTGTTAATTTTTTTTAGGACCGCAGTTTGTTGCTGATTTTTTTGTTAAGGGTACCACATGAGATTAACAAGTTGTTTTCATGATATTTTATTTAATTATTCATAACTATTATAGCATCTATTAGAAAGTTAGACGCGATCCAGTGTTGTGATCTAAAGTCTTGATAGTGTCATATTTTTTATTGTACGTAACTGAAGAAAAATTCTCTCAATAGTGTTGAAACCTTTTGATAAAAGAAACCTATAAGAAATCTAATACTAGATAATCTAATCTACAAAAAAAGTTTTCTATACAGGTATACGACTAGTTTACCTGCAAAAAGTTTACCTCGTAGAGAACAAGGCGGGTCTATACCCAGGTGATCTAGTATACGTAATGCATTGATGCAGAATGGCATTTCTTTGCTACGTCACATGGCAAAGGTCCTTGTGATGCTATTGGAGGAACCATAAAGCGCATGGCCACAAGAGCATGTTTAGCCAAAGAACGTGAGCATCCAATTAAAACTGCAAAAGAACTATTTGATTGGGCGAATCGCAGAAAAGAAGAAGATTTTACAAAATTATCATTTTGTTTTACTACTACTGAAGAGTACCAATTAACGGCATCAGAGCTCAGCGAGCAATATAATAACGCGAAAACGATCCAAGGAACCCAAAAATTTCACTGTTTCATTCCATTGTCAGAAAATAAAATTTAAGCAAAACTATACTCGAACTGTACTGATAATGATGCAAAAGTGTTCGTACAATATCGAAAAATTGAATAACAATAAATAAATAAATAAGTATTAATAAAATGTTTTCATGATCTCATAACGCATACCCAAATCCAAAACTTTTAAAGTTTATATATAACATTTAGAAACTCATCGATCATACTCTAAAAAAAATATCCTGGTAAAAAAAAAAATTATATTCGTGTAATCTGTTAATTCATTTTAATTTATACATATATACATATACATATAATATTTATACATATACATAATATTTATACATATAATATACATAATACTAATGAATACATGAAAACGACTTGTTTAATTCACGCAAGGCCCTTAACAATAAAATCAGCAACAAACTGCGGTTCTCGTAATAATTTACACCGAAAAAAAAAATTTTTTTTTCTACTATATGTGAAAATTGTGACATGTTTGAAATGTCATAACTTTTTTGTTTATTGGTTTACCATCACCAAATTTTTATGGTAGACAGCTAATATAATGGACCGTTTTCCCTCAAAAAATTACGTTGGTATTCCGATAGGGTTTTGAGATATTTGAGTTTTTGTGTCAAAAGTTATGTTTTTTAATGCAAAAAAAAGGTGATCTAGTATACGTAAAGCATGAGACAAAAGAAAAAATAATTCAATATTTTGAAGACGATGAAGTAAGTAGAGCTATGCCTGGCCAAAAAGATTATGTATCTGTAAAAAAAGATGGAAAGCGTCAAGCAATCCAAAAACGATTAATGATGACTACTTTGAAAGAAGCGTATACACGCTTCAAGGAAATTAACGAAAATATTAAGGTAGGTTTTTCCTCATTTGCAAGCCTTCGTCCAAGGCAATGCAAGCTTCTATCCAATTCAGGAACACATAATGTTTGTGTGTGCACAACACACGAAAATATTAACCTAATCTTACATAGTTTGAAAAGAATCAATTTATCAAAGGATATTAAAATGTTAACTGGTAGTCTTTTGTGTGAAAATACAACATCAAATTGCTATCTACGATATTGTTCGGATTGTCCAGATTCTTCATCATTGGAAAATACTTCATTCGCTGAGTTTGAAGAAAATTATATTGATCAGTTATCATTTGAGCAATAGGTGACCACGGATAGGTGTGACCTAGAAACTATTGTAAAACCTGTAGATGAGTTTGTGTCATTTTTTTGCTTGAAATTAGAAAGTTTAATTCCTCACGACTTTATTAAAACAGAGCAATCCCGCTTTTTAAAAAATACGAAAAATACATTACAAGATGGTGAATTTTTAGTCATTTGTGATTTTTCTGAAAACTATAGCTTTGTATTGCAAGATGAAGTGCAGTCCCATCACTGGAACGTACAACAAGCTACAATTCATCCATTCGTTATTTATTTCAATGGAAGTACGCAAATTGAACATTTTAGTTTTATTGTAATTTCCGAAGATTTAAGACACGACTCAGTATCTGTAAATTTGTTCATTGCCAAAATGATTAACTTTTTACGCGTTGATAAGGATAAAGAAATCAGAAAGATATATTTCATGTCTGATGGAGCAGCATCGCAGTACAAAAACCGTAAGAATTTTTCGAGCCTACACACAAAAAAAAAATCATGCAAAGCCATTTCTCATGTATTATTCAATGATAAAACCTATAAACACATCAGTTATATACAACATTGTTACCAAAATCCTTAATATTGAACGCGAAACGTCTTCTCTCGAAGAATGTTGCATGCAAAACGGCACGGTTTACATGATTTTCACGCTGAAAATTCAATCATAAATAATGCACATGGAATAACAAGCCGTCGATCCATTCATGTGCATTATTTTTGACAGAATATTCATCGTAGAATCATGTAAACCGAAAATTCTTGTTTGCAATTTCACATTCAAGATGCAAAAAAGCATGCAACATTGGCGAATGTTGAATGGAAGATCATGAAATGTTTCAGTTTCACTCAAGTTTGCAAGCATTATCGAATGCAATGAGACAGTTTACATTAATTATGGTTGAATGTTCAGTTGCACCTCGTTTTACATGATTATCATAAAAAATTACGTGCCATGTAAATTTGAGAATTTTTTGCTGTGTATGTCAATTTAAATCAAAGTACGGAATTGATGCAGAATGGCATTTCTTTGCTACGTCACATGGCAAAGGTCCTTGTGATGCTATTGGAGGAACCATAAAGCGCATGGCCACAAGAGCATGTTAAGCCAAAGAACGTGAGCATCCAATTAAAACTGCAAAAGAACTATTTGATTGGGCGAATCGCAGAAAAGAAGAAGATTTTACAAAATTATCATTTTGTTTTACTACTACTGAAGAGTACGAATTAACGGCATCAGAGCTCAGCGAGCAATATAATAACGCGAAAACGATCCAAGGAACCCAAAAATTTCACTGTTTCATTCCATTGTCAGAAAATAAAATTAAAGCAAAACTATACTCGAACTGTACTGATAATGATGCAAAAGTGTTCGATATTGTAAAAAAATTGAATAACAATAAATAAATAAATAAATAAGTATTAATAAAATGTTTTCATGATCTCATAACGCATACCCAAATCCAAAACTTTTAAAGTTTATATATAACATTTAGAAACTCATCGATCATACTCTAAAAAAAAAATATCCTGGTAAAAAAAAATTGTTTTCGTGTAATCTGTTAATTCATTTTAATTTATACATATATACATATACATATAATATTTATACATATAATATACATAATACTAATGAATACATGAAAACGACTTGTTTAATTCACGCAAGGCCCTTAACAATAAAATCAGCAACAAACTGCGGTTCCCGTAATAATTTACACCGAAAATTTTTTTTTTTCTACTAAATGTGAAAATTGTGACATGTTTGAAATGTCATAACTTTTTTGTTTATTGGTTTACCATCACCAAATTTTTATGGTAGACAGCTAATATAATGGACCGTTTTCCCTCAAAAAATTACGTTGGTATTCCGATAGGGTTTTGAGATATTTGAGTTTTTGTGTCAAAAGTTATGTTTTTTAATGCAAAAAAAAATTTTTTTACTGTTTGTATTTTTTTTGGAATCTTTATTTAGTTGTCTAACTTTGTTTCTTAAGTTGTCTAACAATCGAACGAACCGTTTTTGCTGTGCAGCTTTTTGAATATTTTTGAACCATTTTCACATACACCCTTTTGAAAAGTTAGTCGTGACTCAACTTGAAGATTTGATATCGGAAAATGACGATTTAGATGGAACTGGAAAACTGTGCAAAGTTTCAGCTCAATAGAAAAAAATGAATTAAAAAATTTACCAAATTTTGGTGCTGTTGCTTGGAATCACTCAGATGCGCCGACAGCTAGCATCACGCAGCCCAAAGCAACAGAACGAAAGGAATTGGGCTGCTTGCTGCTAGCTGGGGCGAAAGGAGAAAAATTGAATACGCACTGCTGCGCTGCTGCTGTACCTTACTGCGCCTTGCTTGCAGTGAATGGGAGAGTCGTTGCGGTGAGACCGAACAGTAACCTTTTTCCTCATTCTGCTTGCAGCGAATCCTGATACGGAATTCTGGAAGTTCGAGACCTTCAGACTATAAGGGTGTATTGCGAGAATATTCAACAGGTTTTTCAAGAATTTTTTTTCAAATTTCTTGAGGAAAAAATCATAATTTTCGCTTGAGATTTCATTCAGATAATTCTCCTACAATACCTTTAGAGTCAGAAATTCCTTTAAAGGTTCCTCCAGAAATTCTTACTGCGATTTTTCAAAGGATACTTATTGTCAATCTGATTATTATTAGTTTTTGACACAACTTTACATACTAAATTTAGGCTCCCTGAATCCGAATATGCTTGCTAAATTCTGAACAGTACACTATTTATAGAAATAATGCATAGTTAATTTTCAAGAACTACGCGGAAAACGCCTAAATGTAGGCAATATCCAAAAGAATTTATTTACGTCTTCCAGAAATTCAATTATTTAAACCAAAAAATCAAATTGGTACAAAGTTTGATGATGAAATCTGGTTTGGGGATATATTTTTAACATCATCACAAAATTTCACGTTGATACCATGTTTAAATCCTAGTCTAGAACTAACGTTTATGGATGTAAAAGTCTCTATTTCAAGACACTCAGTTGCTACCAGCCTTCTGCCGCTCGCTTCAAAGTTCACACATCGCTCCATTTTTAGGTTTTATTGGAAAACACACACGTGACTTTCGTGCGATGTTTGAAATATGCTGCCAACCTTCAAATTCAATTTCTCACGGTCTGGCGGTAAAACGCATTACTGATATGGAGTTTTTGAGCGAAAAGTTTGTCATTGAATCACTGTTTCAATGAATGAATTCTGATCCTTTGTACGTCTATTCTGCTTATCTACGCTTCTATACCCTCAGATACGTAATGATGCGTCATCCATATCCTTCAAGCATTTCACTTTTCTTGTCCACACAATTCCGAAAAAAGTTCACGCAGAAGTTGGTAAACCAAACCGGGTTTCCATCTCGAAATCGTGATGGCTGAGAAGCTGTCGTACACGAGTGTGGGCGAAGTAATCAAACGTATATCTATTGATTGAGTTTGTTTCCCGTCTCTTCATGAACGTGACACAACGTGCGAAACATAGCGCCAAATAGCATACCATCCTACAGCTAACGTTAACACGGAATACGATTCTATTGACTAGCATAGTTCTGTGACTCGGGGCTCTTCAGACCGTTTTTATCGAAAAATAATACATCTTCGTCAAATCTTTGCCAGTCGTTTCTGAAAGTCTGGACCAAATTGAAAAAAATGGCCCATTTTAGATTTAAGTCCGCAACCTAAAAATAAATCACATCCATTTTTTTTTCATGTGATTATCAGAAACATTATGCCATCAAAACTTAATTCAAAGTTAGTTTATTCATTTATGTTCAACCTATTGGTGGAGGGGAATAGGGGAACTTATGTATTTTCGGGCTGAATTTTCAGCAGTTTTGTTTCATTCGTCATGGGAGGTTTTCAACAACCAAATCTTCTGAAATTCGACAGTAAGGTGCACTTATGTGCTAAAAGCTAGGGGGAGGACAACTTTGCTCTGAGCAGGCTCTTTGAGTTACTCACTTTTGCTCAGCAAATTTAGTCAGATGTCAGTCTTCCTGTGATCGGGTTTAACAAATGTAGGATAGGACAGTTTTTTCTGCGATGTTAGAAGTTCAGAATGTTACGAAGAAAACGCCATCCTACCAATTGTGAAAAATTTCGAGAGATGGAAAATATTAGGGCTGGAAGATATTTTTGCCTTATTGAAAGTAAACATGAATCAAACCTAGAAATTTCAGGAGCACAAATAAAGGGAATCAGATAGTCGTTCAATTTCGATCGTGAATCTCTTGCTGGTGATTATCAATCGATAACATTTTCTGATTGAGAGCACTGCCTTTCTGGTTTTCCAGATTTGTGCTCTGGAATATTTGGAGTGTGGCTGTAATTTTCTCATCCTAACTTGTTACTAGTCCTGAGAACCGTAGCCTTCGTAAAAATAACTAAATATGTACACTACACTACATTTTAGGAGTGAATAATGCAATGTGATACTAATACAAAAGCACTCCCCAACATCGAAGGCAATTTTTGCCGCATTTCTGATCCATTTTAGAACAAATTATCTGCATATATGGTTATTACTGTAGGGTAAATCGCCAAATGTTGAACGGTTAAGATAGACGTTTTTATGTTATTTGATTTGAATAAAAATTCTGATAGAAAGGTTGCTAAAAGAAGCATTCAAGACCGTAGGCGAATATTTAACATTATTCCTGTTACATACAGTGCGCATCGTACCTTCGTGCTGTGCGAATTCTCTCTGTTCTTGGAAGTTTTCTTAAAAACTACCTAAAGCAATAAAACAGTACTTTTCAGTGCTACATAAAAGTACTTTTCAGTGCTAAAATTAAAAACGGTACTTTTCAGTGCTACTAAAACAGTACTTTTCAGTACTATTTTTTCTACTATTAATCCCTTTACGATCCTTGTTTGGACCCGTGCCTTCGATTTTTCTTTCGACCCGTTGGCGAAAGCTAGCGGTGGTAATCCTTCTTGGACACCGTCTTGGGAAAAAACCTCTCGAAGGTCACGTCTTCTTTCGTTTATCAATTAAACATCTGAATTCACTACTTCCTTCCAAAAAAAAGTGGGATTTAAAACTGTCACTACACGTGGCAAGAATAGAAGAAAGGACGTTTCCCCGGAATGCGAACTTTCTTCCAAGGGTGAAATGAAGAATTGTATCGAAATGAGCAATCAGTTCGATGCTCTAGACAAATTTTCCGAACACCAAATCGAAGCAGCCTCTAGCCCAGGCTCTTTGATTCAAGTGAGGAAGCAAAGAGTGCCGCCTATCGTGGTCAGTTGTTCCGAATTTGGGGGATTTAGGAAGGAGATCTTGAACTCCATTAGGGGAATCAAGGTTTCCTTCCAAATCGCAAAGAAAGGAGACTGTCGCGTTTTGCCGGAAACTCTTAAAGATCGCGAACTTTCTCTCAGACATTCTGGCATTGTTCGGAAAGGGCTTTCTCAAGAATTTTATTTAGTTCACTTTAACAAAAAAGAACTAAATAATATTAAAGCTTTAGAAAAAGCAAAATTTATGTTCGATGTCCGTGTGACATGGGAACATTTCCAGAAACCTGGAGGAAATTACCAGAACCCCACTCAGTGCCGTCGGTGCCAAAAATGGGGTCATGGTACAAAAAATTGTCGAATGAATGCTAAATGCATGATTTGCGTAGGTTCTTCTCACGCCAAGGACGACTGTCCAGTGAAGGAAGATACCACCAAGTTCATATGCGCCAAATGCGGGCCTAATCATAAGTCAAATTTTTGGGATTGTCCTTCACGCAAAAGAGTCAGCCTCAATGACGTGCCAGGCAGATGAAAGATAATATCCCTTACGATAACGGTCGTTTCCGGAATTTGGCCTTGTAGAGTATCGAACAATACTCATTCTTCAGTTAACGATCGCTTGATTAGGAATCAAACCCATCAGGAAGATCATAATCATGCTCATTCACAAACAAATTTTAATCCGTCGGGTAGCCGTTCGAATCTTTCAGATTCGAATGTATCTACCCACGGAAAATCCTTTGCCGATATCGTGACAGGTAATTTGAACTCCTCCCCTGTTCGTACTATGAGTACCCATTCTACTTGTTTCAAATCGAATGGAAAAAACCCTACTGCCACAGGTAACTCCTACTCCGCTTCTTCGTCTACCGAAAATTCTAATGGGAAATCATCAGACAATGTACCCACTTCAAGTGATATGTCTGCCTCTGATTTTAATTTTCTAACTGAACAATTGAATCTAATGATTGATGCAATGTTCAAAGCCACCACTAAGTATGACTGAAGCAGTCCAAGTTGGTGTAAAATTTACAAATCAAATTGTTATTGGATTACGTTTTTCTAATGGTTCCAAATAATAATTTAAATATTTTAAATTGGAATGCTCGTTCTCTGAATGGTAAAGAGGACGAGCTGTTTAATTTTCTTACAGCTAATAACGTGCATATAGCAGTTATAACTGAAACGTATGTGAAACCTGGATCTAAACTCAAAAGAGATCCAAACTTTTTTGTTTATTGTAATGATCGACTTGATGGGGCATGTGGGGGAGTTGCAATCATCATTCATAGGCGTATAAAACATCAACTGTTTTCGTCGGTGGTAGGTCATTTGGCATAAAGTCGTTTGGCATAAAGCCGTTTGGCATAAAGTCGTTTGGCATAATGGTCATTTGGCATAAAGTCGTTTGGCATAAAGGTCGTTTGGCATAATAGTCGTTTGGCATAATAGTCGTTTGGCATAATGAGTCTGAAACCAAAAATTTCTCAATTTTTCGTTTTTACGTTTCTATTGAATCTTTCTGATGACATCAGGCTTGTTTTGGAGTCAATTGATACAAAATGACACTTTATTCAACAATCATTAGCTCTTGAATAAATTTAAGCATATTTGGAAAGTTATTGTCAATAGTATCCAGAAATTACCCTTCTTTCAAATATTAATTCTCCTTTTGAGTTTCGCTATTGGAACAAATTTTTGCACTGAAGATTTTTATATATTTAGCACAAATTTACCCTTCTTTTAATTGTTCTATTTTTCTTCTAAATATGATGTAACCACAATTATTGGTATGAAAACTGTTGAATTAAAATTTCAAATATCCCGAATCTCCCGAATATCCCGTTTCCCCGACTTGCCCTCTTCCCCGAAAAGTTTTTAGCACTCATAATTGTCGTATATATTTCAGGGTGGTGAAAGAACTGACCATCTAATATGCACTAAGAAAGTTAATGCACACTCCATTGTAGTTCTCCTGGGATGGGACATTGGCATTTCTTCCTCATGTCCTGGCTCTAGAGCCTCTAGCGCCTTTGCTCACTCTTTGAAACGATATGAACTCTAATTTTGTGTCCCTTTCCGGTATACAAAACCGAAACTGTTTCCCATAAATTTAAAAACTCATCAAAAATGAGACCATGTGTGCAATTTGTACAAGAATGATAATATAAAGTATTAAAAACGATCTTACCAGATTTCAGTAGTGCACCAACTTTTTTTTTCCAGGATCGTTGATCCGCTGTTACCGCCAATGATCGCAAGTTACGCTTGAGGCAATCGTTGGGAGTTTTCCGGTAGTCCACAAAGACTGCATTTTTCATTTTTGAGAGCCTATTGGCGCATTGTTCCATCTGCTATACTGCAATACTACTACCGGGCGCCAAGACTTACTGTTAGTCTATCCGCAAAACCAAGGCCACTTCAACCGTCCGTACTCGGGCTTTTACGTTGACGGAACTCCATCGATTTTGAAAACAGCAACAACACTGTGCTTGAAACAATAGTCCATCCATAATGTTCCAGTACTGCACACCCAAGGTTGTGTTAAACGTTTTTTTCTGTTTTTTCCGCAACAACGAATATTCAAGATTATCGAAGGTTTCATAGCCACCCAGAGATTTTAAAGTCACCGAAAATGGATTCCAATTGTCTTTAGGTATTTTCCATTGCTCCTCTTCTATCGTTTCACCGAAAACTACTCAATTTGTACTACTGCTTGATGCGTATATTTAAATATTCAATTTTGGTAAAATGAATGCAAATTCTTGAATTTGACGCACGAATTTGTTTTCACGTCCATCGTTAAGCACCGCACGCTTCGATCCTCTCTGCTCTCGCGTTATTTTTGCATTAAGTCGCATTGATAAATCCTTGGATTAAAGCTTAGAGAAATCCATTCTTTTATCAAGTAATTTTCATCGATTGCTACGTCCAAACTGGAAAAGAGCTTGATATGCAGCGAAATATTCTATGAGCGTTCCCTTGATGAATAACTGCCAACTTTCTTTGCCAATTTACTGTTTTCAAATATGTATACCGCAACAAGCTCAAAGATACTCTATGTTCTGAGGTGTAGAGACCCGTCAAGAGTTTTATTTAGTAATGCTCCCTAATGTCACAACAATTTTTGAAATTCTTAGCTTGGAAAATCTCTGAACGAACACCATGCTTGTTTTTTGCTATGGGCTCGGTGGTGTTGATCTCGGTAAAAGCTTAAAAATGCCGATATTTATTTTAAGGGGTCGTCCATAAATGACGTAGCATTTTAGGGGGGAGGGGGGTCTTCACGAATTTGTGACGATGTGTGACGAGGGGGAGGGAGGGGTCCCAACTTGTGGACGTAGCATTTTAAACTATTTCGGAAAAAAGGGTAGCGCTGAAAAAAATGACAAACAGTTTTTTATCAAACTTCTTTGTCATAATTTTAAACTTAAGTTATAAAATTATGATTCAGCTTCAAATCATTAATATGATAAGATTAAAAGTATTCTAACAAATTTCTTATTTTCCTAAAAATCGAGCAGATTTTATGAAGCTTAAAATAGTTATATGAATATTATATTGTATTAGTGTCCAAACTATTTTATTTATAAATAAACCAATTGAAAGTTTAATAAGTAAACTAAAAGTCAATGCTTTATCGCCTTGGAAAGTATTATGTTTCCATTTGTTAACAAGACTAAGAATCAACCGTTTTAGTTTAATTCATATTTTCTATTTTCCTCAAAAGAATGTAATATGCTCATTTAGGCAAATATTGAATATTATTATAGTAAAACAAAATATTTACCCGAGCAAAGTGCTACTGAATACCAAACTGAAGTATTCCATAACAGATAACTTCGAATACTTACAACCTGAATGAGGTATGATTGAGCTCTGTATAATAGGTAAAATATCTCATGCATATTCTACAGATACCAAATCTATAATTAGTTCATGTATTGTAATACCTAAATAATACATGATGAATTTTCATATAAAAGTGAACTTTTTGAATAGTAGTTCAATACCTCCAGCAGACCTCAATAGCTACCGAATACCAAGATGAAGTATTTTTGATTGTTTTTAACATTTTTTTTCCAATACCCTCATAATACCAAAATATGGTATTGACAACTAAACATTTTCAGCTGTAAACTTGTTTTAGGTTTAAACAAATGCGAAAATACTACAAATGAAATGTAAACTAAATTTAATCAAATAAAAAAAACTGGGAACCACAATTATGTTACTTAAACAGGAAATAAGTTAGTTTAAACTGTTTTCCAATTGATTTTTGAGCGCTAAGGCATATCAAACTATCATTCGTCAGATTATCCTGACGTTTCAATTTAAATTAAAATAAAACTATGTTTTGAATTTCAGGATTTTAATGTTTCGTTTTAACTGAGGAAAACAAAAAAATAATAGGATGGGGGGGGGGTGCTGGATATGCTACGTATTTTCCAAGGGGGGTATCAGCATTTGTGACCAAATGCTACGAGGGGAGAGGGGGTGTAAAAAATCAGTAAAAAAATGCTACGTCATTTATGGACGGTCCCTAAGTCAATCATTATGCCAAACGACCATTATGCCAAATGACCATTATGCCAAACGGCCATTATGTCAAACGACCGCTATGCCAAACGACTTTATGCCAAACGGCTTTATGCCAAACGACCTTATGCCAAACGACTTTATGCCAAACGGGGTACAATCGTTTTCGTCATTTGAAACTAAAGTTTTTGAAACTTTAGGTGTCTCTGTTGAAACACAGTTTGGTAAACATACTGTCATAGCTGCCTATTTGCCTTTTCAATGCTCTGGCCAGCAAATTAATTTGCCCCAAACTGACTTGCGTAAATTGACTCGCAATAAGTCAAAATTTTTTGTCATTGGTGATTTTAATGCCAAACATCGGTCATGGTATAATTCTCAAAGTAATTCCAACGGCAGAATTTTATTTGATGAGTGCTCTTCAGGATATTTCTCAATACAATACCCTGATAGCCCTACATGTTTTCCTCTTCTAGAAATCCATCTACGATTGACTTGGTCTTAACCGACTCTATTCGTCTTTATAGCCGACTGATTACTCATGCCGATTTTGATTCTGATCATGTCCCTGTTACATTTCAAATATCACATGTTTCTCAATCCTATCAGCTCCACTTTCAATTATTTTCGAGTTGACTGGAATATATATGAAACATTTATTGACTCTAATCTTGATGTTAATATTCCTTTACAAACTAAACTTGATATTGACAATGCTCTTGAAACTTTAACAAATTCCATTGTTGAAGCCAGGAGCATTGCAATTCCAAAATGTCAAGTAAAATTTGAATCCGTAATTATAGACGATGATCTTAAACTCTTGATCCGTCTTAAAAACGTGAGGAGAAGGCAATTTCAACGCACTCGCGATCCTGCTATGAAAATTATATGACAGGATTTGCAGAAAGAAATCAAGAAACGTTTTGCACAATTAAGAATCAAAAATTTTGAAAATAAGATTTCTCAATTGAACTCTAGCTCCTAGCCAATGATTGTAAGAAATTGGCTGGAAAATTCGATAATCTATATTTTCTATTTTCAAAAAAGGCTTGTTCTTCGAAAGCATCATCAATCAGAAGACTGATGGAAAAAATCAAGTTATTTTTGGAGCAACAATTTTACAGATATAATAAAATCAATTTTCCCGTATATTTTTAAAGATTTTTTTTTAAATTTGATGGGAATTGATATGAGTAGAATTTTTTGTGTAAAAGTACGTCCTGACGGAAGTCCTAATATAGTATTAATATGAAAAAAAAAAACTTACGCCTTCATAGAGTTACTTAGTAAGTCCCCACGTCACATTCAAAGCATAGAAACACAATTGTTTTATTCTTAGAAGACCTATCAAAGTACATTGACAATCATCAAAATTGGCAACACTGCTGTAATAAAATCGATTTTATTTTCCACATATTATTTTCATAATATGTTATTCTGAGATTACCAATTGAAAAATTCGGAGAAAACTGTTTACAATTTGCTGTAGATCGATAAATATGCGTACATGATTTTAAAAGTATGAGACTTTTTAGTAAAACTACCATAAACAGTAAAATTTATACTTAAGACTGTAGTTTAATCTCACGATTTAGCTTTCGTTTATACTAATATAGTTTCTTTAGTAATCCAAACTAGTTTTGAACACGCTTTTTACTTTTCTCTTTTGCTGGGAGTGAAAGGATGGTGTATCAGCAAATTTGGCCATAAATGGGTAAATCACTAAAGTTACCTAATGTCATAGAATGGTGGAATATTATTGATATTTTTAAAGCTTTACCTTTAGTAGAATAGTAAAGGATACACACATACAATTTGTTCATAAAAATAAGGATTTTTGTTCGGCGAAAAATAATGTTAAACTTTGACGGACAGCTTTTTTTAAGAGTTTTTGGAAAAACTATTTAGCTCTTCAACCAAAAGCATTTTCAAAGATTTTATATTTTCATAGCATTTTAGAATAATAGGTTAACGATACACAGAATTACGATTTTATCAATAAATAAAAAAGATATAGCATAAACAAAGTGTCCACTTTATAAAATGAACAGTCCTTAATTGTGTATTATCGACTGATATAAGACCAAAATTAGTCATATCTGTCAATTCGTACACTTCAGGTTAATTATCAGAACTCCAAATCTGAAAGACTTCCTGTACGAGCTGGTGTTCCCCAAGGCAGCATTTTGGGACCAATATTATACAATATTTTAACATCTGACTTACCTAAGTTACCTCAGGGATGTCAAAAATCCTTGTTTGCGGATGACACAGGCCTCTCCGCCAAAGGACGAAACCTGCGTGTCATCTGTAGTCGATTGGAAAAAGTTTGGATATTTTTTCTTCATACTTGCAGAAATGGAAGATTTCTCCTAATGCTTCCAAAACTCAACTAATAATATTCCCACATAAACCAAAAGCTCTTTATTTGAAACCTTCAAGTAGACATGTTGTCACGATGAGAGGGGTTCCAATAAATTAGTCAGATGAAGTTAAGTATCTAGGGCTCATGCTAGATAAGAATTTAACTTTCAAAAATCACATTGAGGGCATTAAAGCCAAATGTAACAAATATTTAAAATGTCTCTATCCCCTTATTAATAGAAAATCAAAACTTTGTCTTAAGAACAAGCTTTTGATATTTAAACTAATTTTCAAGCCAGCCATGTTGTATGCTGTACCAATATGGACTAGCTGTTGTAATACCAGGAAGAAAGCTCTGCAGAGAATTCAAAATAAAATTTTGAAAATGATTCTGAAGCTACCTCCCTGGTATAGTACCAATGAGTTACATAGAATATCCAATGTTTAAACATTGGAACAAATGTCAAATGAATAATTTCAGGCAAAAATCGTTGCAATCTTCTGTTGCCACGATTAATGCGTTATATGCAGGGCCGCATTTACGGGGGGTCCAAGGGGGCCATGGCCCCCGGGCCCCCACATTTTAGGGGCCCCCACAAATCATAATTAGAAGCCGATGAAATGGTATCAACTTTTTTGAATCACATCGAACGATTTGAAAGAAGTTACAAGGCGAGTTAGTCTCAAATCAAAATACTAAAGCTAAATACTTAAATGTTCATGAATGAGTTTGAGCTGCCTTTACAGGATTGTTAAAGATTAAGAAAGACTCAGAAACAATGTGAGTCATATAATCCCAGGTCACGACAAGATTGTCAACTTTTTGTTTGAAATCAAAAAATGTTTAAGCATTGAATCTCTACCATACTTGTTGAACCTTTTCCCTGAATTGAAAAGAATTTATTAATCGAATAGTTAATAGTTATGTAATTTCGAATAACGACTGTGAACAGAACACTCCAATACTTCTCTAATAAGCGGTTTCTTCACCATCGCTTAGGCCTTAAACCTGGTTTAAACGTATGGGTAACGGCTTAAGCGAAGGTGAAGAAATCGGCCCTAAGTGTAACAAAGATTTACTTGAGTATGCTTAAGAGGCTTGAATACTTTAGGACACAATTTAGTTAATTTATTTAAATATCGCTTTAGCGGTCATAAGCAAACCATTCGTAATTTCAAACCCAAACAAATAGAAAGAACAGCAGACAAAAATATGGAATTAATGTTACCGATGATGAAAAGTCAAAAAAGTTGAATGTATAGGACATAGCAAATCTACAAATGGATGTTAGTTCTTAAGTTTTAAAATGTCATTTTATTCAATAGTTCCGTCGATGGGGTGACGATGGATGGTCAAAGGGTTGATAATGGGGTAACATAATTTTAGATATCTAAGCAAATATTTGAAATAGAGATGAGTAGAATGGTCGAAATTTGGGAGCGAATCGTAGGTGACTCACTCACAAAAGTGAATCGACTTTTTTGATCGATTCATTGAAAAAAAAATCATGCATTCCGGTTATTGTACCTAGAATATGAATTTTTAAATGCGAACACAATTAATATAACTAAATACTTCAATTACTTATACATGTCTGGTGTACTTGACTATGTTAAGTGTAATTAAAATAAAAACTTTCCATGGTATTTTTGAGCTGACCTTCCATAAACTGTAGTGCTAGTGAATCATGACTCTTTTGAAAAGAACCGGAATTCGTTCACTCATTTTCGAGAGTCGACTCTTTTGAATGATTCGTGAGTGACTCTCTAATTTGAAATATTGATTTAGAATTTTATTGGAACACTCTTTCTAGAGGTCGAAAGATTTCAATAAAAAAGTATATTTCTGAGACAAGTAGTCAATTTAAGATAAATCATTAGGAAAATCTAGAAAAAAATTTAGAGTGTCATAGAATATTGAACTTTTAGTTAAAGTGAACCTTGCCTAGCATTAAAAAATAAAATTTATTAATGAAATTATCTCGTAGTCCATTCCAAAATTCAACTCAAAAAAGTTTTCTGGAGAAAAGGCCCCCACAAGGATTTGACCCCGGGGCCCCCACACTTGTAAATCCGGCCCTGGTTATATGTTTAGGTTAAGTTAGGTTAAGTAAATTGAAAACGTGTTTTTTTTTCTCTTTTAAGCAGGGGAATTCAACTCACCTGTAAAAAATCTGAACTGCTACGGCAAATGAAATGTAATATGTTGTTAACGAAATGTTAATAAAATCTTAAATTTGTTTTACCAAATTAGGATGATAGTGTTGTCTAATAACACAGAACTCCTAGATATAAGAAATGAAATGTAATGTTTGGAATGATACTAATAAAGGAATTAAAAAAAATGTTTGCTTGGCTATAATATATTATATTGCTGTGTGCGTTTGAAATGCAAATATCAAATGCGGGAACACCAAACGCTGTAAGATTTTTCACAAGAAATGCGATGTCAAAGAAAGATTTATCTTGCTAGGCTGGCGGTGATTTATTTAATCGTTGCTAGGTGTCCTTTGAATGTTTTGTGTTACCGCATTTGAAGGACGTTTAGTCAAGATTTGCTTCTCAAATGCAAACAGCAATACGCTCAAGGACAAAGATTCAATCTTGGGATTGAATCCTTGCACGAATCACGCACGCTGAGATTGAAAAATCAGGATTCAAAAGGATCCCGATCATTGAGATGAATTCAAAGCATACTTGTTTAAATCTTGGCGCAGAAGGGTGATCTTAGAAGACTGATTAGAACATCTTTTCAACATTTCAATAAAATGTATTGTATGTCTGCATACCAGTAAATCAAGTTGTCATAAAAAAGGAAAAAAAATGACGTGTTAATAAAATCATACCATAGTCCAACCTTACCGAAATCAGCTGCGCAGTGAACCGTTCTTAAGTCTGGTCATCATATGGTTCCATAAGGATGATATAACAATATCCTCTAGATGTTCTTAGAATTAATTTTTGTAAAATAAAATTACCAAAATGTAATCTGGAAAATCCTCAACGCTCTCATCGGGACATCGGAAAACAACTTCGTGCAGTCAACTCTAAAGTATCGTGCAGTACGAAACTCTGAGCATCGAACAGAAGGATAAATGCAGTGAGAATGGATGTTCTATCAGGAACAACAAGCGTGCCGTGAAAGCGTTTGAGCGGACTCCTATGCTTCGGTCAGGGAAGTGGCCAACATGTTGAGTCTTTCGTTCAGCCGAAGACCGGA
The DNA here is from genome assembly GCF_002204515.2 of Aedes aegypti. Classification (NCBI taxonomy): domain Eukaryota; kingdom Metazoa; phylum Arthropoda; class Insecta; order Diptera; family Culicidae; genus Aedes; species Aedes aegypti. Next base: position 96,919,323 of record NC_035109.1, on the reverse strand, counting down.
AGGATTTGCATACGTGCGAAAAGCAGAAGGATTTAAATAGTAACGAACGGCAAAATATGGTGGAAACGTCATGAGCGTGGAAATTGTAAGCCCAGATGCTGACAAAGCATCATTTTCTCATCATAGATGATGTCATGGAGTAGTATCACAACGAGGTCAAATCTGAGGAAGCCATTAAGAAAAAGTGGGTTTCCGTACTGAAGAAGCTACAACCAGATATTTAACAAAACCTATTTAGAGGAGTTAGGCGTAAGGAGGTACTGAGTACACGCGGCTTGAAAAAAGTTTACTTTTCATACACAGCTCGAGCGAGGTGGCGCTGGTGATGACTGAATGCGCAATCTCCAGGGTGTCCATCCATCCGGGAAATCCGGGAAAACCGGGAAAAACCCGGGAATTACAAATGACCGGGAAAAATACGGGAAATACCCGAGAATTTGGTGAACACCCCGGGAAAACATGTATTTCAAACATAAGACTACCAGTTTATTTAAATTTTGAGTACTATGGGGTAAAACTAGAATTTTTAACAAGGGGTGCAACACCGTCTGCAATTCGTTCTTTGCATTATGATTATTTTGTGGTGAGGTGATAGAGAGATACTTAACGATTAGGATTTTTGAAACATTTCAAGAGGGGTACATAAGGATTTCTGACAATGTTCTTGGCGATATGATTGTTAGATTTCCATTTGAAATCATTGCAAATTTTATATGAAATCTTTGCTAGAATCCTAATGAAAATCGAACCGATATTCGACCAGTATTTAAAAATTCTTTCTGAGACATCACTGAAATTGTTATTGGTAGATTGCTAATAAGATTTTCAGTAGACTCTAGAAAAGGTCCTTGGCTGATTTTGCTTTAAATTCTTAGAAGTTAATGTCCCTCTGACATTTGGATAAGATTTTTTTTTATTATCCGTTCATTTTTTTTCTCACTGGAGCGCTTTTTACTCAGAATTTCAATCACAAACACATAGTAAATGTTCATTCAAACAGCATAAATGTTGATACATATTTTTCAAATAGAAGTTTCCTGAGATTATTTCCTCATATTAATTCAATGTGAATTTAAGAAAAAAACAAACGAATTAATATGATTTAAAATTGTTTTATTAAAATGTTTCACTAAGATATTTTCTAGAGGAAAGCGTAAAAAAATACTGTCATATTTTGGATTTTCCTCGTTGTAAAAATCCACGAAATCTTAGAAAAAAATATCGTAGGGATGAACAATAGGTGTAATTTTTGAAATTCAAAATTCTTCACTTATTGCACCCAAATCCTTGGCGCAACTCGCATACAGTTAACTGGATTTCTATTTGATTCCTTGTTAGATTTTAACATATTCCTGCAGCAGAACTTCTTGGGAAGATTCTTGAAGGTTATCTGACTAGCTTTTCTGACAGTTCCAGGCGAAATTCATCCCACGGTATACAATGGGCTATGAAACCCATTAGAAAGTGTCTTGAAATATTCACAGAAGCCGCCAAAGTTGACGCTTGCTATATTCCTTACAATATCCTCGAAAAATTGCCTAGCAAAAATATCTTCACGGGAACATTTCAAGACGATTTGGGGAAATCTTTAACGCTAATCCCTGGCCATGAAATTGATCATGAGATTATTTGTTGGAGTTTTCACAAGAGCTCATACTGCAGGAATTTTGTAGAATTTGAGCAATATTCTTTAGAGATGTTTCTTAGATACTAGTTCCTTGTTATTTTCACTGTAGATCCATGCAGAAGGCCATTGAAGATATTATACATGGAACGTAGACGTGATCTCTGCGAGACCCTGTCAAGGATATCTATTGATAAATGTATAACTTTTCGAAGGATTTCCCTAAACCGCTAATCAGTTTCCTTGACAAGATGGAAATCACGAAGCATCTTACGCGTGTAAACCAACGCAAAACAAACACGACAGACTCGCGAACAAACTTGATGAGAGTAGGTTTGCACCTGCCTGCACGGGAGAACATACCAGAACAAATATTAAAATGTTCGTGAACATTTACTCGAGTGCAACTAAACAAGGTGAGATTTATTATGGTTTTGACAGACAAATCAAGTGTACATCCATCAAATCGTCAGTAAACTACAAGTTTGTAATAAAAATCCCCTGAAGTCTAGAAAACTCAGAGGCCTTTTTTACCAAAAGCCCAATTGACTTCGAACAGCTCCGAATACGTACACGAAAAGATTTATCATCGACAGATTACAGCACTCTTATACTCGCGAGTATTTTGCTTGTTTTTGTTCTGGTTCAGCAGACATGTTCACCACCTTCATCACTGGTTCATTGACAGTTTTTTTTTCAATGTCATTGATCATAGAAAAATCCTTTGTGAGATCTATTTAGATATGCTGGGAAAAACGAGAAAGAATATGTTTTTGTAATTGTAGTTAATTGAATCTGATCCTTTTTCTGATCTGCATTTAATTCACCTTATACTAAAAACCAATCAAATCTTTTTCATTTATTTAACGAAAAAAGATTTCTACAATTTTTGTTTGCATGGGTCCGCGGGATATTTGTAGAACTTGAAAGAGGCCACAGCTCCAAAAAGGTTGGGAACCACTGGCTTAGATAGTTTTTATGAGGCCTCTGACGAGATTTTGTATAGATTTCTGCAGATTGACAGCTAATTCTTTCAATAATCCAAAACAAATGTCATGGCTAGTTCTTTGATGGATAAATAAATAAAGAGGTCCTTTAGGCACTCTTGGTAAGATTTTTGTAAAGTATTTGACTAGATTATTGATATGTTGATTAAATATTTTGAAGATTACTTGGAAGATGCAATCTTGGATTCATGTCAAAAGTTTTAGCCAGCTTCATAGGAGAACAATAACATGTATTTGGAAATATTGTTTCTGTTAAAAAAACTTTTCTTGGATCCAAAATGAGATTCATCACAGATCAATCATTTCTCCATATATCAGGCATAAGGCATGTCTAACGCATAATTTTTGAGGCATTCTTAGAAGGTAATAGCAACCTATTGAATTTTACCCTTTTGTGGAAGTTTGGATGCACAAAGCAGGCATTCATATAATTTTCCATAATTTGTCTGAACTTCCTACGAATTCCAGGGGATAACGGTGTTTCAGATATTTCAGCAAATCAGCATTGTTTTGTCATAAGGGCCTATCTACATTCATCGATTTCTTTTCATCGTTAATCTCTTTGCGTTATTGCAGAAAACTGATTCTGTTGTCGTAGAATGAAGAATTACTATATCTTCTTCATTAATAAGAAATATTGAAGATTTCTCGCATAACATGAGATCTCTCCCTAAAAGCCATTGGTAACCGAGTGTGAAGCTGCTTGTTTGTAAGCAAATGAATGACCCAGAATGAAACATACCACCACTAGGAGATAGAGTAGGATCTTCTCTTCATCGTAGCATTGTTAAATAACGTGTAAATCCATTCGTTTGCTCGGTAACAATACGCTAAACACTCAGTTACCAATGGCTTTTAGGGCGAGATCACAGTTTATGCGAGATTTATCTAATTTAGCAAAGTTATTAGTGGAAGAGAGGATCGATGAAGATGTGCAGAAATATTTTAAATCTTTTTGTCCAAAACCCTTATAAAATGTAAACCGTTTTTTTAATTGTATTAAAAATAATTCATAAATAAATTAAATCATGTCCTCCAAATTTGTCAATATCGTATAGAAAAGAAGAAATTTCTTGGACACCCGGGAAAAATCCGGGAATTGGAAAACTGATTTTGAATGGACACCCTGAATCTCTCTTGAGCTAATGGGTTTCATTTCATTGGTTGAAAGTTTGAGAAGAATCTATCAACAAGGTAATTTTCTACAGAGCTTTTCCGCGATGCTTGATGTAGAACACTCTTTGGAACATATGCGTGTATTAGACTCGACATTATCTAGAGTTGAGTTTAGAACACGGATATTAAAGATGGCTTTACAATAGGGTTCTAAGGCCCTGTTCCAATTTTAGTACTGAACGCTTAAGGTTAGGCCAGAAACACATGTTTACTCAATTTTCAAGTGTTTAGGTACAAAAAAACATTTATTTTGTTCTTGCTGTTTTATCACACCCCTTGGTTTATAATCAAATTTTGGGTGTATTTTATTTGCCATGTCTCTCCCGAAATGATAAACAGGAACGACCCCAGTGTTAGCACTTTTTAAAAAGTAAAACCTCAGTGGACATTTGTCGGCGAAGTGAACGTCTAACATTATGAAAAATGTCAATGTTCAAATTGGGACGAATTATTAAATTTGAAGTTTAAATATGATAAAGTAGTTATTTGAGCTGGAAAATTTGCCAAAGTAGTAGCAAGGGTATGCTCTGTCTTGTTATTTAACAAAATGAAGATTTTATCGCAAATTTTAGGACACTATTGAGGTCGAAATACGCGTATCTGCCAAAGGATCCAAATTTTATTATAATTCAAAGGTATAGTTTTGCTATAAATAGTTAATATAAACATATTTTTTGACATGAAGATCAAGAGGTATTTATCTAAGTACCATTGATTCACAGCTCAGTTTTATTTGCTTTATTTGCTTTGCTTAAAATTTAGGCTCACTTGCAGCTATAGTAGACCTATTGTTCCTATAGCAGCCTTACCGAGAGAAACTATTCAACTTAAGGTAGAGCTTTTAAAAACATCAATAATATTCCATCAGTTCCTGACGCTGAGTCACTTTAGTGATCTATTCCTTATGGTCAAATTTGCGGATACACCATATTTTTACTACCAGCAAAAAAGTAAAGTAATAAGCGTGTTCAAAACTGGTTTAGATTACTAAAGAAACTATATATGTATAAAAAAAAGCAAAATCTTGAGTTTTAACCGCATTCTTGGGTACTAAATTTACTCTTTATGATCGTTTTATTGAAAAATCCCATACTTTTAAAATTATATACGCATGTTTATCGATCTAGAGCAAACTGTAAGCGTTTTTCTCAAAATATTTTGATAGGTAGTCTCAGAATAACACATTCTGAAAATAATACATGCAAAATAAATTTGATTTAGTTCAAGCAGTGTTCCCAATCTTGATGATTGTCATTGTGCTTTGAGTGGTCTTCTGAAAATAAATTATTTGTTTTTCTACTGTGCTTAAAATATGACGTGGGGACTAAATCAGCAACTCTATGAAGGCGTAAGTTATTTTTATTATAAATACTATATTATTACTTCCGTCTGGACGTACTTTAAATCTTAAAATTCTACTCATATCAGTTCCATTTAAATTTAAGATATTTTTCTTTAAAAAAAATTGATAAAAAATGATTTTATGATATCTGCAAAATTGCTTCTCCAAAAATAACTTGATATTTTTTAGCAAGCTTCTAATTGATGATGCTTTCTAAGTAAAACCATTTTTTGAAAATAAAAAATATAAATTGTCGAATTTTCCTGCCGATTTTTAATAATCCTTGATTTTGATAACCTCCAAAAATCGACCGTTCTAAACGTTGTGCCTTATTAGTGTGAAATCATATTATTTTGGTAACTTTTTTATTACCACAGCATTGTACAATATTAGTCGGACGATGTACAGAAAACCGATTTCGATTTCATTGATAAATTAAAAAGATATTGCATGTCCAAAGTGTCCACTTTATAAAATGAACAGTCCTTATATATGCGGCTATTGGTATACTGACCCTACTAGATTCGGTTTTCATTATCCTAATAATGAATGAATGAATCCCATGGTATCCCAATAAACAGCTAGAAGATTTATTATCGGTTGAACATATTTGATTTCTTCTGAATTTGTGGATTTATACATACATAAAATAGTTATTCCCAAACAAGCTTTACGTTTTGTTTTTCTATTCTGCTCACAAATACAACTTATCCATAGGATACGACTTGTGAACACAGATTTTATGAAAATTTGTTTTTCTGATAATAACAATCAGGGGAGCACCGTGATATCAAGAGGATACCTACTCGTGTTAATTTTATTTATCCTCTCTCTGTGTTGAGGGTGCTCCAGTTAGCGCGGTTCGACAAGATGGTGCTTGTGATTGTCGGGGCGAATTGGATGTTTATCCGGGTGCAAATAGGCGTGCGATAACGAGTTTTCCACGTGGCATCACGCCTCCACTTATCGGATGGATGGATGGATGGATGGATGAATGAATACAACGGCATGAGCCACTATTGGTTGCTGTCCTATGATTGACTCGAGGGTTAAACAAGCGTGACTACTGCCTAAGCTGATATCTTCTTATTTTTTGTCCACCTGATGTTACATTCAAATGAGAACAATGCTTACATTTCAATTTAGTCTCACATGTGAACTTCCGCAGAGTTCCCTCTGCAAACTTCTTTTGCTATGTTTTATTCATAGGATAATTTATATCGGTGTTCGGCATTAAATCTAATAATATTTAGATGACCGAATGAGTCGTTTTGCCGAATCATAGAACTATTAACCCTTTTTTTCCAACGACTGATCGAGAAACTATTAACGAAAACATTTTTTTTGTGAAAAGTTCTTGAACAAACAATGTTGCAAATGAACTATTGTTTTCGAAATCAGTTTGATTTTTTTTAGTTGTTTTTTTCTATAGTTAATTGACTGTTTGCAACAGTGTTCATGAATAGTTTTTCTGTTGAAACAATAACTTAACTATTGGATTGATCTTATAAGTAAGAAATCTTTTTTTAGTGTATATTGCATAATATCGATCAGATTCGGTTTATCTCAAGTTCTTTTAAAGTCAATGGAGCTATGAAACTATCATGGGAAAGACAGGGTTACCCATTTGAAGTGTGGCCTTTTAGTTTGTTTGGAGTTCTTAAGCTGTGATTGGAAATCACCATCTGTAGGAGTATTGAAGAGTTCCATATTCATCGGTCTTGAGCGATGTTTGTCCGTTGAATAATTTGGTTTGTTTATACATTTATGAACCGGTTGTAAATTGTTCAAAAATCTTGATTTTGAGCGTTATGTAATCTGTTTACCATGCCGAATACCAATAATTCGAAAATTCCGATAAACTTTCTTACTTACTTGTAATAATCGCACCTTTAAATTCTGTAATGTAATTCAAGCATAGCATAGAACAACAAAAGCGTTCTTGACACGAATTGCACACATTTATATGTACTGCCACATGAGGGGCCATTTCCTGTCTGTGGATAAATTCCTGCAAAAACTTTTAAAGTATTCCAGTTGCTCGTTCCCCTTCCCGATAAATAATGCCATCTGGACAGGCATTCCAAAACCAGAACCCGCTTCAAGTCTTGCCCAGCTCACTATCTCGGCATTTATGCAAATTAATTTTCGTTTAGCATTTCCATTTTGCAGATTCGTGCTAAACCGAGGTGAGGTCGTCTATTAATGCTTTCTACACAAGAAAATGCAGATTTGTTGTTCTGTTGGAACATTTGCTGCGAACGCCCGTTCGGGAAGTGCCCTTGAAGCCCCTCAGAACAAAGCTCCTCGCAAAGGCTCAATCGCAGTTCATCGAACGTGGGTTTCGATCGAAGCTATGTGTACTCTCTGTACGTAAACCATTAACTTCATGGGGCCAAATGTGTTGAAGATGAGCATGCTAATGAATATGCAAAAATATTTATAGGTACACCGATAAGGACTGCAAGGTAAGGTCCTTCAATTACCGCGCTAACCGTTGCGAAATCTGGATTGCACGTAATCACGAGCAAGCTAGCTTTAGCCGCGCTTTGCGATATAGAAAAGCAATGATCATGGGCATATAGATCTAACACTTGGAAGATTGTTGTCGAACATCCATTTAGTGATTAATTTCATAATATTAGATTCAGAAACTTGAGACATCGTATTTTTCTTCTTAATTAATAGGTGAATTAATTGGAAAAGTTTTGACCATATGGTAATAATATTCTAAAAGTATCGTCCATTTCATTGTGAAATGCTGATAATATCCGTTTAGATATGCATGTGCATATCAAGTTGGTTTGTAATATAAACGAGAGAAGCATACGTTTGAAAAGCATTTAAACTGAATGGGTTTGTAATTACATTAAGTAAGGCAAGTTTTATTCATTAGGCTGCCGCGATAGATGTTACAATCATTGATGAATCTTCACAGATGCTGTGAGGAGGAGTGCATGTTCATTTCTTCTCCCCAGACGATGAAAAAAAAATCAGCTGGTCTGCCGCATACAATACCATTGTGTTTTTTTTTTCAAATATTGACTGTTTAGAGACTGTTTGTAAAATGATGACATTTCAGCATATACAGGGTGCTAGGTTCATGAGTGCAGACATTTTAAGGGGTGATAGAGGACCTTAGACTGGTCTTTAAACAAAACAGTTGTAAAACTCAACGGGGCACCCCCTAGATATGAGCCTTAGGGTAAGAAAAACACTCTCTTAAAATTTCAACTCAATTGGTTGCTTCACCAGCTGGCGCATTTGATTTGAAGTTTGTATGGGATATTGGAGTGGTTCAAAAAATCGTTTTCGCTCCACACCGCTCACTCGATTCTAGATCAAATTCTGAGTGTCCTCCCAAAATTTGAGCTCATTCAGATGAAAACTGAGACTGCACAAGCCTTTTAAAGTTTATATGGGAATTATTATGGGAATAGCAAGCAATTCATTCAATCGGTCATAGTGTTTACCCATGTGCTCTTGAGGATTAGTGCTACGTTGATACTGTGAGATACATTCATCAGCCACAACTTTGCTTAACCTTAGTAAGATACTGGGGTCATAATGACCCAAAATCGAATTTCAACCTGCAATATCTCTGTTGTTATCAAACGGATCTTTCTGAAATTCCCTGACTTTTAATATTTTGTGGAAACGAAGCGCAAGACCAAAAAATTTTTTTCTTAAGGTGATTCCAAGATGGCGCCACAAAAAAACAACTTAATAAGATACTGGGGTCATTATGACCCAGAAATGTATACCCCTATAAATCAGCGAAATATCAACCGAATAATGAAATTTATGCCGCATTCGAAAGATATACTCCTCAAGATTCTGATCACTACCTGGAATACCGGTTCCGGATTAAGTGGCCACCGGGAATCGGCTACGAAGGAGACCATGTTGGCCACGTGGAATTTCAGTACACTCAGTCCAGAAATCTGCAGTCATCACCAAATTGTATAAGATGCAGGCCATATAGGAATGTACTGACTTCAGCAAACTTGTTTCGGGGACCAAGAACTTCCACATGGGATACAATTTAGTTCAGAACTCGACCGCTGCGTGGCGCTAGCGTCGATATGAACTTCCGGAAGGAGCTAATTATGCGATAACTCGAGATTGCGAGCACATAGAAAGATACAGTCTTCGGCAAAATTGTTCAGGAGGATAAGGACTTCCACATAAGATGCCATTTGGTTCAGAACTCGACCGCGACGTGGCGCTAGCGTCGATATGAACTTCCGGTTGAGGCTAATTATGCGATAACTCGAGATTGCGAACACATAGAAGGATTCTGTCTTTGGCAAAGTTGCTCAGGAGGATAAGCACTTCCTCATGAGATACAATTTAGTTCAGAACTCGACCGCTGCGTGGCGCTAGCGTCGATATGGACTTTCGGTAAGGGCTAATTATGCGATAACACGAGATTGCGAGCACATAGAAAGATGCTGTCTTCGGCAAAGTTGTTCATGAGGATAAGGACTTCCACATAAGATGCAATTTAGTTCAGAACTCGACCACCGCGTGGCGCTAGCGTCGATATGGACTTTCGGTAGGGGCTAATTATGCGATAACACGAGATTGCGAGCACATAGAAAGATGCTGTCTTCGGCAAAGTTGTTCATGAGGATAAGGACTTCCACATGAGATACAATTTAGTTCAGAACTCGACCGCGACGTGGCGCTAGCGTCGATATGAACTTCCGGTTGAGGCTAATTATGCGATAACTCGAGATTGCGAACACATAGAAGGATTCTGTCTTTGGCAAAGTTGCTCAGGAGGATAAGCACTTCCTCATGAGATACAATTTAGTTCAGAACTCGACCGCTGCGTGGCGCTAGCGTCGATATGAACTTCCGGAAGGAGCTAATTATGCGATAACTCGAGATTGCGAGCACATAGAAAGATACAGTCTTCGGCATAGTTGTTCAGGAGGATAAGAACTTCCATATAAGATGCAATTTAGTTCAGAACTCGACCACCGCGTGGCGCTAGCGTCGATATGGACTTTCGGTAAGGGCTAATTATGCGATAACACGAGATTGCTAGCACATAAAAGGATGCTGTCTTCGACAAAGTTGCTCAGGATGATAAGCACTTCCTCATGAGATACAATTTAGTTCAGAACTCGACCGCTGCGTGGTGCTAGCGTCGATATGGACTTTCGGTAAGGGCTAATTATGCGATAACACGAGATTGCGAGCACATAGAAAGATGCTGTCTTCGGCAAAGTTGTTCATGAGGATAAGGACTTCCTCATGAGATACAATTTAGTTCAGAACTCGACCGCTGCGTGGCGCTAGCGTCGATATGAACTTCCGGAAGGAGCTAATTATGCGATAACTCGAGATTGCGAGCACATAGAAAGATACTGTCTTCGGCATAGTTGTTCAGGAGGATAAGAACTTCCATATAAGATGCAATTTAGTTCAGAACTCGACCACCGCGTGGCGCTAGCGTCGATATGGACTTTCGGTAAGGGCTAATTATGCGATAACACGAGATTGCTAGCACATAGAAAGATGCTGTCTTCGGCAAAGTTGTTCATGAGGATAAGGACTTCCTCATGAGATACAATTTAGTTCAGAACTCGACCGCTGCGTGGCGCTAGCGTCGATATGAACTTCCGGAAGGAGCTAATTATGCGATAACTCGAGATTGCGAGCACATAGAAAGATACTGTCTTCGGCATAGTTGTTCAGGAGGATAAGAACTTCCATATAAGATGCAATTTAGTTCAGAACTCGACCACCGCGTGGCGCTAGCGTCGATATGGACTTTCGGTAAGGGCTAATTATGCGATAACACGAGATTGCGAGCACATAGAAAGATGCTGTCTTCGGCAAAGTTGTTCATGAGGATAAGGACTTCCTCATGAGATACAATTTAGTTCAGAACTCGACCGCTGCGTGGCGCTAGCGTCGATATGAACTTCCGGAAGGAGCTAATTATGCGATAACTCGAGATTGCGAGCACATAGAAAGATACTGTCTTCGGCATAGTTGTTCAGGAGGATAAGAACTTCCATATAAGATGCAATTTAGTTCAGAACTCGACCACCGCGTGGCGCTAGCGTCGATATGGACTTTCGGTAAGGGCTAATTATGCGATAACACGAGATTGCTAGCACATAGAAAGATGCTGTCTTCGGCAAAGTTGTTCATGAGGATAAGGACTTCCACATGAGATACAATTTAGTTCAGAACTCGACCGCTGCGTGGCGCTAGCGTCGATATGAACTTCCGGAAGGAGCTAATTATGCGATAACTCGAGATTGCGAGCACATAGAAAGATACTGTCTTCGGCATAGTTGTTCAGGAGGATAAGAACTTCCATATAAGATGCAATTTAGTTCAGAACTCGACCACCGCGTGGCGCTAGCGTCGATATGGACTTTCGGTAAGGGCTAATTATGCGATAACACGAGATTGCTAGCACATAGAAGGATTCTGTCTTTGGCAAAGTTGCTCAGGAGGATAAGCACTTCCTCATGAGATACAATTTAGTTCAGAACTCGACCGCTGCGTGGCGCTAGCGTCGATATGGACTTTCGGTAAGGGCTAATTATGCGATAACACGAGATTGCGAGCACATAGAAAGATGCTGTCTTCGGCAAAGTTGTTCATGAGGATAAGGACTTCCACATAAGATGCAATTTAGTTCAGAACTCGACCACCGCGTGGCGCTAGCGTCGATATGGACTTTCGGTAGGGGCTAATTATGCGATAACACGAGATTGCGAGCACATAGAAAGATGCTGTCTTCGGCAAAGTTGTTCATGAGGATAAGGACTTCCACATGAGATACAATTTAGTTCAGAACTCGACCGCGACGTGGCGCTAGCGTCGATATGAACTTCCGGTTGAGGCTAATTATGCGATAACTCGAGATTGCGAACACATAGAAGGATTCTGTCTTTGGCAAAGTTGCTCAGGAGGATAAGCACTTCCTCATGAGATACAATTTAGTTCAGAACTCGACCGCTGCGTGGCGCTAGCGTCGATATGAACTTCCGGAAGGAGCTAATTATGCGATAACTCGAGATTGCGAGCACATAGAAAGATACAGTCTTCGGCATAGTTGTTCAGGAGGATAAGAACTTCCATATAAGATGCAATTTAGTTCAGAACTCGACCACCGCGTGGCGCTAGCGTCGATATGGACTTTCGGTAAGGGCTAATTATGCGATAACACGAGATTGCGAGCACATAGAAAGATGCTGTCTTCGGCAAAGTTGTTCATGAGGATAAGGACTTCCTCATGAGATACAATTTAGTTCAGAACTCGACCGCTGCGTGGCGCTAGCGTCGATATGAACTTCCGGAAGGAGCTAATTATGCGATAACTCGAGATTGCGAGCACATAGAAAGATACTGTCTTCGGCATAGTTGTTCAGGAGGATAAGAACTTCCATATAAGATGCAATTTAGTTCAGAACTCGACCACCGCGTGGCGCTAGCGTCGATATGGACTTTCGGTAAGGGCTAATTATGCGATAACACGAGATTGCTAGCACATAGAAGGATTCTGTCTTTGGCAAAGTTGCTCAGGAGGATAAGCACTTCCTCATGAGATACAATTTAGTTCAGAACTCGACCGCTGCGTGGCGCTAGCGTCGATATGGACTTTCGGTAAGGGCTAATTATGCGATAACACGAGATTGCGAGCACATAGAAAGATGCTGTCTTCGGCAAAGTTGTTCATGAGGATAAGGACTTCCACATAAGATGCAATTTAGTTCAGAACTCGACCACCGCGTGGCGCTAGCGTCGATATGGACTTTCGGTAGGGGCTAATTATGCGATAACACGAGATTGCGAGCACATAGAAAGATGCTGTCTTCGGCAAAGTTGTTCATGAGGATAAGGACTTCCACATGAGATACAATTTAGTTCAGAACTCGACCGCGACGTGGCGCTAGCGTCGATATGAACTTCCGGTTGAGGCTAATTATGCGATAACTCGAGATTGCGAACACATAGAAGGATTCTGTCTTTGGCAAAGTTGCTCAGGAGGATAAGCACTTCCTCATGAGATACAATTTAGTTCAGAACTCGACCGCTGCGTGGCGCTAGCGTCGATATGAACTTCCGGAAGGAGCTAATTATGCGATAACTCGAGATTGCGAGCACATAGAAAGATACAGTCTTCGGCATAGTTGTTCAGGAGGATAAGAACTTCCATATAAGATGCAATTTAGTTCAGAACTCGACCACCGCGTGGCGCTAGCGTCGATATGGACTTTCGGTAAGGGCTAATTATGCGATAACACGAGATTGCTAGCACATAAAAGGATGCTGTCTTCGACAAAGTTGCTCAGGATGATAAGCACTTCCTCATGAGATACAATTTAGTTCAGAACTCGACCGCTGCGTGGTGCTAGCGTCGATATGGACTTTCGGTAAGGGCTAATTATGCGATAACACGAGATTGCGAGCACATAGAAAGATGCTGTCTTCGGCAAAGTTGTTCATGAGGATAAGGACTTCCACATGAGATACAATTTAGTTCAGAACTCGACCGCGACGTGGCGCTAGCGTCGATATGAACTTCCGGTTGAGGCTAATTATGCGATAACTCGAGATTGCGAACACATAGAAGGATTCTGTCTTTGGCAAAGTTGCTCAGGAGGATAAGCACTTCCTCATGAGATACAATTTAGTTCAGAACTCGACCGCTGCGTGGCGCTAGCGTCGATATGGACTTTCGGTAAGGGCTAATTATGCGATAACACGAGATTGCGAGCACATAGAAAGATGCTGTCTTCGGCAAAGTTGTTCATGAGGATAAGGACTTCCACATGAGATACAATTTAGTTCAGAACTCGACCGCGACGTGGCGCTAGCGTCGATATGAACTTCCGGTTGAGGCTAATTATGCGATAACTCGAGATTGCGAACACATAGAAGGATTCTGTCTTTGGCAAAGTTGCTCAGGAGGATAAGCACTTCCTCATGAGATACAATTTAGTTCAGAACTCGACCGCTGCGTGGCGCTAGCGTCGATATGAACTTCCGGAAGGAGCTAATTATGCGATAACTCGAGATTGCGAGCACATAGAAAGATACAGTCTTCGGCATAGTTGTTCAGGAGGATAAGAACTTCCATATAAGATGCAATTTAGTTCAGAACTCGACCACCGCGTGGCGCTAGCGTCGATATGGACTTTCGGTAAGGGCTAATTATGCGATAACACGAGATTGCTAGCACATAAAAGGATGCTGTCTTCGACAAAGTTGCTCAGGATGATAAGCACTTCCTCATGAGATACAATTTAGTTCAGAACTCGACCGCTGCGTGGTGCTAGCGTCGATATGGACTTTCGGTAAGGGCTAATTATGCGATAACACGAGATTGCGAGCACATAGAAAGATGCTGTCTTCGGCAAAGTTGTTCATGAGGATAAGGACTTCCACATGAGATACAATTTAGTTCAGAACTCGACCGCGACGTGGCGCTAGCGTCGATATGAACTTCCGGTTGAGGCTAATTATGCGATAACTCGAGATTGCGAACACATAGAAGGATTCTGTCTTTGGCAAAGTTGCTCAGGAGGATAAGCACTTCCTCATGAGATACAATTTAGTTCAGAACTCGACCGCTGCGTGGCGCTAGCGTCGATATGGACTTTCGGTAAGGGCTAATTATGCGATAACACGAGATTGCGAGCACATAGAAAGATGCTGTCTTCGGCAAAGTTGTTCATGAGGATAAGGACTTCCACATGAGATACAATTTAGTTCAGAACTCGACCGCGACGTGGCGCTAGCGTCGATATGAACTTCCGGTTGAGGCTAATTATGCGATAACTCGAGATTGCGAACACATAGAAGGATTCTGTCTTTGGCAAAGTTGCTCAGGAGGATAAGCACTTCCTCATGAGATACAATTTAGTTCAGAACTCGACCGCTGCGTGGCGCTAGCGTCGATATGGACTTTCGGTAAGGGCTAATTATGCGATAACACGAGATTGCTAGCACATAGAAGGATGCTGTCTTCGACAAAGTTGTTCAGGATGATAAGCACTTCCTCATGAGATACAATTTAGTTCAGAACTCGACCGCTGCGTGGCGCTAGCGTCGATATGGACTTTCGGTAAGGGCTAATTATGCGATAACACGAGATTGCGAGCACATAGAAAGATACAGTCTTCGGCAAAGTTGTTCAGGAGGATAAGCACTTCCTCATGAGATACAATTTAGTTCAGAACTCGACCGTTGCGTGGCGCTAGCGTCGATATGGACTTTCGGTAAGGGCTAATTATGCGATAACACGAGATTGCGAGCACATAGAAAGATACAGTCTTCGGCAAAGTTGTTCAGGAGGATAAGGACTTCCACATAAGATACAATTTAGTTCAGAACTCGACCACCGCGTGGCGCTAGCGTCGATATGGACTTTCGGTAAGGGCTAATTATGCGATAACACGAGATTGCTAGCACATAGAAGGATGCTGTCTTCGACAAAGTTGTTCAGGATGATAAGCACTTCCTCATGAGATACAATTTAGTTCAGAACTCGACCGTTGCGTGGCGCTAGCGTCGATATGGACTTTCGGTAAGGGCTAATTATGCGATAACACGAGATTGCTAGCACATAGAAGGATGCTGTCTTCGACAAAGTTGTTCAGGATGATAAGCACTTCCTCATGAGATACAATTTAGTTCAGAACTCGACCGCTGCGTGGCGCTAGCGTCGATATGGACTTTCGGTAAGGGCTAATTATTCGATAACTCGAGATTGCGAACACATAGAAGGATTCTGTCTTTGGCAAAGTTGCTCAGGAGAATAAGCACTTCCTCATGAGATACAATTTAGTTCAGAACTCGACCGCTGCGTGGCGCTTGCGTCGATATGGACTTTCGGTAAGGGCTAATTATGCGATAACACGAGATTGCTAGCACATAGAAGGATGCTGTCTTCGACAAAGTTGTTCAGGATGATAAGCACTTCCTCATGAGATACAATTTAGTTCAGAACTCGACCGCTGCGTGGCGCTAGCGTCGATATGGACTTTCGGTAAGGGCTAATTATTCGATAACTCGAGATTGCGAACACATAGAAGGATTCTGTCTTTGGCAAAGTTGCTCAGGAGAATAAGCACTTCCTCATGAGATACAATTTAGTTCAGAACTCGACCGCTGCGTGGCGCTAGCGTCGATATGAACTTCCGGAAGGAGCTAATTATGCGATAACTCGAGATTGCGAGCACATAGAAAGATACAGTCTTCGGCAAAGTTGTTCAGGAGGATAAGAACTTCCACATAAGATGCAATTTAGTTCAGAACTCGACCACCGCGTGGCGCTAGCGTCGATATGGACTTTCGGTTAGGGCTAATTATGCGATAACACAAGATTGCGAGCACATAGAAGGATGCTGTCTTCGACAAAGTTGCTCAGGAGGATAAGAACTTCCACATAAGACACAATTTAGTTTAGAACACGACCATCACGTGGCTAATTTTTAATGTAAACAAAGAAATAAATTGCTGAAAGAAATTCGTGAGAAACTCCAAAAAGAACTAAACAGTAATTTAAGGAGTAATTTTTAAATTATTGGATAAATAAATAAATTGATAAAATTACGCCTTGAGGAGAACTGGGGGTGTCTCTCCTAGGAAATAATTTATAAGGACGTCCCCGAAAAAAAATTCTGTGGCGTATCCCTAGAAGAAATAAGAGATAGAATTCCGAAAGAAACTCTTGAGCACATTTCATAAGAAACTTCCTACATTTTCTTACCCCCACTTAGAAAAGTGCACGTCATAAACTTTAATTTGAACGTAATCTTCTGCTTGAGTTGTGATTATCTAATCACCTACACTATTCTTCGCAAGTTAGAGTAAGTAGATTTGCGAGCATGACTTGAAGTATAAAGATGTGAATGTGTTCGGATAGTGATAATTATCAATATTATTATTGAGATAATTAAAAGTTTATAGTACAGTGAAACCTCCATGAGTTGATATTGAAGGGACCATCGACTGATGGAAATATCGAGCATTCCTTTGGAAAGCTGCTTCTAGGGACCATCATAGTAACCATGAAAGTTTGTTTTTACTATGGTCCCATGAGTCGATATCGAGTTATGGAACATCGACTCATGGAGGTATTACTGTAAAATCAATAGAGTGTGTGAATTTGATTTAAAGTAAAATTTAGTGCTGAAGTAGTTGATTTGATTCAGAATCAATTATTTTTGCGTAAGTAATAATAATTAACAGGATAGTAACGCCAAAATAAAACATTCTTCTCCGTTAACTTCTGGACATTTCTTTTGAATCAGCTTCTGCAGAAATTTCAACAAGAATTTGCATAAAGGTTTTGTATGATAACAATTTTGGCAGGAAGATCTCAGAAAAATTTCGTCAGATTATCTTGAAAAAAGGTTTGTAAAAAAAATTAAGCAATTTCGCAAACACCAATGAAAAAATCCCAAAAATCCAAATTTCTTGTAGAATTCTATAATAAAGGATTAGAAGAATCAAATTAGATTGAATATATAACCGCGGAGGAATTCATACATCAACTCGAACGAATGTTGGAAATATCTTATGGACTAATACTAGGAAGAACAGCTGGAGGATTTCCAAAAATAGCTTCATTGGGACGCATTATTAAAAAGTACTCTGAAGTGTTTTTAAAAAATCCTCTTGAGAAAATTCAAAATTATCCTTTAGAAAAAAATCAGACTATTATTCCGTCAAATCCAAAAATAATAACTTGAGAAATACCGAAAACAATTTTAAAATCAGATCGTCGAAGAATTCAATAAAAAAAGAGCTGTGAGGGAATTGCAAAAACTCTGAAGAATTCACTCCAGATAGATTTCTCCGGGAATTAATCCATCCTCAGGGAACTTTTCCAGGAATTATTGCATAGATTACTTCAAGCACATCTCCAGCGATTCTTCCAAAGATTCTTCAAGCGATTTATCCTGACATTTCTCTAATAAAAAATAAGAGATTCCCCTAAGGATTCCTCCAAGAAGATCTCTACAGAGATTTTTGCAGAATGTCGAAGTTTCTCTAAGAAACATTTCTTCAAGGATTACTTAAAATATTTCCACAGTGAATTCTCCAGACATTCCGCTGGTAGTCCTCTCAAGATTCCTCTAGGATTTACTTCTAAGATTTCCTCCAGGGATCGCTCCAGGAATTCTATAACGAATTATTCCAGAGATTCTACCATTCAATTGGGGATTTTACAAGAAATTATTTTATGAGTTCTTATAGGGATCGCTGGAGAAATTCTTGCAAGAGCCCAAGAAGGGATTCTCGAGCAAAGCCCTGGAGGAATTCCTTACAAAAATCCCCGGAACAGCATACATGCTTTTCAGTTACGCAGTCTCTATTTTTTTCAACGTTCTATTTATGATGAAGACTGCGTAGACGAAACTCATATTTCATTTATATATACAGTCAAATCTCTACCAGTTCATTCCTGATTCGATATCTACAGGAAAACATGTAGAGATTTTTCTGTAGCGATCCTTGGAGAAATTCCTGAAGAAAAAGCTGGAGAAATCTCTGCAGGAATTCCTGTAAAGATTTGCATAGAGAAATCTCTGTAGGAGTCTTTGGATAGACTCATGTACTGCCCATAACTGCATATTTGTAACATTCGACAAAAGTAGGCATTGAGTAAATGGAATACCAAGAGTACATTTGATGACAGTATGGGAGGAAACTAAAATTACTAAAAATTACCAGGAACTCAAAAGTGCTTATTTGAGGCTGATATTTTGTACAACTCATATCGCATACTAGGTGAATAGTCAGAAAATAATTCTGGTAGAAATTTCATTGCTGTTACATTACGAGGCTCATTTATAATCTCAATGTTACTGTTATGCGGTTATAATTACCAATGTGACAAAACAACTTTGTATTTTTTTCGAATTTTCTAGAACAATCTCACATATTTCAGTAAGCTGATCGAAAGTATTTATCATTTGATGACTCTCCATGGTATTAACTTCAATTTGTCAAAAATGTCGAATATGACAAATATGCAGATATGGGCAGTGTAGGCATCCATGAAGGACTCTTGGAGACATCTTTGGAGGAATTACTGATGAATGGAGGTATCCTAGGAAGAATCGATGTAGAAATTTTGCAGGTGGAATCGCTAGAGAAATCCCTGGAAAAAACCCCTGTAGATTTTTTGCTGGAAAAACCCCTGTAGATTTTTGTTGGATAAATCCCTGAAAGAATCCTTATAGGAGTATTAAAATAGAAAAATTTCTCGAAAAATCTAAGAAGAAATATCTAAAGAAATCCATGAATAGATTTTCAAAAAAAAAAATCATAGAGATTTTACTGTAGGATATGTAGAGATTTTTTTAATGAAATCCATGGAGAAATTTTTAGCATAAGTTCTGATAATATTCTAGCAGGAATTAATGGGAGAATCTTTAGATAAATTTCAAGAAGAACTCTTGGGGGAATCCATGGAGTATTATTGAAGACCCAGTATGAATCCCTGGAGAAATTCTTGGGGAATCCCTGGAAGATTACCTTGAGAAATTCTTGAGGCGTTTCATGAAATTTCCTTGAGGAATTCCTGAGTTTTAGAATACCTGCAGAAATTCCTTGTGGAATCCTTGTAGAATTTCCTCGTAGAATCATCCCTGGAGGAATCCCGGAATAATATCTGAACGAATCTCGAGAGAACTGCTTGGGGATATTTTTGTATGTATCCGTTGAGGAAAAAAATATGAAGATATCACTAGAGAAACATCTTTAGTAATCCTTGAAGAAATTGTTTTAAGTGTTACTCCTGGAGGAATTCCTGGAGAAAGCCTTGAAGATATCTGTGCAAAAATCTTTGAAGACACTTTCCTGGAGAAATCCTCGCAAAAGTCTGTGGAAAATTTTATAGAGGAATACCAGAAGAAATAACTTAAAAAATCCCTGGAGAAATCTCCGGAGAAATTTCGAAGTATTCCTAAAACAAATCCTGGAGGAACCCTTGGAAAAAATCCTGAAAGAATCCCAATAAAGATTTTGTTGGAGGAATCTACGAAGGAATCACTTAAGACATTTCTGCTGGAAACCTTTGCGAAATCTCTGAAGAAATCCTTATGCATATTTTTTTTTGTAGGAATCCTTGTAAAAATTCCATGTCAACTCCCTGGAGGAAGCTATTCCATGCATGGCAAACAAAAGTTCTTCCTGAAAGAATCTCTGGCAAAAGTCCTAGGGAACCCCAGAAGAAATCATTGTAGAGATTAAGGTACAGAATAGCTTGGATTATTTTCTGGTAAAATACTTGGAGGAATCTTCGAAAGATTTCCTGGAAAAATCTTTGGGAGAGTGTCTGGAGATATTTCGAGAGGATGAGGACAGAAGGGCATGGGTTTGTATTCCATCGGATGAGCTCTCGGTAAATAACTGTAGAATCCATCATACAAATCATTTAAGATTACTAAACTATATCCTTTGAATAACTCCGATGTGAACTACGTCTTGATATCTAGATAACTTTTTGGAGGAAATCCAGAAGGAATTACTGGTATAAAGTCATAAGATTCTTCCGGATCCAATTAAAAACTTAAGTGCATAGTTACTGCAACAACTTCTAAAGAAAACTAGAAGTAATTGTTTTTGCAACTTCATGACGTTATCTGTATCTGAACTCTTGTTGGAATTTTAGAAGTGAGTACAATATAGTTCATATCATATCATAGAGCTTATATTATATTATATACAATCGACTCTCCACAACTCGATATTCTATAACCCGATATACTCTATAACTAGATGGATTTTCCGGTTCCTTCAAATTTCCATACATTGTGCTCTCCATAAGTCGATATTTCTGTAACTCGATATCTCCACAAGTTGATGTTACGTGAGATGTGAATTTCTCTCCATAACTCGATATCTATTTTATTTATTTTTTTATTTTTTGGGGAAACGTGATCTAATTTTTGTTTGAAGGTGAATAAATACTTACAAGTTGTAATGACATGAAAATGATAAAAACTATTGTCAGTAAAAATAACGTGATTTTTCGAGCACTTCGAAAAATGTTTTCAAATAATAGTTTGTAAAATGCTATCAACAAAATAATACTGCTTTCTTACAAAAATGATAATAAAAATATTGGAAATACAAAAATTTGTTCCTTCGATTTTGTGTCGGTATATTCTATTATACCATAATTCTATAAGTCGATAGTCCCTTGAATATCGAGTTATGGAGAGTCGTAGTTTATATCGTAACATATATTTCGTGGATCGTGTAGTTAAAAGACACGGACACGGACACCGTCTTCAGCCATTTAGCTGCACAGACTGTTACTTAACACTAGACAAAGAACAAGCATGCTCCAATGGTACAGCCGAGAAACATTCCTCACGAAAAGTTTCAATGGCTGCAGCGGGAATCGAACCCACACCCCATGACACGATGCACTCATTGCCTGACGACACTAACCGCACGGCCACGAAGCCCACAAGTTCAGAGTTCATATCATATAAGAGCAATATAATGACGAGCGTCACGCGGAATTTACTACGCAGAATTAAAAAAAAACTGAACAACTTTGCCGAAGATAAAACCTTCAAAAAAGAGTTCCTTCTGGAAATACATATAGACGCCAGCACCACATGCTGTCTAAATTTTGAACGTATGTTCATGACTAATTCGTTATTCTCTCGAACAATTTTACCGCAGACAGCATCCTTCTATAAGTCGGGTCTCGGGTTTTCAAACCCGGACTCGAATGGTTCGGGACGGATTTGAAGGCTAGAACATTTTTTTCGAGTACGTCGGAATCGGGCTTGTAAAAATTCGGATTTAGGTGGACTTTAGTAAGAGTTATGGTAAGAGTAACAACCAAAAGGCTTCCTTATGCATCAGAAACGATGAGTTTATCTATTTTTAAAACTCGGTCTTTTCCTACAAAAAATGCTTAGGTTTCGAGTCATATTCGGATTTGAACAGCGGATTTTTTTTTCAAGTTCGGGTCAGGTCTGAGTACGGCTCGGGTCCGGGTTTAAAAAAATAAAGTAAGTCAGGTACGGGTCGTGTTTGGGCTCAAAAAATGTGAAACCCCCCTCTAATAATTAACCTCTATCGGAAATACAAATCGACGTCAAATCCACCGGGTGGTCGAGCAACTTTGTGGAAGACAGCATCCTTCTAAATGATCCATAACGCGGGTACGTCACAGTTTCATGGTGCGTTATGGAGAAAAGATATACCAGTGAACCCTAGTCCTGACTGCTTCAAACGAAGAGAACAGGATGTTCGAGTAATGAAAGGAACACTAGTCCTTGTTACATTTTAAACCATGTTGAAAGTGACAAGTCTCGGTTTTCCCAGTTGCAGAGAATGATCTGACAATGATCGAGACAAGGAAAAAAATTGAACAATTTGTTTCATAATCCTTCATTCATTTGATTCTCTAGTTTGAAGAAGTAGGGACTATGATTCAGATGCACGGATAATATCTGTGTAATTTCTACCGAAAGTCCATATCGACGCTAGCGCCACGCGGTGGTCGAGTTCTAAACTAAATTGTATCTCATTTGCAAGTCCTTATCCTCCTGAGCAACTTTGCCGAAGACTGCATCTTTGTATGTGTTCGCAATCTCGAGTTATCACATAATTAGCCCCTACCGGAAGTTCATATCGACGTTAGCGCCACGCAGTGGTCGAGTTCTGAACTAAATTGTATCTCATGTGGAAGTGCTTATCCTCCTGAGCAACTTTGCCGAAGACTGCATCTTTGTATGTGTTCGCAATCTCGAGTTATCACATAATTAGCCCCTACCGGAAGTTCATATCGACGCTAGCGCCACACAGCGGTTGAGTTCTGAACTAAATTGTATCTCATGTGAAAGTCCTTATCCTCCTGAGCAACTATGCCGAAGACAGCATCCTTCTATGTACTCGCAATCTCGAGTTATCGCATAATTAGCCCCTACCGGAAGTTCATATCGACGCTAGCGCTACGCAGCGGTTGAGTTCTGAATTAAATTGTATCTCATGTGGAAGTTCTTATCCTCCTGAGCAACTTTGCCGAAGACAGCATTTTTCTATGTGTTCGCAATCTCGAGTTATCACATAATTAGCCCCTACCGGAAGTTCATATCGACGCTAGCGCCACGCAGTGGTCGAGTTCTGAACTTAATTGTATCTCATGTGCAAGTGCTTATCCTCCTGAACAACTTTGCCGAAGACTGCATCCTTCTATGTGCTCGCAATCTCGAGTTATCGCATAATTAGCCTCTACCGGAAGTATATATCGACGCTAGCGCCACGTCGCGGTCGAGTTCTGAACTAAATTGTATCTCATGTGGAAGTTCTTATCCTCCTGAGCAACTTTGCTGAAGACTGCATCCTTCTATGTGCTCGCGATCTCGAGTTATCGCATAATTAGCCCCTACCGGAAGTTCATATCGACGCTAGTGCCACGTCGCGGTCGAGTTCTGAACTAAATTGTATCCCATGTGGAAGTCCTTATCCTCCTGAGCAACTTTGCCGAAGACAGCATCCTTCTATGTGCTCGCGATCTCGAGTTATCGCATAATTAGCCTCTACCGGAAGTTTATATCGACGCTAGCGCCATGTCGCGGTCGAGTTCTGAACTAAATTGTATCTCATGTGGAAGTTCTTATCCTCCTGAGCAAGTTTGCCGAAGACAGCATCCTTCTATGTGCTCGCAATCTCGAGTTATCGCATAATTAGCCCCTACCGGAAGTTCATATCGACGCTATCGCCACGCAGCGGTCGAGTTCTGAACTAAATTGTATCTCATGTGGAAGTGCTTATCCTCCTGAGCAACTTTGCCGAAGACAGCATTTTTCTATGTGTTCGCAATCTCGAGTTATCACATAATTAGCCCCTACCGGAAGTTCATATCGACGCTAGCGCCACGCAGTGGTCGAGTTCTGAACTTAATTGTATCTCATGTGCAAGTGCTTATCCTCCTGAACAACTTTGCCGAAGACTGCATCCTTCTATGTGCTCGCAATCTCGAGTTATCGCATAATTAGCCTCTACCGGAAGTATATATCGACGCTAGCGCCACGTCGCGGTCGAGTTCTGAACTAAATTGTATCTCATGTGGAAGTTCTTATCCTCCTGAGCAACTTTGCTGAAGACTGCATCCTTCTATGTGCTCGCGATCTCGAGTTATCGCATAATTAGCCCCTACCGGAAGTTCATATCGACGCTAGTGCCACGTCGCGGTCGAGTTCTGAACTAAATTGTATCCCATGTGGAAGTCCTTATCCTCCTGAGCAACTTTGCCGAAGACAGCATCCTTCTATGTGCTCGCGATCTCGAGTTATCGCATAATTAGCCTCTACCGGAAGTTTATATCGACGCTAGCGCCATGTCGCGGTCGAGTTCTGAACTAAATTGTATCTCATGTGGAAG
Source organism: Aedes aegypti (assembly GCF_002204515.2). Classification (NCBI taxonomy): domain Eukaryota; kingdom Metazoa; phylum Arthropoda; class Insecta; order Diptera; family Culicidae; genus Aedes; species Aedes aegypti. The sequence goes on along the minus strand of NC_035109.1, from coordinate 96,894,773 downwards.
TTCTTATCCTCCTGAGCAAGTTTGCCGAAGACAGCATCCTTCTATGTGCTCGCAATCTCGAGTTATCGCATAATTAGCCCCTACCGGAAGTTCATATCGACGCTATCGCCACGCAGCGGTCGAGTTCTGAACTAAATTGTATCTCATGTGGAAGTGCTTATCCTCCTGAGCAACTTTGCCGAAGACTGCATCTTTGTATGTGTTCGCAATCTCGAGTTATCACATAATTAGCCCCTACCGGAAGTTCATATCGACGCTAGCGCCACGCAGCGGTTGAGTTCTGAACTAAATTGTATCTCATGTGAAAGTCCTTATCCTCCTGAGCAACTATGCCGAAGACAGCATCCTTCTATGTACTCGCAATCTCGAGTTATCGCATAATTAGCCCCTACCGGAAGTTCATATCGACGCTAGCGCTACGCAGCGGTTGAGTTCTGAATTAAATTGTATCTCATGTGGAAGTTCTTATCCTCCTGAGCAACTTTGCCGAAGACAGCATTTTTCTATGTGTTCGCAATCTCGAGTTATCACATAATTAGCCCCTACCGGAAGTTCATATCGACGCTAGCGCCACGCAGCGGTTGAGTTCTGAACTAAATTGTATCTCATGTGAAAGTCCTTATCCTCCTGAGCAACTATGCCGAAGACAGCATCCTTCTATGTACTCGCAATCTCGAGTTATCGCATAATTAGCCCCTACCGGAAGTTCATATCGACGCTATCGCCACGCAGCGGTCGAGTTCTGAACTAAATTGTATCTCATGTGGAAGTGCTTATCCTCCTGAGCAACTTTGCCGAAGACTGCATCTTTGTATGTGTTCGCAATCTCGAGTTATCACATAATTAGCCCCTACCGGAAGTTCATATCGACGCTAGCGCCACGCAGCGGTTGAGTTCTGAACTAAATTGTATCTCATGTGAAAGTCCTTATCCTCCTGAGCAACTATGCCGAAGACAGCATCCTTCTATGTACTCGCAATCTCGAGTTATCGCATAATTAGCCCCTACCGGAAGTTCATATCGACGCTAGCGCTACGCAGCGGTTGAGTTCTGAATTAAATTGTATCTCATGTGGAAGTTCTTATCCTCCTGAGCAACTTTGCCGAAGACAGCATTTTTCTATGTGTTCGCAATCTCGAGATATCACATAATTAGCCCCTACCGGAAGTTCATATCGACGCTAGCGCCACGCAGTGGTCGAGTTCTGAACTTAATTGTATCTCATGTGCAAGTGCTTATCCTCCTGAACAACTTTGCCGAAGACTGCATCCTTCTATGTGCTCGCAATCTCGAGTTATCGCATAATTAGCCTCTACCGGAAGTATATATCGACGCTAGCGCCACGTCGCGGTCGAGTTCTGAACTAAATTGTATCTCATGTGGAAGTTCTTATCCTCCTGAGCAACTTTGCTGAAGACTGCATCCTTCTATGTGCTCGCGATCTCGAGTTATCGCATAATTAGCCCCTACCGGAAGTTCATATCGACGCTAGTGCCACGTCGCGGTCGAGTTCTGAACTAAATTGTATCCCATGTGGAAGTCCTTATCCTCCTGAGCAACTTTGCCGAAGACAGCATCCTTCTATGTGCTCGCGATCTCGAGTTATCGCATAATTAGCCTCTACCGGAAGTTTATATCGACGCTAGCGCCATGTCGCGGTCGAGTTCTGAACTAAATTGTATCTCATGTGGAAGTTCTTATCCTCCTGAGCAAGTTTGCCGAAGACAGCATCCTTCTATGTGCTCGCAATCTCGAGTTATCGCATAATTAGCCCCTACCGGAAGTTCATATCGACGCTATCGCCACGCAGCGGTCGAGTTCTGAACTAAATTGTATCTCATGTGGAAGTGCTTATCCTCCTGAGCAACTTTGCCGAAGACTGCATCTTTGTATGTGTTCGCAATCTCGAGTTATCACATAATTAGCCCCTACCGGAAGTTCATATCGACGCTAGCGCCACGCAGCGGTTGAGTTCTGAACTAAATTGTATCTCATGTGAAAGTCCTTATCCTCCTGAGCAACTATGCCGAAGACAGCATCCTTCTATGTACTCGCAATCTCGAGTTATCGCATAATTAGCCCCTACCGGAAGTTCATATCGACGCTAGCGCTACGCAGCGGTTGAGTTCTGAATTAAATTGTATCTCATGTGGAAGTTCTTATCCTCCTGAGCAACTTTGCCGAAGACAGCATTTTTCTATGTGTTCGCAATCTCGAGTTATCACATAATTAGCCCCTACCGGAAGTTCATATCGACGCTAGCGCCACGCAGTGGTCGAGTTCTGAACTTAATTGTATCTCATGTGCAAGTGCTTATCCTCCTGAACAACTTTGCCGAAGACTGCATCCTTCTATGTGCTCGCAATCTCGAGTTATCGCATAATTAGCCTCTACCGGAAGTATATATCGACGCTAGCGCCACGTCGCGGTCGAGTTCTGAACTAAATTGTATCTCATGTGGAAGTTCTTATCCTCCTGAGCAACTTTGCTGAAGACTGCATCCTTCTATGTGCTCGCGATCTCGAGTTATCGCATAATTAGCCCCTACCGGAAGTTCATATCGACGCTAGTGCCACGTCGCGGTCGAGTTCTGAACTAAATTGTATCCCATGTGGAAGTCCTTATCCTCCTGAGCAACTTTGCCGAAGACAGCATCCTTCTATGTGCTCGCGATCTCGAGTTATCGCATAATTAGCCTCTACCGGAAGTTTATATCGACGCTAGCGCCATGTCGCGGTCGAGTTCTGAACTAAATTGTATCTCATGTGGAAGTTCTTATCCTCCTGAGCAAGTTTGCCGAAGACAGCATCCTTCTATGTGCTCGCAATCTCGAGTTATCGCATAATTAGCCCCTACCGGAAGTTCATATCGACGCTATCGCCACGCAGCGGTCGAGTTCTGAACTAAATTGTATCTCATGTGGAAGTGCTTATCCTCCTGAGCAACTTTGCCGAAGACTGCATCTTTGTATGTGTTCGCAATCTCGAGTTATCACATAATTAGCCCCTACCGGAAGTTCATATCGACGCTAGCGCCACGCAGCGGTTGAGTTCTGAACTAAATTGTATCTCATGTGAAAGTCCTTATCCTCCTGAGCAACTATGCCGAAGACAGCATCCTTCTATGTACTCGCAATCTCGAGTTATCGCATAATTAGCCCCTACCGGAAGTTCATATCGACGCTAGCGCTACGCAGCGGTTTAGTTCTGAATTAAATTGTATCTCATGTGGAAGTTCTTATCCTCCTGAGCAACTTTGCCGAAGACAGCATTTTTCTATGTGTTCGCAATCTCGAGTTATCACATAATTAGCCCCTACCGGAAGTTCATATCGACGCTAGCGCCACGCAGTGGTCGAGTTCTGAACTTAATTGTATCTCATGTGCAAGTGCTTATCCTCCTGAACAACTTTGCCGAAGACTGCATCCTTCTATGTGCTCGCAATCTCGAGTTATCGCATAATTAGCCTCTACCGGAAGTATATATCGACGCTAGCGCCACGTCGCGGTCGAGTTCTGAACTAAATTGTATCTCATGTGGAAGTTCTTATCCTCCTGAGCAACTTTGCTGAAGACTGCATCCTTCTATGTGCTCGCGATCTCGAGTTATCGCATAATTAGCCCCTACCGGAAGTTCATATCGACGCTAGCGCCACGCAGCGGTTGAGTTCTGAACTAAATTGTATCTCATGTGAAAGTCCTTATCCTCCTGAGCAACTATGCCGAAGACAGCATCCTTCTATGTACTCGCAATCTCGAGTTATCGCATAATTAGCCCCTACCGGAAGTTCATATCGACGCTAGCGCTACGCAGCGGTTGAGTTCTGAATTAAATTGTATCTCATGTGGAAGTTCTTATCCTCCTGAGCAACTTTGCCGAAGACAGCATTTTTCTATGTGTTCGCAATCTCGAGTTATCACATAATTAGCCCCTACCGGAAGTTCATATCGACGCTAGCGCCACGCAGTGGTCGAGTTCTGAACTTAATTGTATCTCATGTGCAAGTGCTTATCCTCCTGAACAACTTTGCCGAAGACTGCATCCTTCTATGTGCTCGCAATCTCGAGTTATCGCATAATTAGCCTCTACCGGAAGTATATATCGACGCTAGCGCCACGTCGCGGTCGAGTTCTGAACTAAATTGTATCTCATGTGGAAGTTCTTATCCTCCTGAGCAACTTTGCCGAAGACAGCATCCTTCTATGTGCTCGCGATCTCGAGTTATCGCATAATTAGCCTCTACCGGAAGTTTATATCGACGCTAGCGCCATGTCGCGGTCGAGTTCTGAACTAAATTGTATCTCATGTGGAAGTTCTTATCCTCCTGAGCAAGTTTGCCGAAGACAGCATCCTTCTATGTGCTCGCAATCTCGAGTTATCGCATAATTAGCCCCTACCGGAAGTTCATATCGACGCTAGCGCTACGCAGCGGTTGAGTTCTGAATTAAATTGTATCTCATGTGGAAGTTCTTATCCTCCTGAGCAACTTTGCCGAAGACAGCATTTTTCTATGTGTTCGCAATCTCGAGTTATCACATAATTAGCCCCTACCGGAAGTTCATATCGACGCTAGCGCCACGCAGTGGTCGAGTTCTGAACTTAATTGTATCTCATGTGCAAGTGCTTATCCTCCTGAACAACTTTGCCGAAGACTGCATCCTTCTATGTGCTCGCAATCTCGAGTTATCGCATAATTAGCCTCTACCGGAAGTATATATCGACGCTAGCGCCACGTCGCGGTCGAGTTCTGAACTAAATTGTATCTCATGTGGAAGTTCTTATCCTCCTGAGCAACTTTGCTGAAGACTGCATCCTTCTATGTGCTCGCGATCTCGAGTTATCGCATAATTAGCCTCTACCGGAAGTTTATATCGACGCTAGCGCCATGTCGCGGTCGAGTTCTGAACTAAATTGTATCTCATGTGGAAGTTCTTATCCTCCTGAGCAACTTTGCTGAAGACTGCATCCTTCTATGTGCTCGCGATCTCGAGTTATCGCATAATTAGCCTCTACCGGAAGTATATATCGACGCTAGCGCCACGTCGCGGTCGAGTTCTGAACTAAATTGTATCTCATGTGGAAGTTCTTATCCTCCTGAGCAACTTTGCTGAAGACTGCATCCTTCTATGTGCTCGCGATCTCGAGTTATCGCATAATTAGCCCCTACCGGAAGTTCATATCGACGCTAGTGCCACGTCGCGGTCGAGTTCTGAACTAAATTGTATCCCATGTGGAAGTCCTTATCCTCCTGAGCAACTTTGCCGAAGACAGCATCCTTCTATGTGCTCGCGATCTCGAGTTATCGCATAATTAGCCTCTACCGGAAGTTTATATCTACGCTAGCGCCATGTCGCGGTCGAGTTCTGAACTAAATTGTATCTCATGTGGAAGTCCTTATCCTCCTGAGCAACTTTGCCGAAGACAGCATCCTTCTATGTGCTTGCGATCTCGAGTTATCGCATAATTAGCCTCTACCGGAAGTTCATATCGACGCTAGCGCCACGCGGTGGTCAAGTTCTGAACTAAATTGTATCTCATGTGGAAGTCCTTATCCTCCTGAGCAACTTTGCCGAAGACAGCATCCTTCTATGTGCTCGCGATCTCGAGTTATCGCATAATTAGCCCCTACCGGAAGTTCATATCGACGCTAGCGCCACGTCGCGGTCGAGTTCTGAACTAAATTGTATCCCATGTGGAAGTTCTTGGTCCCCGAAACAAGTTTGCTGAAGACAGTACATTCCTATATGGCCTGCATCTTATACAATTTGGTGATGACTGCAGATTTCTGGACTGAGTGTACTGAAATTCCACGTGGCCAACATGGTCCCCTTCGTAGCCGATTCCCGGTGGCCACTGGATCCGGAACCGGTATTCCAGGTAGTGATCAGAGTCTTGAAGAGTATATCTTTCGAATGCGGCATAAATTTCATTATTCGGTTGATATTTCGCTGATTTATAGGGGTATACATTTCTGGGTCATTATGACCCCAGTATCTTATTAAGTTGTTTTTCTTAACATCCGCGGAAGGTTAAGACCGTTTTCAAATCGGACGTCTCAGTAATTAGTTATTGATTTATATCCAGTCACAAATTCTTCAACAGTGCTCATTTCACTTCTGAACAGGCAACATTGCTGCATCTGGCGCGAAAGATAGCACGCACAAATCATGGCTACTATGTTTTACTGCATATATCCAGTGATGCCTGCAGAATTGTCCAATTATTATAGCCAAAGTTTTACAACTCATACAAAAATCAATAACTAATTACTGGGGCGTCCGATTTAAAAATGGTCTTCGGCAAAGTTGTAGCTGATGAATGTATCTCACAGTATCAACGTAGCACTAATCCTCAAGAGCACATGGGTAAACACTATGACCGATTGAATGAATTGCTTGCTTTTCCCATAGTAATTCCCATATAAACTTTAAAGGGCTTGTGCAGTCTCAGTTTTCATCTGAATGAGCTCAAATTTTGGGAGGACACTCAGAATTTGATCTAGAATCGAGTGAGCGGTGTGGAGCAAAAACGATTTTTTGAACCACTCTAATGGGATATTCGTCTCAAATATATTGAAAATTGATCCTATGTCACTGTTTCGTTCAGTATACTAATTGTTCGCGTTCAAATAAGCCCAGAATGACAAATACACTAGTTGATACCCTAATGAACATAATTGCAGAAGGTTGTATCTGGATTTAATCTCATTTTCATTACTCTTTCAGTTGTTGAAAATTAGGCTTAGATCAGCACTCCCGTACAGTCACTTATATGCATGCGACATGTGCCTCAGCTCGCCCAGCGTCATAGGTGGCTATGATGCGCTTAGTGGCTACCTCCAAGCTATGTTGAAGAAATACAAGCAGTATTGCATGATATACTTCAGATGGTTAAAACACCAACTTTATTAATTTTGATCATGGTACAATCTTCTACAATATTCTTCCCTATTACATCAAGTAGTGTTTTTGACATTCTGGGTCCAATTGAACGCGATCATCATTTTTCCTGAACCACACAGTAGATGATGTGCTATTGCTCATATGTTTGAGCTGAAAATCCCATATTAACTTCAATTCAATTGCGCCAGCTCATGGAACGACCAACTGAGCTGAATTTTTCAAAAAGGCTTCGTCTAACCCCAAGAAATAATCCTGGATGGTGCCCCGTGGAATCATACAACTTTATTTCTCTCCCATACTGAGCTGGGCCAGTCTAAGGACCTTGTTAGATCCGTTCAACGGATATGGTCAGTTCTTAACTGTTACCGAGTTATTAAACATTTAATGATTTAGGATATGTTTGTCTTTAAGTGGTTATAACTTTGGAATAGTTCAACGAATCTCAATTCTCTTACTTCCATTTGAAAGCTGATTAAATTTCCAATCTACTAAAAACTTTATATCTAATGGGCTTTGCAAATAAATTCATTTTTAAGAGGAAATAAGTTCAAAGGTAGTGATTTTTCTCTTGTTTTTGTCAGTTTACTTTAAAAAATGCGTAATAAATTTCATGCTTGATTTAAGCAAAGTTGTGTGCTTTAAGCTGCTCTACAATTCGTTCTTTGACACCAATCTGCTATCTCTACGCGTTCTCTTGCAATTTTGATTTGAACACGCCACTTTGGGTCATAAATTTTGGTCCGTAAACGCAACAGGTAACAGTTCATTTCACCCCACTGTGTTGCAGAAGTTGACACATTGTTTGCATCCGCGCACAGCACACTTGATCTCAGGTTTAGACAACAACAGCTTGGCGCGTATGATTAAGCACACGCTGCTGTGCATTCTTTTGCATGCTGTTTGAAACTTAAAATAAATCGTTTTTGTCCGATGGAAATCAACTTTTCAAAATGTTGAAGGAGTGTAGTAAAACATTGATTGGTTTGTTATTTTTCTGTTGATGATTGATCTGAATTGTAAGCAATAATTGTCATTGCTCGTAGAGTTAATGTTTCAAAGTACTGCATAACAGTATTGAAGTAACAACATTGAACATACAGACAGAGCCGTAGCGTGGTGTCATGGCGCCCTTGGCGAACTACAATTAGAGCGCCCCTAAGTCAAAGCTCAGCTATTTTACAACATTTTACAAGTTTACATAAAACATATAATAAAAACATAGACGAATACAAGATAAATTCATGATAAAGCTTTAGAATTCATTGAAACATTTGTAAGACTTGGCAAAAAAGAATACTAAATGTTTCACCGTTTATTTAGAGTGGAAATAAATCGAAGCTACTCCTCAAATCTTATTAAATTTAGACAACCAAAAAGCGGTTCAAGCAGAAAACTTAACCAATCGATCACCATTATTGAGTAACTGATAAATCAAATATTGAGTTTGAATGGCTGTCTGATTATCTAGCTTTGTGGTCTTGTAGATTTGAGGTGTGGCTTCGATTTATCTTCAGCCGATCTATCTGTGAACCAGTTAGTCCGGAGCTTATCAAGAAGATTTTGTAAGATGAAGATGAATCGAAGCCACATCTCAACTCTTCAAGCGCACAAATCTACAGAATCGAACAATCATTTGGACTGAAAGTTTGATCGATAGATCAATCGTGGAATCAAATTTTCAGCTCTGGTCCTGTCTGGTTCTTCATATGTGTGCTCTATAAATTTTGAGGTATGGCTTCGATACATCTTCACAATAAACAAATAGTTTATAAAATTACTGTTTATGGTCAGAGATGAATTCTCACTAAACATTACTAAAGGACCTATGTACAAATGAGCAGGGATTGAATCCTGAGAAAATTGAGAGAATCTTTCTGCAACAACTTTGATCAGATTGGGGGGATAGTAGTGCATGATAAAACCCCTCTAAACATGCTCCAAGCCTGGGGGACACTATTGCTATTGAAAGTTGGTGGATTGTTAATTTTGCCAGTAAAGAAAAACACCTATCCCCAACGATAAACAAGCGAGAAAAATGGATTTTATCATCGCTCTCTCTTTGGGGCTCTCGCTCGCTGCTTCCATTTATCAGACTTGTTACACCTTGCGATACAATGACGATCGTGCACCCCAACAGATGGGATGTTTTTCTTTGCTTGCTTTGATCGTGCTTCATACTCAAATGAGAGCGAATTCTGCAACGCCTGCAAATGAGAGATTATCTCCTCTCTCGCTCTCTTTCGATTATAACAGTGGAGTACTAAAGCTTTTGTGAAGTTTTTCACTATAGATCGAAAGGCAATTTCCTTGACTAGTGTTTTATACAAAAAAAGCAACACAAGAGGTTAATGTGACTCAGTTATTGACTAAAGAGAAAGTAGACAAAGAGATTAGATAGGTGTGCGAATTATTCTCAGAAAGTACTTGATTTATTAACTTAAACCTTCAACCTCAGTAATATTCATATTTTGAAATGAACTTTTGTAAATATTGCTGAACCATTTTTGCATAGTTTTTAGTACATTTGTTTAATATTGCAAACGAATCTTTTACTGCAATCTCTGTATTAGCTACATATTGTCGACCTAATCCAAAAAAATTCTTGCAAATTCGACCTCTGTGGATTTTTAAACTTTCCTAAGTTTCCTTTTCTTACGCAACTCTTTCAATAAACATTTATTTCATATTTTTGCTTGAATCAAAAATTTACTTCCAGAATTTTTGTAAGAGTAGATCAAGAAAATTCGTGTAAAAATAGAAGAAGTTTTATACATAAGGAAATACTCAGAGAGATCAAAAATTCTGCCTTGAAGCAGTTTTGTCAAGATATCCTCTAAAATACTGTATTCTAATCTTGGTGTTCACGGGGAAACTGTTCGCTGAATGGTGGTCTTTTCAGCGAGAATATTATAAAAACTAGGGTCCATGTACCCTCGATAAGGAATCGCGACGACTCTAGTTGCTTTAAGATGAAGATGAATCGAAGCCAAACTTCAAATTTTCAAGAGCACAAATCTGGAGAACTGAACATCCGTTTAAGCTGAAAACTTAATCGATTAGTCACCACCTGCTAGTGAGGTTTGGTTTCAATTCATCTTCACCTTAAAAATGGCAGCATGGAATAATATATAAAATGCTGTCACTAAACAAAAATACCATTCTTGAAATGTTGAGAGTTATGTACGGCTTTTCAAGGATTTTTTTTTAGAAACAAACAAGTATTGTTATTGTTAGCAACAATAGCCTATTTTATGTTCTAATTTAATTGTTATACAATTTTATGAGAATCCCGTTCGCCAATAATTCTGTGGTTTCCGCTGTTTAGCTTGCAATTTTTAAAATGATTCAAGATATCTACGGATTTTCTGAAAATATTTTCTGCCACGCTGATATACAAATTATTGTAATGAAGAATCATATGAAAAAAATATTTATTAAATATGAACATAATAAAAAATATCTAAAGAATTTACAATTATCAAATGTTTCAATATCTTGTGGGGTGCTTTCAAAATATTTTGATTATATCGATTCAGAAAGTGTTTCAACTGCTCTTGTTTTTTTTCTCGAAATTTTTCTGAAATTTTAACCGAATGCGTAACGCATTTTGGCGCCCCCTGAAAGCTTGCGCCCTTGGCGGTCGCCAACCTGGCCAACCGCACGCTACGGCACTGCATACAGAAAATGTTTATCTGGTTGATTCATATCAGTTTATTTGAAGGCTCTGTGCAATGTTCCAAAGACTACAAGGATGCTGCTAAACATTTGAAAGCAGTAACACGCTTACGATACTTAAAAGCTTTGAGTGTATCCCAGTCCCAGTTTTACTGTGAATCTCATTCAACTGTTAACGCCAGGAATTAAATTGTTTAATGATTCATCCAAAAATAACCTAGAAACATTGCTGGAAGTTTCCCCAGCCCTATTAACTATTCAAGAATATCTCGAGAAATTAATTCAGGGATGCATCCAGACATTTAAAAAAAAGTGTCTACACCGAGGAATTGTCGAATAAACTCTTCTATGAATTTTTCAGCTCTTCTTTAAGAAATCGTTCATGGTACCCCTCACCAAATTTAAAAAAATGACAATTTACACCGTCTTCAGCCATGGGCTGCACAGACTGAACATAACTAACATTGGACAACGGAAACACGGAACGACCAGTGGACCAGTGAAGAATTTTTCGTTTTCTCCGTCTGGGGTGGGAATCGAACCCACACTCCGTAACACAATACGCCTAAACGACTGACGCCGCTAACCGCACGGCTACGAAGCCCACAAAATTTGTAGTGGAATTCATTTCAAAGTGCTTACAAAATTCATCCTGATATTTACTAAGGTATTCGTGTTGAAATTTATCTAGGGATTACACCAGGAATCTCTCAGGTTCTCTTATAAAACCAGGATAATCGTCAACAAATTCAAACTGGATTTTCTCCAGATATTTTTTGAGGAATACATGTAATTTTCAATTCAATTCTTCTCAAATTATCCAACAAATTCTTCAGAGAGGTGCTGAAAAATTTTTGAAACAAGAAATTTCATTAGGATATCGAAGAATGAGTTGATGAAGAAATTGAATTCCAGGAATCCTTGAAAAAATCTTCAATAGACTCGATGGAAAAATGTCTGATAATATTCCTTGAAGAACCACTCGAAGTTTGGTTAATTGTGGTTATCTGAAAGATCAATTCCTCCAAAATTGATCTGGAAATCCCTCCAGAGTTTCTCCAGGAATTTTTCTATACATTCTTTTGGAGTTCTTCCAGTTATTCTTCCGAAGTTCCTCTGGAGCTCCACCGGTAGTTTCTCAGCAGTTCTTCCGAAAAAGTCTCCAGAGCTCTACCGAGAATTTGTTTTTCGGCAATTTCTAGGACTTCATCCGGGTACTCTTCCGGAGTTTCTTCTGGAATTCCTACGAAGCTCCACTGATTTTTTTTTTCAAACGTTGCTTCCTAAATTCCTCTGGAATCTCTCCCACAATTTCTCCGGAGCTCCTCCAGGAACTGTACTGTAGTTCCTTTAGGAATTTACACGCGAGTTGCTTCAAGAATCTGTCAGCTTCACCAGAAATTTTACCGCAGTTTCTCCAGGAATCCTGCCGGTTGTTCCTCCGAGAATTTTCCAAGAATCCACCCGAGAGTCCTCCGGGAGTTCCTCCAAAAATTCCTTCTGGAGTTCTTCCACAAATTCCTCCGAGAATTTCTGAGGATTCCTTTCCCGGGAGTTTCTTCAAAATTTTCATAGGGAGTTCTTTCAAGAATTCCTTGAGACCTCATCCTAAAATTCCTGAGTTCGTAAGAAGTCGCTATGGAGGAAATCCAATGGAATTCCCTGTAGAGCTCTGGAGGAACTCCGGAGAATATGCTGGATGGAATTCAGAAGAATTACTGCAACAATTTTGGAAGAATTTCTTGAGCAACTCCGGAGGAATTACCGTTGAAGCTACGAAGGAATTCTCGGAGGAACTTTGAAGGAACTCTGGAAAAATTCGTACAGAACACTTAAGGAACTCCTTAGCTGAGTGGTTAGAGTCCGCGGCTACAAAGCAAAGCCATGCTGAAGGTGTCTGGGTTCGATTCCCGGTCGGTCCAGGATCTTTTCGTAGTGGAAATTTCCTTGACTTCCCTGGGCATAGAGTATCATCGTACTTGCCAAACGAGATACGAATGCGAAAATGGCAACTTTGGCAAAGAAAGCTCTCAGTTAATAACTGTGGAAGTGCTCATAAGAACACTAAGCTGAGATGCAGGCTCTGTCCTAGTGAGGACGTTAATGCCAAAAAAGAGAAGAAGACTTAAGGAACTCCGGATGAATACCAGGAGAAACTCTTGATAAATTCGCGGAGGAACTCTGGGATATTTCCCGGAGAAAATCTAGGGGAATTTCCGGAGTAACTCTGAGGAATTCCTAGCGGAACTCCGGAGGATTTCCGATGAATTACTGCACGAACTCTGGAAAATTCCTGGAAAAACTCCGAACTTTGGCGGTAATCCGAAGAAGTACCTGCTGGAAATCCAAAGGAATTTCCGGAGCAAATCTGAAGGAATTGCTTGAGGAACTCCGACAAAAATTCCATGAGGAACTCTGAAGAAATTCGTAGCGGACCTTCAAAAGAATTCCTGGAGGAACACCGAAAGATTTGCCGGAGGAACTGCGGAATATTTTCTAGAGAAACTTCGAAAAAAAAATCCTGAAGGAACTATGGAGAAAATTCTGGAGGAATCTGGCGGGGTTTGACTGTAACTCTTAATCGATCGGATTTAATGGCTACGCAGTCTTTCAGAAAATGAAACGAGGTTTACTTGCCCTACGTTTCGACCCGGGGTTGGTGTCTTAGAACTTTGGAGAAATTTCTGGAGGATCTCCAAAGGAACTCCTTGAAGAACTCCGAGGATTTTCTGGAGGAACTCCGAAAGAATTCCTAGATCCATAAAGGGATTCCCGGCAAAAATTTTGATAGAATTCTTGGAGAAATTTCTAGAGAAACTACGATGGAACTCCTTGAGAAACTCTGAAAGAATTCTTGGAGAAACTTGGAAGCCCGGAGTACTTTGAAAAATTCCCGGTGGAGCTCTGGGGGATTTCCAGAAGGAAGTCTGTAGGAGTTCCTGGAGGAATGCCCAAAACAGCTCTGAAGGATCTCCTGGAGGAACTCTTAAAAAATCCTGGAGGAATTCCGGATGAATTGCTGGAGGAACTCCGGACAAATTGCTGAAGGAACTCCAGAAGACCTACTGGAGATCTGCTGTGGAATTTACGAGGGCGATCTGGACAAAGTCCTGGAAGAATTTCTAAAATACTACGGAATAACTCCAAAAAGAGCTATGAAGGAAATCCAATGGAATTCCCTGTAGAGCTCTGGAGGATAAGCTGGATACAATCCAGAAGAAGTACTGGAAAAATTCCGGAGGAATTTCTGGAGCAACTCAGAAGGAATTATCGTTAAAGCTACGAAGGAATTCTCGGAGGAACTCTGAAGGAACCCTGGACAAGTTCCTAGAGAATCTCCAAAGGAAATCCCAGAGGAACTACGGAGCAATTCCTGTAGGAATTCGGAGGCGTTCTTGTAGAAACTCCGGATGTGTTTCTGGAGGAACTCCAGAGGCGTTTCTAGAGGAATTCCTGGGGAAACTAAGGAAGAAACTCGGAGGAGTTAGCGTTGGAGCTCCAGAGGAACATTTCAGGAATAACTGGATGAGGAATAGCTAGAGTACCTCCAAAGGATTTTCTGAAATAACTTTGGAAGAATTTCCAGTGGAAATCCGGAGAAATTTCCGAGGAATTGCTGATTGAAATCTAGAGAAATTGCCTGAGGAAATGCGGAATAATTTCTGGAAGGATTTGAAAAAAATCCTGGAGGAACTCCGGAAGAACTTCACGAGGAACTCTTGAGGAATTCCGGGAAGGAAGTCTAGAGGAATTCCCGAAGAAACTCTTGAGACATTTCCTGAGAAATTCTGCAGAAATTCTCGAAGGGAATGTAGGGAATTTTTCGAAGTAGCTTCAGAAGAATTCCTAGTGGAACTCTGGAGCACTTCCAAGGAATTATTTGAGGAACTCTGGATAATTCGTGGAGAAATTCCGAAAAAAGGAGGAACCACGGAATAAATGCGAAGGAATTCCTTGTTGAGCTCCAAAAGAGTTCCCGGAGGAATATTTGGAATTTCTCCAGAGGCATTTCTGAAGGAAATTCCTGAAGGAAATCTTCGGCGAGGAATATCTAGAGAAAATTCCCACAGAAATTCCTAGGAGAAATCCCTGGATGAATTTCCTGGAGGAAATTCTGGATGAATTTCTGTAGCTAATCTCCAGAGCTATTCCTTGAGGTATTTCGGAGGAATTGATTTAAGAAATCCCCGAAGAAAATTATGGACAAAATCTCTGGATGAAATCCCCGGATCAATTCCTGGAGGAAATACTTAGACGAGTTCTTGGAGGAAATCTCCGAAGGAATTCCTAGGGGAAACCCCCGGCGGAATTTCTGAAGATATCCCTGGAAAGTTTTCTGCAACAAATTCTGGAGGAAATACCCGGAGAAATCGCTATTGCGAATTCCCTGAGGAATTCGTTCAGAAAATCCCATAGTTATTCTTGGAGGACATCTGATGCAAATCCCAAAAATTTCCTGGAGGAAATCTCCGGAAAAATTCTTTGAAAAATCCCCCGTATAATTTCTGGAGTGAGAGAATTCATCCACAGAGGAATTCCTAAAGAAAATTTCCGGAGGAATTCTTGGAAAACATTTCCGGAGGAATTTCTGGAGGAAATCCCAGGAGGAAGGCCAATCGACAACAGAATGTGCAAGTTGAGAATCAAAGGCCGTTTCTTCAATATCAGCATAATCAACGTGCACAGCCCTCACCTAGCAAGTGACGTTGACGATAAGGACGCTTTCTACACGCAGCTGGAACGTGAATACGACGGCTGCCCAAGCTATGATGACAAAATCGTTATCGGAGATCTCAACGCTCAGGTTGGCCAGGAGGAGGAAACGAACGAAAACGGCCTTAGACTGATTGATTTCGCCGCCTCCAAAAACATGGCCATACGTAGTACCTACTTGCAGCACAGCCTCCCGTATCGGTACACCTGGAGATCGCCCCAACAGACTGAATCGCAAATCGACTACGTTTTGATTGATGGAAGACACTTCTCGGACATTATCGACGTCAGAACCTATCGCGGCGCAAACATCGATTCGGACCACTACCTTGTGACGGTTAAAGTGCGCCAACGACTCTCCGTTGTGAACAACATTCGATACCGACGCCCGCCACGGTACAATCTGGAACGACTGAAGCTACCCGAAGTCGCAACTGAATACGCGCAAAGCCTTGAGGCAGCGTTGCCGGAAGAGGGAGAGCTCATCGAAGCCGTGGAAGGAAATCGACGGAATGGTTGGTTCGACGAGGAGTGTCAGACACCCGTCAAAACGTGGAACGATACAAACAGAAGCAAAGACAGCAAACCCATCTATTCCGGGATAAAAAGCGCCGCCTGGAAGAGTTGAAGTGCGAAGAGATGGAGCAGCTGTATCGTTCTCAAGAAACACGTAAGTTCTACAAGAAACTGAATGCATCCCGCAAATGCTTTGTGCCGCGAGCCGAAATGTGCCGGGATAAGGATGGAGGTATCTTATTTTTTTTTTGTGTAATAAAAGCACAATATATGGTTTTGTGGTATATGGTTTCGCATTATGCGTTTTTCACAGTGAACATTGGTCCCAAAACCATATCTAGGAAGACAAAAATGATTGTGCCTAAACCGTCAATTTTAGATATATGGTGTCTTCGACAAAGTTTCTCCATATTTTTCAGACATTTTTTTCAGAGATGTAAAATTAGGGTGGCCCACATGGTTTACGAGATCAGCACATAAACTTTTTTACTGACGCATTTAGGACTACTCAATGTTCTACAATGTTTTAGAACAACCGATTTTGAGCAACTTTGCCGAAGAACCCAAATTTCTATCTCTTATGGTTCGCGAGTTATGATTTTTTTTATCGAAAAAGTTAGGGTGGTACTGAAAAATCAGTTTTTTCTTGATAACTTTTTATACGATAATTTCTCGCAAAAACTTTGAGTTGTGTTTGATCCTTCGACCTTGACGCTTGCTCCTACGGGAGCCGGCGATGAGGGCAGGATCAAACATGTCGCGCGATCGGTCGGGTAAAGTGAAAAAGTGGCGCGTTCGATTAGTTCTTTTTGATCTTTCGAAGTTGACACTTGCTCCTGGGCAGTGCAGCAAGAAAGCCCGAGTAGTCGTCAGTTGTTTTCCGTCTCGGGTGACGCGCCTATTTTCTCTGAGTGCTTTTATATAGCCGATCAAATGAGTGAAGCTGAAAGTGGATTGTTGCTGCTCAAGGATGACGGATCAATTGGTGAGCTCGTTTCATGCTACTATTTCTAATCTATAAAATATGTATGACTGCACCTTTAATCGTTACAACGGTGAGACGTAAATATGATTTTTCAACAAACTATGAAAGGTTCGTCACTGTGAGTGTCGACATAAACTCTGATTCATAAATTATTAATGTCTATTTTTTTTTTCAAAACACCTTTTTCCTTTTACCTTTATTTTTGTAATTAAAAAAAAACTTTGAATGGTTCGACACTACGAGTGTAGACTTGCGAAAGGTTCACTTTATTCAACAAACTTTGAAAGGTTCGTCACGTCAAGTGTCGGCATAATTTTTCTCTACATAGATATTGTTCATATCATATGAAAAAATAATATTTACATATAAGCATGTTTATATCTCACCAATAATTATTTACCATGGTCTAATCGCTTATCAAAGTGAATCCTGTGACCCAACGATCCTCCCCATTAACAAACATCCCTCCCAGTAACCTTTGTGGAGATGCAGAGGCAAACACGGTCTCCAAATAGCAAAGGTTACACACTAACATTCCTCCCCTCAATCCCACCTGACTGCAAGGACGTGGCCGGCGCCGTTATTGACCATGTATAAATAGAGGCACTGAATTATGCACACTGAAGAAGATTATGGCCAATCCCAGCCGATCTTCTAGTTGATTCTTTGTACATTTTCACTGACTCCGGTCAATCACGGAATAGCAACCATTGATATGTGTAGTCAGTCTAAGCTAAGCTAAGCTAAGATAATTTCTCGCAAAAACTTTGTTCCGACCACTTTTAGAACTTTTGATTGCGCAACTTTTTGCCGAAAAAACTACTGTTCTATCTCTTATGGTTATAGAGTTATCAGAAATTTTCTTCGACAAAATGGTTGTTTTCAAAAGTTGATATCTCCGAAAGGCGCAAACGGATTTTCAATCTTTTGTCGGCATTAGAAAGATTATCTTTTGCTCTGTTTATGGTGAAAAAACTGTGAGGACGTTTTTTGTTTGAAACGATTAACAAAAATTTGAAAATAATATGTTTTTTAACCGAAAATTGTTCATAACTTGAAAAATATTCGAGATAGCTCTTTGGTGCCTTCAGCAAAAATGTGTAAAATTGAGAGTTATGAAAGTGCTTCATACAAAATATTCATTAAAAATCAACGCTTTAAGATATATTCACCATAAACCGAATTTTATATGGTGATGAAAGCGAAAAAAGAGATATTTGCTGTATGTAAAGTCATTTAAAATTGAATTATCATGTATTGATATCGATCATAGTAAGCGGAATCTGAGGAGTTGAAAAAAGGAAAATTATTTGCTGAAGCAGTTTTCGAGTGATCAAGACCCACCTTCTGGTTCGTTACCTTAGACAAGTATTTGGGATTTATATCTGGTTCAAATTCAAGATTCATGCATTCTTCAACAAGCGAATGCTGCCCTGACTAATCCGTTGTGGCAGATTTATTGGATTTGATTGAATTCAATGGGATAAGTTGGATGCCCAGATATAACAATTGCAGAAACTTCTATATTTCTATGGGAGGATATCACGGGAAGTAAGGTTTTGGTAATTTGAAGGAATTCTTCAAAGTATACGTTTTGTTATCGTTTAGGGTTGATAATATAATAAACGGGACTGGTATTGAACGCATGACCTTCTGTTTAGTAAGCCGAAGCGGTAGCATTTTATAACCAACCACGGCATAGGTTAGCGGGACAAACATTATGTCGCGAGAAATAACAAGACTTCGTTTATGGATTAATGTTCCTTGGATCACTGTTAACGTTCAACGTGCCGTCATCGTAATCATCGTCATCATTGAAACTTCAAAAGCAGTTTTTCTGTTCGAAAACAAAAATTATTCGATGAAAATGTGTTCATTGTGTTTCGATTGGAGAATAGAATACATAGAACACATTTTCCTATAAATTTTCTTGATTTTGAACGAAAAGACTGCTTTTGAAAATTCTGAAATCAATGACGGATCCTGCCCCCTTAAAACTGCTTCAGCAAGTAACTTTCCCTAACTCCTAAAATTTCGCTTACTGTGATCGATCTTATTTTATTACATATATTTTCAATTTTAAATGATTTTACATACAGTTATTCCGGTTGTTGCAGCAAATATCTTTTTTTTTCGCTTTCTTTATCATATAAAATTCGGTTTATGGTGACTATATCTTAAAGCGTTGATTTTTATGAATAGTTTGTATGAAATACTTTCAGAACTTTCAATTTTTCACATTTTTGCTGAAGGCACCAAAGAGCTATCTCGAATATTTTTCAAGTTATGGACAATTTTCGGTAAAAACATATTATTTTCAAAATTTTGTCAACCGTTTCAAACAAAAAACGTCCTCACAGTTTTTTCACAATAAACAGAACAAAAGATAATCTTTCTAATGCTGACAAAACATTGAAAATCCGTATGCGCCTTTCGACGATATCGGCATTTGAAAACAACATTTTTTTTCGAAGAAAAATTCTTATAACTCTGTAACCATAAGAGATAGAACAGTAGTTTTTTCGGCAAAAAGTTGCGCAATCAAAAGTTCTAAAAGTGGTCGGAACAAAGTTTTTGCGAGAAATTATCGTATAAAAAGTTATCAAGAAAAAACTGATTTTTCAGTACCACCCTAACTTTTTTGTTAAAAAAAATCATAACTCGCGAACCATAGGAGATAGAAATTTGGGTTCTTCGGCACAGTTGCTCCAAATCGTTCTAAAACATTGTAGAACATTGTGTAGTCCTAAATGCGTCAGAAAAAAAGTTTATGTGCTGATCTCGTAAACCATGTGGGCCACCCTAATTTTACATCTCTGAAAAAAATGTCTGAAAAATATGGAGAAACTTTGTCGAAGACACCATATATCTAAAATTGACGGTTTAGGCGCAATCATTTTTGTCTTCCTAGATATGGCTTTGGGACCAATGTGCAGTGGCTTCTGTGCTTTTTTGCCTTTAGCGACTTTTAATAGATACCTATTTGTGTTTTGCTGCTAGTTCTTTTCCACCATGATGAAATTTCATTGGGGGTTTCCTTCTTGATTTTATTTATTTTTTCACCGTTGCAACATTCTGGATACTTCTTTCACATATGTTTATTCCTCAAGGATTCAGAAGCACCGACAAAATATTAAATAATTTTCCACAATAACTCCTACTAGAATGACTTCAGACATTCCTCCAAAAAATCATTAGGAGATTTCTAAATGAATTTTCTCGAGAACTCGTCGTAAATGTTCACAGGAGTTTCTTGAACGACTCTAGAACTCCATATAGTAATTCCTGTGTTAACTTGTATAGGATTCGAAGAAGAAATTATTTAAAGAGTTTCTGATGTATCCTTAAATAAATTCCTGATTGAAATCTATACGGGATCCTTGAAAAAGACATAAATTGTTTGGGAAATCGCTGAATTTCTAAAGGTATCGAAGGTAAGAAAAGTTCTGTATTTTTAAAGAAAATCAAGACATGACCCAAGTAACCACAAGCATTAAAACATTGCACTAATTTGACCGAAAGCGAACATTGTTTGCATTACGAATGCATCTTTGTATTTATTCAATAACTGTCAAGCAATGATACACTTATTCGGCATCATGAATGTTTTGTAGCATTACTGTTATTCAACAATGTCCTTTGCATTTTGAGTGAATATAATGCTTTTTTATCATGCATGAAATGTATTCCTTCTAATACGATATGGTTTGAAATCAATTTCGATTTCGGAACAAATTGTACGGACTCTTTCCTTAACTTCCAACCCCAAATTGATAATAAGACCGATTTTTTTTTGTACATTCAAATTCGTGATATTTTTTATTCGTATTTTATTTTCTTGAAAGACACGACAGGAGCTTTCGGATCCAAAACACTCTTTGGTCAAAAATAACGCTATTTGAAAACGACGGTAATGAAATATTGAAATATTGCGTCGTAGGGTTTGTTGTTTGCATTGGGTAGATAAAATCTAGTATTTGCTGCACGCATATTCAACTCATTAGGTGCACCGATGAAATCACTGATCAATTCTAGAACAAATTAGAACCTAAAATAGGGGGACTGGGGGCAAGAAGGACACCTTAAGATATATCGGTTCAAATCATGGCTAATTAGCACAATGTTAAAAAATTATTTCAATGTAAGGGCAAGCTCACCTCTTGTTCTCAATGATGTAATCGATGGGATTTTAGAAAATGAGAAATTCATGTTGGTTTGAGATTTTTGAAAATGTCTCTGCTTGTGAGGTTTTTCATCAAGCCACGGAGCAAGTGTGCCACTCGCATGAGGCAAGAAGACCACCAGTGTAAAATGCAACAAATCTTATATATTATTACATCCTCATCTAAACTGTACTTTCTAGAGTAGGTACAGATAACAACTGCGGTATAGAAGTTAACTTTACAATAGTCCTTGAAGAGATTG
Organism: Aedes aegypti; assembly: GCF_002204515.2. Taxonomy (NCBI): domain Eukaryota; kingdom Metazoa; phylum Arthropoda; class Insecta; order Diptera; family Culicidae; genus Aedes; species Aedes aegypti. Next base: position 96,873,558 of record NC_035109.1, on the reverse strand, counting down.
TTATAGTGTAACCTCTGGAGAAAATCTTGGAGACATCTGTACAAGAATCCCTTTAGAGTTTTTTCTGGATGAGTTCTGGAGGAATCACTGAAAGAATATCAGGATAAATCGCTTGAAAAATTGCTTGAAGAATTGCTGGAGGAATATCTGGAAGGATTCCTTGAAGAATCTTTGGAAAAATTCCTGGAGAAGTCCCACTAAAAATTTTACTTGAGGAATCTATGAAGGATTCATTGGAGATATTCCTACGAAAACTCCTTGCGATTTTTTTATAAAGATCCCTGTGGAGATTCTCCTGCAAAATACCCTGCAATAATCCTTGGAGAAATCCCTACAGGTACTCATTGCAGAATTGCTGAAGATATTCCTGGAGCCCTATTGGAGCTAATCTAAAAATCATACTGATCAATAGTAAATAATTGTAAAAGTTCTCATAGGAAAACTAAGCTGAGAAGCAGGGTCTGTCCAGGAACAAGATAAAGAAAAGAAATGGCATGTTGCCTATTTAATTCTGGAAGAAAAATCATGAATTTTGAGCAATCGCATAATGGGACTATATGATTGTCTGAAAAACACACCCAACTTGAGCCTGAAAAAGCCAGGAATTGGTTCGGAAACATTTTGCTTAAAGCCATATCCTGAACCAAGCTGAAACGAATATTTGTTCACAATATTTTATATATTCTTGAAAAGTACCAACTCTTATTTCGATAACGCGAGTAAAGGCCTCTAAAGCCTTTTTTTTACGCAAAACATCTTATACATTTAAAGTCTCTTTTTCATGTTTTCACATTGTAATGAATCTTGATGTAAATTCTTGAGACTCCAGAGATTACTACGCGACAGCTCCATAGGTTCATAGATTTTCGTCTTCAGGAATTCTTCTAGAGATCCATTCCAAGCTTTTTTCAGATATACGTACAAAGTCTTCTGCAGCGTTCCTTCTTATGAAGATTCTTCTGGCAGTTCTCCCAGGAGTTTGTCCTGGAATTTCCCTAATGATTTCTTTAGATATTCTAAGGAGAGTTCCTGCAAAATTTGCTCCAGAAAATCCTTCAGCAGTCCAACAGCGGAATTACAACGAAAATTCTTTCTCCAGGTATTACATAGAGATATCAACCTTGAAAATATTCTAACAGATTTTTTTTACAGAAATATAACAAAGATTTGTTCTACAACTGGTGTAATTCGTGTAAAAAATATTTTGAGAAATCATACATGAATTTTTCGAAAATATCTTATGGCAATTTTTCAGAAATACTTCCAGCTGTTTTTTTTTTAGAATCAATGCTTCAATAATAACCTCACTGATTATCCTAGAAATATTCCACGAAATCTTTAAAGGATGCTTCCAATAATTTCACAATCAATTCAACCAACTATTCCTCATTAATTTCTTCCTTAATAAGGATTCCTTTCAAAGGTTTCTGGTATTATTTTTCAAATAAATTCTACTTGTATTTATCAACTAACACAAATATTTAGTGTTTAAACCACAAAATCCTACAGCAATTATTTCTGTAGCTCCTCAAAGAGTTCCACTCCACAAAACTTTCTCAGGAGCGTAGAATAGATCCGGAGATCTTTAAATTACATTTCTCTTGTAGGAATTTATCATGTATTTCATCAATGATATTTTTACGATTTCGTTTAGAAATATGTCTAAGTTTTTTTTCAGGGAATACTAACTTTACTATTGTTGGCTCTACTTCAAGACATGACCTGCGCCACAATGTTACGCCAACTAACTCGGTTCATGGCTGCTATCCTCCAATTTCTTGATCGCTCCACACTTCCAAGATCCTGATCCACTTGGTCAAACCACCTAGCTCGTTGCGCTCCCCTTCGCCTTGTACCGGCCGGATTTGAGGTGAACATTATTTTTGCGGGATTGTTGTCCGGCATTCTCACAACGTGTCCCGCCCATCGTACCCTTCCAGCTTTGGCGACTTTCTGGATACTGCCCAGTAAACACACCATCGTATATGATGGTATATAAGAGTACAAAGGTGGAGGCGATATACGTACAACTTGCATGCAGCCTTATGGCGCATGTACGTATATCGCCTCCACTTTTGTACTCTTATGCACTATCATATACGAGTTTGTGTTCACTGGGTGGGTTCACCGAGGAGTTGCGCAAGCTCGTGGTTCATTCTTCTCCTCCATACGCCGTTCTCACATACTCTGCCGAAGATCGTCCTAATCACACGTCGTTGAAAAACTCCTAGTGCTTGCAGGTCCTCTTCGAACATTGTCCACGTCTCATGCCCGTAGAGGACTACCGGTCTTATCAGAGTCTTGTACATGGTACACTTAGTACTGAAGTGAAGTTTACCAGACCACAAGGTCTTGTGGAGTCCGTAGTAAGCACGACTTCCGGCAATGATGCGTCTTAGAATTTCTCTGTTGAAGTTTTTATCCGACGTTACCAATGATCCGAGGTAGACAAATTCGTCCATCACCACGAACTCATCTTCGTCGATCATCACGCGTCTGCCAATGCGAGCTCTATCGCGCTCGGTTCCTCCAGCCAGCAGATATTTCGTCTTCGACGTATTTACTTCAATCCAACCCGATCTGCTTCACGTTTCAGCCTGGTATACTGTTCAGAAACCACCTGGAACGTTCTTCCGACAATGCCCACGTCGTCAGCAAAGCAGATGAACTGGCTGGATTTGTTGAAGATCGTGCCCCGGATGTTGAAGCCCGCCCGTTTCATAACACCTTCTAGCGCAATATAGAACAGGAGGCAGGAAAGACCATCGCCTTGTCTAAGTCCTTTGCGTGTTTCAAACGGGTCCAATAAGGCTCCCGATATCTTCACACAGCACTGTACACTATTCATCGTTGCTTTGATCAGTCTAGTCAGTTTCCCGGGAAAACCATTCTCGTTCATAATCTTCCATAGCTCTTCGCGGTCGATGGTATCATAGGCCGCTTTGAAAACGATGAATAAGTGGTGCGTAGGGACTTGATATTCGCGACACTTTTGGAGGATCTGCCGCAACATAAAGATTTGGTCTGTCGTCGATCGCCCGTCCACAAAACCGGGTTGATAACTTCCCACAGATCTGCTTGCCAGTGGCCATAGACGGCGGAAGATGATCTGAGAAAGCACTTTATAGGCTGCGTTAAGAATGTTGATCGCTCGATAGTTCTCACATTCTAACTTGTCACCCTTTTTGTATATTGGGTATATTATACCCTTCTTCCACTCCTCCGGTAGCTGTTCTGTATCTCAGATCCTGGCTATCAATCGGTGCAGACAAGTGGCCAACCTGTCCGGGCCCATTTTAATAAGTTCCGCTCCAATACCATCCTTACCAGCTGCTTTGTTGTTCTTGAGCTGTTTGATAGCATCCTTAACTTCGCCTATTATGGGAGTTGTCACGTCTCCCTCATCCGCCGTACTGATGAAGCCATTCCTCCTGCTGTCCTGATCTTCCTCCTCAGCGCCGTTTAGGTGTTCATCGTAGTGCTGCTTCCACCTTTTGATCACCTCACGTTCGTCCATTAAAACCCCCTATCCATTCATGCTTAGCCAATATAATCAACACACTACACGGCTTTTAATTCATGACACCTAACAGCCAACAAGTAGTCTAAAAAGGGTTCTGCACCATACTGTGACTGTTAGATCACTAATGTAGCCTGTGGATAAAAGCTTGCCTGAGTAAAACAAAATCATGTATCGAACCACGGATCCCGATCTTGAAACACGGCATTTTATCTACTGTTTTTGAATCTCGAATATTTTGCACTCATCCATTCAATACAGTTTCAACTTTCGACTTCATAATCTGCTCACATACTTCCTCGTAGAATGTCTGCATCAGAACAAACGGACGATGAATTATTTTTATGCAACACGTTTAGCCTAACTAAAACCTCTGCACCAGAAGTACAGAAAAAAACAGCAAGTTTAGGTACATAACATACCCAACCCCATATCCGAATCGGAAATCTCCTGTTTTGCATGCTTATCACAAACCCTTCGTTTCCCCAATCGCAATCGTCGGACAGAATTCTGCCGCTCGAAACGCAACCCATACAAATTGTTCCGAGTAAACTGGAAGCAACGCCAAACGGAAGGAGCAAATCCCGAACGAATGCACGATCGGAATTCAAAGTGTTTCTGCTGGCAGGGTATACATTGTCGTGCAAATGTTTGGGGTCACCCTCTAAACGTATGTCCATATCTCTGGAATTACATGTCTAGTTGAAACTTTCTATGACTAATTCGTAAAGAAATGAGCTAATTTTACTTCGCAGATATTTTGACGACACAATTTTTCAAAATTTTGTGTACTAAATTTTTACTGAAATTTTTAGTATTTTTCAAAAGTAGCGAAATAAACATGGCTGGTTTACTCAGCATTGAATATACGAAAAATTACCGGTACGGATTCATAATCTTAATCTCAAAATCTTGCAAAATTTTGGCGAAAAACTGAAAACTATTCAAAATTATTGAAATAATCATTCAAGCCATCGTGCAAAAGTTTGCGTTCACCCTTCAGTATGATGTATCATGCAATAGTTTAGGCTCATTAGAACTTACTTAAAACACGACTTTTCATGATGGATTGTATTATTTGATCATATTTCCAATATTATATACATTTTGGGTTAGGTGAGTGCCATTAGGGCACCCGATCGAAGCGAGATGGTTATGAAGAGTGAAGCTGTCAACTATCTATCGCTAACATTTCGTGGAAAAAAGGTGAGCTTTTCTCTCCATCTACTGGGTTTTTTCTGACAAGCAAGGGCTTGATTGTACGACTGTTTGTGTGAACTTACTTCTGGAAGGAGATTATTTTCCCCTTTCTGGTTTCGCGTAAGTGTCTCTGCTTACGGGTCCGCCACTCGTTTTTGGACCTTCAGACAGGAGTATGATAGAATACAAATAGTCATACAATCTTGAACAAATTGTTTTGTCCGAAAAGGCCATTGCTTCCGGTGGAAACCTTGCTACAATAGATGGCAGCCTATATCATCATCATTGAAACTTACTTGAAAAAAACGAAAATTTTGTTAAATCTTTTACCAAATGCGTACTCACCATTATTTACGTTTAAATAACCCACAGTCTATGAAATCGCTTGAAAATTGCAGAGATATTGACAAAAAAGATTTGCATTCGTCTCAGATAATTCCAAACTTTTATGTGATAGGATAAGTGTTCCCTTAGTTGTGGGTATTCCTATAGTTGCGGTAGTGCCGTTTTCATTGATTTTATCACATTAGCCATAGAACCGACACTACCAATCGACGTATTGGCTTGTTGATACACGGAATTGTTGAAAAGAGCGCCTTAAAACTGATGAAATACCACTAAATCGCTAAACCTTTTCTTACTTGTACCAATAGTTGCGGTAAAGTGTTCCTATAGTGGAGGATCCCATAAGAAAACAACGGATACCGCAACTAAATTAGCACAAATTAAAGATATACCGCAACTAAAGGAACAGTGAACCAATAGTGGAGGTATTGTTTTTTACTGACATGCCGTGGATTACTGAGATGAAATCATTTTTATCATTAATTCAATGGTCATTACTTCCCGTTACAACATTGACACATACATTAATTGCACTTCTTTAATTTAGGTGGTTAAATGAAGTTCAATCGTGCTTAGTACCTCCACTATTGGTACATCTACCCTACATACATCACATCTGAGGGGTGAACCCAAACTTAAGTGTTTCAATATTTTTGAATGGATTTCAGATTTTTCGCCAAAATTTTGCAAGCGCTCTTTGAAGCTTATGAGATTACGATTATTTTTTTTTATTGATACAATGCTGAGAAAATTTGCTATGTGTAAATTGCAGTGTAATTTTTGAAAAATTTCACAACGTCAAGAACAGAGGATCGAAGCGTGCTGTGCTGAACGAACGACGTAAAAAATTTCGTCCGTCAAAATTAAGTATTTTTGCAATTTCTCATCGTAATAGGCTGTTTTTCATCACGCCAATTTGTCATGAAACGGCCTACTTTCCTGCACTGAAGTATGCAGTGCGGGAATAGTTATTACCTAACTGAAACCAGTGCTGTAATGATTCATTACGCAACGCTTTCTCATTACGTAACTGTTTTGGGTTGCGTAATGAATCATAACACAACAATTTTTCAGAAATTGTGAAATAATGGTGAATACATTCCGACATAATTTCTGATACCCTCAAGTGGTCTTTTACGAAATTGCAAAAAATGTTGTACGTAACTCGTTGCAGAACTCGATTTTTACAGCACTCGTCGTAATTATCCTACTCGGCAAGCCTCGTAGGATAATTTTACGACTCGTGCTGTAAAAATCATCATTCTGCAACTTGTTCCGTAAACTACTATTACAATATTCGAAAATTTACTGATTTAAATAGTTCCTTAATTAATTACGTTATTAAGTTGAACATTGACGTGTATGAATCAAGCAGTAGTGTAAATTGTTTTTAATTAGAAGATTATTCAAGCCCAGTGTTGATGTTTCAAGCTGGGACGAAAATACTCAATCTACCATCGCCTACATTGATACTTGCTGGGTAGAACTTCGTTGATTTTTATTTGTTTTTACCCTCACCTTGACAACACAACAAAGATTGGCAAAGCGCTTGCGCAAGATTGTCAGTTTCCTTTTAACCTGCTGCTACTCAATCGCTTTTTGAAAATCGGAAACAAAAAATGATATTCATTCTAATCAGCTTGACTTTTTTACATTCCGCTTCGGGTAGTTGTAATTTTTGCACGAGGCACACTAAAGACGCGTCAATATAATCCATTCCGTGCATCGGATCCTTCATAACTCGTATAGCAGCTTATTTTTTAATTAATTTGAACCTCATTGATAATCAATTTTCTAAAACTGACACTCTTCTGCTTCTGATATTCAAAAACACCAACGACATACGGGCATCGTTGTTTGTTTTGCCCATCTACTTTTGTGCCATCTTCATTGGTACAATCATATTGGTGGTGGTGCGGTTACTTTGATGGTGACATAAATTCAGTGAATTGAGTATAGTGAGCATGATTTTTTTCGTCCCTGGTTTCCAGCAACGATGAACTTCCGTCAATGTGTAAGCCTGAATTCAGTCAGGAAGTGGTTTTGGCTTGTGTGATGGACCAACAAGAATTACAACTTAGTGTCAGTCTTGGCGTCCGGATGCATCCCAGACAACCAAAATGTACGTATAACGAAATCACCTGGAGTGTGCAAAATTTAACTTATAAGATGTTGCGAAAAGGCCTTCTACGTACAAAAGTGGAGGCGATATGGGTGCATATATTATGTGAAGAATAATAACATACAATGCGAGTGTATAAATATTCTACCGAACCAACCTGTGATCTTATGCGACTTAACTTATGATAAGAAATGTTGATTTGACAGCTGCTACGGATTGATGCGACTTTGTACGAGTGTACGAGACGAAACAAAATGTATAAATGAACTCAGAAAAGAAGTGTTTTATGCGAGAAAACTCATCAAACTGACGAGTTTATCCACGGTGTTTTGTGGGTTTGATGTAATTAGTATGAATAAACGAGTTGTAACGTGAACTTTCATGTGATTTCTGGTTGTCTGGGATACTTACAGAATCGAGGCATTTCCAGATTGTGTCTGGTATTGGGTGCCACCTTTCAAGATCGATCAATTTGGTACTAAAATACATAATCAAAGTGCAATGTCAAAATTCATATTTATATTTTCAAATTTATTTTTGTACTCTATAAAAATGATAATATTTATCATAAATGGATAACATGAGCCCATAACATCAATATTTTTCGAATTATGAATTTAGTGGCTTAAGGGTAAGTAGCCCGTCATTCGTTTTGGCAACAATGATGACTTTTCAGCTTGCATTTCAAAGTGATAAAACTCAGTCTTGATAATTTATATTGACTTAAAAAAGTATCAATGTACGCGCTAACATGCATAAAATATGCTGTTACTTTTTCAGCTGTGTCAGAGCAAAACCAACTGATTATCTTTGATTCGAAATCGTGAGATGAATTAGCAACAATCATTAACAACGCGTACAAATTTCAATGACGGCCTACTTCGCCTTAACTGTCCGGTACTGGGGGATCTCCCCCTACACTGCTGAAGTCAGATTTGCTCGCTGTCATTATCAACGCCTAAAATTTGCTGATTTGTACTGATTAGGCCGACTGCGATACAATTCGGATCAATCTACATCATATCAATATCATGCTGTCTACTCCATCAGAAGTGCATTGATGGCGATAGACTATGGATATCACTGATGGATTAAGTTTAGCCTTAAATTAAGCAGTTAAAATGGCAATTTATCAGTACGATATTTTTGACTGTGTTGTAGATAGGTTGAAACTATTTGTTGGTCACTGAAAAACAGTAATAGCATGGATAATTACCACGTGATCACTCATTCCGCAGTGATTATGATCTACACACTTAGATTTTCTTTCGTTGTTCGGTAAATTTTCTTACCGAAAACGAACTGTAAAGAAATATTTAACAGAAGCTTCGGTATTGCAAACGAGCTCTACCGAAAATCAGTAATAATTAGCAAAATCTAAACGTCATTTCTCTGTTTTCACCGAAATCGTCGGTTATTTTACCGAAAAACTTGTAATTTGCTAAGATTCACCGTAGACTGTAATTTTTTACCGTATTTCAGTACATAGTGTTGCAATGCCTTACCGAACAAACGGTAATTTGAAATGTTTGAGTCGGCCATATTTGTTTGTGAAAGCAAAACTTTACTCGGAGAAACGAAAATCCAAATCGTCGTTGAATGGATAAAGGTAAATTACCGAATAAAGTCCAACGGTATTGACAAAAACTAATCTACATTGTTATTTACTAGATGGAAGATGAGACATCCTTTGCATCAGCTTTGTATGCTATAGGAGAATTGCTGCAAACGGGCCAGGACTGTGGAATTAGTGGATTTTTGCACCTTACCTTACGTTGTTGCCGGAGTCGCTGAGAGTATTCAATGTCCCATTGCCGCGAACTTTCCTGTTCATTAACGGGGATTTTAAAAATACATTAATAATGAGAATAACAGTGTGTTAAATATGTATACATTGCCATTATTTTACTTCAGTGGAATTGAATTCATGAAAAAAAAAAATAAACTCGTCTAGGAGAATACAAAATGCGGATTATTTAATTTGATATCAGTATAATTTCTGATTCTCAATCGTCCTATTCAATACCGACTGCCTGCTGATATGAACAAAGCGTTCGGTAATAATTTTCACAATTCGTTCGGTAATAATTCGCGAACATTTTGTAATTATTTTGACAGCTGCGTTTGGATTTAAATTACTGATTGTTCGGTAATTCTTAGCATTACCGATCGCTCAGCGGTTTATATTTCGGTAATAAAATTACCGGAGTCGGTGATATTTTCTAAGTGTGTAGAGTGCGATGTCGCATCACTGCTGTTGGTTGTCAAATCAAAGTGATATTAATAGCTCGCAAGTGATAGTGATAGTTTTAGACCATCAGTCATCAGCTGATATGATTGATATTAAGCAACTCTGTGCTGAAGTCTGGTGAGATCCTTTTTAATACTCATTATTATATTTTTTTTTTTATCAAATTGCTCTTTTGAGTTTCGGTCCCTGTATACCGGAAATTAGGGGGGGCAAATAATTTTCCATCTCGTTTCAGAGAGCGAGCAAAGCCGCTTAAGCCAAGGCTCTAGAGCAAGGACATGAGGAAGAAATGCCCCTGTTTCATCCCAGGAGAATAACAATGGAGTGTGCATCAACATTATTAGTAACGCCATTTCCAACGATTTTACCGTTAACCCTGAATTGAAACGGTTGGTACGGTTGTCCCAGTTTCTTCTTTCCTGGAATTGAACATATTTTGCCTATCAGTTTATTCTTGCGTGAATAACCAAATCGTCATGAGTTTTTCAATTGTCTTCAACCCCAAAGTCTGCACAGTGGGCCTGGCCATTTTAATATTTGTATGATATCGCTGATATTCTGCAAATATTAATACTTTTCTTGTCAGTATACCTGAATAAATTTAGGTACTTCCAAAATGCTCTTCAATATTGGCTGTTCAAGCACTTAGATTAGATTAGATTAGATTAGATTAGAATGTCACAACTTCAAGTACAAATTTAGTAAACTAAATTCGATTAAAGGTTTTTTCATAATATCTTTGAAGTAAGATTAACTTCTCAAATGTTCCAATCAGACATGTAATGACAGAGATATGCAAAAATATTTTTGTATGTGTTCCAAGGAGTAACCCCAAACTTTTGAACGGAAGTGTAGGTACTTTGTATCTTGTATTCGCTTTTCTCAATGAGGAGAGTGCTGATGTTATATGGACACATGAGTAAAGGGAAGGCCAGGCCCGGCTGATGATGATCCGAAAGGGGTGTGGCGGCGTTATGATGATGTTTTGCTGATATGAGTGTCCCCAAGGTACGTGGAGGGAATTATTATCACTCAACCGAACGATTTGACAAAAGGCCACTAAGTGCAAGATGTTCGTTGCAACTGGTACACAGGGTGCGGTAGAAAAAAGTAATAAGACATTTTTAGGGGAAAGGTATTCAATATCGGCAGACAAAGATATATTTTGCCAAATTAATTGTAAAGCCTAGTTCATTTAGAAATGGGGCACTTTCAAATGCGTGTATTTCTTAAACTTTTCTTTCAATCAAAAAACTTTCCAAGAATGAAACAAAGGTTATAATGTTTTATTTCATAAAAAAAATCTGAAACAAATTAATAATCATTATTTCGAAGAAATTCTCGCACTTTTTCACTGATGCCGCTCATCAGCCGGCGCACACCTTCTTCAGTTACGGTTTTGGCAAGACGATTCCACCAATTCTTCATCTGACCAATGTCACCAACGACTGCACCTTTCATCATGAGTTTCCGCTTAACTATCGCCCAATACTTCTCTATTGGGCGGAACTGAGGACAATTAGGTGGATTCTTCTCTTTTGGGATGAACTGGACCCCATTATCTTTGTACCATTGTAGCACATCCTTGCTGTAATAGCAGCTGGCTATAGATCTGGCCAAAACGTTACTGGACCATCATGGGACCTAATGAAGGGCAAAATCCGTTTCCGGAAGTACTCCCTCTTGTACACTTCCGAGTTCACTGTTTTATCTGTTACAAAAACACTGGTTTTCTTCCCACAGGAACAAATACCTTGCCAAATCATGAACTTTTTTGCGAACTTATCCGCGAAAACAAACTGAATCGTGCAAGAACTTTGCCACGAGCAGGAGCCTTGTAGAACTTGAGCCCCGGGATTTGTTGAAAATCGGTTTCACTCGTCGGTTTCACGGTCAGTACTTGGTCTTACAACTTTCAACAAGTTCTGGCCACTGTTTGCTGTTTAAGACTTCGGTTGGGCTGTTTACTTGCCTTGTAACATTTATAAGCTCCTCGGAGACGGGTTCGCCGCACGGTACAACGGTCGGCATTCAGTTTTTTCGCCAAGTCGTAATCCGAGATGTTGGGATTACTCTTGATCATCCGAAAGACCTTCACCTGCAGCTGGCGATCAACGGTTGCACTCCGACGCTTAACTTGCACCTTGCGAGCAGTTGTTAGAGTTTCCTTGAACTTTTTTATCACTCGCACCACGGTACTTTTGGGATAATCCAGCAACCCCCGAGTTGACGCAGATGGGTTTTGCTGGTAACTGTGCACAATATTTTTCCTTTTCTCTTCTTGCATGGCGAATATATTCGAACCACGTCAGTTTCGAGCTGTGAAAAAATAGACCGAACAATACTGTTTACAAACAAAACGGTATAAAAAACTTGCATATCCGACCAGTGGTTGCGCTGCTATCGCTAAAATGAAGTGCCCCATTTCTAAATGATCTAGGCTTGTAACACTGTACACATAATTTGGCAAACATATCTCTATCTGCGGATATTGAATACCTTTCCCCTGACAGCAAAAGTCGAAAAAAAAAGAAGTTAATCCGACAGTGCGCATTGTTTCTGCTTTCTGCTCTCGGAAGTTGTTAAAAGTACCAAGAGCATTGATCCTTGTTTAGGACCCATGTCTTTGAATTTTGGCGACCTTTGGCGACCTGTTAGCGAAAGCTAGCGACGGTAATCCTTCTTGGGCATCGTCTTAAAAAAAAACTATTAGAAGATCGCTTCTTTTTTCGTTTGTTCACTAAATATGGTTGCAACCACGAACAAAATGAAGGGTGAATCTCTGAATCACAACTTTCTCCCAAAAAAGCGGGATTTGAAACGGTCACTAAACTTGCCAAAAAGCGAAGAAGAGACGTTTTTTCCGGTTGTACGAAAACGACACTTTCCGCACGCGAAGAAGACACTAGGCAAGGTTACTTTCAAAAACACTTCACTTTATTGCACTACTTTAAACTTACACTTTACACTTTTCACTTTACTTATATCACTTGTACTTCACTTTTCGAATTTGAAAATATAACTGACTTTCAGCCGCGCACATCACGCGTATTTATATCCCGCACCACATGTTCTAGAAACGCGTAGAACATTTCCGCTGTTTCCAGGCGCAAATGATGACGACGATGACGGCGATGATGATTGATGATGCATGTGTATGCTGGACTGGCGACGGTCACTCACTGCGATGCGCTTGGTCACTCACTGGAAGGCGCTCAGTGAGTGTAGAGCTTGACAGACGTGCGATGCTGCTGCTGTTGTTGTTATTGCTGCCAACCGTGTGTGAGGGGGACTTTATACCCTTTGCGCAGTCTATCCGTGTGTTATGTGGGGTGATGGTGATTTGTAGGGAAATGCCGTTCAAATTGCTTCTGCTTTCTAAACATACCGCCGGCCTTGAAGGCTCGCCTTCAACAATGTGAGTCTGGATCGAGCAGGAGGCATATCTTCGAAACTGATCGTGTATATTCTTCATTTTCGTCATGGAAGAGTACTTCTCGAAGAATATCGGTTCGGTTATAACAACAGCACAAACCTTACGCGCCTCTGGAATATCCTCATTTCGAAGCTCGGGCTGTTCAGGCCAAAGTGATCGGTTCACAAGCCATGCTGGGCCATTCCACCAGAGCGTTGAATCCATAAGTTCTTCTGCTGCAAGTCCGCGTGATACTATGTCGGCTGGGTTGTCTTTTCCACTGATGTATCTCCAGTGACATCCAATAGTGGAGTTCTGAATCCTCTCGACTCTATTTGCCACAAACTCTTTCCAGCGGTTTGAAGGTGCGGTGATCCATAGAAGCGTTATCATGGAGTCCGTCCACAAAAAACAGCTGTCGACGCTCAATTCCACTGAATCTAGAACCTTTGTTAAGAGTTCAGACAATAAAACTGCTGCGCATAATTCCAACCGTGGCAGTGTAACCTTCTTCAATGGTGCTACGCGTGATTTGGCACACAGCAGACGAACGTATGCATTTCCAGAAACGTCGACGGTTTTGACATAAATGCAGGCTCCATATGCGACCATGGAAGCGTCTGAGAACCCATGTATTTCTACGGCGATTGGCTGTAGACATCCAAACGTCCATCGGTCGATTCGCAGGTTTTGAAGATGCCGCAGACTATCGTAGAATTGTTGCCACTTCTGCACGATATGTTCTGGGAGTGGGTCATCCCAGGAGACATTTAAGAGCCAAAGCTGCTGCATCAAAGTTTTAGCTGCTACGATGATCGGTGCTATCAATCCCACGGGGTCATACAGAGATGCAATCGCAGAAAGGATGGTACGTCGAGAGTAAACCTGGAACTGTTTTAGATGGATACGGTATGTCAACTGATCATTCCTGGTGTCCCAGCTCAATCCCAGAGACTTGACGATTTCGCCGTCGTCAATCTCACACATTGTGCCTTTTTCCATTAAGCTTTCCGGTAAATCCTTCAGCAATTCTGGATCATTACTACTCCACTTCCTCAGCTCAAAACCGCCCTTATGCAGCACTGCGAGCAACTCATCTCTCGTTTTCAGTAAAGCCTGTTTGCTGTTTGATCCATCTAACAAGTCGTCCACGTAGAATCGTTTGCAAAGAGAACGACAGGCATTCGGATAGGTGTCTTTCTCGTCTGCGGCTAGCTGGTGCAGCGTACGAACAGCAAGAAATGGAGCAGCGCGTGTACCGTATGTCACTGTGTTCAGCTGATACACCTTCAGTGGTTGTGATGGTGTTTCTCTCCACAGTATTCGCTGTAAATTCGATGATTGCTGGTCTACTCGAATCTGCCGATACATCTTGGCAATGTCAGCTGTGACAACATATCTCCAACATCTGAATCCCAACAAAAGCGAGAACTGATCTGCTTGGATGTTCGGCCCAGTCATCATAATATCGTTGAGTGAAAAACCTGATGATGTTTTGCTGGATGCGTCGAAAACAGTCCTTAGCTTAGTTGTAGTACTCGTTGGCTTAAGGACTGCATGATGAGGGAGGTAATTTACTAACAAACCCACCTCTTCCAAGCCGTCAGGAACAACACTCATGTGCCCAGAAGATTCGTACTCTCTCATGAAATCTGTATACATTTCTCGAAGTTGGTCGTTTCCATGTAGCCTGCGCTCTAAAGCATGGAATCTTCGTAGGGCTTGTTCCTTAGAATCACCAAGCATTGAAGGAGGCTGAAACAATGGGATCTTCACCTCGTACCTTCCGTCTGATAAGCGTCTGACGTGTTCGAGATAGTGTTTTTCCGCTGGATCCAATTTGGCCTCACCATTTACTCCAACTTGCAGCTCCTCTACTTTCCAGAACTTTTCCAATTGTTGCAGCAGATCAGCATCAGTCATCGAAGTAACCACATTCGATTGCACGTGATCCCGCGAATACTGCTTGCAGCTTCCGGAAACTACCCAGCCTAGCTCAGAGCCCCACAGAATGAAGTCACCAACTTCAATCTTTTCCGGAAGCAAAAGCTTGAAGAAAAGCTTGGCTCCCAGTAGAACATCGATTCTTCCTGGTCTGCTGAATGTCGGATCTGCCAACTCTTCTCTTCTAGTGGAAAAATCATCGCATTGAATGTTTTCAGATGGTACCGCATTCGTGATCTTGTTCATCACCAGCAGTGGAACGTTAAACTGCTTTCCGTTCACACGAGACTCGATGGTAGCCGTCACCTGCCTTCCAACTTGCGCTTCTACTCCACTTACTCCGTGGACGGTGGTCGATGTATTGTATTCCTTCAACCGAAGTTTCCGAGCAAAGGCTTGCGTTATGAAATTCGGTTGTGATCCGGAATCCAACAGCACGCGACACGGTAGTTTGCTCCCAGCTCGATCGTAGATGCAGACCATAGCAGTAGCCAAAATATCACTCGATGATTGCATGCTGTGATTTGCCTGACTCGCCATACTCGCATTAACGATGCGCTGATCCTGAGGGACAGATTCTGACGACGATGACACGTGGCTAGATGGCCGATGTTCCTGCTGATGATGTTGCTGTCCATGTAGTAAGGTGTTGTGCTTTTCGCTGCAGGACTTACAACCTCTGGATTCGCATTTACTTACTACATGCTTGGACGAGAAACAGTTGTAGCACAGCTTCCACTTTCTCACCTCGTCGAATCTAGCTTCTGGACTCATGGCTATGAACTTCTTGCAATTCCACAGTGGATGGTTTTGACCACTCTCACAGATTTTACAGCCAGTAGAACTCGTAGAAGCATGAGATAGCTGTGGCTTGAAACGACTGGATTTGCGAAGCTCTTCTTTGTCCGTTGCCAACGCCTCTAGTGTGTGACATCTACCGTTGATGAATTTGACGATGTCTTCGTATTTTGGTGACTCCTCTTGTTGGGTTTGGGTTTCCCAATCACGACGTGATGTTCCATCGAGTTTGCTGGAGATCAGGTACACCAAAATCGTGCTCCATTGATCAGTTGGCTCACCTAGTTGCTTCAGTGCATTGATGTTTCGCTGGCACTCAGTCAACAAGCGACGCAACTCCTTCGGCGAATCTTGTGACACTTGCTTCGTGGTGAACAATGCCTTCAGATGTTTCTGCTTGATTACCCGGCGATTCTCGAACCTCTCAATCAGCAAATCCCAGGCCACTCGGTAATTGGCATCGGTGATGTCCATCGCATCCAACATGCACGCTGCTTCCTCTTTGAGGCTCGACTTTAAGTATAACAACTTCTGAACGTCAGACAGTTGCGTGTTTCTGTCGATAAGCGCCTCAAAAGCATCGCGAAACGCTGGCCAACCGAGATAATCACCGCTGAACGTTGGCAATTCCAATGTAGGCAATCGTACAGCTACTGGTTGTTG
This sequence comes from Aedes aegypti, assembly GCF_002204515.2. NCBI lineage: Eukaryota > Metazoa > Arthropoda > Insecta > Diptera > Culicidae > Aedes > Aedes aegypti. Next base: position 96,857,300 of record NC_035109.1, on the reverse strand, counting down.
CACCATGGGGAATTGCTGGTGGTGAATAGGCATCAAGGCCTGGCCTCTGTGCACGTTTGCAGCCGCTATTGCTGGACCCTGCATCCTCTCGATGATGGAACGCAATGCAGCTCTTGCGTTCATGCACCTTTCCTCAAAGGTGGCACGCTTTTCTTCTTCCTCTTCAACGTTTACTCCTTCCTCCGCGTCGATGGCAGTTTGTACGGTGTCGTACTCATCCCAGCACTGATTGACGACATCCAGTCGTGCCTGAACCAACTCTGCTGTGATTCCGGGCTTGGATTCGATGTCTCGGATGAATACTTCGATCCGTGTCAGGCGTCCGAGAATAACTCCACGCTGTCGTTTAAGCTCCGCCATGCCGAAAGCTGTTGCGATACGTCGTTCCAAACTAAATGCAAATGTACCGCCGGCCGGTGACGCCGTTGAAATCCTCAGCTGCTTGTGTCTGACTGGATTAACAACCGACGACTGACGCGCGCCGAAGCACTAAATCGGGCACTGTAGCTGTCTTGCTACCAAGTAAACCGACTAACGACGAACTAGTCGACTGGTCGAGACCCACAGTTCCGCTGACTGCGACGGACACTGTCACGACGGTCCCGCGACTATCACACTTTCGCGCACACTAAAACGACTCGCGACGCGACTACTTACACTACGACCGAACGCGACTGACGCGAAACTTGCCTTGCCTTCTGACTTACTAGATCCGCGCGATCCGGCTCGAAGGACCAAATGTACGAAAACGACACTTTCCGCACGCGAAGAAGACACTAGGCAAGGTTACTTTCAAAAACACTTCACTTTATTGCACTACTTTAAACTTACACTTTACACTTTTCACTTTACTTATATCACTTGTACTTCACTTTTCGAATTTGAAAATATAACTGACTTTCAGCCGCGCACATCACGCGTATTTATATCCCGCACCACATGTTCTAGAAACGCGTAGAACATTTCCGCTGTTTCCAGGCGCAAATGATGACGACGATGACGGCGATGATGATTGATGATGCATGTGTATGCTGGACTGGCGACGGTCACTCACTGCGATGCGCTTGGTCACTCACTGGAAGGCGCTCAGTGAGTGTAGAGCTTGACAGACGTGCGATGCTGCTGCTGTTGTTGTTATTGCTGCCAACCGTGTGTGAGGGGGACTTTATACCCTTTGCGCAGTCTATCCGTGTGTTATGTGGGGTGATGGTGATTTGTAGGGAAATGCCGTTCAAATTGCTTCTGCTTTCTAAACACCGGTATAAGAGCTTTTTTCCAAGGATGAAATGGTTAATGTTAATAAAAATATCGAAATGAGCGATCAGTTCGATGCTCTAGACAAATTTTTCGAACATCAAATCGAAACAGCCTTTAGCCCAGGCTCTTTGATTCAAGTGAGGAAGCGAAGAGTGCCACCTATGCTCCGAATTTGGGGGATTTAGGCAGGAGATCCTGAACTCCATTAAGGAAATCAAGGTTTGCTTCTAAATCGCAAAGAAAGGAGACTGTCGTGTTTTTCGAAAAATTTTGAAGATCGCGAGCTTTTTCTTAAACATCATGAAGAGAGTCCAAGTAATCACTATGAAAAAGAAAACCCAATCTGTCATTGTTCGGAAAGGGCTTTCTCAAGAATAATATTTGGTTCACTTTAACAAAAAAGATGTTATTAATATTAAAGCTTTAGAAAAAGCTAGACTTATGTTCTATGTCCGTGTGGCATGAGAACATTTTCTGAAACCTGTAGTGAATTACCAAAACCCCACTCAGTGCCAAAAGTGGGGTCATGGAACAAAACATTGCCGCATGGATGCTAAATGCATGATTTGCGGATGTTCTTCTCACGTCGAGGCTTGTGCCAGGCAGATGAACGGTAATGTCCGTTACGATAACGGTCGTTTCCGGAATTTCCCTGGTAGATGGAGCTACTGTCATCATTCATAGGCGAATAAAACATCAACTTTTTTTGTCATTTGAAACTTTGAATGTTTCTTGTTGTAACACAGCTCCGTAAATATACTTTCTTAGCTACCTATTTGCCTTTTGAATTCGCTGGCAGCAAGTTAATTTGCTTCAAAATGACTTGCGGAAATTGACTCGTAATAAGTAAATTTTTTGTTTTCACTGATGACTTTAATGTAAAACATCGCTCATGGAATAATTCGCAAAGTAATTCAAATGATAGAATTTTATAAGATGAGTGCTCTTCAGGATAATTATTTTGGTCTGAACCGACTCTAGTCACATATGTAGCCAACTGGTTACTCATGCTGATTTTGATTCTGATCATGTTTCTGTTACATTTCAAATATCCCAAGAAGCGATTCTCAATCCTATCAGCTCCACCTTCAATTATTCATGAGCCGACTGGAATACAGTTAAGAAACATACATCGATGGTAATCTTGATATTAACATTTCTTTGAAAACAATACTTGATATTGACAATGCTCTTGAAACTTTAATTCCATTGTTGATGCCAGGGGCATTGCAATACCAAAAGGTGAAGTAAAATTCGAATCCGTGATTATAGACGACGATCTTAATCTCTTGATCAGTCTTGAAAACGTGAGGAGAAGGCAATTTCAACACACTCGCGATCCTGCTATGAAAATGATATGACAGGATCTGCAGAAAGAAATTAAAAAAAAAACGAATTTTAAAATTAAGAAACAAAAATTTTGAAAATAAAATTGTTCAATTGAATCCAGGCTCTAAGCCCTTTTGTAAATTTTCTAAAATTTTGAAAAAACCTCAGAAGCCCATACCGAATATTGAAAGAGGAAAACAAATTATTACTAACTAATTGCGACAAAGCTCAAAAACTTACTATGCAGTTTGAAAGCACGCATAATTTTAATATAGGACTTACTAGTCCAATAAAAATATCAAGTTACTCAGGATTTCAAAAGCAATCTCAATCAAGAGAACGTTTCCGAAAATTAAAACATTCAAAAATATGAAAACTCTGGCGAAGATGGAATTTTTTACATCCTCATAAATTAACTGTTTACAAGCGTTATAAGATACTAGGTTTTTTATTACTTTCTCTAGGAATTTCATCAGAAATTTATTCAGGTATTTGCCCCAATGGTCAGATTTTACTCCAGAAATTTCTAAAGGAGATCATTTATAAATTTTTGTTTCGGATGCCTCAAGAATTCAATCTAGATTTTCCCAAGGAGGACCACAGAAATGGAATTTCTCCAAAGACTATTTCAGAAATCATCTGAAGAGTGTGGAATTATATGAAAAATGTTTTCAAGAAAGTCTTAACTCCTCTAAAATTTTATCCAGTGATTCATTTCTCGATTTCTCTGGGACATTCTACGAGATTCCTAGTCAAAACGTCTTCTAATCATCAATCAATAACTTCTTCAGCAATTTCTAGTAATTTCCTTAAAAATTGTCTTGCAGGATTTATATAATATTGCAACAAGAAATTTCTTTTAAGATACCTTAAGAATTCTGCAATTGATCCAGAGATTCCTTCTAGGATTTCAGCTGAAATTCTTTCAGTAATTCTTCTAATTTATCTCAAATATGTCTTGAAAGTTTTTTGTCACGAATTCTTCTAGGAATGCCTCCAGGGAAATGCCAAGGATTTTTTTCTGAAATATAAATCGAAAAAATATATATCCAAAGATAATGCTAGAGTAACTTCTTGCAAAACTTGGGTTTTTTTTTTGTAAACACATTTATTTAGTTCATATTACATTTAAAGACAATTACAACATAAAACAAAGTCAAGTGCTTCTACTGTAAAACAACTGTTGACATCTAAAACAAAGTTTACATACACAATAAACATTTTTAGAGCCTTGTTTCTGGAATTCACTTCAGTGTTATTCAGTTCTGGTAAAGATAACATTTTGTAGGTTACTCTTCTATTTAAAATTGTTTCTAATTTTAAACGAAGATGATTCCACAGATGTTGCACGCGAACACATGTTGAGAGTTTGTGCTCCAGATCTTCAACTGCATTTGGACACCGGTTGCACATTGGACTATCAATCCTATTTTGTCTGAAGAACAGAGCAGCGTGTGGTATTTTCTCGTTGATGACCAAATAGTAGGTGGACTTTTCCTCCGAAGTAAAAGTTTTTCTGCGAATGTTTTTCCAAACTCTTGCCCAGTGAATATTTGGATTTTCTTCAACTATTTTTGGTGATTTAATCATGTTTCTGAAGATGGAATGAATTGCTGGTGCAGATGGATTCCTAATCGTGCTCTCAGGGAGATATGGTAACTCTTTAGATATCTGCTTCAGACAAGGATATAAAGCTGGAATCCCAGACACATTCGGAGGGTTGGCCATTTGTTCCAAGTACGATGCTGCAAAAGGAGTGTGTTCTCCGCACTGAAGAAACCGGTTCAATAACAGAGCCTTGCATTTGTGCATCGGGAGATGCAGGTTTAATCCCCCTTTCTCTACTGGAAGAGAAAGCTGTTCCATTGAAATTCGGCAAGGATAACGTGACCAGATGAAACCTCCGATGCGAGAAGTGATTTTTGCTACTGCAGAGTTGGGAATGCTAAGCACTGACGCCATGAACCAGAGTCTCGAGGTGATGAACGTATTTATCAGTGCAACTTTCTGATGCATACTTAATACTCTTTGCTTGAAGAGCCACATTAGACGAGATGTTTTCTTTATGACCTCTGCCCAGTTGAAGTCAAGGGTGCGCTTGAGTGAGTTGAAGTAGACAACTCCAAGAATTTTGATGGCCTCTTCACTTTTGAGCCAACTGACCATCCGATTCGTAGGTTGTTGTGCTCCTATGTGAATCGATGTCGTTTTAGTGAGGTTTAGCTTTGCTCCGGAGCACATACCGAAGTCCATGAACGCTTTTTTAATCAGGTCCAATTTCAACTCTTCCACAACAATTATGGATATGTCGTCAGCATATGCCACTACGAGTTCTAAAGGATGATTGCAGATGGTTGTGAGTTTTTCAAGGAGAGGGTGAAGGTATAGGACGAAGAGGTGCATGCTGATGGGATCACCTTGGCGAACTGATCGCAGGATTGGGATTTCGGGACTGAGATTTCCATTGACAAGTATTCTCGAATGGGACATGGACATTATTTTTCCAACAAGAGACACAAAATCCGTGTGGAAACGCATACTACGCATAACATTCAATAAGAAATTTACATTCACACGATCAAAGGCATGATCAAGATCAAACGAAATTAGCCTTCCCGATCTTCTTTTGCAATTTATTTCTACGATTCGATCCTTGATGGCGCAAACGGCCTCAAATATATTTCGTTTAGAGTTCGAACACTTTTGATTGGAGTTTAGGAGATTGTTGTCTGTCATGATCTTATCCATCCTCTGCTTTAAGATGCGTGATAGTAACTTATAATCAAAGTTTAACAGAGAAATGGGCCTATACCCTTTGATTGAATCATCACCACCTTTTTTCTTGCTGAGTACAATTATTCCATTAACGAATTTTTGCTGAATATTTCCACGAAGAGCCTCATTTATAACAAGATTGAGTTGACGGTGTATAATGTCAAAGGTCTTCAAGAAGAATTCTTTAGGAAGTCCGTCACATCCTGGAGATTTACGGGAAGCACTTGATTTGATAGCAAAGAAGATTTCCTGAGTCGTTATTTCATTCATGGCTCCAATATTGAATTCACAGTTAGGAGAGATAAACCTATTGCACGGAAATTCCGTATTTACAGATAGATTTTCATCAGTGTAGAGTGCTTCAAAGTACTGACAGACATGTCTCTCAATTTCAGTGGGGTTTTCTAAGCGGATGTTTGCATGCGTCATTGATCTAATAGTGCTTTTGTTTTTCTTTTGAATGCGTTCTCCCAACTGAAATGCAGAAATTTTTTCTCCGGCGATGATTGTTTCATTTATCCTTTCGAACGATTTTGAAAATTTACTTTGTAGGTTGAGCATTTTGCCTTTGATGCTATTAACCTCTGTAAGACCTTGTGGATTAGCATACAAATTGTCATACGCTTCACGTAGCCGACGATACAAATATTCATTTCTTACATGAAATTCTCGAAACGCTAAATTTGTTTTACACTTGAAGAAGCTGATGATTTTAGATTTGACGAAATTCAGCCACCACGACATCCAACCGAAATTTCGCCTCTCTCTCAACCACCGGTTCCACTTTATCTCAAATTCTTCGAGGTTTTCAGGAGTTAACACATGGGTTCGCATCGACCAGAACCCTCGGCCTTGTGGTTTGCCCAGATTTGGGAGGCAACATCTCATTTTGTACGCCTTATGATCAGAAAAAGGTGTAACGAAATATTCGGACGTACGCAGGGACGAGACAAGAGACGACGAAACATATATTCTATCAATGCGAGAAGCACAATTTGGGCGGACGAAACTATATGCGATTTGATTTTTATGAACATAATCCCATGTATCACATAGCTTCAGAGAATCAAGTAGTTGTTTCAGAGACTGACTGTGATTGCTAGACCCAGTTGCATCTTTGGCGGACACAACTCAATTGAAATCACCGCCAAGTATAAGATTTGGTGCAGATTGTTGTAGGTAAAACGGCAGAGATTGTCTGAAAAAATGTTCCCTAGACGACGTATTCTGAGTGCCCGATGGGGGGTACACATTACAAACAGTTACACAATTTCCAACATTTACACATATAATACGCCCATCTAGGCTTCTCTGGACATTGCAATATGGAATATGGGCTTTTAAGGCAATAGCAGTTCCTCTTTTTCTTTCGTCAACGTTTGTAATAACGGTATATCCTGGTATAGATAGGCGTGAATTTTCGACTTCTTGTAGCAGAACAATATCAAAATCCATTAAACGAAAAAAACGAGCACATAGACTGAATTTTGGTTACACTGGACATGGCACAAATGTTCACACTTCCTATATTATAACTGATAGATGGATTATTCATCTTGGATCCATTTCAGGTATATAAAGTTAGCTTTGGGGGGCCGACATACACCGCGGCCTACTCGGGGTTAACATGTTAGTAATAGGATCATGTTGAATTTAATTAGGCTTAGGATCGAAACAAAGGATCGATTTTTGGTTTTTTGGGGCGTCCCCTGCGTTTGACTTTTTGAAACGAACCGTTGTCTTGTGACGATTCGTAACTGTCACTGTCGGAAATCTCCATAGTAAGATTGGGAGTGTTGGAGGGATTGGAGGGAATTTTGAAAACGCTCACCGAACTCGTTGTGGCTTTATCATGGACTGCGGTTGCAGCCTGGTGTGTGGATTGATCTCCTGCTGATGGTTGTTTTGCAGATTCTCCTGCCGTAATACCACTAGATGTAGATGCTTCTCCGATATTCTGCTGTGCGCTGTCGATCCATTGTTCTTCCATTCCAGTTGTTTTCATCTGTATGTCGTTCCCATCAGTGGTGGCGGCGGGGATCTCGGGTTGGTCAGACACAGAGGGAAGGCTACATGTGCTGACTTTGTTGTTCGTTGCTACGCTGGCTGGAGCTGAAGATGCCAATTCGTTCAGTGAAACGAAATGTGGCATTAGGGTTGCTGTACTTTTGTTCACCACACTTGCAAAGCTGGTTGAAGGATTGTTGTTCGATTGCGCCGCGAGCTTGAGGCGATCGTTAAGATCTGCTTTTTGACCCAACAGTTTCTTGTTTTCCACACACGTGGAACCCGGGTGGGATGGGTTAGTACAATGTTTACACGTGTGCACCTGGTTCCGGTAAGTAACCAGGGTCTGTTCCCCTTGAATGGTCACAAAAGATTTTATGTGCCGCCGTAACATCATTTTCACTACGCGCACACCTGTCGGTATCCCTTTCAGGGGATAGTTTTCACTCCAGATCTGGTCTTTAATCGTGATTACATCACCGTACTGCTTCAGGAACGCCACTATTTCTTCATTCCGAATATTTTCGGACAGGTCATGAATTTTCACTTCGACGCCGCCGTCATCCATGACGAGACGTAGGTATACCTTCACCTTAGTCTTGTTCACTTCGATCTCATGCTTTTCGTTATGCATCTGAACTACATCTTGAGCAGTTTGCAAATCACGACACTTGATATGCACACAGTTTTGTGCGTGGTTCATTTGTAGACGCACAACATGATCCACAGTCAGACCAAGTGTTTCGTAAACGAACTTGTGAATGTCTTCGAACGTTGGTCGTTTTGGAAAGTTCGTTAGATCGACTTTGAACGTGTTTTCACGCGGTCGCACAGAGGCCATGGTAGATTTTGTTTGCTTAACGTAGCAAAAAACGATACCGGTCGCCAGCAAAAAAACTGACGCAAATACTCTTTCACACACCGAAGTGCGTGCGCGAAAAGAAAAGGAAAAAAATCGAAACGGAGCTTGTTTTTCAGACGTCTGGTCGCAGCGAGAGCTTGAACCTAACTGGGGTTGGTTTTAAAGTCACACTTAATGAACAGGGATCTCTGAAATAACTCCTGCACTCTTGAGAAAGTTTTTGAAGATTTCCTAGACAATATAATAAAATAATCGAAAAAACGCAGGAATTTTTAAAGAAATTTCTCGAAATACATTAATTAACATTAACAGAATCTCTAGGAAATTTGTGTAGGCATAATCGTAGGAATTATTGGAAAAAATGCTGTAGTATGAACTAGTGTGAAAACTTAAATAAAGTTTTTAAGATTGCATGGGATTCTTTTGAGAAATTTTTTAAGAAAAGTTTGGCAAAACTGCAGGATTACTACTTAAATAAAATGCTGGAAAAATCCTAGAAAAAAAAAAAAGATTTATTCTAAGAAACCCGCTAGAAATTATGGATTTCTGGGAGGAAACGTGGATGAATTTTTGAAGGAATCCACATGAATATATAGAGGATTTTCTCGAAAGAAAAAAAAACCTCAACCCTCTTCCTCGGAAAAAAATCTTTAAAAGATTGCCTAGTGTAACAACTGGAGAATTCGGTAGAAGGATTGGCGAAAAATAGATGGAGGAAATTCTAGGATAGTTTTGGAAAAAAAATTAGTATAATACATACCTGAGAAAATTACTGGGGGTAGAATCTTTGGAGTTCTCGTGGATTTCCTGGTGTTAATTCTGGAGAAATTTCTCAAGCTTCCTTTGAAAAATCGCAGGAAAAATTTCTGGTTGAATTGGTAGAGAAATCTCTAGATATTTTTTTGAGAGACCCATGTAAGAAACCCTGAAAATATTGTAAAAAAAATTACTATGATAATTCATTATGCTTTTCCTCGGGGAATCTGAGACGAAATTATTCAAGAGCCTGTTGAACTCGTTATAGTTGTTGAGGGTTTCTTTGGAGAATGTACAATTTTGCATCAGGATTCAATGCAGGCAAGATAAGTAAATAAGAATCTGATTCAAATAGATACTTTAGAGAACTTTCATTGAAAATAGAGACTTGCATTGAAATAGAGACCAAATCTCTAAAATAAAATTACTACCAGTCCTGTCTTTAGGATCATTCATTGGATCAACTTTCGTCATCATCCATATTAACAAATATTTACATCCTTTTTAAATCAATTTTATTAAACAATTTTGACAAAAATAAACCGAACTGCTTTTCCTTCCTCATCTATTTCTAGATAACAGATGGATGATCAGTAAATATTATGTGAATTTGTGCAGTTTTTTTTTTCATTGCACCGAAGCGACCCAACTTAACGAAAAAGTTTTCTGGAGAAACTTAAGATGTTTGAAGAAATGTTTTAATCAGCAGAAACTCCGTCAAATAATTCGCTGGTATTTCTTGACTAGAGTTTTCAATTTTCCCGGGAATTGACTTCCCGGGAAACGGGAAATAAAATTATCATTTCCCGGGAATTCCCGGGATCCCGGGAAATTCTAAAAACGTAAAAGTTATGCTAATTTGATGAAGTTTTTAGAAATAATGACTAATTTTATGTATGTTTTATTTTCCCCCATTGCATTTGCACGATTTGGTTCCCTCTTTTTATGAGGAATTTATTTCTTCTTCTTTCTGGCGTTACGTCCCCACTGGGACAGAGCCTGCTTCTCAACTTAGTGTTCTTATGAGCACTTCCACAGTTATTAACTGAGAGCTTTCTATGCCAATGACCATTTTTTTTTGACCGAGAATATTTCCAACCCGAAAAGATCTTCGACCGGTGGGATTCGAACACACGACCCTCAGCTTGATCTTGCTGAATAGCCGCGCGTTTACCGCTACGGCTATGTGGGCCCCTAATTTATTGATTTTTATTTAATTAGTAATTTATTTATGTTCCTCCAAAAATATTTGCTTCGTTTTTTGCTAGGCTTTTTAACAAAAAAGTTTATAAAATTAAGCAAAATTATAGCAAAATTATATGTGGAGTTATCGTATGAAGTTCAAATAATATTTACCAACATTAAATAAATCTTTACAAAACTAAAATAAAAACCAAACAAGAAGAAACCTTGAAAACATTATAATTCTACTCAAATCATGAAATAGATTATTCGAAAATTTCTTTATATTGTATTGCCAACTAGTTGTCCCGGTAAACGTTATATTGCCAGACAGTAGACAGTGAAGTAAGCCATGTAGAAATCACCTATAAAATTTCAGTGAAATACATCCCGTTTTCTTCCCTTTTTTCGGTTGGTTTTCACCAATATTTTAACTCACAAACACAGCGTATCTCTTCTAGTAAGGACATTGTTTGGTATGATATGAAAAGTAAATTGTGCGATAGTTTTTAACTGAATATACATGGTCCATTCTGTATTTAAATAGAGCTTCCCGGGAACTACAGAAATCCCGGGAAATACGGGAATCCCGGGAAACAGAAAATCATTTCCCGGGAAACGGGAATCCCGGGAAATCTCAATTCCCGGGAAATTTTCCCGGGATTGAAAACTCTATTCTTGACTAAACCTAAAAAAAATCTTTCAACAAATCGTTATAATCTGCTCTAAATATTTTCAATTTTTCTATAAGAATTGCTCTGAAAGTCGACAAGAGATTCGGTAATGCAATGCGCACGTTCAGAAATCGCTACACACCAAATTTTTATTGCTGGCTACCAGCACCCCCCTGAAAGCTTTTTTAACCGTTCTGGTATGAAAACAATATAAAAAGAATAATAATTTCAAAATTTACATGAAACTTTTCGTGCTTTATCTAAGCTTAGTTGTAAAAGAGCAAAATATACTAATTTTCCAATCGAAAGCATAGTATCGTACCTTATTTGACCATATAAATTGTTCTAGACAAATAAATAAAATAAAATAAAATAGAAGGATTTCAGTTTGGTATTCAAAAGTAAATGTGACTAATATTTAAAACCAAGAGTGTTTTTCGAAAATATCGTTAGGAATAATCCTACAAAACTTCTGTATAACTTATGCGTATAAATGGATGAATTTTCTCCAAACTTTTCTAGTTACAATGTTTTTTTTTGTTCAAATTGGTATGAACTAATATATACATACTTGTTATTATATCTTGATTAAATAAAGATACTTTTTAATTTTAAAGTATTAAAATGTAACATTACTAGCACTCATAACAAGAACGAGGGTAATATCATTCTTATTAAACATAATCACACTACATTTGTTTCGAGAACAGATTTTTAATTAATGGTGATCCACTTACCCCACCATGGTGAGACAAGTGGTTCATTTGGCGCAAATTTTTAAGTCTCCCATACTCAATACATAACAATCAGAAAAATCGAAATAAATGAAGATTTGAAGTATAATAGTCCCTTATTTGTTATCCACAGAAAAATGTTTGAGTTACATTATTCACGTTAGTTGTACATAACAATGAAGTTAACTATTGATTTTTCTGTATCCACTTACCCCACGGTACCTTATATGCTTGTGATTAGCTTTTTTTGGGTTTGTGCCTAAAATTTTCGACTGATTTTCCGAATTGTTGCCCTTATTAATGCCCTTATTATCATATAAAACCAAAAGAAATATTTTCCGAAAATTGTTGATACAAATTTCATATGAAAACGCAATGTTTCCCGAACTCGAGCCTAAAATTGAAGCTAACTTTACTTAAACTTAACCTTTTTTTTCCATGATCCTCCGATTTTCGACGAACACTAGCTGAATCTAAATATAGTACGATTTTCTCAACAGAGATTAGAATGAATTTATATACTAATTTGTCATACTAGACTTAAAAATAGGCCCAACGGAAAAAAAAAACTATTGATAAAAAATAAACTAATTATTGGTTTTCAGTGATTAAAAAAATGATTTTGAATAATATAGAATATTAGCAACAACTGTTTTTCTCTCTCTCAGTTTGATGGCTCAGATCTTTTGATCCCTAAAGCCAAGGGTTGTATTTGTATTTGTATTTGTAAAGGTAGTAGTGGTGTTGAAACTTTAAAGCAACAACTTTTGTTCAAACACTTTTTCAAAAAACGCCGTTTTTGACAGCTTAAATTTCGATACAAGCTGTGGGAATGTTAAGAAGACCATTTTTGGAGATGAGGATAACAATCGAACATATTTACAATCTCCTTAAAAAAATTCTATTTATTTCTATTCTATTCTAAGTACTTGCACAGCCAATATTGAAAAGCATCCTGGAAATACTGAAATTTCTTCCAGTACTTTCTTGTCAGCATTAATATTTGCAGCATATCAATGATTTGATACAAATATTAAAATGGCCAGGCCCACTGTGCAGACTTGGGGTTTGAAGGTAATTCAAATATTTCCGACGATCAGATTATTCACGAATGAATAACATGGTAGACAGGAAATTTCGAAATATTGTGAGGGAAGAAACGGGGACAACCGTACCAACCGTTCCATTTAGGGAGATAGGCAAAATCGTTGGGAGTGGCGTTGCTAAGAAAGTTAATGCGCACCCCATTGTTGTTTGTCCTTTTCCTAGGATGGGACACAGGTATTTCTCCCGTATGTCCTGGCTCTGAAGCCTGGGCTTAAGCGCCCTTACTCGCTCTCTGAAACGAAAACAAAAGTTACTCTGATCCCCATCCCGTAAAACATCAATTTATGTATGTAAATTGATAGTGAATAACAACGAACACACGCGAAAGCGCCACAAATCTTTAAAGTGGCATTTTGGACTACGTTCCCCTATTTGTTTTGATATGTAAACTTGAAATAATAACAATAATAATCAGAACAATCTCACTCAGTTGATCGAAGGCCACGGTGGAGGTGTCATCGCCATGAAAGCTTCCATCTACTGCGCTTCCATCCCCTTTCGCTCATGCCAGAAAACGCTCACAATCGATCACACGTCAGGTGCACATTTATTCCACTTTTGCCGATTCACATTTTTTGCACTAATGTAGCTTTTTAACTACCGATTTTTATTTCATCAAATCTCGATAACTTTTTCAAATCGACTTAAGTAGCTTCTATACGGTTTTGAGAAAATTAATTCAGAAGAATCAAAACCTGTCTTCTAAAACTGCTTTAAAATGAATCACCTTTTTAACATTTTTTCGCCGTGTACATTGCTTAAATTTTGCACACAATGAGCTCGCGTTCAAAAACTAGGGAGTTCTTATTATTTCCCACATTTTTTTTTATAACAAAATGATAAGCCGTTTTATTCAGTTACTTGCGACGTTTTTCTACCAGTGTAAAATCGACTCAAGTAGTGTTTTGTTTTGATTTGTGGTTAAGTCACTTTGTCTCTCCATACAGCGGAGCGACGAAAGTAGTGGTTAGGTTACGAGAGTCGAAAATCTTACTTCGTCGTTTTGTAAATCAGGAAATTAAACGTTCTAAGAGTGAAAAATAGAGCTTGTTCAAAGCGAAACGTGTAGAATTTCGCCTGTGAAACACGTAGAATCGATAAAGTAAGTTTGTATACTATTTTGACTTGAGTCTGTTTGAATAAGTTTTCGAGAAATATGATTACGCAAAGAATTGTTTCAAAGCACAAGCTGAATTCCAAAAAAAATCAAAACGCGGAACCGAGGTAAACGTGACAGAAAATTCAAAACGCAGCCGCCCGCGCGCACGGCTTGCTGCGATGCAATCTCCTTAAAAAAATTCTTTGACAAAACTTAGAAAAAACTGAACAAAACTGTGTAATATACATACTGCCGTGAATCGCAAGTCAGTCCCATCTGCATTTTGGTCAAAATTGAGTTAATTTCAGTTTTCAACGCAATACTTTCAATGCTCTTTCAGCTGCACTAATGAGATAATATGATTTATTGGGAAAAAATAGGAAAAATCAGCAGTCAATTTGTCCCATAATGAAATGTAATCGCATATCAGTCCCACTACAAATTTCAGCACCGTGTAACACAAAAACAAATCGTGTTTGGTTCATCTTCATATTTTTCTCGGAAAGATATCGTAGTGAAACGCAAATTTTGAAAGTATCATCAATATTTGACCATGTTCCATTTTTCTGGAATTTTTTGAATATTTGTATGAAAAACGAGTTTGGGAACTTCAAAGCCCATTTTCTCAATGCCTACTTTTTACAGATGGGACTGATTTGCGATTCACGGCTGCATAGGTATTTCAAATAATCCCAAGAAAATTGTTTATGAGAAAAAAGTTATGTACAATTCACTATTGCTGAGATGGGCTAAACGGTTCATCTCTGTGAACGGGTCCGATCCGAATCAGATCTTTTGAACGGTTCAGTGGCTCAGCGACTCACAAAGGCAGAGCGAACTGAACCGAAAACGGAGCGGTTCACTCCCTGTTGCGCGACACGCTTTGTGCCTTTCGTATCTTTCGTTCTCTTATTCATTGTATGTTCTCTCCCAGAAACTCTGTTTTCCCCTACCCGAACGAAAAGGTAAAAGCAATATGTGCTTTGCCATTCAAGTGGGCACTTTTTCTCTCTATGTTTAATATGCATGTATGGAAGTGAGCGGAGCAAGTGAGTTGTTTGGCTATGTATGCTGAGAGTGCGAAGCTGCAGCAAACTGTGTTTGCATGCGTGCCGTGGCGCGCAAAGCAAGGCACTTGTCAAGCATTATAATAAAGCCGAGAAACGAACGAAGTAGAATAGGAAAAATAATCGGTTCGTTCTTTATCCGGGTCATGTTTTGTATAATCCATGCTGATCAAATGATCCGACTCTTGCGTAAAAAAGAGCCACGGATCACTCGTTCTTTTGAGTGATCCGGATCTTTTGAACGGCTCCGATTCTTTTTGTCCATCTCTAATTGCTATAGATTTAATTCATTATATTTCAAATCTATCTTCTAAAACCTATGGATCTTGTCATACATACACTATCTAACAATCATTTTGAATTATATTGAAGAACGATTTCGCTATTGTTATTTATTAGATTGACTGTTGAAAAGAGTGGATTTTTTCAAAGAATTAGAACAATTTACGTATGGTATGGCCGTTATGATGCAAACATTTGCATCTTACTTACCTAAATGGAAAATTGCTCTAACCGAGAAAAAAAATAACGCATTGAGTGTTATGAATATTTTTTTGGAAATACAATTTCTTAAGAACGCTATTTCCCTGAAATCATCATATGTATTTCTAGTTTCCGAACTATATTTAAGTGAAACATGAGAAGATGCAGTCCTGATATTTTTTTTTTCTTCGTGGGCATTACGTCCCCAATGGCACAGAGCCTCCAGAGTTATCAACTGACAGCTTGTCATTTTTTTGTCAATTTTTGCATTCGTATATCGTGTGATTTTCAAGCCTGCGGTAGAACTTTGACAGCTGCGGTAGAACTTGACGGCTACCGCAGAACGGAAAATTTTCAAAAGAACCGTAATAGCTAAAGCAGGATAGGATGCGCTGGGCAGGGCATGTTGCAAGAATGCCGGACAACATCCCTGTGAAGATGGTGTTCGCTACGAATCCGGTCGGAACAAGAAGGCGTGGGGTCCGACCGGGGATTGACCGGGGGCACCAGGACCTGGAGAGCGCGGATCGCTGTCGAGGATGGAGAGAAGCGGCCACAAACAGAGTGAATTGGCGAAATATTGTTGGCGAGGTTTCATCACGCTAATTGATGTAAAACCAAATAAATAAATAAATATTTATGTTCAGTTATGTTACGTTAATTGAAAGCGTTATTTTCCTTATAAGCAGGAGAAATCAACTTACTTGTAAAATTCTGAAATGCTACGGCAACTGAAGTGTAATATGTTGGTAACGAAATGTTAATAAAAGCTTAATTTAGTTTTACCAAATAAGGATGATAGTGTTACCTAACACAAAACACCTAGATATGAGAAGTGAATGTAAATTTAAAAATTATACTTATAAAAAATAATATTAATTATATTAAAAAAAACTTTAATTTTCCTTAATATATTGTTAGAATAATTCAAAGTTATCTGTCATATCGTATACTTCAGATTTATTAACTACTAAGTTTTTCTAATTATTATGATTATGTTGCTTAACACATAACACAGAATCTAAGGAGTCCATGTTATATTTGGAATTAGATTTATAACTAGCTTTTAAAGGGAGTTTCTATTGTTCACTTATACAAATTCAATGATTTAGAACATTTTGTACAATTTGACATATTATCATGACTCATACTGTTCCTTCATTGTAAAGGATACTCATGATGCATATCCTTTAGCTATGCGATTTCCGTTTCAGCAAGTTTCATTTATCGATGGATGTGATGATGATGGTGTAGATATAAATTTTAGCTATATTTTTTAGCAAAGACAGACAAGTAAATGTTTCCGATTTTTGCTCGTCATGCTCGACAACAGTTCATGAATCAATCAAAAGATGATACGGCGCTCCACTTTTGAAGATATCGAGCGTAATATTGCTCATCAAAAGAATCTCCGGGGATGTGTTATGAATCCATCGGCCATGGTTGAAAGTGATCCGTAAAATCACATCGCTTTTTTATCACCCACGCTTGAAGTGATAGCGTCATAAATTCAGATTTGTGACTACATATTCAACCTACTCCTTTGTGTCCCTTTTCCCCGAGGGGTGGCGTTTTTATGCGGTCAATATTGACTTCTAGCAACCATTCGGTAACCACTGTTTGATCCCTCCCTTGTCTTCCGAAACGATGAAGAATCCTTCTGTCCATAATGAACCCATAATAACACATGGGGGTTTCTTTGTTTGTTCCTTCATCAAAATTTGATGGCGGTTGAGGGAGCTTATGCATGACGGACGTTGAGCATTACAAAAAATGGGGAACAGGATAAAAATTTACGAGTAAATCGAGGGAGGATGAACATTTAAAAATCATGAACATGATGAATCACCTCATTAAGTGATTAAAATGTTGTTGAATTACACAAGAATTAAATAATTGAGTGCATTCATAAACATTCCATTATTATGTCGACAATTGATTCAATTCCTGGTAATTTTCTCTCCAACTATAATTGCGCATTGAAATGCATAGTGGAAATGGCACTGGGCTCATTTCCGTTACCTCTCATCCCATGTAGTGGACAAAATTAGCGCCGAGCAGTGGCAATAAAATTGATTCCCCACTTGCAGCGGATTATGAATCTTCACGTGCCGAGGCTTTGTCGCAATAAAAAATTGAAATCGATGGCACTTTTATCTCCCGCGCGCTGTCGCAAAAGCCCATAGGAATCGGAATAAAGCAGGGAACGAGTGCTTTTTATGTGCTTCTCTTACGGTACTCTTTTTTGCAGCACTCCACATGGTCCGCTTCATTTGGATTTATTGTCGACTATTTTTATTTTCAATTTAACCGATTTGTAGCACTTTTTGTTTTAACTTGGTCCATTTTTCGCGAGATGATTGCCGCGCCATATCGCGCCATCGATGGCGAAGAGCACGATTTTTCTCCAATTGAGCGGCTAGAATCAGTGGTTCTCAAAGTTTCAAAAATCATATTCAGGAAATGCAAGCCAAATTTAACAAATATGTATTTTTTTATTTCTCTATTATTTATTATTCAACCTACATCCATTTCTTTTTTATATGTGTTATGTGTTAGGCATCACTATCACCCTAATTTGGTAAAACTAAGTTTAGCATTAATAATATTTTGTTGACAACCTATTACATTTCATTTGCTGTAGCAGTTCAGAATTTTGACAGGTAAGTTGATTTCATCTACTTGTCATGCACAAATTTCACGTAACGGTCATGCACAAATTATGTCACGCTCCAAGGGGGGAGGGGGTCAAGCCAAGCGTGACAAGCCTTACAAAATTTTCGAAGGACTCATACAAAAAACGTTACTAAGGAGGGGGGTCGAAAAAGTCAAAATTTAGCGTGACATAATTTGTGTACCATCCCGAAAAGAAAAAAAAAACGCTTTCAATTAAATAAACCTACCTTAACCCACATATATAACGCATTAATCACGGCAAAAGAATTTCAATTGCATATAAAATTGTAATTATTTTTCGATTTTTATCTAAAATTATTAATAATCTTATTCAACATTTGTTTCAATGTTTCAACATTGAATAATATATGTAACTCTTTAGTACTATAACAGAGAGGGAGATTCTAAACATATCCATATTTTATTTTGAACCCTCTGCACAGCTTTTTTCCAGGTATTACAACAGCTAGTCCATATTGGTACAGCACATACTCAAAAAAGAGTTCTGGAAAACGTGAACTGTCAAAAATACACCATGAACTACCATCATGTTTACGCATAAACATGATCTAGTTCACGATGTATTTTTGCTTGTTGACGAGTTCACGTCTGCTGTTCTCGGATACGAGAACGGATTTTTTTCTGTGCATACAACATGGCTAGAAATTTTTATCTAGCATGAGCCAAAGATGCTTGAGTTCATCTGACCATTTTATTGGAAACCATCTTATTGTGACAACATGTCTGTTTGAAGGTTTTAAATAAAAAGCTTTTGATTTATGTGGTAATATGTATCATAAGCAGGGATTGAATCCTGAAAAAATTGAGAGAATCTCTCACGTATCGCTCTCTGTAACTATCATAACATGCTGCACATTATGAGAGACTGTTTATCGTATACTGCTACAAGTTTGATCAGATTGGGGGGATAGTAGTGCATGATAAAACCCCTCTAAACATGCTCCAAGCCTGGGGGACACTGTTGTTATTGGAAGTTCGTGGATTGTTTATCGTGCCAGTAAAGAAAAACACCTATCCCCAATGGTAAACAAGCGAGAAAAATGAATTTTATCATCGCTCTCTCGTTGGGGCTCTCGCTCGCTGCTTCCATTTATCAGACTTGTTACACCTTGCGATACAATGACGATCGTGGACCGCAACAGATGGGATGTTTTTCTTTGCTTGCTTTGATCGTGCTTCATTCTCAAATGAGAGCGAATTCTGCAACGCCTGATCATAAGTCGAGTTTTTGAAGCATTAGGAGAAATCTTCCATTTTTGCAAGTATGATAAAAAAAATATCCAAACCCTTTTGCAATCTACTACAGATGACACGCAGGCTTCGTCCTTTGGCGAAGAGGCCTGTGTCATCCACAATCAAAGATGTTTAACAACCCTATGGATCGCGATCAGGCCCGGATTTGGGGGGCATCAAAGGGGCAAATGCCCCGTGACCCCGATTAGAGGGATCCCCCGAGGAACCAAAATTAAGACCACAAAATTCAGTAATTTATTTTATCCAAATATCGGAATCATACAGTATGGTTTGGTGAATCTCTATCCTTCAATATTAGGAAAATCATGGATGTTTTTTTTTTACTTATCTCGTTTATTTGGCAGGCTCAGGCGCCGTAGGGCATAACAGAGCCGAAATCTTTTCTTTTTTTACATTATTTACATTTTGAAATTTGAACTTATTTTGAAAACTATGTTAGTTTGCGGAAATTTTAAGGTTAGTGGATACATTTGAAACAGGGAAGGAAAGGATTTTTTGGAATTTCTTAAGCTACTTAGACTACTAAGCTGATGAAGCTTGAAGGGACAGGATGTCCAGATCTGTAATGAAACTAAACAGAAACGGTTTGTGGGAGACACGACGAGAAGAGGACAATTTGAATGGGAAAAAGAAAGACAGGGAATGAACACAATCAAACCCGGATATTGATACGCTTCAAAAACAGATGATTAAATTCATATATTCTAAATCAAGGCCCGCCAACACTTCCCTGACAGGTTTTTGCTGTTTTCCTCGGATCCGGAGAGTTTCAGTCAGCTCAGATCTGACGCCACGATGCTCAACGCATCCCCACACAACATGTTCGATATCCTGGTAAGCCACGCCGCAAACACAGAGATTGCTTTCTGAGAGCCCAATACGGTGGGTATGCGCGCTTAACGAATAGTGATTGGACATAAGCCGACACATGACACGAATGAAATCACGGCTCATGCCCAACCCCTTAAACCATGGCTTTTTCGACACCTGTGGAAATATGGAATGCAGCCATCTACCCATTTCTCCGTCTCTCCATTTCTGTTGCCAGCTGATCAAGGTCTCCCGACGGGCCAATGCAAAAAATTCTTCGAAGGCGATTTTACGCTCGTAAACATCGCCTTCTTTAGCGCCTACCTTAGCCAGAGAGTCCGCTTTCTCATTGCCAGGAATGGAGCAATGCGAAGGGACCCAAGCTAGGGTAATAGTGTAAGAGCGAATTGACAAAGCACTCAATGCCTGGCGTATTCTATTCAGGAAGTACGCTGAGTGCTTCACCGGCTTCATTGACCGAACAGCCTCCAGAGAACTTAAACTGTCGGAAAAATGAAGAAGTGCTCGGGTGGGAGAGAACTGATGTACTCTAAGGTGTAATGTATAGCTGCTAGTTCAGCAACATATACAGAACATGGTTTTTGAAGCATGAAGGAGGCGCTATGAGAAACGTTGTAAACACCGAAACCAGTGATATCATCCATTTTTGACCCATCAGTGAAGAACTGTCGGCTCTCGCTGACATGCCCGAATTTACTTGCAAACATGGGAGGGATAAACTTTGAACGAAAGTGATCTGGTATACCATGGATATCTTGCTTTATGGACAAATCAAATACTACAGAGGAACAGTCGAATTCTAGAAAGTTATCACGATTGGTGTTAACCGAAGATGGGCTAACCTCCAGCGTCATGTACCAGTAGTACACACTCATGAAACGAGTTTGAGGGTTATGTTCAAGCAGCTTTTCGTAGTTTTCAATAACCAATGGATTGAGAACCTCACAACGGATGAGGAACCTGAGTGTTAACTCCGCGAAACGATCTGTCAGGGGCTGTACTCCTGCAAGTACCTCTAAACTCATTGTGTGAGTCGAGTTCATGCAGCCTAGCGCGATGCGAAGACAGCGGTACTGAATCCGCTGTATCTTCAGCATATGTGTTTTCGCCGCGGATTGAAAGCAAAAGCTACCGTACTCTAAGACCGACAAGATGGTTGTTTGGTACAGCTTGATCAGATCTTCCGGATGGGCTCCCCACCATGTTCCGGTTATAGTTCGCATGAAGTTGATTCGTTTTTGGTATTTCTGTGTCAGATACACAATGTGTTTCCCCCAGGTGCATTTGGCGTCGAACCAGACCCCGAGATATTTAGAAGACAAGCTATGAGTGATTGTCTTACCCATGAGTGTAAGCGGAAACTTGGCAGGTTTGTGTTTCTTTGAAAAGACAACCATCTCAGTTTTCTCCGCAGAGAATTCGATACCCAGCTTTAAGGCCCAAGTAGACAAATTGTCCAGAGTATCTTGTAAGGGTCCTTGTAGTTCGGCTGCTGTTGGTCCTGTGACAGAAACAACACAGCCGTCTGCAAGCTGTCTTAACGAGCAATTTTCCATGAGACAGTCATCAATGTCTCTCACATAAAAATTATAAAGAAGGGGACTCAGACATGATCCCTGGGGGAGACCCATGTAGCTAATTCGTGAAACTGACAAGTTGCCATGAGTAAAACTCATATGCTTCTCGGACAACAAATTGTACAAAAAATTGTTCAAAACTGATGAAAGGCCACTTGCGTGGAGTTTGTCTGAAAGGACATCAACACAAACTGAGTCAAAAGCACCCTTAATATCCAAAAACACTGAACCCATCTGTTCCTTTTGGGCAAAGGCAAGGTGAATTTCTGAAGAAAGCAGCGCAAGACAGTCGTTCGTTCCTTTGGCTCTGCGAAAACCAAACTGTGTATCTGACAGCATGCCACTCGATTCAACCCATTTATCCAGCCGAAAGAGAATCATCTTCTCTAACAACTTGCGAATACACGACAACATCGCAATTGGACGGTACGAATTATAGTTCGACGCGGGTTTCCCGGGTTTTTGGATGGCTATTACTCTCACCTGCTCAGTCATCCGGAACAATGTTACACTCCAGAAAGTGATTAAACAAGTTCAATAGGCGCCTCTTTGCGACGTCAGGTAGGCCCTTAAGCAAATTGAACTTTATTCGATCCATTCCTGGAGCGGAATTGTTACATGAAAGGAGAGCAAGTGAGAATTCAACCATCGAAAAAGGTCTATCCATGGCGTCCCTATCCACCGGAATATCTCGTCGCACGCGATCAACAGGAACGGAATCCGGACAAACTTTCTTAGCGAAATCGATAATCCACCGAGGAGAGCTCTCTCGATCTTCATTAACCGACGATGTATTACGCATTCTTCTTCCGACGGTCCAAAGCATTCTCAACGAGGTCTCACGTGATAATCCTTCCACAAAATGACGCCAATAACCGCTTTTCTTCGCTTTGACAAAGCTTTTAAACTTGCGTTCAAGGGAAGAATAGCGCTCATAGTTGTCAATTGAACCACGTTTCCGGGAAGTCTTTAAACGCGGCGGATTTCTCGCGATAGAGTGCCTTACACTCTTCATCCCACCACGGATTGGGAGGCTTCTTGCGAACCGACGGACCAGGCACAGGGCGGCGTTGGGCTTGAAGAGCGCTGTTGAGAATCAACTCGGATAAAAAGCGATACTCTTCCAACGGAGGAAGTACTTCTACCGCTTGTTCTCCATCAATGATAGTTTCCGCGTACTTTCCGCAGTCTATGTGCTTTGTGAGGTCGTAGGCGAGATCGATGGATGAAGACTGTGGTGTTCCATTGGAAATTGTAACTACGATCGGCAAGTGATCGCTACCATGGGGATCCTGGATTACCCTCCATGAACAATCCAGCGATAACGAGCTTGAACATATTGAGAGGTCTAAACGGCTATCCCTAGGACTTCCATCTTGAGCTGGAGGTGCCACTCGTGTAACTTCCCCAGTGTTGAGAATTGTCATATTGAAGTCGTCGCAGAGGTCATATATCAACGTTGATCGGTGGTCGTCATACAGTTCCCCCCAGCCTGTTCCGTGGGAGTTGAAATCCCCAATGAACAACCGTGGTTCAGGCATAACAGAGCAGATGTGAGAGAGATCTCTGCGAGATATCGCCGATCTCGGAGGAAGATATATGGAGGCGACACTGAGGCTTTTGCCTCGGATAGTCACCTGACATGCAACGACTTCAATGCCTGACATCGGCGGCAGATCGACTCTGTAGAACGAGTGATGCTTTTTGATCCCCAAAAGCACTCCTCCATATGAGTCGGATCGATCCAGGCGAATAATATTAAAATCATGGAAAGGAAGGGTCACATCAGATGTTAGCCATGTTTCTGATAACGCAAAAACATCGCACTGTAAATTACTAACTAAAAATTTAAAACTATCTAATTTAGGCATAATACTACGACAGTTCCAGTGTAGAACAGAAATCATATCTTCGACCTCTGTGGATAATTTGTCCATCAAAAGATATGATCGTTGCAAGGAGGGGCATTCTAGAAGCCAGTTGCTTCAAAAGAGGAGTCACACATGGAAGCAATCCTTTGACAATGTTCTTCACTGGGTCAGAAGAATTGAAGAAATTAAGGATGATATCTACAATGCCAGAAAGCGTAAACATTGGAACGCCCTGAGGTTGCCCTAGGGGCTCCGAATGCGAACTTTCTTTTGGCTGAGCAGTTTGAAATTTTGGAATATTTGGGATTTTAGATTTTCCCGGTAGTGGCGGAAAGTCTCTTTCCTCTTGGAGTTTGAATCCAGGAGGTGAAAGCTTTGAGACTTTCGCGACAGGCTTAGTATTTTTCATGGCTGGTGGGTCATCACTGCTAGACAGATTCCGAGGCTTTTTTGTGGGTCTCTGGAGTCTCACACGCTTCCTCGATGAACCCTTGAAAACGAAGGAAATTCCTTCACCAACCTCAGAGTCGGAGCCCTGATCATCAAGAGACAGAGAAGAGTAGATATTTTGGGATTCAGCAGACGGAGCAGCCTTTTTCAACATCTCGGCAAAACTACGCCGAGAGCGCTGCTCTAATGATCGTCGCTGATGTTGCTGCCGGCGTACGTACGTCGGGCAGCTTTCGAGGGCATGTGGTGGACTTTCGTTGCAATAAACGCATTTTGGCGGTATACTACATGCACCATCCACATGTCTCTCCCCGCAAGAAGCACAGCGAGGTTTATTGCAGCAATACTGGGCAGTATGGCCCAGCTGCTTGCAATTTGTGCAATTCATTACCTTCGGTACGTACAGCCGCACAGGTAAACGAAGTTTGCCGATTACAAGAAAATTCGGCAAAGCAGATCCGGAAAAGGTCACACAGAAGGATTCAGATTGTGAATAGATCTTCTTTTCTCCCACCAGGGATACGGAATGCAATTGCTTGCATTCCAGTATGGGGACAGATGGGAGAGAAGGGTTTTTGAAGCGACCACAACCCTGCATCAATTCTTCGCAGGTCATACTGCCTTCGGTGACCACTCCCGCAATCTCAACCCGATGGCTTGGCAGATAAGTTTGATACTCCCGAGTAAAGAGCTCACAGGCCACAATCTCATTGGCCTGTTTACGGTCACTGACGGTGACGCGCAGCTTACCAGAACCCACTGTGTCAATGGCGACAACGGAAGAGAATCGCTTAGTCAGATCCTTACTGATCTGAATAGTGTTCAACCGTTTGCCTTTGGATCGAAAGAAAACAACAAAAGGCCCACCAGAGTCGGGCGGGTAGGCCTTGAGGCGAGGGGACGTCGGAGGTGGTAGAATATTGGTGTCCATTTGAGACACATCAGATTGAGGGGACACACATGGATTGGGCATAGAGGTGTTTGTGTTTTGTTGGTTCAACACATTCGAAGACTCAGTGAGGGGATACGACGTTCCCCCGCCATCATCATCTACACCCATTGCGGTAGCTTAACACCGCAAAGGGCGCACGAATAACTCAAACTAACACTATTCACAGAAATAGAAATTGAATCAAACTGAAAAAAAAAACATACAAAGGGGAAAGGGAAGAGGGAAAACTTTCACACGCAGTAAAAACTAATCAAAAAAGACGTGAAGAGGAGAAGAACAACGAGAGGTACTTATCTTTTACTCTATCCACGCTGGCGTCGTCGATGCTGTAACCGATGGGCGTCTACGCTTGGGGAGAGGTAGCAAGTAACGTACGACCATTCGCTGGGACGCGTAGATGTGTGGTTGATCTCCGCTGTCCACGCTATACGCACACCACAGACGATGATCGCACTGATGAACTCTGCACTGCACACAGGTAGCACACGGGACGGGGTGCGAGCTGCCTTCGATGATACACGTGATCAAAAAAGGACGGTCTGGTTCCTGGTTCGCTGGTACGGTGTATGTGTGGTTGGTCTCTCACTGCCTGCCACCAACCAAGACAGGCGTCGATAACGATGGTGACCACTGTCGGTGTGGAGAGCGCACCGCTGTGCACGCTATATGCACACCACAAACGATGATCACTCAGGTAGCACACGGGACGAGGTGCAAGCTGTCTTCTACGATACACGTGATCGGAACCACGCAATGGCGAAAACGTTCAATACTTTTGCGCAAAACTCGATTAATCGGCAACACAATGGCTTCGCCAAAAGTGTTCCGCTTCCAAGCCGAACTAAGGCTCTTCACTGTACTAAAAACACTTTGCAATAGGCGTCGAAATACCAAAGATTTGGAAAAACGGGGGTGAACCCGGACACACGAGAACTATCGACTGTCTCGCACGATAGCTCAACAAGGAAATGATCATGGATGTTGAGCCAAAATCTTCAAAATTCTTCTCAAGTTAGTTTAGCCTTAAGTTTTTTGCATATTTGCATTGCTAATAGAAACTAGAAGTTTAGGGGAATTTCTTTTGTGATGCGGTATTAGAAGGCCGGATCCAAAGGCACTTTCCCTGCCAATTGGGAGATTTATGCCATTGCCATAGTTGATGAAGTATTCTTTATATTTAGTAAAGGCTTAAAGTTAGCTTTGATTATAATCCACCAAATATAAATACTTTGTTTTTTTCCAAAAATATGTGGACCCAGAGAAAACTGGAAACTTGTACTCAATAGAATCAATCAATTTTAAAAGAAAAACTCACTAACAAAAACGTTCTATTGAGAATGAGCATGGTTGACCGACCGCAGTTGCTACTCCGTTATTTCAAGAACATCTGTACTTACACAGGGAACCAACAGATGCTACTCAGGATCAGTAGCATCTTCAATGTGTAAGTACCTACTGGTGCTCTCATTATTATAACAAACAATACCGGCGCCGGCTGCGTCCGAATGCAGGTCAATTTGGGAATGGGAGGGAAATGTTGACGTGTTACTTGCTTTATGGAAACCGAGGAGTCGTCTACACTTCCACAATAAAACACTGAGAGTTTGGATATGGGAAAGGATTCATTTTGGTAAACGATAAATATATAATTTCAAATGAATACATGAACATATACACAGATGATCGATACCGATAGTGCGGTTACTATGCGAACCGGAAACAATCCGAATTCTGTTGCTCGCCCACAAAGGAGCATACAACAGATTCAACGGGCCAAACACTATTGACCCTAACAAAACGTTCCATTAAAGAGGGATTCCACGGAGGCATGCAAGTCGATTCTGATCGACCATTTCAAAAATATCTGAAACTTTGCACAGTTTTTCAGTTCCATCTAAATCGTCATTTTCCGATATCAAATCTTCAAGTTGAGTCACGACTAACTTTTCAAAAGGGTGTATGTGAAAATGGTTCAAAAATATTCAAAAAGCTGCACAGCAAAAACGGTTCGTTCGATTGTTAGACAACTAAAGAAACAAAGTTAGACAACTAAATAAAGATTCCAAAAAAAAATACACACAGTAAAAAAATTTTTTTTTTTGCATTAAAAAACATCATTTTTGTCACAAAAACTCAAATATCTCAAAACCCTATCGGAATACCAACGTAATTTTTTGAGGGAAAACGGTCCATTATATCTACCATGGTGATGGTAAGCCAATAAACAAAAAAGTTATGACATTTCAAATATTTCACAAATTTGACACTTAGTGAAAAAAAATTTTTTTTTTCATTGTTAATTTTTTTTAGGACCGCAGTTTGTTGCTGAATTTTTTGTTAAGGGTACCACATGAGGTTAACAAGTTGTTTTCATGATATTTTATTTAATTATTCATAACTATTATAGCATCTATTAGAAAGTTAGACACGATCCAGTGTTGATATCTAAAGTATTGATAGTGTCATATTTTTTATTGTACGTAACTGAAGAAAAATTCTCTCGATAGTGTTGAAACCTTTTGATAAAAGAAACCTATAAGAAATCTAATATTGAAGACAAAAGCTACAAAAAAAGTTTTCTATACAGGTATACGACTAGATTACCTGCAAAAAGTTTACCTCGTAGAGAACAAGGCGGGTCTATACCCAGGTGATCTAGTATACGTAAAGCAGGTCGGTTTTCTCGGCGCTGGTTTTCTCCACAAAGTTAAAATCTGATTACACCTGGGTATATACCCGCCTTGGTAGAGAATAGACTTTGTTAATCATATTTAGGAGAAAGCGAGTAACTTCAACAACATCAAAAACATGATAGGTACATACCATGAACATACTCACGAAAAAGCTAAAAATATACTACCACTATGGTTATAAAAGATTTAATTGTAAAATTTTTCTTCAGTCAAGCAAACGACACCAAACTAGTCAGTAAAAACTTAAAAGTGATTTTGTTTATTAAAATCTAACGAGCAACATGAGTAGTCGCTTTCTCAACTGTTGCAGGCCGTTTGCAGAAAAAAAGTGTTCGAAAGAGCTACGAAATCTCACCGAAAGCACCATAGATAAACTGAAAGCGGCTGGTTATGCTCCAATGTCTACATTGAATACAAATTTACGCATTTGTACGTCCTGCCGTTTAAACGTTGACAAACGGGCAATCTGTACATCATCGGTGGATCAGGTTGCAGGAAGTTCGAAAACAACAACAACTGAGGAATTACTAGATGCACCGACAACAACTGAGGAGTTACCAGAAGTACCAAGTGCAAATAGTCTTGCCACGGTACCATCAGCGACATCTGTTTCAACAAATCAATCAGAAGATGAGTGCATCCAGAAGGTCAACATCGATCGCTTCAAGGAAGGGATAGCTGGAATAAAAGTGACTCCGATTAAATGGACGAAGATGGGTTACGTCAATTATCCCGAGAAAAAATACCGTGAAATCAACGAAGCTGTACGAAGAAACTTCTGCAAATTAGGACCTGAGGATGTGGAAAATACAGACTACGATGAGGTAATTATGAATATGAAGGAAAGGTTCTCGAATCTAGCCACGACAAGGAAAGAAAAATTATTGATTTTGTCAATGCTGCCAAGCTCGTGGTCTATTCAAGACGCCATTGATGAGTTCAAAACCAATAGAAATACAGCAAAAGAGGCAAAACAATTCAAAAATAACTGTCTTGCAACCAAAAATGCTAGGTCGAGTACTTCATTAACAGATGAGACAAAAGAAAAAATAATTCAATATTTTGAAGACGATGAAGTAAGTAGAGCTATGCCTGGCCAAAAAGATTATGTATCTGTAAAAAAAGATGGAAAGCGTCAAGCAATCCAAAAACGATTAATGATGACTACTTTGAAAGAAGCGTATACACGCTTCAAGGAAATTAACGAAAATATTAAGGTAGGTTTTTCCTCATTTGCAAGCCTTCGTCCAAGGCAATGCAAGCTTCTATCCAATTCAGGAACACATAATGTTTGTGTGTGCACAACACACGAAAATATTAACCTAATCTTACATAGTTTGAAAAGAATCAATTTATCAAAGCATATTGAAATGTTAACTGGTAGTCTTTTGTGTGAAAATACAACATCAAATTGCTATCTACGATCTTGTACGGATTGTCCAGATTCTTCATCATTGGAAAATACTTTATTCGCTGAGTTTGAAGAAAATTATATTGATCAGTTATCATTTGAGCAATGGGTGACCACGGATAGGTGTGACCTAGAAACTATTGTAAAACCTGTAGATGAGTTTGTGTCATTTTTTTGCTTGAAATTAGAAAGTTTAATTCCTCACAACTTTATTAAAACAGAGCAATCCCGCTTTTTAAAAATACGAAAAATACATTACAAGATGGTGAATTTTTAGTCATTTGTGATTTTTCTGAAAACTATAGCTTTGTATTGCAAGATGAAGTGCAGTCCCTGCAGTCACTGGAACGTACAACAAGCTACAATTCATCCATTCGTTATTTATTTCAATGGAAGTACGCAAATTGAACATTTTAGTTTTATTGTAATTTCCGAAGATTTAAGACACGACTCAGTATCTGTAAATTTGTGCATTGCCAAAATGATTAAATTTTTACGCGTTGTTAAGGATAAAGAAATCAGAAAGATATATTTCATGTTTGATGGAGCAGCATCGCAGTACAAAAACCGTAAGAATTTTTCGAGCCTATGTCAATTTAAATCAAAGTACGCAATTGATGCAGAATGGCATTTCTTTGCTACGTCACATGGCAAAGGTCCTTGTGATGCTATTGGAGGAACCATAAAGCGCATGGCCACAAGAGCAAGTTTAGCCAAAGAACGTGAGCATCCAATTAAAACTGCAAAAGAACTATTTGATTGGGCGAATCGCAGAAAAGAAGAAGATTTAACAAAATTATCATTTTGTTTTACTACTACTGAAGAGTACGAATTAACGGCATCAGAGCTCAGCGAGCAATATAATAACGCGAAAACGATCCAAGGAACCCAAAAATTTCACTGTTTCATTCCATTGTCAGAAAATAAAATTAAAGCAAAACTATACTCGAACTGTACTGATAATGATGCAAAAGTGTTCGATATTGTAAAAAAATTGAATAACAATAAATAAATAAATAAGTATTAATAAAATGTTTTCATGATCTCATAACGCATACCCAAATCCAAAACTTTTAAAGTTTATATATAACATTTAGAAACTCATCGATCATACTCTAAAAAAAAATATCCTGGTAAAAAAAAAATTGTTTTCGTGTAATCTGTTAATTCATTTTAATTTATACATATATACATATACATATAATATTTATACATATACATAATATTTATACATATAATATACATAATACTTATGAATACATGAAAACGACTTGTTTAATTCACGCAAGGCCCTTAACAATAAAATCAGCAACAAACTGCGGTTCCCGTAATAATTTACACCGAAAAAAATTTTTTTTTTCTACTAAATGTGAAAATTGTAACATGTTTGAAATGTCATAACTTTTATTTATTTTACCATCACCATCATAGCTAATATAATGGACCGTTTTCCCTCAAAAAATTACGTTGGTATTCCGATAGGGTTTTGAGATATTTGAGTTTTTGTGTCAAAAATTATGTTTTTTAATGCAAAAAAAAAATTTTTTTTACTGTGTGTATTTTTTTTTGGAATCTTTATTTAGTTGTCTAACTTTGTTTCTTTAGTTGTCTAACAATCGAACGAACCGTTTTTGCTGTGCAGCTTTTTAAATATTTTTGAACTATTTTCACATACACCCTTTTGAAAAGTTAGTCGTGACTCAACTTGAAGATTTGATATCGGAAAATGACGATTTAGATGGAACTGGAAAGTTGTGCAAAGTTCCAGCTCAATAGAAAAAAATGAATTAAAAAATTTACCAAATTTTGGTGCTGTTGCTTGGAATCACTCAGAAATTTCATTAATTGGATCTTAAAAATGATGCTAATAATGCCAAGCACAGAATAAATTGAAACACTCTCTATCAAGTTCAAAAAGATTCATAACAGATAACCTGTTCGTTTAATATCTTGAAACGTTTGATGTTGCGATAATGATGAATGCCAGAAACTTTCGTGGATCCCAAGTAACCACGAGCCCGCTTATTTGCCTTTTTGGGCTTATGGGGCTATTATACGGCAAACATAGGGCTTCAAGGATTCAACCAAGCATTCCTCCAGCGATTCCATCAGAAATTCCTCCAGTTCTTCTACAATTAGGAATTCCTAACTTCAAGAGATTCCTCCAGGGATTCTCTCAGATTTATCATCAGAAAAATCGCTAAATGGCCTACTCGAAGATTTTCTAGATACTCCTTCAGGGATTCCTCAGGAATTTCTCCAGGAAAGAACCTCCAAAAATTCCTCCGAAGATTCTTCCAACAGTTCTTCTTGAAATTTCGCCAAAGATTCTCCCATTAACTCCCGCAGGAATTAAATCAGACATTATTCTAAGAATTTCTCTAGGGATTACATTAGGAAAATCTTTACAAAAATTCCTTTAGTGAAAATTCTATATAAATTGGATTCGTAAAAACTTTCCATGGATTCCTCCCAAATTTTTTTCCTGGGATGTCTTCAGAAAAAAAAGTTTTTCCAAGAATTTCGCTAAGGACCCACCAGGAAATCTCTACAATGACTCTTCCTGGGATATCTCAAAGGATTTTCCAGAGATTCCTCCAGAGATGCCTTTAGGAGTCCTTCATTTATTAGCTTAGATAATCTTTCATATTATTTCTTTAGGAGGTTCGCTTTCTTTATTGTAAAAAAAAAAACACGGTAAATGCCTGGGCATGGCGTACCATTGGTACCTCGCGTACGTGCAGGAATTAAATATCCCTCTTTGTGTGGCCTTTAGCCCAGCAACTCCTATCCCTACCTCCTCGTGATACTGGCCGGGGTACGAGTAACCTTAGGGAAGATCTGGTAACCAACCCCGATGGGAACTTTGGTCGTATGCTGACTAGAGATGGGCGAAACGGCTCATTTTAGTGAACGGATCCGAACCGAATCACTCATATCAGTGAACCGGATCTTTTGAACGGCTCAGTGGCTCAGCAGCGCAATGACTCGCAACGAAAGAGCGAACTGAACAGTACGAACGGAAAAAAGTGCGGTTCACTCTCTGTTGCGCGGCATGCGCCGTGTCTTTCGTATGTTTCGCTCTCTCATTTTTCAAACATTCCTCCCCAGAAACACACGATAATCTCCGCTACCCGAACCAAAAGAAAAAAACTAAATATGGGCGGGGTAAATTTGTCTGGCTATGCTGAAAGTGCTGAGAGCACGGACCTGTAGCATACTGTGTTTGCATGCGTGTCGTGACGCGCAATGCAAGGCACGTGTCAAGCGTTATGTACGAACGAAGAATAGGAGAAACTACGGAAAATAGGGGAAAAGAATCGGTTCGTTCTTTTTCCGAGTCACATTTTGTCTGATCCGTAATGATCAAATGAATCGACTCTCGCCAAAAAAGAGCCACGAATCACTCGTTCTTTTGAGTGAACCGGATCTTTCGATCGGCTCCGATTGTTTAGGCCCATTTGTAATGTTAACTGGGAGGGGGGGGGGGGGGGGGTTTTGCTCCTGCATACCTGGAGCGTTTGAACTCTATGTCAGGAGCGGCTCACAATAGCGTCCGTTCCCCATGTCAGAGGCGGCTGATCATCGTCCGAGTGCCAGAGAAGGACTAAGCTAAACTGCGCACTATGGTCCTCCGAACATTTAGGGGGAATGGTCCTCCGCAAATCTAGGGGTGTCAGGCCTTGCAAGCCAGTCGTAAAAAAAATCAAACAACGAAATACCTACGAGAGAATACGAACCGAGACAATCGGCGTAGACCACAGAGACGTAAATGGACTAGCGATTGGAAGCTCGGTACGTGGAACTGTAAATTTCTCAACTTCATCGGGAGCATACGCTTACTCTCCGACGTGCTGAAGGACCAATGGTGCGAACGTTTAGAGGTAGCCATACCATCTACCAGAGCTTTGGCAACACACACGAGCTGGGAACAGCTTTTATAGTGATGGGTGATATGCAGAGGCGCGTGATCTGGTGGTGGCCGATCAATGAGAGAATGTGCAAATTGAGGTTCAAAGGCCGGTTCTTCAACTTCAGCATCATAAACGTGCACAGCCCACACTCCGGAAGCACTGATGATGACAAGAACGCTTTTTACGCGCAGCTCGAACGCGAGTACGACAGCTGCCCAAGCCACGACGTCAAAATTATCATAGGAGATCTAAACGCTCAGATTGGCCAGGAGGAGGAGTTCAGACCGACGATTGGAAAGTTCAGCACCCACCGGCTAACGGACGAAAACGGCTTACGACTAATTGATTTCACTGCCTCCAAGAATATGGCCATTCGTAGCACCTACTTCCAGCACAGCCTTCCATACCGATACACCTGGAGATCACCACAGCAATCGCAAATCGACCACGTTCTGATTGATGGACGGCACTTCTCCGACATTATCGACGTCAGGACCTATCGTGGCGCTAACATTGACTCTGACCACTATCTGGTGATGGTTAAACTGCGCCCAAAACTTTCCGTCGTCAACAACGTACGGTACCGACGGCCGCCCTTGTATGACCTACAGCGGTTTAAGCAACCGGATGTCGCAATTACGTACGCGCAGCACTTTGAGGCTGCATTACCGGAAGAGGGTGAGCTGGATGAAGCCCCTCTTGAGGACTGCTGGAGAACAGCGAAAGCAGCCATCAACAATGCAGCTGGGAGCAACGTTGGTTACGTGGGATGGAGTGCCAGGAGGTTTTGGAGGAGAAGAATGCAGCGCGGGCGGTCATGCTGCAGCAAGGGACCCGGCAGAACGTGGAACGTTATAGACGAAAACGGCAACAGAAGACTCGCCTCTTTCGGGAGAAAAAATGCCGCCTGGAGGAGACGGAGTGCGAGGAGATGGAACAGTTGTGCCGGTCTCAAGAAACACGTAAGTTCTATCAGAAGCTCAGCACATCTCACAACGGCTTCGTGCCGCGAGCCGAGGTGTGCAGGGATAAGGATGGGAGCATTTTGACGAACGAGCGTGAGGAGATCGAAAGGTGGAAGCAGCACTTCGACGAACACCTCAATGATGCTGAGAGCACAGACTATGTAGAACGGGACAACGGAGGAAATACCTTCGTTAGTACTGCGGGCGTTGGAATCCAACCAGCCCCCACTTTGAGGGAGGTTAAGGATGCCATTCACCAGCTCGAGTATAATAAAGCTGCTGGTAAGGATGGTATCGGAGCTGAACTCATAAAGATGGGCCCGGAGAAGCTGTCCATTTATCTGCACCGGCTGATAGGCACAATCTGGGAAACAGAACAGCTACCGGAGGAGTGGAAGGAAGGGGTAATATGCCCCATCTACAAGAAAGGCGCCAAGACGGTGAGAACTTTCGAGCGATCACCATTCTAAACGCGGCCTACAAAGTTTTATCCCAGATCATCTTCCGTCGTCTATCACCTGTAGTAAACGAGTTCGTGGAAAGTTATCAAGCCCGGCTTCGTGGACGGCCTATCGACTACGAACCAGATCTTTACTGTACGGCAAATCCTCCAAAAGTGTCGTGAATACCAAGTCCCAACGAATCACCCTCTCATCGATTTCAAGGCAGGTATCAACCGCGCAGAGCTATGGAAAATTATGGACGAGATTGATAAGAACGATGATGGAAGGTGTGCAAAATTGTGTGAAGGTTTCAGGCAAACATTCCAGTTCGTTTGGATCTCGCCGGGGACTATGACAAGCTGATGGACTTTCGTGCCTGTTGTTCAATATTGCGCTAGAAGGTGTTATGCGGAGAGCTGGGCTTAACAGCCGGGGTACGATTTTTGCGAGATCCAATCAATTTGTTTGCTTCGCGGATGTTACAGACATTATCGGCCGAACATTTGAAAAGATGGCAGACCTGTACACCCGCCTGGAATGCGAGACAGTGAAAATTGAATTGGTGGTGAATGCGACCAAGACAAAGTACATGCTAGTTGGTGGGGCCAAGCGCGACAGGGCTCGCCTAGGTAACAGTGTTACGATAGACGGGGATATGTTCGAGAAGGTCGACGAGTTCGTCTACTTTGGATCCTTGCTGACGGCTGAAAAAAACGTAAGCCGTGAAATACGGAGGCGCATCATCAGTGGAAGTCGGGCCACAAGAAGCTGCGGTCAAAAAGATTCACACCCGCACACCATGTACAAAACGCTCATAAGGCCGATAGTCCTCTACGGGCATGAAGCGTGGACGATGCTCGAGGAGGACCTGCAAGCACTTGGAGTTTTCGAACGAATGCCGGAATGCAACCCCGCGCAGCAAGCTAGGTGGGCGGATCAAGTGCGTAACGATTTGGCGAGCGTGGGGCAGAACCGAGGATGGAGAGATGCGACCACGAACTGATTATTGTGGCGTGAAGTTGTTGATTCAGTGTTATCTGTTTAGATGTTAACTAAATAAATTAAATAAAAATGCTCGTGTAGATTTTTATCAGTGTTTGAAACTTTGTTCATTAAAGTGGCATTGCAGAATAGAAAAGCCATAAAATGTTGAGCTTAAAACAAGCAAACGCAACAAATACATGATTTGCAAACCCCTGACCTCTCCAGAACCAGTTGAATCGCGATTTGCCAAAACAACATTTTCTCTATAATTACGTTTGGGTACCATTTCGGAAAACAACCAAGAAACTGCCGTCCCGGTGGGAAAGGAGGCCACACGAACAAGCGCGCGCGCCCGCGAATCGAAAGACAAAGCCCACCGATTGCAGTTTATGCTAACTCACGGCCACTAATCTCGAGGGGATGATCTCATTGGGATGTTGATGCTACTTTTTACTTGCCGTTAACGATCTATCGCTAGTAGGTCTGATGTCTAGGAGGGAATCAGCTGCGCTTCCCGGCATGTCAGCTGGTGACGGTATAGTCCACGAATCATTGATTTGCCCGGAGACTGAACTATTTTCTGGAGTCGAGACAAAGAAGATTAATGAACTGTGAAGCGTTTTTGGGAGAGGGAGTCGATGGATGGGTTGTTTCCTGAAAAGTTCACACACCCAGCTGACCTTGACTGACTCGGTTAGAAGCGATGGACTAGTTGGCAAGCTTCGATAAATGAGATAATTAAATTAAAGTCAACTGTGATGAATCTATACCCGAAAGATGTTTAATTTTGTCTGTCACAGTTTCAGTGAATAAGCTTTAATCCTAACATTGTTTTTGTTTCTTTCTTTTGATTTGATGTACCTTAAAACGGGGTAATTTTGATAATGCGGGTAACTGTGGTAGTGCGAGGCCCACAACATATTAAACGAAATGACGACAGAAATTTCCATATAGCTTTAAACACGAAGATTCAATTTTGTTCGATTTATACTCCATTATCAAAGTTACCCCAAAACAGAAAACCGACTTTCGCTTATATGAAAAATAATATATCCATTCAGAATAAATCTTTTGGCAATCTATCAACAGCAATCGATAGTTAGGATGTCAATACTTGTTTTAAAAATATAAATTGTAAGTTTTTGAAACAGAATGCATACATATTCGAAAAAAGTATCAAAGTTACCCCGTTTTACGGTAAATCTTTTTTTGTAGGTACGTTTTGCGATGCAGTTGTACATTTACACAACTGTTGAAATCCTGAAAAATGATTTCGTGATGTGATTTGTTTAAGCGCCAAAACCACTGATATTCATACGCTCACTTATCCATTCCTAAATTATTCACACATTTTAGTGCAGGTTATCAATCAAAGGCTAAAATTTACATCATATTCCTCCAACAAAATTTAATAACTGCGTTTTCAATTGTTTCCATATGCATATGCTATTTCCAGCCTTTTTGAGCTGTTTCAAGCCATTTTTAGCTGTTTGAAGCCATCTTAACTCATATTAAGCCGTTTTCAGCCGTTATAAGTGAACCTTTCTAATAGTCCAACGTCAGCAGATACAAAGCAAATCAATACTGAAGGTGTCTAAGCATAGAATATCATCATGTCTGCCACACGATACACGAATGCGAAAATGACAGCTAAGGTGCCAAATTGTGGAAGAACACTTAACTGATAAGTAAGCTCTGTCCCTGTTGGAAGTAATGGCAAGAAAAAGAAGAAAAAGTGGACTGTCCTGATTTTTTTAGCCACCAATTCATTTCACCCTCCCTCACTATTAATTTAGTCATTTCTGATTTCAAATCACTTTACATCCGATCGCTGTGGGTACACTTCAACAGATCTATATCCATTAGACCCAGTCGAGACGATCGGCAAATAGTTGCAATCCCAATCTGACCGATCCAAAGTCCTTTAGACGGTGAGCAAACGAAGACGTTTCGCTTAAAAGTTGACCCTTCCCGCATCCGTCGTTGGCTCCACGCTCCGTCGTTAGTCATGATTTATAATTATTTTCACTCTTGAAAGGCTCCTCCCCGTGCCGTATCCCCACTCTGTGTCGCACCGTGTTCATGACTTATTGATGAGTGCCCTCGGCGGCATAAATAGGCAAGTAATAGCCGGCGAGCATCTGGTGAACGAACCATCA
Source organism: Aedes aegypti (assembly GCF_002204515.2). Lineage (NCBI taxonomy): Eukaryota > Metazoa > Arthropoda > Insecta > Diptera > Culicidae > Aedes > Aedes aegypti. Next base: position 96,819,767 of record NC_035109.1, on the reverse strand, counting down.
TCTCTCCACTTCATAATGCGCAGAATATGAGGAACACATCGGGAAAAATGAAGAAGATCCTCTGCAGATATTTCTGCGTTTCAAACTTTAAAAGATGATTTAGGGTGAGTGTACTTTTAGTAGACGGTCCCCTATATTCGCACTAGTGGCTTTGTATGACCGCTTTGCTGTAAGTCGAAATTAGAAATAGCACTACTGCTGTATTCCGATTTTATATACAAAAATATTATTTTCGTAGTTTTCAATATTTTTCCAACCAGCACTATAGCCTACTGATTTTAGAAAAACATTTAATAGATCCGATACAGTACTGACCCGATTTTGTCTACTTTTGATTTGGCCCCATTTTGTCAGCCTATTTTAAAAATATAAAAAAAATCTTCGTCATGTTTTACCACGTTTACTTTAATACTGATGATGCTGTTCGTTTGTGTAAACCGTTTGTGCTGCAAATATAACTCATAACTGCTGGTGATGACCTGGGAGGGAGGCACCGATACTACACACGAAATATAGAACAATGTTTGTTTGAACTGCAAGATAACTCCAGCTTGCCAACAACAATCAAGGCAGGCTTGGGGAAAATCGCTAGTTTTCTTTTGTTGTGTACTTTCGATTTTTCCTGACAAGCATGGAAAAAGGGCCACAGTTTTCAATGCACTAAATATTCATTTTATTGGAAAAAGTAAATCGATGCGTTTTTCAATGCTTTATATTCAATCCGATTGAAAGGTGCTCACGTAGCATTACTTGCATTGTGTGCATGAATTGATTTTCATTCTATTTTTGTCACTTTTGATGAAATGCGAAAATGTGTTTTAATCAGTTACGCGCTTTTTCCATGTTAGTCCAATGTTTGAGATCTGGGCTCACAGTGACAGTTCGTGACAGCGGAATCCCGGCTCACTATGACGTACAGAAATTTTGTATTGGTTTCTCCCTCCCAGGTGATGACCAATCGATCAAATTTTCAGCACGAAGGGTTGTCTAGATTTGTACTCTTGAAAATACGAGTTTTTAAATTCGATGCATCTTCACCCTGATACTACTCCAAACATTATTCTATGGAATCATGATGAATTTTTTTTTCGGAAATATTCAGGTAATAATTTTATAAACTGTTCCAGAAACATACTGGGTACATTGAAGAGATTTTTCAAAGTATTCGTTCAAGATTATTTTTTTTTTCATGCGTTCCCTTATGAACTCGTCCAGAAACTACACCCAATTCCCATAGAGTAATTTTATTTTTTAAGGCATGACTTTAATTACTTCAACTTCTTGTTACATTCTTACGAGTTTTTTTTCAGTAATATCTCGAAATATTCCTTTGAAATTCACTACTAATGTTTATTGGGATTCTGCCTTGAATAACTCCATAAACTCTTGAAAGGATCTCTTCAAAATTACATTTTGTTGAAACCTTCTTATTCTCAATGGAGTTTGGTCTAGAACTCACAAAAAATATTTGCATAATTTCAAAATTCCTCTCAAAACTGTCTTAGAGATTCTTCCAGAAATTATGCGAAAATTTCATAAGTGAAATTAGAGGAATTTCAACAGATTTGTTATTATTTGTTATTAGTTGTTATTAGTTATTAGTTATTGTTATTCTAACAGAGTTGTTATTAGTCGCCGGATTTGACAAACTATCAGTGACGGTGACAAAAAATGAAAAGTTTTCGTCACTACCTTAGCTCGGCGGAACTAACGATGCCCAACTACCAGCAACCAAGAACCTCGTCGCGACGGAAAATCTTTGCTGTTTCTATCTATCTGTGTTTTAGGTGAACACGTTCAGCTTGAATACAATGGCAGACAACTAATCGGTGCCAATTGAAAGGCCGACCTAAAAAGGAACTCGCAAAAAAAAGCGCGCTTTCGGAGTTGAACAAAAAACCTTCGGATTATCTGTAGCACGCGCCTAACAGCAGGGCTATCACAACTTCTTAAAAATGTGCTTGCCCAATTGCAAACACAAGACACCTTGTTGGCTAGTAGGGTAAATAGGTATGATACGCCCCCCCACCCCTAAGGAAAAACTGCTCTATCGCAAGGGCAAATGCATTACTTCTATGTTTTTTGGTGTCAAAGTGTTCTTTACTTAGTTGGTCATGCTCTGCATGCAACTTTGTCTTGCCAGGTAGCATCTAAAAAGAGTACAAGACGTTTTCTGTAAGCGGCCCAAATCTTGACGTTTCAAAACAAACCGGGCAATATGCCCCTCCCGTAGAAAAAGTTTCGCAGCGCTGTAGAAATGTGTCCAAGGAGAATTCCATCACTTGCTAAGCTCAAAAGGGTCCATTAGCAGTCGTCTTCCGGTAAAAGTTTTTGTAATAAGTACAATAGTAAAGGATGGGCTTCATTTACAACGAGGCTTGCCTATGGGACCCAAAGTTTTACGCCAAAAAGCTGATTTTCGATATTTTTGGCATTTCTATTACTTGTTCATACTTCCCAAAGTTCTTATATGCGCAACATCATGTTTTCGCGGATATTTAAGATATGTAATCATATTTACGTGTTAAAGAAGCCTCAATCCCTTGAAAATAAAGTGGGGCGTATTGCTCGGCTGGGGCGCATTATACCAATTTACCCTAGTTCGTAGCTCAGACTCTCTTTGTCTGCGCTTGTTGTGCGCTCGGTGACGATTAGAAGCTTATGTTGGTTCAGTGCGGAGGGGTGACCGGAAGAGTGACAAAAAATAGTACTCGTGGACTTAATGCGGCTTTGTTTCATCGTGGTGTCGTTGTCAGTCATTGAAGACAAAGAAAATGACTAATGACACTGAATATTTTTTCAATTTTTCGTCATTGGTCAGTGACTAAACCTATGGTTACCAACCCCGATTGCTAAGACTATTGAAGGATTCTTACAGGAATCATCTCATGACATTTCTCCATAATTCGACCAGGAATTTCACTAAGATCTTTTTCAAGCAATTAATCAACCCATAGGCATGGGAATAATTTCAAATTTATTCACGACAAAAACCTAAGAACTTACTTCTTACTTTTTGGTTTTCATACTATAAGAAATTATTATAAAACAATTCTAAGTCAAATTGTTGATTAAATGCCTGTAACATTTTTGAAATAATTATATAAAATCTTCAAGCCACTGCTGGATGAATTTCAAAATATTTATTAGCAAAATTTATAAGAAATCTTCAATTGAAACATTCTATGAAATACGCTTAAAGGAATTCCAAGAAGAGCTTCGAGGCAATCACTGATGCCATTTTGGAGGAATTTCTAGAAAAAAAACTTAAAGGAAATCTCATATGTTTTTTTTTTATTTCGGTGTCCTAGGAGAAATTTTTGGATAACTCTACGGCCATTCTAGGAAGAACTAGGATTAAGGTTGATTCCGGTTTTCTTACTGGTCAGAGCAAAATTACACTGTTCGACAAAAAAAGTCGATCTGAATGCACAGAGACCGGACAACCCGGGCTTGAAAGTATAAAAATAAACAAAAATAATGGCGTTTTCAGAATGTTCGTGTCTGCCCCAGGTCATTTTTAAAATATACTTGAACTGTTTGCATTTTTTATTTAAAAGTCTAATCTGATCAATAAACCGACACAGTGTTTTATATTCAGGACAGCGGAATTCATGTACCATATAATGTTTTAAACGTTAAGTCCAATATGAAGAGTTGTAATAAGATTTGCAGGAAGCCCTCCCCCCTTTTTTGCACCCTCCCCATTTTTAAAGTATCGCAAATGATGGAATATTTGATATACAGGGGGTTGTCAAAATAACTGGGACAGGCAAAAATTGGGCCAACTTTGGAATGCTGTAACTTTGACAAAAATTGACCGATTTCAATTCTTTAAGAAGTAATGGACGGGTCAACTAATCTAGTTTTGAGGTGAATCCACGGAGATGAACTATGACCACCGGATACCGGTGATAATCCGGATTTCCGGAAGCATGTCTTATGCAGTAAAATTATGACATGTTTTTAGTAAAGGTCTCGGCTAAAAATTCAAAATTTTACTACACATGGAGATAGAAGATCAAATTCTGAAGCGATTGGTGCGCCAAGTATTAAGATCGATCCAGAAACAACCAAGATATGGCCATTTCCCCGGAATCGGTGCCGGTAGTGGATCCGAATTGGGATCAAACAATTTATTCACTCAAAATATGTCGCGCAATATTGTTTTCTCCCTAGCTTATCATAAAATATCCTATTATAAATTAAAAAAGAGTCTTGTACAGATTTGGACACTCATGGCGCCGCCAAGTGCCCCGAGGGAACCTTGCATAGGGGACATTTCGATTTTGACACCAAAGCATATCATGCGACGGCTCATTCTTCATGTCTTGTCGTAAATAGGGCAACTGTAGACTCAAAACGGATAGTTGACTACAGTGACTACTTCCGGGACCACCGGATGTTCCAGAGGGAACCTGTAATTAGGGACAATTGAAATTGAACTCCAATACATATCGTGCGACGGTTCATTTTTCATGTCTCGTGCTAAATAGGGCTAATGTAGACCTAAAATGGATAATTGACTACAGTGGCCACTTTTGGGACCACCGGAATTTCCCGGAGGGAGGCTGTGCTGTCCCCAATGACAGATTCCTCCGGGAAATTCCGGTGGTCTTAAAAGTGGCCACTGTAGTCAAATATCCACTTAAGATCTATTTAACATTAACATTTATTTTTGTTTATTTTTATACTTTCAAGCCCGGGTTGTCCGGTCTCTGTGCATTCAGATCGACTTTTTTTGTCGAACAGTGTTATAGTGGTAGTAAAATAAAGGTTGACAAGTCATTTCAGGATGATAAAAAAAAATTTTTTTAAGACTACGCAAAAAGTGTCACTTTGCTAAATGTACTAAAAATTTATTATTTTTCATATTTAGTTTACTTTTTTGAATGTACTTTGTCGAAATAATGAAATTTTCAAAAATTGAAAAATATGTGTTCTGTATCTCGATACCTCTCTAACTCGATGGTCCCATCAATATTGAGTTAGGGAGAGATGACTGTATGTATTTGTGCTGTTCGGAATTTGAATCAAGGTGTTCGGAATATAAGACAGAATGAACACAGTGTTTGATATTTGAATCAAAATGTTGTGCTATATTTTTACTTAAAAACAATACTAAACAAGATCAAACAAACAATTTTATCGGCACATGCAACAGCTAACAGTTAGACTTTGCGAAGAGATAAAAGTTTTCACAAATATCAGCTAATTTATTCGTATCAGATGCGTCACTGTTGACCTTAAGTGTTCGGAATATGAGTCAAAACGGTAAACCTTTCTTTTTCGATTCAACATCTATTCACTAAAAACAGATTGGGGGGAATGAAGCGGACAACAATTTCATCTGTCATCGAAAGAGACCCAAAAATGCGTAACAAAGAGAGTAAATGTTTTGGCAAATGAGTAGCATAGCATGCCATATTCTTCGCATTTATAAAGCGACAAATAAGCATTTTCAATGCACAGCGTCAAGGACAGTGCATGCATTGAAAATGCACATCTACAGCCGATAAATCTTAAATAGCAATGCTTCTGCTGATTCAAGACAGGTAAGCAATCAAACTGTTTTGATAGGGCAGTAAGCATTTTAAATGCGGTGAGCAATTTTTGCACAGCTTATTTAAATGCTTATTGATTACCTGGGCAGTCCTAAACAATCTATTTGAAATCTGGTTGATTTTTCATGAAGTAATGGTTAAACAACGTTGATTATTTTTGGTAAAATCGGTAAAAACTTAAAGCAAACTAACTTTAACTAACACTAGTTTTGTTTTAAGTCAAATTTGATGACAAACTTTTCATGATTTTTTAAAAGAATGATGCTAAAACTATCAAAATTGCTAAAAAATAACAAAGTTATGAAGACTTCACTGAATGGCCTTCAGTTTTATAACTTAAAAATTCACCTTCAAGTCGCTTTCGCCACCTTTTTCTTGTTCTTCTTCTTCTTCTTCTTCTTCTTCTTCTTCTTCTTCTTCTTCTTCTTCTTCTTCTTCTTCTTCTTCCTGGCATTAACGTCCTCACTGGGACAGAGCCTGCTTCTCAGCGTAGTGTTCTTATGAGCACTTCCACAGTTATTAACTGAGAGCTTTTTTGCCTAAACTGCCATTTTCGCATTCATATATCGTGTGGCAGGTACTATAATACTCTATGCCCAGGGAAGTCAAGGAAATTTCCATTACGAAAAGATTCTGGACTGATCGGGAATCGAACCCACACACCTTCAGCATGGCTTTGCTTTGTAGCCGCGGACACTAACCGCTCGGCTAAGGAAGGTTCCAACCTTCTTTCGCCACCTCTAAATCTCAAAATTTTCGAATCAAAATTCAAGTTTTTTCTCTTCTTGTGTAATTTGAATACAGAGGAGAACACGAATGTTTGATTTTGAGAACTTTCGAAAAATAAGCCGCACCCTAAGGTGCAGTGGTTTCAAAGAATCTTAATTTTTACGCTCCCAATCGTTCACTAACGAATAGAAATCCATGTCATACAACCAACCAAAGAACGAACTACGCTAAAATGACTCAGTCAACATAATGATGTCATGCTATAATCTCTATAGTGTACTTAAAACAATTTTCTTCACAAGAATTGTAAGGCAGGTCCAACAAGTTGTGAGACGTAGGCTTAGTACACACTGTATCTGGAATTGGTTTACGTTTGAGTGACAACAAATAAATTAATTCAACAAGACCAATCTGAGGGTCGTGGGTTCGAATCACGCCGGTCGAGTATACTTTCGTAGGTAATGGAAAATTTCTCTACTTCCCAGGGGGAGTATCTTCGTACCTACAATACGATATACACATGCAAAAATGGTTGATTGCTAGCTTTGAGTAAAGGTTGTGGAAGGGCTCATAAGAACACTAAGCGGAAAAGCAAGCTTTGTTCCAGTTCGGACATAACACCAAAAAGAAGAAATATTTTGTCATATTCGATCAGCTATTGGTGCACCGACCCTACCAAGCCTTTCCTCGGGCCGGTACTATACATCGGTGTGGGAGGCGTGGTAAATCCGGGGAGCACTAGGCTTCAGGCACCGAACCGAAGGAGAAAGAGGACCCCGAGATAAAAGGGGCACTTAGTTGGTTTATTTATGTGCACAACAGATTTTCTCTTTGGGTGGGAGGGAGTTGAGGTCTGAGACGACGACGACTGCGACGAATCGATTCACTTCGATGGGAAAGATGTCAACGACAACACAACTTGGGGGGGAAGGCGTCTTGAATCCGACACAAAAGCGAATTCCCGCGCTTCGATGATGGATGCTGCACAAAGATGACTCAAGGCTTGCGGTGTTTGACCTCGCGGTCGTCGGTTCTTGGGAAGAAGATCTTCCTCCGGTATGGTTTTATCAATTTGCTAGTCATCTTGGTTGCTATTTGCGTGAGATTCCGTGATTTCTGTGGCTGTGAAATGGCACCAGCCTAAGGAACGATCCACAATATTGTTGTGTCTACGAGAAATTCACTCTCAACCAGAATGGCTTGCGATGCAACCGGACTGATAACCTTAAAAGGTATTAGCAGTAGCAAGAAGCGTCTGCCCAAGTTTGTTGTTACACTGGAATTTCTATTTGACTATCTTAGATTATAAAGCAAAATATAGTTAACTTCAAGATATTCCTTTGGTTTAGCACAATCTTCAATGTTCTGAAATCAATAACTAATCAATTCCCTCAAATGCTTCCAAGTTTTATTTACGAAATATTACGTGAATAAAATTTACGTAAATAGAGGTTTCAGTGTACTTTGGAATCTCTTCTTTTGCCCTTCCAGGCGCTCTATAATTCTAATCAGCAATCTCGGCTCCTTGTTTCTGCTTAGAGTCTTACGACCGAAGCCGATGCAATGATCGCAGTGGCGCATAGATATCGTTCACGTAAATGACCCCTCGAGGGTATGTGATATTTCAAAACAGGCCAAGGCATCGGGCTGCCGAGGCCGCAGTCTGTGGCCCCTATTCTTGGACGGGAGAGCATCTACTCACAATGGCACTTCGCGCACACACATAATTGACCGTTTGCTTCGTCTACCATCCCTGGGACCTTACATATATCTCCGTCCGGTGCGCATGAGAAGTTGAACAGTAAATGATAAATGCGCTGTACGGGCTAAATTATGAGTCTATAAATAGTGGAAGGAGTCTGCGTGCTTGATCTGTACGATGGGATACCATCCGCCATAGAATTGAGGCTGTTGAACCCTAGAGTCTCGGGCCAGAGACGGGACGATGCTCATCAATGGGAGTCCAGAAAGTGCGTACGTAAGGTACGAAGTGCGGGAATAAGTTGGAGGTAATGATAGTGATTGAATCGGCTTGATAGCCGCGAAGAGATGTAATTTGATGCGACGACGAAAGAAATTATGCGAGGGAGTCTTTGATATAAAGAGGAACGAAAGCTAGGGCTGGTAGAGACTTGAGAAAAGAGTGTTCTCGATAATAAATCAGCTCAACTTTCAATTATTTACATGCATACATTCACAACATACATCTATAGTAATCTTCACGTTAGCATTGCAAATTTGATGTTGACAATGTTTTCGAAACTTTAACAGATTACTCTATTGAAGCAAGAGCATTGCAATACTAAAATGTGAGGTGAAATTCAAATCCACTATTACAGACGACGATCTTAAACTATTGAACCGCCTCAGAAAAATTCCAAGCTGTTCACGATCTTAAAATTTTGGAAAAAGCCTCAAAAGGCTATTCTGACATTGAAAGAGAAAAATAAATTATTATTTACTATTTTCCAAAAATAAACAGATTTAATATAAAACACACTAGTACTATTGAAAATAACTCAAGATTTTGAAAGCGTTAATAAAAAAAACACGTTTAAGACAATGCTTTTCAAATATGTAAGCCCCTGGCGATGATGAAATGTTTAACATCTTCATCAAAAATTATCGGTTCTTTGAAAACGTATTTTTTTCAAATAGTCGCATTTTTGTGGTGTCAAGTTACGAAATATGCCTTAATTTTGGCATCGTAAAATAAATACGTAAAATAAATTTTGGATTCTTTTTCTACATGCTAAGAAACGTGTTTCCATGAAAAAAGATCTAAAGTCGGACCTTTCTTCGAAAAGTTACACTACGTGAAAAAAAACGTTAATTTAAACTGTAAATTTTTAGAGCGTACCTATAATTTTCAAAATGCTCGTTCTCAGCAATGTTTCAACCGATTTTTTTAATTTTTAGCTTTTAGTGGAAGGGAATAGTTGTACTAGCTTTTAGCGTTGGTGCCGCTCCGCTGAAACCCTCCCTGTTTTTGTGAGATGTAAATATGTATTTTCTTGTTTTCCACTTAAACCTGATCAAATAGCTCTGGTTTTTCAATGGACTCGTTGGCTAGTGACCCATATCTTGTCAGACAGGTGTCGTTTAGTGAAGGAATGTTGGGAAATACTTGGCTTCGATGGTAAACAACCTAGTTCTCCGGCGATAGACCTGCAACATCCGTGAAAATGGTCAATTCATGAAAATAACCATCTGAATTCCTTATTATGTAACGTAATAGGTTATTTGAATTGTTCATAGACCTGAGTGGTGACAATAACGACCTCTGTAAGATCCGAAACATTCGTAAAATAATTGTTTCCTGAAAATCATCCTAGACCACCGCGGTTTTTCTAAACATGTCACAACTCATAATTATGAAACATAACGGAAGATTTGGATTATTCATGGATATAGATGGCAACTATACTAACGTGCACTGCAAGTCAGTTTCATCTGCATTTTCATAAAAATTGAGTTGAGTTCATTTTTCAAGATATCTTCCAATGCTCTTTCAGCTGCTCTAATAAGATATTAAGAAAAAGTAGGAAAAAACAGCAAGTCAAATTGTCCTCCCACAATGAAAAGTAATTGCATATTAGTCCCTCTACAGATTTTTGCCACATGTAGGGGGAGATCCCCCAGTACCGGACACTTAAGCCACTAAATTCATAAGTCGAAAGATATTGGTTTTATGTGCTCGTGTTACCCATTTATGATAAATTTTATCATTTTTATAGTATACAAAAACAAATTCGAAAACATAAATATGAATTTTGACATTCGATTTTGTTGATGTATATTAGTACCAAATTGATCGATCTTGAAAGGTGGCACCCAATACCGGACACGATCTGGAAATGCCTCGAATTCTGTAAATTTGAGCATCATTGAATGTTTTTACTATAGGAATATTATATAATTGCCAATTCAATGCATTTGCAACATTTACAAGAACAATTTGAGTTTTTCTTAATTTGCAAGATGTCCATCAAAAAACTTCTTTCATATATGATGAAAAATTGCACATTTTACGATGTTGTTCTGATTGTTTATTCTTCTTAATTTTATTGCATGTTTGATGCTATGATCGACGAAATCCATGAAAAATGAATGTATTTAGAGACGCTGGTGCAATAATTACAAAGATATCATATAACAAATCAAGCTGTGCGAAACTGGGGGACAGGAGGCGCTTAACAAAAATTTCAATTTGTCCATATTTTGTTCAATTATGGTACAAAATACATTCATACTATCAAATTAGGATTATGTTCGATCATGCTTGCGTGATCCAAAGTATTTTTTCATATTTGAAATAATTACTAAATAGGCTCAAAATTAAGGCGATACGTAATTTTTTTTAAGATTTTCAAACTTTTCTGCTTTTCAAAAAAGGCATACATATTTCAAGGTTATGTTATTCTACGCAAACATTAGTCTCAATTATAGCTTTCTTTCCTTCTAATACACCATCTTGATTGGACCATGATTTCTCAATTTTTCGACTTTGTCCGGTATTGGGTGCTGTCCGGTACTGGGGGATCTCCCCCTACCACAAAAAGGAACTGTGTTCTGATCATGTTTATATTTTTCTCAGAAAGATAGCGTAGTGAAAAGCAAATTGTGAAAGTTTCGTTAAGATTTGAACATGTTCCAATCCTCTATGTCCAAAATACAAAATTTACTGTATTTTTTATATCCTGTAAATAAAGAATAAAATAATATGTTAACCAGTCCATAGACCGGGAAGTCTCTCTTCTGCATAGTTGCAGGGACAATATAATTGTATTTAAATTTTGTAGATTTGGGTCAACTTTATAGTAAACTCTAAGCTTTTAGTTAAAATTGCAATATTCAAACAAATTATGTGGATTTTGGTCAAAACTGTTATGTCTACCTATCTTAAGTGATATTATTCTACCTTTTGACTCGGGTACGTATTACTTGTTCGTACCTACGGGATTTCTGAGATATAAATACTGGTTGCTGTAGTCAGAGTTTACTATAATGTTGTCCCAAATCTAAAAAAAATAAATACAATTATGTTGTCCCCGATCCCTGAACTACTCGTACAAGTGTATAGCTTATTAAGGTAATTTTGCTATGATCTTTCCACAGTTTTTGCAGTTCTACAGGGTTACCCAATAATCGGACGACAATACAAGAATTTGTATATCGATTGAACAACATTTAACACACTCTATAAAACCTAATTTTGGATCATTCTTTTGAATTACGTAATATTCTCAAAGATGTCCACGTCGTTGTAGCTCTCGTTGTAGGTCCGGCATAAACGAGATAAAGGCGCAGATTTACCCAAGTTTGTTCTTGATCTGGGAACGTAGAATAGATCCACGTTACGTTGACCGTTTGTTGGAAAGCGATACTGCAGATAAAACCATGCACTAGTCGGTGAAGCGTAGACATGTCAAGAACGTGCCGTCGGTCACATAATGATGTCATTTGCAGACGGCTAATCATAGTCTGATAAGGCTCGTATGGAAAATGAAAAATTCTGTATACAAAACGAGTATGCTGCACTACTTCAATACGTTCTACATACTGCAAATAGCATGGGTTCCATGATATTCTAAAGTAGGGCGTACTATACGGTTAAAAAGTGATATCATAGGATCAAGTTGGCTGAAGCTTCTGTATATCCTAATCACGAACCCAGACAACCTTGCCACTTTTCGTACAACCATGTCAACGTGTGGACTAAAGCTCAAGAGTCTGTCAACTATTACACCCAGGACACGTATCGCGGATACTTTTTCCAGTGGCACTCCGTCAACATAATACGTTGATTCGTAGGGACCATTCGTTGATAGTACCGGAAGTCGAAGTCGTCAGCGGAAGTCGTGCCTACTATGGGCTCCAGAAGAAACTGCGGTCAAGAAAGATTCACCCCCGCACCAAATGTATGTAACTAATTAAATGAACCGGGCAATCTCTCAGTAACAAGAGACCCCTCGAGCTGGGTCTCAGGGTCGGCTTGCTACTGGGTAAGCTGAGGGGCTACGCGACCAAGGTGTGCAGCGTACCGTCACCTGACTAGGGCTATTGTAGTGTGTGGAATGAAAGAATTCTAACTTGGTGGGAATCTCCAGGATTTTATTGGTAAAATTGAACTATTGTGGGTTGTAGGGTTATCTTTTACTGTTTTTTTTTGCAAGCTACTAGATTTTGTGGGGGTTTTTGTGGGTAGTTAACAAGATTTTTACGTACCGGTACTACTGCTTCTTCTTGCTGCTGCCGACGATCTCCTGATGTCCTGCGAGCGCTCGCTGATGCTGCTAACAGGCTGATGATATCCTGCGGCTGGATAGGTGGTAACGACGACACCGTAGACGTAGTGCCGTTGTTTGGCTAAGGCGTCGTCCCTCTTTGACGGCAATCGACACGGCCCAGGACGGTACCGGAGTGACCGTGCCGAGAGGGGAAAGCTCCTTTACGGTTAGGGGTGAATACCCCGAGCTGTGGACCTCCTTTATTGTTATGGCCGAAATGGCCAGAGGTCAGCGATGATCCTTGACGGGTTAGGCTTAGCAGACTTCCGTCTACTAGGCCGAAACGTGTGCTGCTGGTAGGCCACGCCACACCAGCCAAGATGGCGATATTTTAGCGGTAATGAAAAAGGTTCTGTGAGGGTAATGGGAGGTGTTATCTAGCCGTACTAATCTTCTAGTCTTTAGTTATAGGCATTAGATTAAGATAGACTTAAGCTTTAATCATACCTGATGAAATAAACTTCTTCTCTCAATTTGGAAAATTATCACTCACTCACTTTACTTAAAACTTTGAGGACACTTTGAAAGAGATACTTGAGCACACGTACGCCTTTTACAGAATGAAGGAATGGCGATTCCTGAATTTGGCTTGACCCTCTTATCTGGTTTTCCTCCCCTCCCCAATTTCCTCAATCGTGGGTTGGGGGGTTGTTACCACCTGTTGCGTGTAATACGCCTGCTGGCCCACTTATCGTTTATGTTTGTACTTGTACCCACAGCTTGCATGCAATATTTTCATGTTTATAATTCAAATTTAACAATTCTTCTAATTTACTAACAATCATATTTTATACATTTTGCCAATCTACTAACATTGATAACATTTACTAACCATTTATCTATTAACCCTATACTAATCCAACACCACTGAACACTAGAAACGTGACAGTATACAAAATAAAAAATAGCACGAATTAAAAAAGGACTAACAATTTGTAACAAACGGTTACATGTACGATGTACAAAACGCTCATAAGACCGGTAGTCCTCTATGAGCATGAGGCGTGGACTATGCTAGAGGAGGACTTGCAAGCTCTTGGGGTCTTCGAATGCCGAGTGCTAAGGACGATCTTCGGCGGCGTACAGGAGAACGGCGTGTGGCGGCGAAGGATGAACCACGAGCTCGCTCAACTCTACGACGAACCCAGTATAGTGAAGGTAGCTAAAGCTGGAAGGATACGCTGGGCAGGGCATGTTGCAAGAATGCCGGACAACAATCCTGTTAAGATGGTGTTCGCTACTAATCCGGTCGGAACAGGAAGGCGTGGGGCGCAGCGAGCTAGGTGGATTGACCAGGTGCACCAGGACCTGGAGAGCGTGGGTCACAGTCGAGGATGGAGAGAAGCGGCCATGAACCGAGTGAATTGGCGAATTATTGTTGGCGAGGCTTTATCAAGATAATTGATGTAAATCCAAATAAGTAAGTAAGTAACATGTCAAAGTAAACCGCATCCACCTGACCGACGGCGGTCCAGCACATCGTTTAACTTCTGAATCGTTTCCAACAAGTTTGTTAGAGTTGATCGATCCTTGAGAAATCCATGCTGGCTAGGGTGCATGAACTTCAGCTGATTTTTGAGAATCCTTTCCATGATTTGACCGAACCCGTTCTGCACCACCACACCACGATAGTTTTCAAGATTCATTGCATTTCCATCCTTAAAGATCGGTGTCATATTCCCCAGCTTCCAAGTTCTCGTGTAAACCAGATCGGATTTTAAGGATGACGTGGGAGAGTCTTGCGGACAAGACGATTCACGATGTCATATATCACGGCATAGAATTTATCTACAACATTTATTTTTATTTTTTTTTTACCGGAGCAGGGAAAAGCCCGCTGGAGTAGAATATTCTCCATATTTATCCTTCCTCCAACAGGCATAAAACCTCCTCATCTTTTCAATTTCACAATTCCAATAACAGAAAGATTTTCATATTCACCTCCAGTGAGTGTGCACTCTTTGAAGGAGGTGGGATTTTAAGTTTTCACAATAATTGTGGAGTGGTAACTAACTTAAAATTATTTAACAAGTGGGATTATTTGTTGGCGATGTGGTGCTTTGATGTGGCGTTGGGTGGCGGTGGCTGGCGGTGGCGGGTTGTGCTGGGTGGTGGCGGGTGGCGTTGAGGGTGGCGGAGGAGCGGAAACGAAAAAAAAAAGCAGACAAGAAACGGTTTGAGATTTAGCAACCATATTTTCAAATTATGTAGCGGGTTATATGGAGCTTTAAATATTGCTTCAGTTTTTTCTTGAACAAATAAGGAGATGAAAGGTTCTTGATCGAAGAGGGTAGCTCGTTGTAAGATTTACTACCGAGATAGCTAAATCTCTTTTTGCCCATTTCGCTATTGGGCCGGGCTAGACGAATGTTGCCATGATATCTGGATGATCTTGCCGAAGTATTCCGGATTATTTGCACGTTGTGGTGTGTGTTGGCGTCAGTGATAATATTATGCATGTGAATTAAAGTTTGCAGCATTTGAAGTCCGCGAATTGGAAGCAATGAACTGTTCTGATCGTTGTACAACTGATGTGTTGGGAACAAATGGGGTTTCTTGTAGATGACTTTTAAACAACGGTTTTGTAACACCTGGAGCTCACGTAGTCTAGATGCACTAGCTTTTCCCCAAATGCAAACTAGGTACTGAAGTCTTGAATGTACCATTGAATAATACAGTTGTAGCATCCATCTCAATGGAATGAATGAAGATAGCCTTCGGAACGTTCCACACAATGCTGCAAGTTTGTTCTTCAGATTGTCGATGTGCTTCTCCCAACTCATAACGCTATCCAAGGTGAGACCCAAGTATTGGAAGCTGTCCACGTTACGAATTTCGACCGTACCGATTCGAACTGTAGGTAATTCTTGAGGTATTCGTCTAGTCGAGTGGAATATCATGTAGGTAGTTTTTTGTAGGTTTAACGAAAGGACGTTCGATGTGAAATAATCTTGTAGACACTGCAGATCTGTTTGAATAAGCCGCGCTATATTAGCGGCTTCTGTGGCACTATACAGAAGTACTGTATCATCAGCAAAGAACTGCATTCTTCCATGAAGTTTAAGGCGTGATAGGTCGTTGATAAATACAAGGAACAATAGTGGCCCAAGATTACTACCTTGTGGGACACCAATCGATATATTGCGTAAGCAGCTTCTTTCACCGTTGACGGTAACAAATTGTTGTCGATTACCCAGATAATTTTCCAACAACAGCAGCGCTTTTCCTCGTATGCCGTTACATTCGAGCTTACGAAGCAGAAGAACATGGTTTATATTGTCGAATGCCTTTTTTAGGTCCAGACATCGTCAATATCTATGCAGTCTAGTACTTGGTCCCAGCTCACTGCTGAATCCTCTTCATTAATAACTTAATAGTTTGCTTTTCTGAAGTTAAAGAAAGTCATCTCGTGTTGAGAGGCGTAACGTGCTGCCGAAAATGAAATCTGAATCCTTAGTAGAGGATGATGAGGATCAACTTTACAGAACGGTATAGCATTTGCGACAGTGATGCTTGCCAAAGGCAGATCAGTGAAGCACAATTCTAACGTACGACCCAGTTCATTTGTTATCCCGTTGAGCTGGGCGAATCCATTGCATTTCATGAAGTCAACAATGTTCTCAGCATATCTGCCTTCGCATGGGCCTTGTGCCCATGTGGTGCGTTTATGTCGCCTAAAATCAGCAGATATGTCTTCCCAGACAACCAGAATGTACGCATAACAAAATCACCTTTTGCGTTATGCGATGTTTATATGCGCAAAGTTTCACGTATAAGATGTTGCGAAAAGGCCCTATACGTACAAAAGTGGAGGCGATATACGTACATATTTTATATGATGAAAAGTAACATGCAATGCGAGTGTGTAAATTTTATTGCGAACTAGTCTGTACTCTTATGCGACTTAATTTGTGATAACAATGTTGATTTGACAGCTGCTACGGATTGACCCGACTTACTTTGTACGAGTATACGGAACGAAACGAAATGTACATATGAACTCATAAAACAGCGTTTTATGCGAGAAAACTCATCGGTCGAACGATAGCATCCACCATGTTATGCGGGTGTGATGAAATTTGTGTAACTAAACGACTTTTTTCGTTAACTGTTATGCGACTTCTGGTTGTCTGGGTTATCATCTAGTTGGTTCTTTATGGCAGTGACGTTATCAGTAAATTCGTTTAGTTCCTGAAGTGACGTATTGGGCTTAAGGTATACGACGCATATTAAGAGCTCATAGTCACCACCAAGTGCAGCTTTCATCCATAGATCCTCGTTGGTCCTCAGAACTTCGAGATGTTTCATTCTCTTCAAAACCATGTCTTCATTCGACAACGCCACGCAGCCACCTCCTCCTTGCATTGCAGCTGCCACTAGATCTCGATCTCTCCGATATATCAAAAACTTCGAGCCAGATGGGCAAATTTCTGCATAAAAAATGTCACTTTGAATCTTTGATTCGGTATCACATATAATATCATAAGACGAAATGTACTGCTCACGTCTGATATCATCTAGTTTGCTGCGTACTCCGTTAACATTTTGGTAAAATAGACTTAAACTGTTCCCAATCATTGTGATGGATTGAAAAGACACAAGTAGCAAAGAATAATAAAAGTGAGCTTACTGATCAGCGCCAATGTTAACTTGTCTAAGCATCAATATCGCCTTTTGAGCTAATTAAAGACACTTTTTGGCCTTCAGCTTCCCTAGCAAACACTTTACCTTGATACCTCTTTGAGCTGTTTACACTCAACTTAGTCAGCTTCGTCATTGAAGTCGAGTTGAAGCTGGCCTTAAAAATACGCTTATCTATAAAAAGATACAAACTCTATTGGAATTAAATGGTGTAGGGTTTCATTTGCTTGGTGCACAATTATGAGAAGAACATTTACATTGTCAATTCTGTTTAAAGAACTGTTAAAAGGTGATCTCTCGTCACAAGTTTTCAGTTAATCATGTCATACTGAATCATTCAGAAAGCTGCGAATTTTTTGCCTTGACATTGATAACAATAACCAAAAATTTTGTAAAATCGTCGTTAGAATTAATAAGCAACGCAAAAACAAGTATATGGATTTGACAAACTAAAAGTTGGTTTTCATGGCTAACTCGATGTTCTCTTGAATTGCATTTGCACTGGTTTTGTGTTATGTAACTTTCCCGCGAAGTGAAAAGACGTGTTGCGGCTGTGAAGAGGGCCTTTTACGGACTACGTAATCAGCTTAGGTCCCGCAGTTTGCAAACGGAAACAAAATTCGCCCTGTATAAAACATTGATTCCTCCAGTGGCTCTCTACGGGGTCACGAAGTGTGGATGTTGAAAGAGTCACACTGGAAAGCTCCCGATGTTTTTGAGCGTGAAGTGATGCGGACAATATGTACTCGGTGGGAAACTCGAAAATGGTGTGTGGCGCAGACGCATGAATCACGAGTTGTATCAAATGTACAAAGATGCGAATATTATGAAGGGTGTGAAATATGGCAGACTTCAGTGGGCTGGTCACTCAGTGCGAATGTCGGAAGAAAGAATTGCGAAAATAATATTCAGCAGGGAACCAGGAAGAGGTCGGCGGCTTCGGGGAAGACCACGCTGTAGCCATCAAGGTATCAAGGTAGGTAACTCGATAAGGGAAAAGCACCAATTTTCGACCCAGCATTAATTTTCGACCCATTTATACGATTTTGGCCTACTTTTATGGAAATCCGAAAATTGGCACAGAATTCTTGTAGGTCGAAAATTAGTGCTTTTTCCCTACCACTCAATGGCAATGGAGAGTTGACTGTATAAAAAACAACAGCTTCTAGTAAAAATTCAAAGTTCCTCGGAATTAAAATAGATTATGTTTATGTATAGTTCATTGTGCCTTAAATACTGAAAATTGCATCAATTGTCTCCAACGAGTTGCTAAGCTTACTTTCACCACATCATTGTTAATTACTTAAAAATGCCACGATCATTTCACCATACTTAACATCACCTTCGGAACTGGTTAGCCAATGGGGGTCACTTTGTTTCAGTGTCAACGTTTCCACAACGGAACAAACGGAGTTGTAGGTATTTTGCTTGCGGGTGGCGGTTGAAAATGGCAACGCAAAACAATGTCCAACTAGCTACGTGACCTTAATCCTCTGGAAACATTTTTTTCCTTCCTGAAAGCACCCTCGTGTCAGGCTCCAGTGGAAAATCGACTCAACAATTCAACTGTTTTCTAGTGTCGTCAACTGGGTTACCTAAGGTGGAAATATTATCATGCCCTTGGCAAAAGACAACCATCACTAATTCATACAGAAAGAGTCAATAAAGTAATACAAAGCAAGCTGAGTATAAATTAACAATAACACATTACAGAAAATCGTGATTTTTTCTCGCGATTAAACTTATTGACATTTAATATGTAGGAATTAAATATTTTCTCAAAAAAATTGAAAATAGGTGCAACATATTTAAAAATTGCGTTTGAAATCTTATAAATTGCAATAAACTTTTGAAAATTGTTATTCGATTTTTTTATTTTTTCAAGTGACGAATTTTTAATTGCTAGGTTTCATTTTTCTAACATTGTTCAAACTTGAAAGCATTAATTACAAATTTTAATGTAGATGTGTTTTGCTTGAATGAAACATGGTTAGGAACATCAAAATTTTTCCGTATTCCACAATTTAACTTAATAAGGAAAGATAGGGATTCATCATTTGGAGGAGTATTAATTGGTGTTCGTGAAAATATTGAATTCAAACATTTAGTTTTATCTTTTCAATCACAAATAGAATACGTTGCTGTATCTATTAGAAAAGGAAAATGTGAGTTTTCTATTGTTTGTTTTATATTCCTCCAAATGCAAGTTTTTCGTTGTCTCAAATAAAATGTATTTTGAATGAAATTCCTCCTCCATTTTATGTATTGGGCGATTTCAACGCACACAATTTTGCCTGGGGTAGTGAAAAAACGGATGGTAGGGGTTCTCTAATTATGGATTTGATTGATGATTTTAATTTAAATATTCTTAATGATGGATCGATTACTAGGGTTGCTGTGCCTCCAAATAATCATTCATGTGTTGATTTATCCCTTTGTTCAAATAATTTATCAATGCAATCTTCTTGGAAAATTATTGATGATCCAAATGGTAGTGCCTAGTGGTATTTGCCTATTTCAATTGAAATTCAAACATCTAAATACAATAATATATTAAATGAACCATGTGCTCCTGATCTCTGTAGAAATGTCAATTGGACCAAATTTTCTGACCTTATATCTGATTCATTGATAAATACAGTTAATTCTGATTCACCAATTGAAAACTATAATACTTTTTCAAAGTTATTGAATAACTGTTTACGGAATTCACAGAACAGGAAATTAGTGTCTGGTACTGTAAAGAAAAATCTTCCTTCTTTTTGGTGGGATGATGAGTGTTCCATTTCTTTAAAGAATAAATCAGATGCTTTCAAATTATTTCGCAGATCTGGTTCCAGAAATCACTATATATTGTATTGTAAAGCTGAAGCACAGTTTACAAGAATAACAAAATTTAAAAAGAGAAATTATTGGAAAAATTTTGTTGAAAATCTTGACAGAGAGACTTCCTTATCGAAGTTATGGTCTGTAGCTCGTAATTTAAGGAATTATAAATCGTCTCTTCCCACTGTTTTGGAATATTCGGAAAAATGGATAGATGATTTTTCTTCAAAAATATGTCCTGATTTTGTACCTCCTTCAAAACATTTCAAGGCAAATTCTTTGAATTATTTTCCGGAACTTTGCAATCCTTTTTCATTGGATGAATTTAATATGGCGTTATCAATTACCAAAAACACTGCTCCTGGAATTGATAATATTAAATTTATTGTATTAAAGAATTTGCCAGATGAAGGAAAACTTCATTTACTTTCAATTTATAATTCTTTCTTATATCAGAACATTGTACCTCTTGAATGGCGTTCTATTAAAGTTATTAGTATTGTGAAGCCTGGTAGAGATCCTTCATTTGCAGATAGTAGAAGACCAATTAGTTTGCTGTCATGTTTTCGTAAACTGTTTGAACGAATGATTTTAAACCGCCTTGAATTATGGGCTGAAGATAACAAAATTTTTCCATCTTCTCAATTTGGTTTTAGAAGAGGTCGTGGTACCCGTGATTGTGTTTCACTTTTGGCTTCACAAATTCAACTTTCCTTCAATAAAAAGCAGGATGTTGTTTCAACTTTCTTAGATGTTTCTGGAGCATATGATTCTGTTTTAATTGATTTATTGTTCAATAAAATGAACAATTTAAAAATTCCAAATTGGATTTCAAATTTTTTATGTAACTTGTTTTCTTTCAAAATTATGAATTTTTTCCATGATGGATGTTCCAAAACTTTTCGTTATAGTTATTTTGGCCTTCCACAAGGGTCTTGTTTAAGTCCTTTTTTGTACAATTTATTCACAAGTGACATTGCTTCCATTATTCCTAATGGTTGTTACTTACTACAATTTGCTGATGATAATGTGATTTCTATTAGTGGCAAAAATAGAGAGATCATTAGACATTTTATGCAATGTGCCTTAGATAATATTAATATGTGGGCACATGAAATCGGTTTTTCTTTTTCTGTTCAAAAAACAAAATATATTGTTTTTACACGAAAATATTCTTCCACAAATATAAATTTATATCTTAATGAACTTGAAATTGAAGAAGTTGATATTTACAAATATCTTGGTGTATGGTTTGATTCTAAATTGAATTGGAACACTCACATCAAATATATTCAAAAAGTTTGTGCAAAACGAATAAATTTTCTACGAACAATCACTGGTACTTGGTGGGGAGCAAATCCTTCTGATTTAATAACACTTTACAAAACCACTATTCGTTCAGTTATGGAATATGGTTGTTTTTCATTTGGTAGTGCTGCACAAACATATTTTGTCAAACTTGAAAAGATACAATTTCGTTGCTTGAGAATTTGTTTAAAACTTATGAATTCAACTCATACTCAATCAATTGAAGTTTTGGCAGGTGTTATTCCACTTAAAATTCGTTTTCAAGAATTGAACTGTAAATTTATGATGAATTGTTTTTCTAACAATCATCCGATTATCAATATTTTAGGCTCTTTATTTGAAATTAATTCCACGAGCAAAATATGGATGCATTTTATAATTCTAATATCAGCATTCATACTTATCAACCATTAATTGACTTGTCATTATTTTATGAATTGAAACAAGTTCCAAAAATTCAACATTCTAATATTTCTAAATTTTTATTTGAGCGGAAATTTAATGGAATCACTCCTGCACAATTTTATTATACAGATGGTTCTTTGATTCATGATGATACTGGCTTCGGTGTGTACAATTTATTTTCAGCTCATTTTTTTAAATTACAATCTCCCTGTTCTATTTTCATAGCAGAGCTGATTGCCTTATATTTTGCATGCATCTTGATCAAAAATTGTACTCCAAATATATATATTGTTTGTTCTGACAGTTTGAGTTGTCTTCATGCATTGAATACAATCAATTTTAATTTTAAAACTCATCATATCATTTTTATGATTAAAAAAATACTATTTGATCTCAACTCTCAAGGATTCGTCATAAAATTCGTATGGGTTCCAGCTCATTGTAATATTTATGGAAATGAACAGGCTGATTCTTTAGCTAAATTAGGTGTGAATCGTGGCGTAATTTTCAATCGTGATATTTCGCCTTCTGAATATTATTCAAAATTTAAAAAAATATCTCTTTCCAATTGGCAAAATTGTTGGAACTCTGGTGATAAAGGACGTTGGTGTCATTCGATTTGTCCTAAAGTAAGTCACTTTCCATGGTTTAATAATATGTCAGTTAGTAGAAATTTTATTTGCTCATTTTCGAGGTTAATGTCAAATCATTACACTTGCAACAGCCATTTGTATCGTATCAACATTACAGATTCCAATTTGTGCGACTGTGGGAAATCCTATGAAGACATTGATCATATAGTATTTCATTGCGACAAATATATTTCTCCAAGAAACAAATTATTGAACAGCATAACTAATTTTGGTCTCTCAGTTCCTGTATCTGTGCGTGACATACTAGGTGCAAAATGCTATCCAATTTTAAAATTATTGTTCAATTTCTTGAATGAAATCTCATATTTTGTTGTTGCTTTTTTCTTTTCAATTTATTTTCAGATATCAATGAGGTTGTGGTTCGTTCCCCGACTGGTTTTTATTCGACTGAATTGATGCCCTTATTCCATACCTAATTGACGTCCCTTTCAAGACAATGGCTCTGTTATGATTTGTTACCGTGTGAGCCTTTAGTTTTAAGTGTGTTTTATAACGTTTTGTGAAAAGATAAAGAGGTTTTGTGCCTCTTTGAGAAAGATTTCCAAAAAGAAATCACTCAAAGGGGTTTTTCCCTCTTTCAATTTTTTTATTAAAAATAAATAATAATTGTTCAAGCTTTTGCATATAATAACTTCATTGGTTTCTTTTTGATAAAATGCTGTTCCTTGATTTAAATGCTTGTTAATGTGGCTGCCGCTACCTACTGCCAGCTTTCACGCGGATGATGACAATTGGTAGATAGGGCATGCTTCGAGAAATGTCTTGTTCCTGGAAAACGACGAGCAGAAACGCGAAAGAGATCCGTTTTTAGTGCAATACTTAGCAACACAGAAAACCAGTAATAATAACTGTCAAGAGCTTTGCGGCTGGATGCGATTTTTCATTGCAGATTTACCTTGTGTTGTTTGCTACACTTGGTGGGATTTATACGGTAATGTGGCATATCTATTTTTTACCCAATGATCAGATTATTCAATTTAATAGTTAAAATACTGTTTTGAATGATTGAAATCAGTTGAAAAAAGTGTTTTAGTAGGATTTTTCTACTGTCTATTAGAAAATGGGGGGAACGTTCGTGTATTGAAATTCCGTGATCCTGAAATCATAGTTTCCATATACATATAAAGATACTTTATGCCCTTGGAAGTCGTGAAAATTTCCAATCCGAAATAATCCTCAACGGTGGGATTTGAACACACGACCCTCAGTTTGGTCTTGCTGAATAACTGCGCGTTTATAGCTACAGCTAACTTGACCCCAGAATAATATCACAATTAATACTGAAATATATTTGAAATTTATTCTTAACATAAAAATTTATTCTATTATCGTATAGCCTGAATTGAACATATGATGGCATTGCCTTTTCAATGCACTGGGCAGCAAGTTAATTTGGTTTAATGCAAATTTAACTTATTTTCAGGATATTTCTCAATTCAATACTCTGATAAGACTACCCCATTACCCCGAATCCCATTTCCCCGAATGCCATTTCCCAGAATTCCATTACCCCGAATTCCATCACCCCGAATGCTATTTCCCCGAATTTACAAGTATGTTGACATGATGACAATGATGACATTTCTCAATGATATTGGAATTCGGGGTAATGTCATTCGGGGTTATGGGTCGTTCGGGGTTTTGGATTTCGGGGTAATGGCATTCGGGTTAATGGGATTCGGGGTAATGGCATTCGGGGTAATGGGGTAGAATCGTGTAGCCAACTGGTTACTCACGCTGATTTTGATTTTGATCATGTCCCTGTTACATTTCAAACATGAAGCGATTCTAAATCCCATCAGCTTCTTTCAGTTTTCATTCCCTGCTCGGGTTAAAACTCTTTAAAAAACCTCGACAATAACAACAATCTGAGAAACGACATAGCAATTACTGTGATTATTCAAATATATTTTCATCCGGACCAACCCTACTGCCAGTTATGACAATTGAAGCCATCCCACTCTGGGTGCTGTTATTCATAATTCAGCCCATTCGATCCTCCTACCAATCACCTAACGGAACATCCTAGTTCTTCCCTCAATTTCACACCACCGCATAATAGTAGAAGGCCTCTGTCTATCTCTTCGCCCATCGGATTCAGTGCCATGAAAAATTGAGAACAATTATTGGTTGCATCAAGTCATGCAATTCCCTTACTGTGTATAGACATGAATTATGACAACGTGATCCACGTCGGCCCTTCTCGTTTCCTTCCCATTGGCCTTCTGGAAAGGACCGACTTTTGCGACCCATTGGAGCTCAACTGCAAACATGTTGTACGGCTAGCTACCTAACCTAACCTCCCGTTTGTTGGCTTTGCTCGTGTTCTTTCAGTCAAGCTTATCTAACCACTGTTATCTACCGGGCACTGTGTCTTCCACTGCCCCACGAGCCATCCCATTCAATCCGATTGCACAGGAAATATGGGGGAAGACGTGTTCTCACGAAGGCACGGTGCTCTCCAGACCGTTTATTAAAAGAAAAAACCTCCATCAAATTCGCACCCACACCCTGGATTATGCAATGGCGAAATTAAAACAAAATCGTAGAGTCCGTTTTCAAGTTACGTCCTTTATGGTCTAATCCTTCAAATAGAGTCCTAAAGCCCTATCTAAATTTATTCTACTAAACGCTTGAGCTTACGTCAAAAGTACACGTTTATGCAATTTTATAATATTTTGTATTCGTTCAAAAACAAATATGTTCTGTGAGGACTCCATTCACCAATCATGTTCTATTCAGCACTCATTGAATAACTCTGAAAAAAATAAATAGAAACTTTTGCAATGAAAGTTACCAACATGTATTAGCATATAAAAATAGATTGTATTGGAGAGAAATACATGTGATTTTGAATAACTTTTTTTTTCTATACACATTTAATTTCAGACCATTTAAGGTGGTAAACATGAGTTCATCAATGATTTCATTATGGCAGATCGGAAAACTCTTGTTAGCTGCTATGGTTTAATATATTGTCGTATTATATTACAAAGATAACAATCAGATAATCAAAGTAAACAAATTATAGCTGGTGCTATAAACCTGTATCATTTTATACATAGTATTCGGTGCCATTTTATATTTTTCACATTCCATCTTTTTTCCTACATAAACAAAAATGTTATATCTTCCTTTTAGTGCAAAAAGTTGAGTAAAATATCGTAAAGCCGACTTTTGGCCGAATTTAACGTGTTGAAATACTGTTAGATAAGCGATGAATGGCGTCCTTAAGATTCTTTTATTTTTTGAGTTTATAGGGTGTCATGGGGATTTTACTCCAGGTTTTAGGTGAGTAGCATCATCGTTGTTATCAACGATGCTACAGCGACGACGCAACATCTCGCCCGATCGGTGATACTTTTTCAAACCACAATAGACCAATCCAATTGCCTGCGTAGTAGTGCAATGTTGACAAAATTTCCTTTGTTTGCTGTTAGAACTGTCACAACATTCCTTTTGTTTGCGGTGCGAAAACAAACATGAAAACCGTTCAACATTGCGACGAAAACAGCGTGTTTACGCGTAAATCGAGATAAATGAGTTGGACTAGGTGTACCAGTTATGGACATAGTGGTTCCCTATTTCGCTATACGTGAAAACTTTAATGTCTCCAATTTTTGACAAAAAATGTGTGTTGTAGAAGTTAGATTTAAGATAAATCTTGATGTTAAAACATTCAAAAAGATCTAAAATGTGAAAGTTATCAAAATTTAGCACATGGCCAAATAGTGAACCACTATGGCCATAACTGGTACACTTTCCCTATACCTAGTTGCTATCGCTCCATTACATTAGTCGACATAACTACATCAGTATTGATTTTGCTCCATAATCCGTTTTGCTTGGGTGTAAAATTCTATGTATTCATTATCCCTTTTTTAATTCAGTTACTGTGATGTTTGTGCATCCAAAAATGTATGTATTTCGGAATTCTATAAAATCGCCATAGCAGTTAAGACCAGTTAATAGTCTTTAAGATTCCGTACAAGTGACTCAGGCTTTTCGTTTTCTGTCACAATTTTGTTAGTTATCTGGTGATTTTAAATCGACTGATGAACGTAAGAAAAATCGGGTTGCGTGCAAGTATGAAATTATTGAGTTTCTCGAGTAAAAAATGGTCTTCATCTGTGGAAATTGTGAATTATGAAGTTATTCCCAAATTTGTATACGTAGTTATCGTGAACGAAACATTTTCTTCGTTCGGAAATGTTTATCGCAATGAGAGATAGAAGTTGGAAGAAAAGCATGTGATAATCCCGTCCTCAATTAATTATGAGAGATGGGCAGAATTTTGGAGCTGATTTTTCTGAAGACTACGAAGCCTCGCGCTTGCAGTTCCTTGAAGAGTTTGAATTTAGTATTGAAGCTAACGACAGAGGTGACAGAAATAATCAAGAAAAGTTCAGCGGCTGGTGTTGCAGTTTAAACTTCATCAGAAGGAGAGCTCCACCAATGCCTTCAGATTGTGGAAGCTACTTAAGGAACTTGGTGAGAGATTTCCAATTTAAACTTTATTTGTTATTTTAACAGTTGTTTTGTTTTACTTTGTTTTAATTTATGGAAAACAGTTTCAATTTTGATATAACGGGATTGGGCAAAATAAATTTTCATCTAATTTCAGAGAACGAGCAAAGGCGCTTAAGGCGAAACTGGAGGCTTTTCCGTTGGGATTAACATAGCCAACTTTCAAATTCAAATTTTCTTGGTAGTAGTGAGCTCATCCAAGTACCGCTATGGGGAGTATTGTAATCGCGTGTAATTCAAATAACGGAAAATATAAGAATGCCATAATCGGGTTGACATTAACAAAACAATTACTCAAGGAACTGAAATAACTTACTTTAGGCTGAACGACCTTGGTAACCTGCCACAGTGGGGCAAAATATCATAATTTTCAGTCGATTTCTCCATAGTCATAGATATGAGTTTTTGAGAACTGTTATCTCCGACGAACTATATATCATAGATATGAACGATATTTTGTGAATCGAAAATTCGATCTACATGGCTTTGAAATCATAAAGGCTAGTTTTTCATTTCAATAGTATCAAATAAATTGTTAGAAGTATTGCAAAACGTTTGATACAAATTGGAAAAAAAAACAATAACAATTTGTGGGCAAACAAAATGTGAACAACATTTTTTTTATATCTGTTGCATAAAATTTTAGTGATCATGGGTTCGATTTTCAGCACCTCCACAAAATACTTCGTTTTGCCATCGAAAGAAACCACATAGCGGGGAAGACCATTCATTCTCCATCAGTATCACATTGTTGAAACATAAAATGAATTAATTGAGAACCAAAGACAACTCTCAGATTATTTTTGCATTGTTGGTGAATGCTTTGCTATTCTGAGAGATTGCCTGGACATATTTGAAATATGTGATATTTCTTGTTCTGATTTTTCAAAGCAGATTTCGTTAGTATTTCTGAAATATTTACAAATGCTTAAAAAATCTGTGAGTATTTGTGGCCATATTTGAATGCTGGAGGATAATAAGAAAGGGAAGAAAAGCTCCCCAGTGAACCACGTATCGTATAAGAATGTGTGCCAAAAATCTCATATTCATACGTCAAGAATCAGAATCGCACAATATGCCAAATCAAAACGAATAAATGTTAACATAAATTGTATATAATTCTCCACTACGATTCATAATCGATAAACATTGTTGACAACAAATCATGCCGTAAATAGTATAATCTATAATCGCGTCAAGTTGTATAAACTGACAGATCATATATCAATGCAGACTAGCATCAAATAAAATCGCAATAACTTAGCAAAATTTGCCATCCGAGATTGGTATCTTCTGGCGGTGGGCTTCAAAGAACAACAAAGCGTGTGTGCTGTATAGCAACCTCCTTTCATATTGGCATATAATCACACCTAATTCATGAAGCAATCTGTGGTGTAGCGGTATGGTACCGGATTAGGGATCCAAAGGTCCAGTGTTCGAGTCTCGATGGAAACTTTTTTTTTATATTTATCGGAATTGTGTGGCATCGTATTGTTGACCACGGAAAGTCTGAAAAAGTCGTGGGAAGTGCGTATATGACCTCCACTTTGGTGTGTATATAGCGTTTTCATGCATGTTATACGAGTGATTTGATTCATATATAATGATGCATAGCAAAATACACTACCCGCCATAAGTATGGAATCGCATCATCTAGTATTGCAACACCTCAATTGAATATTGCAGCACCCCCCAAAAAGTTTAGCATCACCCGTAAGCTATTACACTAATGACGCAATATCTCGGAAACCTTACTTTCTAGAAAGCTGCGGTCTTCAGCAAAGTTGTTCAGAAGCCTTACGGCGTTCATTAGCTGACATTTTAAGTGCGCCATTTTGCCGCTACGTGGCGCTAGTGTGCATGTAAATTGGTCATATTTTAGACGGCTCTAGCTCATGAACCTGACCACTTAGAATGCTCGTGTCTTCAGCAAAGTTGTTCAGAAGCTTAAAAGCAATCTGAGGCAGCACTGATTGGTTAGCAATTTTGCCGCTACGTGGCGCTAGTGTGCATGTAAATTGGTTATATTTTAGACGGTTCTGGCTCATGAACATGACCACTTAGAATGTTCGTGTCTTCAGCAAAGTTGTTCAGAAGCTTAAAAGCAATGTGAAACAGCACTGATTGGTTAGCAATTTTGCCGCTACGTGGCGCTAGTGTGCATGTAAATTGGTCATATTTTAGACGGCTCTAGCTCATGAACCAGACCACTTAGAATGTTCGTGTCTTCAGCAAAGTTGTTCAGAAGCTTAAAAGCAATCTGAGACAGCACTGATTGGTTAGCAATTTTGCCGCTATGTGGTGCTAGCGTACAGCTGAGAGAGGAGACAGCTCACTGACAGTTGGCATGTTTTCTTGCCTTCTTAGACTTCTTTCTATAGTTCTTGGGTTGTGCACAACGGTCTAATGATCTTATTTTGGTCAAAATCATTCACTCATTGTTGTTCACTGTGAAAAAGGTATGAATAAAAAAATCAATAGCAGTTTGCCAACACAGGACTATATTTAAGTATTCAACTTTTTAAAATGTGCAGTCATCGAAAAACACCTAGAAAGTTTAATTACCTTTACCTAAATTCTGACGGTATTTAACGCTTTGCTCTTCAAATGTGTGGTTTTCCAGTGTCAGTTTATGACAGGTTCCCTTGTCTTTTGGGAACTCGCAATCTAAGCCATCTGTCTCCTCTCTCTCAGATGTGCAGGTAGATTTGGTTATATTTTCGAGGGCTCTAGCACATGATCTTGACCACCTAGAATGTTCGTATCTTCAGCAAATATTTAGAAGAAGGCATTTTCTAAGAACCTGTTTAATTAGACAAAATTCAAAACATTGTGGAATATAATACAGTGAGGACCCGATTTTGTCAGCCCCTAGATGAATTTTAGGCTGACAAAATGGGGAACCTGACAAAATCGGGTCATTTTATTATGTTCCTGTTTTTCAAATTTCGACGTGTTCAAGATTGCTTGTGAACCGCGTCAAGAACTTGCATGGACTTTTAAGAGTTCATTAAAAAATTACGTAACGCAAAATTTGTCAATTTTAGACCCCCTTTCACCTCCACGTAACAACTTTTGTATAGAAAATTTTAAATTTTTCTTTGAACCGTAACACTATGTAAGACCCCTTCCCTCCCCTGTTGCGTTACGTAATATTTCAACGGTCCCTAAGGGGTCGATGACCATTGGCGTAGCCAGGTTTTTTCATCAGGGGGGGGGGTCTTGAGAAGATCGATTCTTAACATTTCATTCACGATTTTCACGACAAAACGATCATTATACATTACACTCTTTTTGCATGAAACATAAAACTATACAAGATACCCACCGTATTTTTTTCATAGTAAGTCCTAAGTAAAGTCATAGTCCTAGTCATAGTAAGTAAAGTCCTAAACGCGTGTTATTTCAATGTTGAGTGACGCGTCTATTTAAAGTCTTGCAGATTTACCTATTGGAAAAATTCCAAAGATTCGATTCGTTGTGGTCCCTTTGATCGCCAATTTTGCTTTGCAGTAAAACAAATGGAATCAACCTGAGTTCCTAGTTATACATGATCGATGAATTATCTAAAAATTTCTCACAGAACACAGAAATTCCTAAAGAGGTTCATATTAAAATTCTTCTTGATTTAGGAACTCCTTCGAAATAGCATAAATAATTGCCTCGAAGCTCTTCTTGGAATTCATTTTAGTATAATTCAAAGAATGTTTCATACAGAGTTTTCACATAATTTTTCCTAAATATTGTTTTAAAACTCAATGTTTGGAAATGGAATGTGTGTAAAAATATTTCTTACTGTATGAAAACTAAGAAATTTTCTTTAGTTTTCATGGATTTTTTTTTGCTGGGTTTTTAGCGCAGAAAAATTCATAAATTACATCACATAAAGTTGTGAATAAATCTCATAAATTATTCCTATACCTAAGGGATGATTTAATGCTTCAAAATGATTTTGGTGAAATTCCTAGTCAAGTTCCTGAAAATCTCGTGAGCAAATTTTGAAGTTTATCTCGAGACATACTGAAGATAAAAATGGAATGAATTCAACAAGGACTAAAAGAAGATAATTATTGAAGTAATTACATGAAAAATAAAAATATTCTATTAGAATTTTGAGTGAAGTTTGTGCTCGAGTTCAAGTTCAAGCAAAAATCAATTTTAATTTAGACGCAAAACCCTTTCGGTGTACCCAGTATGTTTCTGGAACAATTTATGAAATTATTGTTTGGAAATTTTTGACTGAAAAGTTTCAACAGGAATCCATAGATTAATTTTTGAAATAGTATTGAGAGAAATTCTTGGAGGAATTCATGAATGAACCTACACACATGTTTTTTTGTCATAAACTCGGCTGTATGAATCCCGTTTTTTTAATTTTAAGAATGATTTAACTAGCGAGTTGCCAAGTAGCTAAGTAACGAAACACAGTTTTATGATACTTGAGATCGCTGTACATAACTCGTTTAATATTTGGCATATTAAATTGAGTTTTTATGGAGGAATTTTTAGAATCGCCTCTAGAAAACACCTTTAAATTTTGTTGAGGAATCTCTGGAGAAATTCGAGGTACAGCCAGGAACGATTTATAGAATAATTTCAGGAATAATTGGAGAAACACGTTGGAGAAATATCTGGAGGATTATGAATGATATCTCGAGTGGAATTCCTGTGGGAAATACGAAGAGTCCGATTACTCTAATAATAATATTCTGCTGAAGACACGAACATTCTAAGTGGTCAGGTTCATGAGCTAGAGCCGTCTAAAATATGACCAATTTACATGCACACTAGCGCCACGTAGCGGCAAAATTGCTAACCAATCAGTGCTGCCTCAGATTGCTTTTAAGCTTCTGAACAACTTTGCTGAAGACACGAGCATTCTAAGTGGTCAGGTTCATGAGCCAGAGCCGTCTAAAATATGACCAATTTACATGCACACTAACGCCACGTAGCGGCAAAATGGCGCATTAAAAATGTCAGCTGATGAACGCCGTAAGGCTTCTGAACAACTTTGCTGAAGACCGCAGCTTTCTAGAAAGTAAGGTTTCCAAGATATTGCGTCATTTGTGTAATAGCTTACGGGTGATGCTAAACTTTTTGGGGTGCTGCAATATTCAATTGAGGTGTTGCAATACTAGATGATGCGATTCCATACTTATGGCGAGTAGTGTATATACCAGCCAAAATGTTGACTGGGTCTGAACTTCACAGAGCACTATAAGATTATTTTGGTTTTTAAAATTTTGGTTATTTTGAATAGATGTTCCGAAAATCCATTTTTTTATCGATGTTGGGAGCACAAAAAATCGATTGAATCAATTTTCTTCATTTGATTTTTTGTTGCGATTCAAAAGGAAGAAATTGATAAGTACAGCGCTGTTCTGAATAATAGCAGCACATGTCGATTTTCATACAAAATGCTCAACTTTGACATGCTGTAGTTTTGTTCCCTTTCAAGCAATCGAGTTGAAATTTTCTCCACAGAACTACAAATATGTTCAATTTTGTAAACACAAAATTTCAAAATTTTCTAAGCCCCTGCCGGAAAGTTAGATACTAGGTGAAATTGTTCGAAAAAATAGCAGTTTTAAAAATTTGAATTTCGGCTTGACATTAGAGTTTTAAATTGTATATCACTTACCATTGGAACAATCTCCTCCTACTTATCAAACCTACACCTAAACCGAAAAAGTTTCAAATATTTGTAGAAGAAAAATTTTAAAATGAAAAACTGCTATTTTTTTCGAAAAATTTCACCTAGTGTCTCACTTTTCGGCAGGGACTCAGAAAAAACTGAAATTTTGTAAAAATTAATTAACTCATTACGCGTGGTAAAGATGGACAAATTATGGGTGAAATTATGAAAAAAATCCACGTGCTCGGCTAGGATTTTTTTTCATAATTTCACCCATAATTTGTCCATCTTTACCACGCGTAATGAGTTAATTAATTTAATAAATATGTAGATTAGATTACCGAATAGCTCAATATAAGCGTCAATTTGAAATTTTGTAGTTACGAAATTGATCATATTTGTAGTTCTGTGGAGAAAATGTCAGCTCGATTGATTTAAAGGGAACAAAACTACAGCATGTCAAAGTTGAGCATTTTGTATGAAAATTGACATGCGCTGCTATTATTCAGAACAGCACTGTATATTTTAATGACTTGATAAATCATAAACCTAGTTTTGAATTAGCCTGTAAGTGTTTCATATATAATTTTATATTTCAATCGTTATTCAATGGAAAGAATTAACGAATCGTGCGTAATTGCATTTGGTCGTATTTTATGAGCAAACATCGGTCAATAGATTCGACATGATGTATTTGAATCGATTCAGTAACATCGATGTTGGGATCATATTTGCCCTACGCTTCTCACAACCCATATTAATCAATTTCATTTACACACACGCGCGTAGAGCGAGTAGAATTTGGTTACCAAATACCTCAAATACCAAATACCATGACAATATCTTTCTAAGTTTTTTCTCAATACTTATTTTTGATTCATTGGTGAATAGTTTGGAAATAGTTCTGAAAAAATGTCTGGACATATTTGGAATGATGACGCATAACGAGGAATTCTTAGATTATTCCTGAACTAATTGAGGATTACAGGGAACTTTAAGGTCATTATTGATTATTTAAAATGTTTCATATTTGTTGATGAATACTCTGGAATACTGAGAGAATCTCAGAATGAATTGGGGATGTAAAAGAATAACCAGAAATTGATAGATTAGTTCGTAACCAAATGGAGATCACATTAAACTCTTCGAATATTTCTGAATCGTTGGTAAATACACAAATTGGGAATGCGGATGATGACAAAAAATCCTGAGGATCGCCAAGAGTTATAAAAATATGTTTGAATTGTTGTTGAACACCTGGTATTCTTAGAGAAAGTCTCAAAAAAAAAATTTGATGTAGCCAGGTAACGACAAATTCCTGGAATATATCTGAATCGATCATAGATCACGAAAATATTCTTTCTGAAAGTATTTCAAAATATAGAGACGAAAAAACAGCGTCTGAAAGCTTGTTTTTTCTAAAGATAATCAGTTAATTATTTTTTTCTTCTGAATATATGGTGATTAATTTAAAATTCTTATAGATTGTCTGAGCAATTTGGAAGCGTTGCTAACAACGAGAAATTTCTTGAAAATTTCTTAACTAATTGAGAATCACAGAGAATTGGTAAATTATTTCAGAATTGTTGTTGAAAATTTTGGTATTCTGAGAGAATGTCTGGACATTTTTGGAATGTTAATGATTAACGAGACAATCCTAGATTGTTTCTCAACAAATTTAGGAGTACAGAATATTCTAAGATCAGTATTGAATTTGCAAGATTATTTTTGAGATCAACAATTTACTTTCGAAATCCTGGGAGAATGTTTAAAAGATTTAGGAATTTTCAAAGATAACCAGAAATACCTGGAATATTGCTCAACTTATT
This sequence comes from Aedes aegypti, assembly GCF_002204515.2. Lineage (NCBI taxonomy): Eukaryota > Metazoa > Arthropoda > Insecta > Diptera > Culicidae > Aedes > Aedes aegypti. The sequence continues at coordinate 96,785,360 of NC_035109.1, read as the reverse complement.
GAGCACCATAGACATCTATAGGAGAATTTCTGAATTGTTTGTAATACTTTGAAATTCCCAAAGAATGCCCAGGCAAATCTGGATTGTTGATGGTAACGAAAAATTGCTTCTAGACGATCTCAGAGAACAATAAAATTACTTTTGCATTATCCACAATTTTTCAATTGCTGTTGAATAATTTGGAGATTTGAGATGATGTTTTAATTGAGAATGTTGAAGGATAACGATCAATTTATATAATATTTCTGAACCATTTGAAGATCAACGAGATCTCTGAGAGTATTTCTGAATTGATGGAAAATACATTGAAATTATGAGAGAATGTCTGAACAAATTGGAAATGTTGAAGGGTAACCTGAAGGTTAACATAGACCTCTAAGATCTTTTATGAAAAGTTGGTAAATACTCTGATAAGAATAACGAGAACTTCTCAAAATATTTCTATTTTTTTTTTCAAAATTGTTGAAAAATAATTTGTAACTCTCGCTCTGAACTAACCGTAAATATTGAAAACTAACAAGAATAACCTAGAATATTTATGAACTAAATGAAAATCACAGAAAATGCAAAAATTATTTCTGAATTTTAAGTGAATATTTTGGAATTCATGAAGAACGCCTGTACAAATTTTGAATTATCGCGGATTTAAGAGATTCCTAGGATATTTCTTAGCTAGTTGAGGATTACAGGAAACTTTAAAATTATGTTTAAACATGCAATATTGATGTTGGATACTTTTGAGGATTGAGAAAACGTCTGAAAAATTGAGAATGTCGAAACATAACCAGAAATTCATAGAATATTTCTGAAATTATTAAGGATGCGTAATTCTGAAATGTTGGTAACTACCTTAAAATTGTGGGATGCGCCATTTGGTAAAGTTGAAAGATATTGAAAAAAATATCAGAATATGTTTAAGCTAATTGAGAACCACATAGATCTTTTAGTATTTATGAATTGTTGGTTAATACTTTGAAATTCAGACAAATTTAAAATGTTAGATTCTTAGGTTATTTCAGAACAAAATATAAAAACAAAGAATTCCAGGGATACATTTGAATATTTAAGATGATTGTTTAAATGTTGATAAATACTTTGGAATTCTGAGAGAATGTCTGAACTCATTTGGAAAGGTGTACATAACGAGATATTGTTTTGAACATTTTTGTTCCTATTGAAGATTTCAGAGAACCCTGAGTGTATATTTGAAATGTAGTTGAACACTTTGGTTTTATGTGAAAATGTCTGGACAAATTTAGAATATTGATGAAAACGAGAAATTCGTAAAATATATTCAAACTAATTACGTTACACAGTGATCTCAGAGAGTATATCTAAATTGTTAATAAATAATTATAGGGAATGTTGAGAATAACGAAAACTTTGTAGTATATTTCTGAATGTATTAAGCATCACAAAGAACTCTTGGATTATTTCTGAATTTTTGCTCAATATTTTGGAATCCTGGAAGAAAAACAAATGCTGATGATAACATGCAATTCCTAGAAATGTTGATGATCCTAGACTTTTTGTAGATTTATAGAGGATTTCAGATAATGCTGAATTATTTTTAAATTGTTGTTGAATACTTTGATTATCACAGAAATAAATTAAAACATTTCTGAATTGTTGATGAATAATTTGGAATCCTGGAGAATGTCTGAATAAATTTGGAATATATAAGCATTATCAGAAATACCTAGAATACTCTTAGCTTATTCAGTATCACATAACTCTCTGAGAGAATTTCTGAATTGTTGGTATGTCTGCAAGAATGTCTGGCACGTGTGTATCTTTAATGGTAATTAAAAATTTCCGGTATATTTCTGAACCTATTGAGTTTCACAAAGAACACTTTAATAATTATTGAATTGTTGTTTATTAACTTAGGCATTTTTTGGACAAACTGGGAATGCAGATGATAACGAGAAATTTTTAGAAAATTTGTAAACTGATCGAAGATTATAGAGAATTTTAAAATTATTATTTAATTGTTGGATACTTTGAGAATCAGAGAGAACGTCTAAAAAAAAATTGGTATATTGAAGGATAACTAGAATTTCCAAAGAAATCTGAGCTGATTGAGCAGAAATCTATGAGAATATTTCTGAATTATTGTTGATTACTTTAGAATTCTGGGAGAATGTCTGAAAAATATGAAGTGTTGAAGGATGACTAGAAATTTCCAACATATTTCTAAATAATTGGAAGACTATACATAACTATAAGATTACTTCTGAATTATTGGTGAATATATTGGAATGCTTGGAGAATGTATGGACAAATTTGGAATATCTACGGATAACATGATTCCTAAGTTGTTTTTAAACACAAGAAAGATTACAGAGCACTTCAAGTTCTCTTGGAGTTCTGAATGTCTGAACTTATTTGGAATGTTGAACATAAAGAGACATTCCAAGAATATTTCTGCACTTATTAAGGATTGCAGAAATGTTCAAGGATATTTCTAAATTGTTGGTAATTTGAAAATCTGAGAGAATATCCGGATAAAATGGGAATGTTGAGGAAAAATTTCAGATCCTATTGAGGAGTATAGAGAACCCTGAAGAATATCTGGACGGATAACTAGAGATTCGTATGTTAATTCTGAACTAAATAGGAAATTACCTAAAATATTTCTAAGCTGAATTAGGACTACAGAAATTTACGAGTTATTTTCTAATTTGTTAGCAAATAGTTTAAAATTATGCAAGAATGTTTGGACACTTATGGAATGTTGCTGAAAAATTTACAGTATATTTATGAACTTATTGAGGATCTTAAAGAACTTTTTGATTATTTCTGAATTGTTGTTGAATAACTAAGAAACTCTGGAAGGAATTTTGTACAAATTGAGAATGCAGATGATAACGAGAAATTCTTAGGTTTTTTAGATTATTATTAAATCATTTGAAAATCTGAGAAAACGTCGGGATAAATTTGGAGAATAACGAGAAATTCAAAAAAAAATCTGGGCTAATTGATCAGAGATCTTTGAATATTTATGAATTATTGATGAATACTTTGGAATTCTGAATAAATTTGGAGTTTGAAGGATAATCAGAAATTTCTAGAATATTTCTGAACCATTTGAGGACTACAGAGAACTAAAACATTACTTATGAATTATTGGTGAATATTTGAAAATTCTCAGAAAATGTCTTGACAAATTTGTAAAATAAACGAATAACGTTTCTGAAATCATTGAGGATTACAGAGTTCTTCAAGATAACCTTTGAATTCGCAAGGATTATATCTGAATTGTTTGCGAATGTTTCCGAATTCTGAGAGAATGTTTGAAAATGATTTGAATATCGAAGGATAAGTAGATATTCCTAGGATATATCTGAACAAATTAGGATCCCACAGATCTCTGAGAATATTTCTTAGTTGTTGATGAATACTTTGAAATTTAGAGAAAATATCTGAATAAATTTTAAGTGTTTTAGAATGTATCTGATTTATTTTAGGCTTACGGAGAGCAACAGAATTACTTCTGAATTGTTGATATGTAGTTTGGAATTTTGAAACAATGTCTGAATAATTTTAAAATGTTGATTTCTCCTGAAAATTCTTGAAATATTTCTGAACCAATTGAGGATAATAAAGATCTCTGAGGCTATAAATAATTTTTGTCAAATATTTTTAGATTATGAGAGAATTTGTGGACAAATGTTAAACTTATTGTGCAACACAGAGATCTGTGAGAGTGTTACTAAATCGTTTTTGAATACTTTGGTATTCCTAGCGAATGTCTGAACAAATTTGAAATTTTGAAGGATTATAATGAATTCCTAGAATGCTGCTTAAAAATTGAGGATCACAGAGAGTTATAAGAATTATTTGGAATTTTCAGATGGAAGAATGGAATTTATAGAACTAACAGCTTAAAAATAATCTAATAATTTCAGAAATATACTGTAAATTTTTCGTTATCAGCAACATTCCATAAGAGCCCAGAAATTTTGGCATAATTTTAAATTATTTACTAGCAATTCAGAAAATAACTTTCCAGATTCCTAGGTTGTTTTTCAACTTATATAGGAGTACAGAAATTGAATTTGCAAGATTATTTTTAAGATCAACAATTAACTTTGGAAATCCTGGGGGAATGTTTTTTCGAATTAGAAATTTTCAAGGATAACTGTATAATGTAATACTATGAAATTTCCAAAGAATGCACAGGCAAATCGGGATTGTTGATGATAACGAGGGGCCCAGATAGCCGTAACGTAAAACGCGCAGCTATTCAGCAAGATCAAGCTGAGGGTCGTGGTTTCAAATCCCACCGGTCGAGGATCTTTTCGTAATGGAAATTTCCTTGGCTTCCCTGGGCAATGAGTATCATCGTACCTGCCACACGATGTACGAATGCGAATATGGCAACTTAGGCAAAGAAAGCTCTCAGTTAATAACTGTGGAAGTGCTCTTAGAACACTACGCTAAGTAGCCGGCTCTGTCCCAGTGGGGACGTTAATAACAAGAAGAAGAAGAAGAGGAACAAAAATGTTTAAAAAAAATTCCTCTCAGCATTCTCATTTTGTCTGGATATTCTCTTAGATTTCCAAAGTTTGTAAACACAATTCAGAAATATTCAGCATGGCTTTGCTTTGTAGCCGCGGACGTTAACGACTCGGCTAAGGAAGGCCCCTATTGAAGATAATAGAGAACCCTGAGAGTATATTTGAATTGTAGTTGAATACTTAGGTTTTATTTGAAAATGTCTAGACAAATTTATAATATTGATGATAACGAGAAATTCCTAGAATATATTCAAACTAAATACGTTACACAGTGACCTCTAGGAGTATATCTAAATTGTTAATGAATAATTATTATGAAATTCTGAAATAATGTCTGGGCACTTAGAGAATGTTGAGAATAACGAATACTCCGTAGTATATTTCTGAATGTATTAATCATCACAAAGAACTCTTGGATTATTTAGGAATTGTTGCTCAATATTTTGGAATCCTGGAAGAGAAACAAATTAGGAATACTGATGATAACAAGCAAATTCCTAGAACATATCTGAGCTAACCAAGGATTTTAGAGAATTCCTGGATTATTATTAAATTCTTGTTGGATACTTTGAGAAACTGAGAGAACGTCTTGATAAAAATGTTATATGGAAAGATAACGAACGAGTTTCATGTGAATGCTGAACTAAACAAAGATTACAGAGATCGCTAAGATTATTTTTGAATTTGCAAGATGATTTTTCAATTGCTGATGAGCACTTTGGAATTCTTAGTGAATGTCTGGAAGAAATACTAGTTTTTAAGTATTACGAAAAAATCCTAAAATATTTTTTAATTCATTAAAATGCAGATAAATCTCATAGAGTATTTCCTAGATTATTTCTGAATTGTTGATGAATGCTTTGAGAATCTTGAGAAAATATTTGAATAAATTTTGAACGTTCAAGGATTACCAGAAATACTTAGAATATATCTGAACTAGTTGAGGGCCACTGAAATCTCTAAGCGAATTTTGGAATTGTTGTTGAATACAATAAAATTCTGAAAAAAATGTCTGGGAACATGGAAAGTGTTGATGATGCCGGAAATCTCTAGTAACTTTTCGAACTTATTCAAGATCACAAAGAACTTCAATTCCTTAGGAACTCTGAATTAAATTTTGGACATATTGGAAATGCTGATGATCCTAGATTATTTGTAAACTTATAGAGGATTTAAGATTAATTTCTAATTGTTGTTGAATACTTTGAGAATCACAGAAATAAATTAAAGTATTTCTGAAATGTTGATGAATAATTTGGAATCCTGGGAGAATGTCTGAATTAATTTGGAATATATAAACATTATCAGAAATACCTAGAATACTCTTAGCTATTTAGTATCACATAACACTCTGAGAGAATTTCTGAATTGTTGGTATGTCTGCAAGAATGTCTGGGCACGGATGAAATGTTAATGGAAACAAAGAATTACCGATATTTTTCTGAACTTATTGAGGATCACAAAGAACTTTTCGATTTTTTTTTAATTGTTGTTCAATAACTTAGGATTTTTTTTTTGGACAAATTGGGAATGCAGATGATAACGAGAAATTTTTAGAAAATTCCTAAACTGATCAAAGATTTTAGAGAATTTTCAAATTATTATTATATTATTGTTGGATACTTTGAAAATCAGAGAGAAAGCAATGGTATATGGAAGGATTACGAGAATTTCCCAAAAAATCTGAACTAATTGAGCAGAAATCCATGAGAATATTTCTGAATCGTTGTTGATTACTTTGGAATTCTGGGAGAATGTCTGAATAAATTTGGAGTGTTGAAGGATGACCAGATTCCTAGAATATTTCTAAATTATTTGAGCATTGAAGAGATTTTTAAGATTCATTCTGAATTATTGGTGAATATATTGGAATTCTTGGAGAACGTATGGACTAAATTTTGAATATATACGTATAACGAGATTCCTAAGTTTTTTCTGAACTCATGAAAAACAGAACAAAACTTCAAGATGACTTTTGAATTTGCAAGATTATTTTTTATTTGTTGGTGAATACTTCAGAATTCAGAGAGATTTTTTAAATTAATTTGATAGTAGAAGGATAACGAGAAATTCCTAGAATATATCTGAACAAATTCAGCATCACAGAGATCTCTAATAATATTTTTAAAATGTTGGTGAATACTTTGGAAATCTGAATGTCTGAACTGATTTGTAATGTTGAACATAACGAGACATTCCAATAAAATTTCTGATCTAAATAAGGATTGCAGAAATGTTCGAGGATATTTCTGTATTGTTGGTAAATTCATTTGAGTATGTGAGAGTATATCTGGGCAAGATGGGAATGTTGAAGGAAAATTTCTGATCCTATTGAGAAGTATAGACAACCCTAAGGGTATATATGAATTGTAGTTTAATATTTTTGGATTATGTGAAAAAGTCTAGATAAATTGAGAATGTTGATGATAACGAGAAATTCCTAGAATATATTCAAACAAATTGCGTACAACAGAGATCCCCAAAAGTACATCTAAATATTTGGTGAATACTTTGAAATTCTGAAAGAATGTATGGGCCCATATGGAATGTTGCTGTTATGGAAAATAACGTGAAAATTGTAGTATATTCTTGAATTTAGTGAGGATCACAAAGAACTCTTTGATTATTTCTGAATTGTTGATCTCTGGAACTCTGGAAGAAGTTTTGTACAAATTGGGAATGCTGATGATAACGAAAAATTCCTAGAATATTCCTTAACTAATTGAGGATCGCAGAGAGCTAAAAGATTATTTCTGAATTGTTGGTAAATATTTTGAAAATATTGAAAAATGCTTAGACAAATGTGTCATTATGACGGTTTTATTTTTTTCAAATTGTTGATGAATACATTCAATCCTGAGAATACAACTGGACAAATTTAAAAAAAGGATAATCAGAAAATCCTTGAATATTTCTGAACCATTTGAAAATTATAGAGAACTAAAATATAACTTATGAATTATTGGTGAATATTTTGTAATTCTTGAAGAATGTCTGGACGGTTAACTTGAGATTCGTATGTTAATTCTGAACTAAGTAGAGAACTCTAAAATTATTTTTGTATGTACTAGATTTTTTAGAATTTTTGATGAATACCCAGTCAACATTTTGGCTGGTATATATTTTGCTATGCATCATTATATATGAATCAAATCACTCGTATAACATGCATGAAAACGCTATATACACACCAAAGTGGAGGTCATATACGCACTTCCCACGACTTTTTCAGACTTTCCGTGGTCAACAATACGATGCCACACAATTCCGATAAATATAAAAAAAAAAGTTTCCATCGAGACTCGAACACTGGACCTTTGGATCCCTAATCCGGTACCATACCGCTACACCACAGATTGCTTCATGAATTAGGTGTGATTATATGCCAATATGAAAGGAGGTTGCTATACAGCACACACGCTTTGTTGTTCTTTGAAGCCCACCGCCAGAAGATACCAATCTCGGATGGCAAATTTTGCTAAGTTATTGCGATTTTATTTGATGCTAGTCTGCATTGATATATGATCTGTCAGTTTATACAACTTGACGCGATTATAGATTATACTATTTACGGCATGATTTGTTGTCAACAATGTTTATCGATTATGAATCGTAGTGGAGAATTATATACAATTTATGTTAACATTTATTCGTTTTGATTTGGCATATTGTGCGATTCTGATTCTTGACGTATGAATATGAGATTTTTGGCACACATTCTTATACGATACGTGGTTCACTGGGTACTTTTGGAATTTCGAGAAAATATGTGAACAAATAAGATTTTCCTTAAGGTAGTATTAAGTATTACTAGAATTTCCTAGAATATTTAAGAATTATTTGAAAATCACAGAAATAAATTATATTATTTATGTTTTGTTGATGGTTACTTTGCAATCCTGAGAGAATGTTTGAATAAATTTGGAATGTTTAAGAATTATCGAAATACCCAGAATATTTCAAAGCTGAATAAGGACTACAGAAATCTACAAAATATTTTCTGAATTGCTAGTGAATAATTTAAAATTCTGCAAAAATGTCTGGGCACTTATGGAATGTTGCTGATAACGAAAAATTTCCAGTATATTTCTGAACTTATTGAGAATCACAAAGATTTCTTTGATTATTTCTGGAACTCTGGAAGAAATTTTGGACAAATTGGGAATGCAGTTGATAACGCGAAATTCCTAGAATATTTCTGAACTAATTTAGATTATTTTTAAATATTTTAAAAATCTGAGAAAACGTCGGGATGAATTTAAAAGGATAACGAGATTTTCTTTAAACAATCTAAACTTATTCAGCAGAGATCTATAAGAATTTTTCTGTTTTTTTTATTGAATACTTCGGTATTCTGAGAGAATGTCTGAATAAATTTGGTGTGTTGAAGGATAACCAGAAATTCCTAGAATATTTCTGAACCCTTTAAGGATCACAGAGAACTAATTGTTGGAAAATGTCTGGACAAATTTGTAAAATAAACGAATAACGAGATTCCTAATTCGTTTCTGAATTACAGAGTTCTTCAAGATAACCTTTGAGCTCGCAAGATTGTAATTGAATTGTTTGTGAATATTTCCGAATTCTAAGAGAGCAACAAAATTACTTCTGAATTGTTGATATATAGTTTGGAATTTTGAAATAATGTCTGAATAAATTGAGAATGTTGAATTTCCCTGGAATTTCTTGGAATATTCCTGAATCAATTGAGGATAATAAAGATCTCTGAGGCTTTAAATAATTTTTGGAAGATATTTTGAAATTATGAAAAAATTGTGGACAAATGTTAATCTAATTGAGCAACACAGAGATCTGTGAGACTGGGGGACGGACCTGGTGTAGGGGTTAGAACACACGCCTCTCACGCCGAGGACCTGGGATCGAATCCCATCCCCGAGATAGTCACTAAAAATTTCAGTAGTGACGACTTCCTTCGGAAGGGAAGTAAAGCCGTTGGTCCCGAGATGAACTAGCCCAGGGCTAAAAATCTCGTTAATAAAGATAGAAAAAAAAAAAAATCTGTGAGAGTATATCCAAATTATTTTTGATTACTTTGGAATTCTGAAAGAATATCAGAACGAATTTCAAATTTTGAAGGAATATCATGAATTCCTAGAATATTGCTTAAATAATGTTGCTAATAACTAGATGGTCAAAGAGACTCTGACAGAATTTCTAAATTGTTGGTATATAGGTTGGAGGAGTATAGAGAAAATGTTTGAAAAAATTAGGACTGTTAAAGGAATACTTAAAATGTTTCTGAACTAATTGAGATATATAGAAACTTCTTAAATTATTTCTGATTTATTGATGAAAATCTTGAAATTCTGAAAGAAGGTCGGGACATATTTGCAATGATGGTGGATGATTAGATATTTTTAGTTTATTTTAATATTATTGAGAATCAAAGAGAACTTATCTGTAACTTCTAAAAATTTCATCCTCCCATCTGAAAATTCCAAATTATTCTTATAGCTCTCTGTGATCCTCAATTTTTTAAGCAGTATTCTAGGATTCATTATAATCCTTCAATATTTCAAATTTGTTCAGACATTCGCTCAGAATATCAAAGTATTCAAAAACTATTTAGTAACACTCTCACAGATCTCTGTGTTGCACAATAAGTTCAACATTTGTCCACAAATTCTCTCATAATCTCAAAATATTTGACAGATATATTTCAAGAATTTCCAGGAGAAATCAACATTTTAAAATTATTCCGACATTGTTTCAAAATTCCAAACTATATATCAATAATTTAGAAGTAATTTTGTTGCTCTCTGTAAGCCTAAAATAAATCAGATACATTCTCAAACACTTAAAATTTATTCAGATATTTTCTCTAAATTTCAAAGTATTCATCAACAACTAAGAAATATTCTCAGAGATCTGTGGGATCCTAATTTGTTCAGATATATCCTAGGAATATCTACTTATCCTTCGATATTCAAATCATTTTCAAACATTCTCTCAGAATTCGGAAACATTCGCAAACAATTCAGATATAATCCTTGTGAATTCAAAGGTTATCTCGAAGAACAATGTAGTCCATAATGATTTCAGAAACAAATAAGTAATCTCGTTATTCGTTTATTTTTCAAATTTGTCAAGACATTTTCTGAGAATTTTTATGTATTCACCAATAATTCATAAGTAATATTTTAGTTCTCTGTAGTACTCAAATGGTTCAGAAATATTCTAGAAATTTCTGGTTATCCTTCAACACTCCAGATTTATTCAGAATTCCAAAGTATTCATCAATAATTCATAAATACTCAAAGATCTTTGATCAATTAGCCCAGGTTTTTTTTTTTGAATTTTTCGTTATTCTCCAAATTTATCCCGACGTTTTCTCAGATTCTCAAAGTATTTAATAATAATCTAATAAAATCTAGGAATTTCTCGTTATCATCTGCATTTCCAATTTGTACAAAATTCCTTCCAGAGTTTCTTAGTTATTCAACAACAATTCAGAAATAATCAAAGAGTTCTTTAAGATCCTCAATAAGTTCATAAATATACTGTAAATTTTTAGCCACATTCCATAAGTGCCCAAACATTCTTACATAATTTTAAACTATTTGCTAACAAATCAGAAAATAACTCGTAAATTTCTGTAGTCCTAATTCAGCTTAGAAATATTTTAGGTAATTCTCTACTTAGTTCAGAATTAACATACGAATCTCTAGTTATCCGTCCAGACATTTTTCAGGGTTCTCTATACTCCTCAATAGGATCTGAAATTTTCCCTCAACATTCCCATTTTATCCGGATATTCTCTCAGATTTTCAAATTACCAACAATTTAGAAATATCCTTGAACATTCCTGCAATCCTTAATTAGTTCAGAAATATTCTTGGAATATCTCTTTATGTTCAACATTCCAAATAAGTTCAGACATTCAGAACTCCAAGAGAACTTGAAGTTCTCTGTAATCTATCTTGTGTTTAAAAACAACTTAGTAATCATGTTATCCGTAGATATTCCAAATTTGTCCATACATTCTCCAAGCATTCCAATATATTCACCAATAATTCAGAAGTAATCTTATAGTTATGTATAGTCTTCCAATTATTTAGAAATATGCTGGAAATTTCTGGTCATCCTTCAACACTTCAAATTATTCAGACATTCTTCCAGAATTCTAAAGTAATCAACAATGATTCAGAAATATTCTCATAGATTTCTGCTCAATTAGCTCAGATTTCTTTGGAAATTCTAGTTATCCTTCAATATACCAATTTTTTTTAGACGTTCTCTCTGATTCTCAAAGTATCCAACAATTAAATAATAATTTTAAAATTCTCTATAATCTTCGATCAGTGTGCAAATTTTCTAAAAATTTCTCGTTATCATCTGCATTCCCAGTTTGTCCAAAAAATGCCTAAGTTAATAAACAACAATTCAATAATTATTAAAGTGTTCTTTGTGAAACTCAATAGGTTCAGAAATATACCGGAAATTTTTAATTACCATTAAAGATACACACGTGCCAGACATTCTTGCAGACATACCAACAATTCAGAAATTCTCTCAGAGAGTTATGTGATACTGAATAAGCTAAGAAGTATTCTAGGTTTTTCTGATAATGCTTAGATATTCCAAATTTATTCAGACATTCTCCCAGGATTCCAAATTATTCATCAACAATTCAGAAATTCTTTAATTTATTTCTGTGATAATCAAAGTATTCAACGATAATTAAAAAATAATTCAGCATAATCTGAAATCAAATAGTCAATTTACAAATAGTCTAGGGTCATCAACATTTCGAAATTGTCCAAAATTTCATTCAGAGTTCCTAAGGAATTGACCAGCAATTCAGAAACAGTCCAAGAGTTCTTTATGATCTTGAATAAGTTCAGTAAGATACTAGATATTTCTCGTCATCATTAGCGTTTACCATGTTCTCAGACATGTTTTCAGAATTTTAATGTATTCAACAACAATTCCAAAATTCGCTTATAGGTTTCTGTGGTCCTCAATTAGTTCAGATAAATTCTAAGTATTGGTAATCGCTTAACGTCCCCAAATTTATTCAGTTATTCTCTTAGGATTCTCAAAGCATTCATCAACAACTCAGAAATACTTTATGAGGTTTTCTGCGTTTTAAATAATTAAAAAATATTTTAGGATTTTTTCGTTATACTTCAATACTCCTAATTTTTTCAGATATCCTCTCAGAATTCCAAGGTTTTCATCAACAATTGAAAAATCATCTTGCAAATTCAAAAATAATCTAAGGAATCTTTGTTATTTTTAATGAATTCAGAATCTACATGAGAATCCCTCGTTATCTTTCCGTATAACATTTTTTTCCAGACGTCCTCTCAGATACTCAAAGTATCCAACAACAATTTAATAATAATCCAGGAATTCTCTGAAATCCTTGGTGATTTCAGATAAGTTCTAGGAATCTCATCAGCATTTGTTTTTTTTCCAGGATTCCAAAATATTGAGCAACAATTCCGAAATAATCCAAGAGTTCTTTGTGATGCTTAATACATTCAGAAATATACTACAAAGTTTTCGTTATTCTTAACATTACCTAAGTGCCCAGACATTATTTCAGAATTTCATAATAATTATTCATTAACATTTTAGATATACTCTCTGAGATCACTGTGCAACGTCGTAAGTTTAAATATATTCTACGAATTTCTCGTTATCATCAATATTATAAATTTGTCTAGACATTTTCACATAAAACCAAAGTGTTCAACTACATTTCAAATATACACTCAGGGTTCTCTGAAATCCTCAATTGGAACAAAAATGTTCAAAACAATTTCCTCTCAGCACTCCCATTTTGTACGGATATTCTCTCAGATTGCCAAAGTTTGTAAAAACATTTCAGAAATATGCTTGAACACTACTGCAATCCTTGATTGGTTAAGAAATATTCTTAGAATATCTCGTTATGTACAACTTTCCAAATGAGTTCAGACATTTTCTCAGAATTTCAAAGTATTTATCAACATTTAAACAATCATCTTAAATATTCAAATGTATCCCTGGAATTCTTTGTTTTTATTTTTTGTTCTGAAATAACCTAAGAATCTAACATTTTAAATTTGTCTGAATTTCAAAGTATTAACCAACAATTCATAAATACTAAAAGATCTATGTGGTTCTCAATTAGCTTAAACATATTCTGATATTTTTTTCAATATCTTTCAACTTTACCAAATGGCGCATCCCATAATGTTAAGGTAGTTACCAACATTTCAGAATTACGCATCCTTAATAATTTCAGAAATATTCTATGAATTTCTGGTTATGTTTCGACATTCTCAATTTTTCAGACGTTTTCTCAATCCTCAAAAGTATCCAACATCAATATTGCATGTTTAAACATAATTTTAAAGTTTCCTGTAATCCTCAACTAGCTAAGAAATATCCTAGGAATCTCTTAAATCCGCGATAATTCAAAATTTGTTCAGGCGTTCTTCATGAATTCCAAAATATTCACTTAAAATTCAGAAATAATTTTTGCATTTTCTGTGATTTTCATTTAGTTCATAAATATTCTAGGTTATTCTTGTTAGTTTTCAACATTTACGGTTAGTCCAGAGCGAGAGTTACAAATTATTTTTCAACAATTTTGAAAAAAAAAAATTAGAAATATTTTAAGAAGTTCTCGTTATTCTTATCAGAGTATTTACCAACTTTTCATAAAAGATCTTAGAGGTCTATGTTAACCTTCAGGTTACCCTTCAACATTATCAATTTGTCCAGACATTATCTCATAATTTCAATGTATTTTCCAACAATTCAGAAATACTCTCAGAGATCTCGGTGATCTTCAAATGGTTCAGAAATATTCTATAAATTGATCGTTATCCTTCAACATTGTCAATTAAAGCATTATCTCAAATCTACAAATTATTCAACAGCAATTGAAAAATTGTGGATAATGCAAAAGTAATTTTATTGTTCTCTGAGATCCTCTAGAAGCAATTTTTCGTTACCATCATTAATTCCGATTTTCCTGGACATTCTTTGGGAATTTCAAAGTATTACAAACAATTCAGAAATTCTCCTTTAGATGTCTATGGTGCTCAATAAGTTTAGCAATATTCCAGGTATTTCTGGTTATCTTTGAAAAATTCCTAAATCGTTGAAACATTCTCCCAGGATTTCGAAAGTAAATTGTTGATCTCAAAAATAATCTTGCAAATTCAATTTCTGTACTCCTAAATTTGTTGAGAAACAACCTAGGAACATCTTGTTTATCATTAAAATTCCAAAAATGTCCAGACATTCTCTCAGAATACCAAAATATTCAACAACAATTCTGAAATAATTTACCAATTCTCTGTGGTTCTCAATTAGTTAAGAAATTTTCAAGAAATTTATCGTTACTATCAACACTTCCAAATTGCTCAGATAATCTATAAGAATTTTAAATTAATTACCATATATTCAGAAATAAAAAATAAGAATTAACTGATTATCTTTAGGAAAAACAAGCTTTCAGCCGCTGTTTTTTGAAATACTTTCAGAGAGAATATTTTCGTGATCTATGATCGATTCAGATATATTCCAGGAATTTGTCGTTACCTGGCTACATCCAATTTTTTTTTGAGACTTTCTCTAAGAATACCAGGTGTTCAACAACAATTCAAACATATTTTTATAATTCTTGCCAAGAATTTCTTGGTGATCCTCAGGATTTCTTATCATTACCAGTTTGTGCAGAAATTATCCTAGAATTTAAAAGTATTTACCAACGATTCAGAAAAATTCGAAGAGTTTAATGTGATCTTCATTTGGTTACGAACTAATCTATCAATTTCTGGTTATTCTTTAACTTCCCCAATTCATTCTGAGATTCTCTCAGTATTCCAGAGTATTCATCAACAAATATGCAACATTAAAAAAATCAATGATGACCTAAAAGTTCTCTGTAATCCTCAATAAGTTCAGAAATAACCTAAGAATCCCTCGTAATGCATCATCATTCCAAATATGTCCAGACATTTTTTTCAGAATTCCAAACTATTCACCAATGAATCAGAAATAAGTATTGAAGAACATTATTCCTAGAATATATTTGAAATTACTGATTATAACTTGGAACCCTAAGATTATTTGTGAACTTTTTGAAAATATTTTGAAATTCTTGAAATATGTCTGGACATATTGGAAATGCTGACGAAATTTTTAAATTTTTCTTCCTAATAAATTAAAGATGACAGAAAATTTCTGAATAGTTCGTTTATACTTTGAAATTCTGAAGAAATTTGGAAACAAATTGGGAATGAAGAAGTGTTATAATAATTTTTTTTTAATTTAATGTTTGAACTTTTTGAAGGTTACAGAATATACTTGAATTGTTTCTAAATCATTGGTGAATTCTTTTGAATTCTGGTAAAATGTTTGGATAATCTGGGTATGTTGAGGGAGAATGAGATTTTTTTTTATAGAATATTTGTGAATTTGTTGAAGTTTACAATGATTGCTATTGATTTTTTGATGAATACTTCGGAATATTTGAGAAATGCTTATATGAGCGCTGAACGTTAACAATCATTATTTCACTATTATTTCAAAATTTGTGAAGGACGATAGAAAATTGGTTTATATCCAGAATAGTTGGTGAATGCTTTAATATTTCTGATAAAATGTTTGAATAAACTGGGATTGTGAATGGAGAACCAAAAATGCCTAGATTACTTTTGAACATTGCATTCTAAGCATTACAGACAACTCCCAGGGGCCCAGATAGCCGTAGCGGTAAACGCGCAGCTATTCAGCACGACCAAGCTGAGGGTCGTGGGTTCGAATCCCACCGGTCGAGGATCTTTTCGGGTTGGAAATTTTCTCGACTTCCCAGGGCATAGAGTATCTTCGTACCTGCCACACGATCTACGCATGCAAAAATGGTCATTGGCATAGTACGCTCTCAGTTAATAACTGTGGAAGTGCTCATAAGAACACTAAGCTGAGAAGCAGGCTTTGTCCCAGTGGGGACGTAACGCCAGAAAGAAGAAGAAGAAGAAGACAACTCATTATTTATTAATGATTTGGGTATCATATAATAAAAGATTTCGAGTGTTCTAGATATTCAAAATTAGTTTAAGATTATGGTATATTTTTTCTTTGTTTATGAATCATTGGTTACTGCTTTGGATTTCAGGAAGAATTTCTGGACAAATTTGGAATGTTGACGAGAAATTCAGAAAATACTTCTGAGCGAATTGAGGACCAAATACAACCTTAAGAATATTTTTCAATATTTGATGAGTCCTAATTCTAAAAGATTCTTTGAAAACATTGGGTCAAAGTTGAATGTTGAAAACAAATGTCTAGATTATTTTTAAAGGGTTTAAGACAAATCTCAGAAATAATATCAGAAATATCTTTCTAATTCGTTAAAATATTTTTCCAGAAGCATTGATCACTCACCAAATCTTTAAGTATATTGTCAGAATACTCCGCTTTCTTTAAATAACTTGAAAAATATTTTCAAATGTTCTCATTCCTTTCAAATATTCTCCTAGATTTTTCGTCCTCTCACCAATTAAAAAAATCTAAATACCTGTATTCCTCAAAAAATTCAAAAATCGGAGAGCCCCATGTAGTTCTCAAGCATTCCCATATCTTGTAAATATTATCTTAAGAGTTGTTATCATTTATAAATCATCCGAAAATTTCCTAAAATTACCACGTTATTCACAAACAACTTAAAAATTATCCATAAATTTGTCATAAGCCTTAAACATTCTTATATCCCAAATATCTAACCTGTAGTTTTGATCATACATAAAAAAATAAAGATAATCTCGTATTCTTCGAATAACTCTGAAATAATCTCAACACTGCCATATTTATTTCTCTCAATATTACTCTCAGAAGATTTTATCAGGTACCAATAATTTGAAAATTTTGTTAATTATTGTAACATCTAAAAATAATGTCAAAATTATCCTTCCTATTAACTTCAGAGATTCCCAACCGGTGGTCCGTGGACCCCTACGGGACCATGCAGATTTCTCAGGGGGTCCGCGAAGCTGTTTTAAATAAGTGTCATTTTTGAATTGATAAGTAACTAAGAGGAATTTTTAACATCGTTTGTTTTGCAAGTGATCGTTATTTAAAATGACTCGATCCCATCATTTTGCCACTTGGCATTACGTCCTCACTGGGACAGAGCCTGCTGCTCAGCTTATTGTTCTTATGAGCACATTCTCAGTTATTAACTGAGGGCTTTCTTTGCCAAAGTTGTCATTTTCGCATTCGTATATCGTGTGGCACTACCCACCATAAGTATTGAATCGCGTATTGCACCACTCATACTGAATATTGCAGCACCTTGAAAAGTTTAGCATCACCTAAAATTAATTTTATCTCGTGATTCTAAAGTGCTAGATCAATGTATTTTTGAGGTCATCCTAAAAATACGTCTTTGAGCCTCTGCGATATTTTATTTTTGTTGAATTTTTTTGTTTATCACTGGATTTTGGGTGATGCTAAGCTTAAAAGTGCTGCAATACTCAGTATTGCAACGATTCCATACTTATGGTGGGTAGTGTATATGCCCAGGGAAGTCAAGGAAATTTCCTTTACGAAAAGAACCCAGAACGACCGGGAATTGAACCCAGATACCTTCAGCATGGATTTGCTTTGTAGCCGTGCACTCTGACCACTCGGCTAAGGAAGACCCCATCAATCGTTCAAATTAAAAATGGCTGAAGAGAAATGGAACGTTGTGAAACAGGACACAGAATCCAAAACAAACACGTTTTTTCGTTATGCTTAGGGTAACTGCAAGTTCAAATTAAAAATAAGCCCCGATGGTTTGCATGGAGTATCGTTCAAATTAGCGGGATGCGCAGTATAACTTTACCTCACAAAATTTGCATGTTTTTTTTAGTGCAAACTATAAAACAGAATGAACATCATTTCTAACGCATTGTTATTAGAAAATTCCTGGCACATTTTCCTTGGCCTAATCCTTATCAGATTTCACCAGCTTCTTGATGAGATCCTCGAAAAGCTTCTGAGCAGTTCCTCAGCGATATTGACGGGATTTGAAAAAACAAAATGAGATTCTTCACTATTTCCATCAGGATAATTCTTGACGGATTTCAGACAATTTTTTTGTAGAGTTAATAATGAAAAGTTTTACGAATTTTTCCAATGGCGTTTATCTGGTTCTTTAAAAGCTCATAAAAAAGTATTTTAGTATATTCGAAGCAGCTTGCATTGATGGAATCATTAGATATTTTGATTTCGCGGATTTTTGTAGAAGCCTTGGGTATACACGAAAAAATATTTCACCTCTTGCAAAAAAAAATTACAACGATTCTCGGGTTAATCTTGATTGTGGGTACTCTTGTAAAAACTTTTGAAAAATTTCTGTCGGTTGTTTTTGTTGAAATCTTCTCAACCAACTGATTTTTGTTACATTGTGGTATGATCATTTAGAAATTTCTTATCAAACCTTACTAAGATGTTTGAATGACTCTTGGTAAGATTTTTAGTGAACTTCGAATGGTGTTGGAAGTATTCTTGCATCGCCTGTGGTGGGTTACAGACAAAACATTTAGGTGAGTCTTTGAAAGGTATATGTTAATTCATAATGAATATTTCAAAAGTTTTCAAAAGCTTTCGGTGCTGATGATCTCTCAATCACTTTTAGAGGTCCGCGGAAAGTTTGTTAAACTTCATAGGGGGTCGCATCCTCAAAAAGGCTGGGAACCACTGATTTACTTAAATATTATTCCAGCAGCTCGAAACAATAACGAATAGTTTGAACATTATTGAAGAAATTCACAGTGAATCTGAAGTATTCCCATGTTGCACATATTAATCATTATGTGATAAAAATTCATCAATAAACTATTCCAGTATTTCTTTATATTTGCAAAAATCATATATGTCACTGCCAGAATCATTCGTTCAGTATTCCTGAGCATTTACTACTAATCCAGAAAACAACATAGAAAATCCGATTATTCTCAGACTGTCTAATATTACTTAAATTATCCCCAGTATTTGTAAATCGACCAAAAGTGGAGAGGAAATCTCAGTATGTTTCGTTGTCCTAAAAAGTTACTCCATTTTTAGAAACAATTTGTTTCCCGTATGTATTTCTTGGTTGTACTCAAAACTAGCAGTTTTGAATTTATAGCCATTGAATTTATAAGAATATGTTCTAATCTGATCCACCATAAACAAACTTGTTGCAAATTATTGATATTCACATTAGTAAATCCTTTACAGAGTAAATCGATTTGCTCAAAATAGAAGTTACGCTCACGCTTCAACGCAATGCAAATAGCGAGTATAGCCACTATTTCTATAGACTTGCGAATTAGGATTTTATAGAGCCAAACAAATTGACAACGGTTGTACGGATGCAACAGGCAAACGAGGACAGAAGGAATGATGCCAACTCTCTCATTGCATCAATCCGCCAGTCTATGGCTAAAATGTGTTAGCTGCTGCAGGAATCTGTTCAAATATCCCACCCGTCCTTGATGATTTTCGTTCTCCGTTTTGTGTCGTCCGTAATCGACCGAGCAAACCGGTCATCTGCTGCTGGTTTCTTGTTTTACACATACACGCATGCGTATGATACTACTGGGTGATGAAAATTTCCGTGGAACGCTCCCTAGAAAAATGGTAATCTCGCGAAAAACGCATTTTCAACATGTAGTGTCTTCGGCGATTATTTTCCTTGTAAAATTCCCCATCTTTCGACGAGTTTCAAATTTTGCGTTTCCATATCAACTTTGCGAGATATCGGCGTGCAAAGCCAAAAGTTGGCTCAGGGGAAATCAAAAAAATTTCACAGGAAAATGGTAATCTCGAAAACGGAAAACATTTTCCACTAGGAAAAAAATTCAAAAGATACCTTGAACCTTCCTCTATCTTTCGACGAAAACCGATTTTGAAAATAATGAACCAAAAAAATATGAAAAATCGTGAAAGCCGAACATGGAAATCCAATCCAGTTTCGCCTTAAACCAAGGCTCTAGGGCCAACGATTTTACATATAACCCTGATTCGAAACGGTTGGTACGGTTGTCCCCGTTTCTTCCTTGATGAATTGAACATATGTTGGCTATCAATAAACTGATAACATGCGAGAATAACCTGATTGTCATGATTTTTTATTCAATTATCTTCAACCCCAAAGTCTACACAGTGGGCCTGGCTATTTTAATATTGGTATCATCTCGCTGATATTCTGCAAATATTAATGCTGACAAGAAAATAACTTAATAAATTTAGGTATTTCCAGGATACTTTTTAATATTGGCTGTGCAAGCGCTGCGTGACTCACAATTAAAACACACGCGCAGTTAGGATCAATCATTATCCTCCCAATAAATCATAGTTAATCCAAGTTTAGTAATTGTTTGTGCATATACAGTTTGAAGTTTGATGTTCAATTGGTCGTTGTTCAGACAGACTGAACCAAGTGTTTTTTAATGATTTCAGGAAAACCTATGATATTATCTATTTGATTATAGGGGGATTAGGGGCATAATGAACACCCGGGGCAAAATGGACACCCCTTCAATCTATAAGAATATACATACTTTATCAAAAGTTCATACACTGCATGAAATCTGTATTGCATTTGAAATGTTTGACGGTAAAAAACTTTATGTTTTGCATCAATTGTCCTTTGAAATTTGATTTTAAGTTTTTCTGTGCTTCAAATTGGCATATAAGCAAAGCGGTGGGAGAATCTAATTTTTGAGCAAAACAACGAACCCAGAAAGGTTCTTTTTAGCTCTTATGTTAGAGGGAGAGCCCGTTTACACATCGGAATGACTGACAGACATTCAATATTTTGGAATCATTTAATTTCATGCA
Organism: Aedes aegypti; assembly: GCF_002204515.2. Taxonomy (NCBI): domain Eukaryota; kingdom Metazoa; phylum Arthropoda; class Insecta; order Diptera; family Culicidae; genus Aedes; species Aedes aegypti. Next base: position 96,764,001 of record NC_035109.1, on the reverse strand, counting down.
AGTGTTCATTTTGCCCCGATACCTTTTTACTAGCCTTGTTTTGGACCTAATTTTCTATCTCACTGCACTATGGTCCAGGAATCAGTTTTACGCGGAAAGATGCATTTTGAGCTTTAGAATGAAACATTAGACAAAAGCGGTCTTCTACAAAGTTGTTTGTATTAGTAAGGTCCTTTGTTTGGTGTTATTGAAAATTAGGGTGGACCACATTTTCATAGAAATTGTGTAACTAACTTTCTTATTTGTAGAAATTACATTATACATGCTTCAGCAGAGTGAGTTTTAGACCATTCAATTTCAAGCAACTTTGCCAAAAGAAGTTTTTTTGCATCTTTTAAATTGACTGATTTAGAGCTATTTTCCTACGGTGACATAGGGTGATCCGAACAAAACTGGTTTTCTGGCTCTAGAGTTTTCAATTCAAATTTCTCATCAAAGTAGTCTATGAAACACTTTTAGAGCTCTAAAAAATGCGTAATTTGGTGAGCGAAGGAACTCGCTATCTCTTTCCGTTTGGGAGTTATTGTTGTTTTTCTCTCAAAAACACGCCTATTTTGATTGTCAATATCTCTGATTGGGGCAAATTTAAAAAATATCTTTTGACGGCATTAAAAAGGCAAAATGAAATTGTATATTATATCAAAAAATTACAGATGCGTTATTTTTGTAACTCTTATAAAATGTCTTTAAAAACAAATATTTTTTAGCACAAAAACTTTAATAACTTTTGAACTAAAATAGATATCATCAATCTTTTTGCATGAAAATTTGCGTTTTATTAATTTACAAAAGTCGTTCATAGACGACTTTGACGAGAAACTAATATTAAAAAAACTAGAGTTGAAAAACTTATTTTTGTTGGACCACCCTGCGATGATTAGGAAAAAATGCTCTAGATTGGACAAATTTCGAGCTACAGAAAAACTTTTTTGGCAAAGTTGGTCAAAATTTCAAGTTCTTCCTCTTTGCCTAAGAGTATATACCAGTATTTTTGCAAATAAAAAAGTTGAATATATGATTTGTGTGATATTGTGGGCCACCTTAGTTTTAAATGACACAGTATGAAAGCTAACATTTTTAAAAACAGTTTTGTAGAAGATCATTTTTGTCTAAAATTTTATTTTCATGCTCAAAATGCAAAATTATGAAGAAATACATACCATGCAAATCTTCAAAATAGTTTTAGAGCCCTATCTTTCTTATTTCAGATTTCTCGTCAAAGCGGTCTATGAACGACTTTAAAAACTTAACAAAACGCAAATTTTCATGCAAAAATATTGATGATATCTATTTTAGTTCAAAAGTTATTAAAGTTTTTCTGCTTAAAATTCTTCGTTTTTCAGGGCATTTTATTAGAGTTATAAAAATAACACATCTGTAATTTTTTGATATAATATACAATTTCATATTGCCTTTTTAATGCCGGCAAAAGATATTTTTTATGTTTGCCCCAATCAGAGATATTCACAATCAAAGCAGGCATGTTTTTGAGAGAAAAACAACAATAACTCCCAAACGGAAGATGATAGCGAGTTTCTTCACTCACCAAATTACGCATTTTTTAGAGTTCTAAAAGTGTTTCATAGACTACTTTGATGAGAAATTTGAATTGAAAACTCTAGAGCCAGAAAACCAGTTTTGTTCGGACCACCCTATGTCACCGTAGGAAAATAGCTCTAAATCGGTCAATTTAAGAGATACAAAAAAACTTTTTTTGGCAAACTTGCTTGAAATTGAATGGTCTACAACTTTGCTGAAGCATGTATAATATAATTTCTACAAATAAGAAAGTTAGTTACACAATTTCTATGAAAAAGTGGTCCACCCTAATTTTCAATAACACCAAACAAACGACCTTACTAATACAAACAACTTTGTAGAAGACTGTTTTTGTCTAATGTTTCATTCTAAAGCTCAAAATGCGTCTTTCCGCGTAAAACTGATTCCTGGACCACTGTGCACTGGCATATGATATGATTTTTATTACCATGAATGAATGTAGCACGTCGTACTAATATCAAACTTGAAAACTAGCCGGAAGTAATTTGAAAAAAAAAAAAATTCATTGTATGGTCTTAAAACAAGCATTTGCTTGATGTGTCCATTATGCCCCGAATTCCTCTACATCTGCATCAATTGCATCGAAAAATCAAAATTGATGGAGTTCTTAACGAATCTTTGGAACTCAAAATATCATCTAGTCCGGTCTGTCTGAATACCAACCAGTTTGTGTAACAAACATATTGGGGATTTTGTCCTCCTCACACCTAAAACAATTTAGCCCATCAAAATAATCTCAAACCATGTTTGCCATATATTGGATGTCGTCGTAGCTAACAAAACCAACATGTAACGCACATGTAGGTTGGTGCGTGCTTCTGCTAAATTGCCATATAAACTAATATGTGAGTATTTATTTCCTAACGTTAAAAATTTGCACAACTAACTATTCGTCAACAGGACGAACAATACGTCGTTTCAGTTAGTGTAATAAATTACAGTTACCCACGAATTCTTGATTGTGTTTTCGTATGAAGAAGTACTACTCGGCAGTGATCCAAGCCACCAGACGCTCTTATGTGCGATAACACAGCGAAAAACTTTTTTTATAAGATTTTATTGAGAAAAACACATGAAAATATATAGAGAGAAGAATTTTTATCTATTTCCTTTGATCTAGGGTAAAAAAAATAAGCATTCGTAAACATATTGTTTGTCCAAATCGTGGGTGGCACGCTTTGCTCCCTATGGGCAAATCACCCCCAGTTCCCCTACCCAGGCTTCAAATGTGCAGCCGGCCGAACAATAAGCGGCTTTATGTCCATGTCTTCTACATGCAGAAGTGATATATCTCAAATGTGAGAAAAAAAAGTACTCAAAATGTAGCACATTATCAACTTGGATATTATTTGTACTGACTTTTGATTGCTTTCATCACAATCTTCACACTTAGCTCATTTTACCGGAATCCACGAATCCACGATCGCATCACCAACTATTGGACTCCCAGATCTTTACCTTATCCCACTAACCCAATATCCTTTCCAAGTCAACTGTGGAGATGCAGAAGTATACTTGGTCTCTAGTAACAACGGTTATCTAACTAACATTCCTTCTCTTCCCCGATGCCCGTAAGGACGTGGCCGATATCGTTATCAACTTTTAAAATTTGAGCTCTCGATTTGTGCACATTGAGAATGGGTCGCTAATCCCAAGCCCATTAAGTCTCTGTGCAACTTCGATTGTTCTGGTCAATCACGGAGTAGCAACTACGAATTGTACGGAAATCTATGCTCATTAGACCGTCCCTTATTTTTCAAAAATGCGAAATGTTATAAGTTCGTCATTGTAAAGTGCTCGTTTTGGTAAGAAAAAAAATTTGAAGTCCGTACGTAAAAAGTTTGTTTTCTTTAGTGTTGGGAATGATTTCCTCTATTATTTAGTGACTCCCGACTTCTTTATTAGCTTTGGTCTATTTGGAATATGATGACATTAATCAGTCGAACTGTCAAGGTATGATAGCTATAACTTCTATCAGTCTGCTTATTCATAGAGAAAAATTATAAAGTGAATTATGTAATCGACTTCTTTAGGTTAGGAGAAACGTATCTCGGAGTTGAAGCCGTGAAACTTAAATGTAGACCTGTGCGCCGCCGGGCCACGTCGCCGCCGCCGACTCATATTACGTCACGCCGACGCCGATTGAAGCATCGGCGGCGCGCCATACGCCGATCAACGTTACGCCGCTAATTTTGTATATTCACGCCGATAAATATTTCAGCTCAAAATATTAAAAAAAAAATATAAATATTTTACGTAATAATTTTCTACAGAAAAACTGAAGCAATGGGATACATGCATGGCTTGATTCACTACTCACCGCACATGCGCTAGTGTCTATGCACGAAAAATATTTGTATGGCGAAATGCATCTAACGAATTATTTCTCAAAATTGGAAACTTTTTTCAGTAAAATATTTGGTACCGGTTGTACGTAATGGTAATGACTATCACGCCTATCAAATATTTTTTCGTTTAATGCTTTCATTTTGCGAGAAATTTGAAGTTAGATGCCTTTTCCCATACAAAATAAAACGAGAAAACTTCTGCTGATCAACTATGAACAAGAGCAATGCAAGTAATCCATTCTATTAGGAATTCATTTGATAGAGTTGCTTCAGTTTTTCTAGGATTCGTGGATTATTATTGATTGTTCATCGTAAGTTTTAGCGACAATTTCCTACGCAACATTGCAAAAATTATTCCTGCAATTGACCTGCGCAGTCCTTAAAAAAGAAACAAACATGCATTAACTTTTCCAAAAATTCTGCAGAGATTTCTTTAGAAATATCTTTAGGATTTTTTTGTGTATACAATTATCCAATAACCATACCGAAAACTTCCCTAGGTATTATTTCATAAGTGCCTCTAGATCTTGAAAAGATCACTCAAAGCATTCATATTGAGATTCTTTCAGAGATTTGTTGATGATAATGCCAAGGATTTTTTCTATGGAATTTTGCCAAGGATACCTCCTTGACTTACATTTATTTATAATTTTCCATCTAAAGTCGTTCAAACAATGATCTAGAATTTTTGAACGGATTTTTCTAGAGATTTTTTTTGAACCATTTGGAAATTTTTGGAATATTTTAGGCTTAAGTTTTGGCATATATTGCAATTTTAGAGATAACTTTTCGTTTTACGCTTGAACAGAAAGCTACCGCAGCTGTCACATTACTGATTTTCACAAACCACCATCTTTCGATTGCGATGATACCTTGGAAACCACGCTGATGACTGTTGTTTTCGGCTGTTTTTCAAAACTTTGGACTCAACTATCATACTTTGATAAGATGCTTTCGTTCAATGATACAATGTTTCTAAGGCCTGCGGTAGAACTTTGACAGCTGCGGTAGAACTTAGCGGCTACCGCAGAACGGAAAATTTTCAAAATAACCGTAATAATTCCATATAAAATATTGATAACAATGTATTTGAAGATCTATTGACGGGAAGATTCATCAATGCTTCAACCATAAGATTTTTTCACGAGATTTTCGACAGATATTCGACAAGACTTGTGAAGAGTTCCTCACGAAATCTTCTCCCAACCTCCGTTAGCAAGCTCCTCAGGAGCTCGTTAGAAAAGTTTCTTAAAGTATCCGAAGCAGCCTGCAGCGGGAAAGCTAGGTGAATTTCTTAGCTATCTATAGAAAATTTCTTGAGAACTTCGCGGATTCTGGTGGAACTTTTAAGTGTACCAGAGTATTTTTTTATATATTTGTGGAAATTAATGGAGCTCTGGAGCTACCATGGGAAGAAGGTTAAATCGTTTGAAAGTTTTCATGATTTTTCGTTTCGATATCTTCTACTTTTAGAAGTTCGCAATATGTATGGTAAATTTCTAAGGGGGTCGCAGCTTCAAGAAGGTTGGGAAGTACTGCTCTAAAATGCGTGTCGCCTATGTTACCATATGTTAAACTTCTAAAAAAAAATAATCATAAAGAACTACAGTTTAACCTCCATGATTAGTTATCGACTCATATTTACTAATTATTATGATGGTTCCTAGACACATAATTCTAAAGGATATCTGTTCCATGATATCTCCATGTATCGATGCACGGGTTCCTGAGAAAAATGTCTCAAGGTTCTTTCATCCGTCTTTTAGGGAACTATTTCTAGACTTTATTCAAAAATTATTGAAGAAGTTTTTACCTAGAAAATATCCAAACTAATTTCTCTTAGTTCCTCCCAGTCCACGCAAGAGTTTCTCGAACAAATTCGGTAGATATTCTTCCAGAGCAAACATCAGGAATCCCTCCAGAAATTTTCTAGTGTTCTTCGATGATTTTTTTTTTCATAATAACTCCATAAGTTCCTTCCGTAAAAACTCGTGTAGAAATCCTGACAGGTATTCCACCAGGATCTTCTTTAAGTATTCTGTCAGGGTTTACTTCAGGATTTAATTTTAAGATTTTTCTAGAAATCCCAGGACAAAAATCTGGGATACATAAATAGTTACTCATTATATATTTTTTATTAACGCTTTAACTTTTAACTTACTTGAACTTAAGATCTATACGAATCTATAACAAAAGGTCGAAAGGACAAAAGGTCGAAGAACAAAAACGAAGGGACAAAAGGTCGAAAACCTTTTTTCAAAGAAGAAAACAAATTTTCACCAAGCAAATAGTTTTCGTCCTTTTATACTTTCGGCCTTTTGTATTTCGACGTTTATCCTTTCGACATTTTATCTTTCGACCTTTTATCGATAAACCGATCTATACAGCTTCACAATCAATTATAGTAGGATCTTTTCAGTTCAAAGGAAATAAATGTGGATATTCCTCTAAGCTGAGATTTACTGTGGGGCATTATGAACGATTTAATAGAAATTAATCAAAGAAAACGCCTTCAAATATTTTTTCTAAAAACCCCCGAAAAAAATCTACAAAACTTTGTTTATAACAGCATGAGAATAAGGTTCGTTAATAAATCTTAGCACAAACGTGGATATAATTTTTTTTACAAGTGTTTAAAGTATCAATGTCTTGAGATACTTCTGAATCGTTACCAAAATAGCTTCAAATTTGACAGAACTCCATTTTACTCCTCTATCAGCAGCTTCAATTTCTCAATTTTCACCACAAAAATATTTTAAAATATATTTTTTGCTTCGGCACACCATACTAAATTTCAAAAACTCTTCTATTTTTAAAATCTGTGTCCATTTTGATCACTGATTATTTAAACATTTTTTGATAGTTATTTCGTATTATGTTTATTTATCAAAATATAAATAATAAAAAATATCATAATTCGGAATGAGTTGTACCAGAAATTAAAATGCTTTTCAAATCCGGAATATCTCTAGAACCAGATGACCAGTGATAAAAATTTACACAGTTTCTAAGCGGTTCGTTTTATCTCATAAGCAGATGAATTTAATTCACCTGTAAAATTCTGCACTGGTACGGATAATGAAATGTAATGTGTTGTTAACAAAATTTGAATAGTAGCTCAATTTAGTTTTACAAAATTAGGATGATAGTGTTACTTTACACAGAATCCATAGATATTAGCATTTAATGTAATGTTTGTAATGATACTGATAACGGAATTAAAAATAAATGGATTCTAAAAACAGAAAAGCTTTTCAGAACTGATGAATAAATGGTACAAAAAATCGAAACACAGAAAAAGCTATCGCAAAACATTTAGTTTCTTTTTACTGTACTGATATAAAAAAGATGCTGTCGGTAGGTTAACCATAAAGATTGTTAGAAAGATATGGGAAATGAGATTTAACAAAATTTCATCATTTATGTTTTTGAAAAATTTTCTGTTAAATTATTCCACGCCGCTGTACGCCGCCGCCGCCGCCGCCGCCGCCGCCGAAAATTGTCAACGGCGTAACGCCGATGACGCCGCCGCCGCCGGTGCAAAAACACTCTGACGCCGCCGCCGATTGAAATTATTTCGGCGCACAGGTCTACTTAAATGTAAGTAAAATTAATATATTATATGAAAATTAAGAAAATTGTTAAATAAAATTACAGGCTTGAAGCTGCTGGAAATCTAAGCTGCTATCGAGAGGTTTCCATTGCTCCCGAGAAAAACGTCCCTAACATTAGGATAATTCAAATATTACGTAACGCTCAATTTGCCAAATTAAGACTCCCTCCCTCTCCCACGTACCAGCTTTTGTATGAAAAATTTAAACTTTTTGTATTGACCGTTACACCCCCTGTTTCCTTCTGTTGCGTTTTGTAATATTTGAACGATTCCTTTTTAGTTCTGAATTTTATGTCAGCGTGCAGTGTTATGAAGATATCCACAGAATAAAATATAATTTAACTTAAAATTATATGCTGATTATCAATTTAACAAATTGGCTTTTCGTACTCATGTTGCGTACACTAGAGCAGCGTGCTCGATTTGGCGCACGGCGGTCATCTATGCCTAATACCTTCAGGGCCGTTGGGGACCACTTAGCGTCCACGTACGGACTTTATTTTTTACCTGTTTTTTTCTTACCAAAACGAGCACTTTACAATGACGAACTTATAATATTTCGCATTTTCGAAAAATAAGGGACGCCCTAATGCTCATGCTCGTGCTCATGATTGGTGAAAATTCGGACTCAAGCACAAGGCAAATTATTAACACCTGTACACCCAACCCCCCTCAGAGAGTCGGAAGTGAAACTTTGACCGTGCATATCTTTGTAGTTTTCGAAGCGATTTTCAAAAAAAAAAAAAAAAAAAAAAACAGTGCTGGAACCGGACACTATTCAAGATTGATGTTCATTTTCAGGTTTTTGAAATAGATGCGTCTACCCAAAGTTATTAAGCAAAAGTCACTTCCGATAACACCCAAAATTTGTTTTACCCAAAAAACAACACAAAAACGAATTTCCTGAGCTTTTTTTGACAGTAATTGAAGCTTATGACATGTAGTTGCACGAATTTACTGGAAGAAGCCAAGTAAATATTATAGAGTAGAACAACTAAATTGTTGACTACACTCATAATTGCTTTTACCTGCAAAATAACATAAACAACTCATTTAATGAGTTTGCTCGTCTGTACATAAAAAGGTTATAGGCTTTTTGGCATGCATTTACTTGTAGAAGTCAAGAGAACATTTTTGAACAAAAATTTAAATTTTTAATTACACTTAAATTTTTTTTTACTTAAAATATCACGAAAACCCTATTAATTGGACCCGTACGCCCGTTTCTGTATTTCAAAATGCATAGCAATGACATATAGTATTTTGAACATTAAATTTATTGTGAAAGTCAAGTGAACACTTTTGAGTAAAAAATAAATTCCCGATAGCACTCCAAATTTATTGTACCCAGGAAACCATACGAAAAACGTATTTCCTGAGCTTTTTTGTCTGTAAATCAAAATTAACCCCTCTACTGGCAGCGGTAAAAAATGCCGCTATGAAAATATTCAAATCGCGATAACTTTGATATTTATCGATATTTTTGCACCATTTTTTCAGAAGATCTCAAAAAACTCTTCTAGTTTAAGAATCTGTGTCGATATTAACCATTGGTGATCTAGTGTTGAAGATATTTCGATGTTCCTTGGGGGACCGACATTCTTCATATAAAATGTCCTTGGCGGCCATTTTGTTTTACGTCTATTGATCAAAAAAAATAAAATGTGTACTACACAATGCCAGGTAATAAGGAGCTGCTCTGAAAAAATCATACAAGTCGGTTCAGTATTCTTGGAGAAATCTGAAAATTACGATATGAGGTTTTAAAAATTCTCAAGATCTTTGTTTGTCCAGCGTGGTACCAGAAACATAAATGCTCATAAATCAAAGACGGCTGCACCAAATTGCTTCATTTTTTTTAACAACATACTCGCATTAATGTATAATTCCGTGGAGTGAATATCCGAATACGATAAAAAAATAGTAGCGTCGGTCCCCCAAGTAATTTTGGAATATTACCGGATCCAGATGACCAATTATCAATATCGACACATATTCTTAATCTTTAAGAGTTTTTCGAGGGCTTGTGAAAAAATGGTGCCAAAATATCGAGAAACAAAAGAGTAATTGCGATTGGGATATTTTTTTAGCGATAAAAAATGAAGCTGCCAGTAGAGGGGTTAAACTTGACTTGTAGTTTTTTTCGGCATGAATTTAGTGGCAGAAGCCAAGTAAATATTGCAGAGCAGAAAATAAATTTTTACTACACTCAAAATCGTTTTTACCTAGAAAACAACTTAAATAACTCATTTCCCGATGATAATAAATCTTTGAGCTGTTTAGTAGAATACCTATAAGTAAATGAAAAAACCGAATTTAGTACTATACCATTTAATTCCACTAGAGTTTGTTTCTTTTGACAGATACGCGTATTTCGACCTCAACTGTAAGGCCGTCTTCGGTGTCGTGTACTAGACTCGACTTAGTACACGACACGAGTCTAGTACACGACACTGAAGACAGTTACAGTTGAGGTCGAAATACGCATATCTGTCAAAGGATACAAACTCTAGTGGAATTAAATGGTATAGTACTAAATTCGTTTTTTTTCATCTACTCATTTCCCCAGGTTTGTTCGTCTGTAAACAAAAACCCAAGACTATGACATGTAGTTTTTTCGGTATGAATTTACTTGTACAGGTCAAGTAAATATGTTTGAGTAGAAGTTGTAATTTTGAACACTCAAAATATAATAAACCCAGAAATTTTAATGTATCAAAAATTTCGATCATACCGAAATATGTAGACTTCTTTAAGCAAGCTCATGCCAAAAAATACATTTCTCGATTACGTTTTCAAATCGACGTAAGTCACTTTCATACGGTTTTGAGAAAATTAATTAAGAAGAATTCCAACCTACCTTCTAAAACTGTTTTGAATTAATCAACTTTTTAATATTTTTTACGTGTACATTGCATAAATTTTGCAAACAATCAGCTCGCATTCAAAAACCAACTAGTTTCTATTATTTCTCATGAAACCATTATGACAAAATGATAAGCCGTTCTACTCAGTTACTTGCGACGTTTTTGTACCAGTGTAAAATCGACTCAAGTAGTGTTTTGTTTTGATTCGTGGTTAAGTCACTATGTCTCTCCATACAGCGAAGCGGCGAAAGTAGTGGTTAGGTTGCGAAAGTTGAAAGTATTACTTTCGTCGTTTTGTAAATCCGGAAATTGAACGTTCTAAAAGCGAAAAATCGAGTTGGTTAAGAGAAGAACGTGTAGAGCTTCGTCTGCAAAACACGTAAAATCGATAATGTAAGGTTTTGGACGTTTTTGACTTGAGCCTGTTTGAATAAGTTTTCGAGATTTCATAATCTTCGATTTTCGATAACACTGAAAATTTATTTTACCCAGAAAACGACACAAAAAACGTTATTCCTGAGCTTTTTAGGCTGTAAATCAAAACTGAAGTCTATGACATCTTCGAAAAGAATTTATTTGTAGAAGTCAAGTGATCATATTTCAGCAGAAATTGAAATTTTTGATTACACTCATTATTTTTTTTTCATTAAATATTACGCAAACCGCTTATTCAAAGTGATGACGTATATTTTTTTCGACATGAAATTGATCTTGAAAGTCAAGTGAACATGGTCAAGCAAAAAAATGAATTTCCGATAACGCTCAAAATTTATTTTACCCTCAATTTTACACTCAAACAACTTATTTAAATATTTGACTTAAAATTTATTTTAAGTGAAAAACTACAAAACAAAAAATTTTCTAAATTTTTCTGCCTGTAAATCAAAATTGAAGATTATGATATGTTTTTTTTGGCACGTGCTTGCTTATAGAAGTCTACATTTTTCGGTATACATCGAAATTTTTAATGACATTTAAATTTCGGGGTAAATTATATTTTGAGTATTATCGGAAATTATTTTTTTTTACTCGAACATGTTTATTTGACTGTAACAATCCATTCTGTGTCGGAAAAAACTATGTCATCGCTTTGAATTTTGAATTACAGGCAAACGGTTCCAAAAATAGGGCTTTTCGTGATATTTTAAGAAAAAGACATTTTGAGTGTGATCAAAAATTACAATTTCTACTCAAAAATGTTTACTTGACTTGTACAAGTAAATTCAAACCGAATAAACTACATGTCATAGTCTTGAGTTTTTGTTTACAGACGAGCGAACTCGGGAAATGAGTTATTTATGTTGTTATGTAGGTAAAAAAAAATTGAGTGTGGTTAACAATTTAGTTGTTCTACTCAATAAAATTCACTTGGCTTCTGCCAGTAAATTCGTGCCGAAAAAACTACATGTCATGGGCTTCAATTTACATTTACTATCAAAAAGCTTAGGAAATTCGTTTTGTGTTGTTTTTTGGGTAGAAATAATTTTGAGTGTTATCGGAAATTCATTTTTTTACTCAAACATATTCACTTGACTTCCAAATTCGAGTGCAGTTTGGAAAACCAGAGCAAGCATGAGTTTTTTCGTTGCGTCGCCGGTTTTGTTTTGTTTATCTCGGTTTTTGTGTTTGCCGGGCAGTGCGGTTTGGAAAGAATAGTGTTTGATCTTTCGACCTTGACGCTTGCTCCAGCGGGGGCGGGCGATGAGGGCAGGATCTAACATCCGCGCGTCGGACGAGTAAAGTGAAAATGTGTCGCGATCGATTAGTTCTTTTTGATTCTTCGACCTGGACGCTTGCTCCTGGACAGTGCGTCAAGAAAGCCCGAGCAGTCGTCAGTTGTTTTCCCTCTCGGGTCGCGCGCCTATTTTCTCTGAGTGCTTTTATACACGGTAAAAAATCAACACGTTTTATTGAATAGATTGATCACTTGACTCAATTCAAAACTCAATCACCATGATTTGAAGGGTTCTAACTTTGGATTTGCTCTACTGTCTCTAGAACTAGATTCTGAAGTGAAAAGTCGTTGATTTTAAACATCATGTCTTTTGTATGAAGGCAATCATTGGCAGCTCGTTGTAGAAAGTGATTTAGATCAATTGCAACAGATGCGAGTTGGTGTCAAGGTTAGACACTAGACTTGCACTTCGAAGATTGGTGGTTCAAATCTGGGTCAGGCGGAAACGTTATTTTAACTTTTTTTTTATTTCAAATCAAAACATGCAACGTTGAATTCAAGTGCTGTTACCTTGATTTTGTCAAGATTCAACAGTAGTGCGAAAACAAGTGCAGAACTATTGATAGCATGGTGAATATGTTTTACCGTGTAACAATCGACTTTCAGCTTCACTCGTTTGCTCGGCTATACATATTGATCTCAATCACTTTCTACAACGAGCAGTCAAGGATGATGGATCAATTGGTGAGCCGGACGTAGCCGGCGCCGTTATTGACCCTGTATAAATAGAGGCACTGGATTATGCACATTGAAGAAGATTATGGCCAATCCCAGCCGAGCTTCTACTTGATTCTTTGTGCATTTTCCCTGACTACGGTCAATCACGGAATAGCAACCATTGACATGTGTAGTCAGTCTAAGCTAAGCTAAGCAAACATGTTCACTTGACTTTCAAAATCAATTCCATGTCGAAACAACTGAAATTGAAAACAAAAAAACGGTCAATTATATTGGAAATTCGAATGTTATATTAATATTTTGAAAATTAATGTGAAAATTATTCATTTTAAAGAGCTGATTTTTTTAATTCTGCGGTTTAGGGAGCACCGTTGAAGCCCTTTCGTAGGCTTCCCGGCTTCCATCGGCTTCCAATCGATAGACGGACCAACCGCCAGCAAAGATGAGCTGTTCTTTGTTGTTTATTTCTCTAATTATTGTACCATTGTGCAGTCGATGGCGATGGATGCTGTTCCAAAAGGGTGGGGGGATATGTGGGGAGAGTACAATCAATTTTGTCCAACCGACAGTCGATGAACGATGCAACAACAACTACTGTTAAAAAGTTCAATATACTCTCTTTCGATAGGGGAGATGTTTTTGCCTGCACCAGAGGGTCGATGGCTTGGATTATGTAGAGAAACAGTTCTCTTTCAAATTCAATATAGGTACTCTTTCATCAATAGAAACGTTTGGGGCTCAAATTGATTGTGTTATTTTGATTGGCATGGGTGTTTGTGTTCAACGAAAATTTTCCAGATCAATACTCGCAACGCTTCACTCTGTGGTTTGTGCGGAATAAAAATAGAAATAAATTCCTGTTCCTGGAATCCAGGAACGATTATCCTGCTTTTTCACAAAAGAGCGATGCATTTATGCGATTTCGATATATGAAAGCTGCATCCCTGGTCAGAAAACTGATTAGGAGCGTATTGAAATTCTTTGTGGAATTCATCTATCACATTAGGCTGAAACAAATTTAAAATTTTACTTTTGTCAACCCCCCCCCCCCCCCTTTAATTTTTTCAAAAAATCAGAGGGGGGGAAATAAATAAAATGTTTTATTTTCAGTATCGGTTTCCACTATTTTTCATATGGCGTTTGCTAATTTAGTATTTCGTTCTTACAATATTACATGTTATTGGTTCATAAATCCTAAATCTGTTTGTTAATGCCAATAGGTTTGGGATTTTTTAACCGTTTTCTTTTATAATAGTGTTTACGCCATTTTTACTGCAACATCTTAAAACATCTTGTCAAATCAATAAAACAATTCGTTCTTCAAATTTATTTGAAACCATTTTTCCCTAGGGAATTCCTTTTCTTCTGGAAGTATACATATTGGAAGCGTAATCATCATCCACAAGCTGCGCATCTAATGTGTTACTATTTTATCTTCATTGCGTTGTGTATACGTTATTAATCTTTGTTAAAGAATAAAATCATATTCATGGGGAAAATTGGTCCAAAAAGCTTGATTTGCTGCTGCAAAGGAATCACTTAAGAAATTTCTCGCCGATTCCTTGCAGAAAATTTCTGCTGCGGCTCCCGTTTGAACTGACATGTTTTTTGACCTGCGTACTGCGATCAGAAAAAAGTACTTTCTTGACCGATTCCATGCAGGAATTCCACATGCATAATGATAGGCAAAGAAATTTCTTTTCAGCAGCGAATCAGGCTTTATAAAAACTGAATGTAGAATAACTACCATCAAAGCTGCTTTTCAGGATACATTATCTTACATGTTCTTGTTGGAGATGTTTGTTATGAGAATTCATGAGCAGTTAGAACACACACCTCTCACACCGAGGACCTGGGATCGAATCCCATCCCCGAAATAGTCAGTAGACAAACTTTCACTAACGACTTCCTTCGGAAGCGAAGTCCCGGGATGAACCAGCCAAGGGCTAAAAATCTCGTTAATAAAGATAGAAAAATATGTTTTATGTACAATCGATGTTATGAAAAATTTAAAAAAATGAGGTGATAATAGTTCAAAACATTTAGATTGGCGGGTATATGTTGCAAAACATGGTTTGGCAGCATATGAGAATAAAAAAATATAAATTTACCTGAATTTCCATTTTATTATTTAAAGTCCCCCCCCTCCTTGACACATTTTGATATAAAGTGACAAAAGAAGATTTTAAGATTTGTTCTGGCCTTATTATTCAATTAGAATCTTTTTCTATTGAAAGGCAGGAACGTGCATGATAAATTGCTCATTGGTAATAATACTCTGATTCCATATGGAATGATTACGTACCGTTTTTTCCCCAATTCCGAACAGGCTCATATTTTGAACACTCATGGTTTATATGGCGATTATGTTGAAATGCTTCATTGAAATATGTTGACAAATTTCCAGGAAATTGCAGTCAATTGCAGCTCAATAATGATGTCTTTTATGCTATTTTAGACAATAGGTGTATTAATTATTCTTTAACACTTGTCCGCCTAAGATATTCGTCACTTACACGGACGACGAAGCCTCAAAATCAGTTGGAACGCTAAATTCAACCCACTATATCTCGGCTGTCCTAAGCCCGATTTACAAAATTTTGGCACCTACAGAAATGTATGGGCTTCTAGATTCATGTCAGATTTTTGAAATATTTTTGGGAACTACTGTTTGATTTGTAGTACTTAAAACACCGGAGCAAGTCCTAAAAAAATTTCTAACCGGCGGTAATTTGTAGATAACTTAGAATTTATCGCGATAACCTATAGATTTTTTTATTGTATGATGATCGTATTAGTGTAATCTAACAATTGGCATTGAATTTTTGATTGTTAGCCTTTCAAAGAACTACAATATATTCACAAAACTGCGTAGAATACAGAAAAAATACATTTTCAATTATAACTTGAAATTTATCGCGATGACCCAAACATTTTATGATCTTAAAATATACTCATATTTAAGGCCATTAAATTTGCAGAACACTGATAATAAATTTCTGTTGGAAAAACTACAATATTTTCACAAAATAGTGAAAAATACAGGAAAATACAGGTTTTCTGCAGTAATTTCATATTTATCGCAATGACTCATCAGTTTTATAATTTTAAACTCTTTGTTTGTTCATGAGAAAAAAATTTCCTGAACATTGTTGATCGTTGTTTGTTCAAAGAACTACAATATATTCACAAAACTGCGTAGAATACAGAAAAAAATACATATTCAACTATAACTTAATATTTATCGCGATGACCCAAACGTTTTATGATCTTAAAATATACTCATATTTAAGGCCATCAAATTTGCAGAACACTGATAATAAGCTTCTGTTAGAAAAACTACAATATTTTCACAAAATAGTGAAAAATACAGGAAAATACAGGTTTTCTACAGTAATTTCATATTTATCGCAATGAGTCATCAGTTTTATAATTTTAAACTCTTTGTTTGTTCATGAGAAAAAAAATTCCTGAACATTGTTGATCGTTGTTTGTTCAAAGAACTACAATATATTCACAAAACTGCGTAGAATACAGAAAAAAATACATTTTCAACTATAACTTGAAATTTAATGCGATGACCCAAACATTTTATGATCTTAAAATATACTCAAATTTGCAGAACACTGATAATAAACTTCTGTTGGAAAAACTACAATATTTTCACAAAATAGTGAAAAATACAGGAAAATACAGGTTTTCTACAGTAATTTCATATTTATCGCAATGAGTCATCAGTTTTATAATTTTAAACTCTTTGTTTGTTCATGAGAAAAAAAATTCCTGAACATTGTTGATCGTTGTTTGTTCAAAGAACTACAATATATTCACAAAACTGCGTAGAATACAGAAAAAAATACATTTTCAACTATAACTTGAAATTTATTGCGATGACCCAAACATTTTATGATCTTAAAATATACTCAAATTTGCAGAACACTGATAATAAACTTCTGTTGGAAAAACTACAATATTTTCACAAAATAGTGAAAAATACAGGAAAATACAGGTTTTCTACAGTAATTTCATATTTATCGCAATGAGTCATCAGTTTTATAATTTTAAACTCTTTTTTTGTTCATGAGAAACAAATTTCCTGTACATCGTTGATCGCTGTTTGTTCAAAGAACTACAATATATTCACAAAACTGCGTAGAATACCGAAAAATACATTTTCAATTATAACTTGAAATTTATCGCGATGACCCAAACGTTTTAAGATCTTAAAATATACTTATATTTAAGGCCATCAAATTTGCAGAACACTGATAATGAATTTCTGTTGGAAAAACTACAATATTTTCACAAAATAGTGAAAACTGCAGAAAAATACAGGTTTTCTACAATATTTTCATATTTGTCGCAATGAGTCATCAGTTTTATAATTTTAAACTCTTTGTGTGTTCATGACAAACAAATTTTCTGAACATCGTTGATAGCTGTTTGTTCAAAGAACTACAATACTTTCACAAAATCTTGTATAATACAGAAAAATCTCAAAATTCTGCTGCAATTTATTGATTGCCTCTAGATCAATTAAAAGATTTGAAGTATTTTTAGTTATGAAATATATTAAATATATTTACAGAACATTTTTGATGTATTTTAAAGAACTACAACAGTTTCACAAAACTACGAATAATACAGGGAAATTACGATCCTAACAACAGTTTGAAATTCATTGCAATGATACATGTATTATGTGATTTTAAAATATTGTCATATTTAGGGTTATCAAGTTTTCACAATATAATCGATGAAATTTTATTGAAAGAACTACAATATTTTCACAAATTACCATATAATACAAAAATATTCTGTTGCTACCGAAGTTTGAAAATTTTATCATCTATATAATTTTCTAAATCGTTGTGTATTTTCAATAAAAATAAATGTGCTCAAAATTATAAGATGCTGTTTGTTTGTTTGTTCCTTTGGAGTATTGTAAAACTTCCCGAGCAAACACGGATAACTGGATGATATCAACATGATAACATCTTTTATTATCGCGGTTATCATTTTGATATTATGTTATCAATGATAACCGAATGATAACAACATTTGTTATCAGTGTATCAGTGACAGACATTTTTGATAACAGGTTGATAATAAAATATGTTATCACACATCTTTCCTAGAACTTTTTTATAGAGCGTGTGTTATTAAACAAAGTTGACTTTTCGTCATACATAATTTTGTAAAATTATTTTAAGCGTAAGTTTATTCCAAAACACTCATCTCTCACAATTTTTCTTTTATTTAAGACCACAAAATTCAAAAATATATGATGATGCAAATTGAGTTATCAACTTGAACTCAGTGATTACACAATTTGCTGTTGCTTTGTTATTTGACGAACAAATTTGAGTTCTCAGTTTTGTTATGTTGGCTGTTAATTCAGCCAAGGTGATAACAAAATCAGTTATTAAATGATGATAACCAGATAACAAAACCTGTTATCATTTTGCTATTCAACTTTGCTCGGGTTTCTAATTATGAAAACATAACCCAGTTACTGAACTGTAGCGGAAATAAATCCGAGGTACATTCGATTTGCATAATCTGCTGATTTAGACATAGCGTGATATATTCTAGCAATATTAACAACTTTCAAATGAAGTCGTCTGACTTTATTTTTATGTGGTTAAATTATTCTTTATATTAAAAACACAAGACGCCGTGAGCGGCTATTGGATCAGTTGGTATTTTTTATGTTTCAATAATCGCTCATTCAAAAATTATTATGTATACTAATTCTTTTTGCTGAAGTAGGTATAATTTGATCATAAAAAATAGCAGGATAAATAACAATTTCTAATTATGTAATGCTTTTTATCCAGTATGTTCGTCACGAAATCTGTTTACCGTGAGCGGAATAGGAACACTTAGATGCAGTAACAGTTTCAATTAAATATTTTTATGAATGTTTTTCAAATAATTTCTATATTAACGCTGATCATCTATACTTGGAGCTACATTGTTACATAAAAAAAGTATTGATCGACTCAATAGTTATTTTAAAATGAACCTTCGAACACCTTACTTCCCTTAAATGAGGGGAATATGGTGCACAGATGGTACTCTATTTCTTTTCCGTGCGAAATAGGAAAACTACGGTGATAGTAAACAGTACGATGTGGTTAAACATTAAAATAAATGTAAGTTTTCCATAGCAATATGTAAAGAAAGTTTTTTACTGCATTCAACATTCTATTGTTTTTGTAGTTCTTTTAAGAATAAAATGATAGTATTTTGAAGCAGATTTTTTAAGATGTGTCATGTTCAAATATTTTTAAAGTAAAGCTGGTTGAATCGATTCTTACTGTTTAACTTACTACATGGTAGTTAAAAGTATATGCTATTAGTACAAAATAAAAATGGATCTGAAAAAGTGACATGAAAATGGGTTTTCAATCAAGCCCTAGCTGAGACAGTGATTAGGGTAACTGTATATTTGAAATATTTACCTTTATATTTTTATTCTTAATTATTATTATAGTTTATTAGTTAGATGGCAACAAACATGTTCTTGTTATTTTATGAGAAAGTTTTGAACCATAAAATATAGGTCATTGCGTAAAATTATTAAATTACAAAAGAGTTCTTAGTTTTGAATAAATTATAAATTATTTAATGAAAATATTTTAGTTCTTTGAACTAACACGTATCAATTTTCATTTATATTCTTTTTTCGTGAACATGAAAATGGTTTGAATTAATAAAATCAATGCGTCATCGCAATGAATATCAGATATGAGAAAATTTATTAATTGTAAAATTCGTGGGTAATAGCAATTATTTTAAAATATCGCTGAAACTTTTTTTTTCTGCCATATGCTACGCAGTTCAATATAAATGTTGTAATTCGTAAAATGTACAAATTACAATGAAAAATGTTTGGTAATATTTATTAGAACTTCATTGTTAGATAAGTTCCCAGTTGTGTACAAACAAACGCTAAATTTTTCTAGACTAGCTCCAGTGTTTGTAGTACTACAAATCAAACAATAGATTCCAAGCACATTTCTATAACCGCACATGAATCTACAAATAAGGACAAACTAGGGTTGAAGCGATCAACTTTTTTTAACACCGTCATCCATGTAAGTAAAACATCATTAATTGCGTTATTATAAGTAAATTAAAAAATGATGTCATTGCGACAATAATGGATTAGCTACAATTAGTAATTGTAAGTCTCAAATATGAGAATAGTTTAAAACCACAAAATCTATGGGTCGTTGCGGTGAATATGAAGTAAGATTGTTGAAGGTATTTTGTCTGTAATATTTACAATTTTTTGAGAATGGTTTAATGCTTTGGAGAAACTATAAAATTTGCTCAGTTAATTATGGTTTATAATATAAAAAAATATAATAAAAACAAGAAAATGATAACTCTTTGCCAAAATTATTATATTGCAACGGAAATCTGATATATTTCTGTTATAATACGTAATAATACATAGATATGATTTGTGCAAATATTATCAATAAATAGAAATTGTTATATTACCAATTTTGTAAACTGTTTGTCGTGCTTTGAAAACAGAAATAATAACTGCTCTTCTTCTTCTTTCTGGCGTTACGTCCCCACTGAGACAGAGCCTGCTTCTCAGCTTAATGTTCTTATGAGCACTTCCACAGTTATTAACTGAGAGCTTACTGTGCCAATGACCATTTGTGCATGCGTATATCGTGTGGCAGGTACGAATATACTCTATGCCCTGGGAAGTCGAGAAAATTTCCAACCCGAAAAGATCCTCGACCGGTGGGATTCGAACCCACGACCCTCAGCTTGGTCTTGCTGAATAGCTGCGCGTTTACCGCTACGGCTATCTGGGCCCCCTGCTCTATTTTTTATATTTATTACGTTGAGAAAATTTCAAATCGTAAATACAACTACTATGAAAACGCAACCATAGTCAGAGACTGTTCTGTATTATTAATGATTTTGTGAAAATATTGTTGGTTCTTAGAGCAAGTAGCCATTATAATTGTTGAGAAAGTTTGTTTTTTTTTTCAAAACTTAATAACGGATTTGAATAATAAAATCAATAAGTCATCTTGAATAATATGAAACAAGAGCAGAAATAGTATATTCTTGTATTACATGGTATTTTGTGAAACTATTGAAGTTTTATAACGAAATTTCATCGGTTAATTTATACAAGCTTACCAACTCTAAATGATAACATTTAATTCAACATTTTCAAATAATAAAATCCATGGAACATTGTGGTTGATTTCAGGTTGTTATTACGATCTAACTTTTTTGGTATTTTCCACAGTTTTGTGTAAATGTTTTAGTTCTTCAGAAATCACCAAAAATGTTCTGTAGATATATTTACTTTTATATATAATTCTGCTCCAAACCCTTAAAATGATATGGTCAAGAGGCAATCAGTTATTTGCATTTGGCAGACAAAACGTCGAAAGGTGGGAATTAGAAGAGAACGAAATGATCTTGGAAGAATTAATCTCTTCCGAAAGAATAAATAATTCGATATTTTTTTCTTTTCGATGTGTTATTCCTTTCGACGTTTTGACATTCAATGTTTGTTGTGTTTTGATACGTTCTATCAATTTATATATGAATCTGAAAAATTTTAAGCCGTGGAGATTATAAGAAAATGCGGCAATTTCGAAATTATAGGAAAATTTTTAAATGTTTCTGTATTATACATGATTTTCGAGCACATTTATTTCTCTTGAAAATTTACAACAATTTAGAAAATTATACAGATGATAAAATGTTCAAACTTTGGTAGCAACAGAATATTTTTGTATTATAAGGTAATTTGTGAAAATATTGTAGTTCTTTCAATAAAATTTCATCGCTTGTGTTGTGCAAACTTGACAACCCTAAATATGACAATATTTTAAAATAAAAAAAACCCATGGATCATTGCAAAAAAATTCAAACTGTTGTTAGGATCGTATTTTTCCGATATTATTCACAGTTTTGCGAAAATGTTGTCGTTCTTAGAAAAACATAAAAAATGTTTTAAAATATGTTTATTTTTATATCTCACAATTGAAGCATTGTCTTTAAATTGATAAGGTCTAGAGACAACCAATAAATTGTAGAAGAAATTTCAGAATTTAATACAGAAAATTACAATACATTTTTTTTTTGAAAGTATTGTAGTTCTTTGAACAAACAGCTATCAACGATGTTCAGAAAATTTGTTCCTCATGAACATACAAAGAGTTTAAAATTATAAAACTGATGACTCATTGCGATAAACATGAAATTATTGTAGAAAACCTGTATTTTTCTGTATTTTTGACTATTTTGTGAAAATATTGTAGTTTTTCCAACAGAAATTCATTATCAGTGTTCTGCAAATTTGATGGCCTTAAATATGTGTATATTTTAAGATCATAAAACGTTTGAGTCATCGCGATAAATTTCAAGTTATAGTTGAAAATGTATTTTTTCTGTATTCTACGCAGTTTTGTGAATATATTGTAGTTCTTTGAACAAACAGCGATCAACGATGTTCAGGAAATTTGTTTCTCATGAACAAACAAAGAGTTTAAAATTATAAAACTGATGACTCATTGCGATAAATATGAAATTACTGTAGAAAACCTGTATTTTCCTGTATTTTTCATTAATTTGTGAAAATATTGTAGCTTACCCAACAGAAATTCATTATCAGTGTTCTGCGAATGTGATGGCCTTAAATATGAGTATATTTTAAGATCATAAAATGTTTGGCGCATCGCAATAAATTTCAAGTTATAGTTGAAAATGTATTTTTTCTGTATTCTACGCAGTTTTGTGAATATATTGTAGTTCTTTGAACAAACAGCGATCAACGATGTTCAGGAAATTTGTTTCTCATGAACAAACAAAGAGTTTAAAATTATAAAACTGATGACTCATTGCGATAAATATGACACTACTGTAGAAAACCTGTATTTTCCTGTATTTTTCACTATTTTGTGAAAGTATTGTAGTTTTTCCAACAGAAGTTTATTATCAGTGTTCTGCAAATTTGATGGTCTTAAATATGAGTATATTTTAAGATCTTAAAACGTTTGGCGCATCGCAATAAATTTAAAGTTACAGTTGAAAATGTTTTTTTCTGTATTCTACGCAGTTTTGTGAATATATTGTAGTTCTTTGAAAAAACAGCGATCAACAATGTTCAGGAAATTTGTTTCTCATGAACAAACAAAGAGATTAAAATTATAAAACTGATGACTCATTGCGATAAATATGAAATTACTGTAGAAAACCTGTATTTTCCTGTATTTTTCACTATTTTGTGAAAATATTGTAGTTTTTCCAAAAGAAGCTTATTATCAGTGTTCTGCAAATTTGATGGCCTTAAATATGAGTATATTTTAAGAACATAAAACGTTTGGGTCATCGCGATAAATATCAAGTTATAGTTAAAAATGTATTTTTTTCAGTATTCTACGCAGTTTTGTGAATATATTGTAGATCTTTGAAAAAACAGCGATCAACGATATTCAGGAAATTTGTTTCTCATGAACACACAAAGAGTTTGAAATTATAAAACTGATGAGTCATTGCAATAAATATGAAATTACTGTAGAAAAACCTGTATTTTCCTGTATTTTTCACTAGTTTTTGAAAATATTGTAGTTTTTCCAACAGAAATTTATTATCAGTGTTCTGCAAATTTGATGGCCTTAAATATGAGTATATTTTAAGATCATAAAATGTTTGGGTCATCGCGATAAATTTCAAGTTATAATTGAAAATGTATTTTTCTGTATTCTACGCAGTTTTGTGAATATATTGTAGTTCTTTGAACAAACAGCGATCAACGATGTTCAGGAAATTTGTTTCTCATGAACAAACAAAGAGTTTAAAATTATAAAACTGATGACTCATTGTGATAAATATGAAATTACTATAGAAAACCTGTATTTTCCTGTATTTTTCACTATTTTGTGAAAATATTGAGTTTTTCCAACAGACGTTTATTATCAGTGTTCTGCAAATTTGAGTATATTTTAAGATCATAAAATGTTTGGCGCATCGCAATAAATCTCAAGTTATAGTTGAAAATGTATTTTTTTTTCTGTGTTCTACGCAGTTTTGTGAATATATTGTAGTTCTTTGAACAAACAACGATCAACAATGTTCAGGAAATTTGTTTCTCATGAACAAACAAAGAGATTTAAATTATAAAACTGAAGACTCATTGCGATAAATATAAAATTACTGTAGAAAACCTGTATTTTCCTGTATTTTTCACTATTTTGTGAAAATATTGTAGTGTTTCTAACAGAAGCTTATTATCAGTGTTCTGCAAATTTGATGGCCTTAAATATGAGTATATTTTAAGACCATAAAACGTTTGGGTCATCGGGATAAATATCAAGATATAGTTGAACATGTATTTTTTTTCTGTATTCTACGCAGTTTTGTGAATATATTGTAGTTCTTTGAACAAACAGCGATCAACAATGTTCAGGAAATTTGTTTCTCATGAACACACAAAGAGTTTAAAATTATAAAACTGATGACTCATTGCGATAAATATGAAATTACTGTAGAAAACCTGTATTTTCCTGTATTTTTCACTATTTTGTGAAAATATTGTAGTTTTTCCAACAGAAATTTATTATCAGTGTTCTGCAAATTTAATGGCCTTAAATATGAGTATATTTTAAGATCATAAAATGTTTGGGTTATCGCGATAAATTTCAAGTTATAATTGAAAATGTATTTTTTCTGTATTCTACGCAGTTTTGTGAATATATTGTAGTTCTTTGAAAGGCTAACAATCAAAAATTCAATGCCAATTGTTAGATTACACTAATACGATCATCATACAATAAAAAAATCTATAGGTTATCGCGATAAATTCTAAGTTATCTACAAATTACCGCCGGTTAGAAATTTTTTTAGGACTTGCTCCGGTGTTTTAAGTACTACAAATCAAACAGTAGTTCCCAAAAATATTTCAAAAATCTGACATGAATCTAGAAGCCCATACATTTCTGTAGGTGCCATAATTTTGTAAATCGGGCTTATGACAGCCGAGATATAGTGGGTTGAATTTAGCGTTCCAACTGATTTTGAGGCTTCGTCCTCGGTGTGTTAATTTGATGCCAGTAGAACCGCTTCAGATTATTTTTTTTTTGCAAATTTATTCATCTGAAAACGATTTATTCTTGTTGTTTGGAATTTGAGACAAAATGAGCAAACTGTTTAAGTTTTTATGAGCACTTCCTCAGTTATTAAGGCTAAGTAGCCCGTCATTCATTTTGGCAACAATGATGACTTTTCAGCTTGCAATTTAAAGTGATAAAACTCAGTCTTGATAGTTTATATTGACTTGAAAAAGCATCACTGTATGCCCTAACATGCATAAAGTATGCTGAAACTTTTTCAGCTGTGTCAGTGCAAAATCAACTGATTTTCTTTGATTCTCAAACTTGAGATGAATTAGCAAAAATCATCAACGAGGCGTACAAATTTCAATGACGGCCTACTTCGCCTTAACTGAGAGCTTTCTTTGCCAAATGACCATTTCGGAATATGTGCTGCAATGAAATAACTTACTACAATAAGATACTTGTCTTTCATACTAAACTGATAAATTTATGATCTATGCCGAAATAAAACACAACGAATTGTTTGGCATTTCTTTGTCGTTCATTCACATTTCCCCTTTTGCCAACATTGGCCAAAAACACAACAACGGAGATATGCTTCCAGCTAAACCGAAAGCCCGACCTCGGGGGCTGACCGTGGTCACAGGTTTGTGGTGGCAGAACGGAAAATTATGTCTCTTAATTAAAACTAACGGTCCAGCTTGAGCTCACGACCGACGAAGACAACGACGGTGGTGCTGCGATGTTTCAGGTGATTCCAATCTCTACCTTTCCGCTCCTGTCTGTCAACCATCGGACCTCCCCAGTTGCCCAATTTACCTACTTAAGGCCGGTAAGTATGCCGGGTCGTCGCTCGGGTTCTTTCTTTGTGGAGCGCCACCACCGTAAGTTGTTGGGTTACCGTACCGGACAACCTGTCTGCATTTATAAAACGATTTGCGTGTCTTGTCGACAGGCCAATCTAGGTATGTTGTCGCCTTTTCTTTTTTTTTACGGACAGTATGTCGCTTTAGATTACTTATGCAGGTTAGGATTGAACTTGGGGACGGTATGACTCGGAGAAAACGAAGAGATATTGCGGTGAAATTTATGACTTCATTAACCTCTAAAGCCACGAGAGGTTCATATTTCTTCGGCAGAATTTCGGACGGTATCCGACGTAGGTATATTTGATCTCCAATTAAGAATGGTCACTTTTTCTTGGAATGACTTCAACCGCTAGAAGACACGAACCCGATACATTTTTTGCTCGATCGATGATCGAGGTTCGCGTTGATTCATTTTATGAGAGGAGGATTTCCGTTGCTGATTGATAGTTTACTAATTAGCCGAAGATCGTTAGCAGAATGTTTGTTTTTCTTCTTATCTATGCTGTCATGTTTCGCTCAGATCATTGATTGCCTAATTTTTGGTTTGTTTTGCTCAGGTCAAGCTCGTAAAATTTGGAATGATGCAAAAAAGTGCCGTTCCCGGAAAGAATATCGTGGAAAGTGCTCCCAAAGGAAATACGCAATATTTTTTCAAAAGATCACCAATCGCTCTACTTTCGATAATTCATTTATCGAGTTTAACTTAAGAAATGGTAAGCGAAGCAACCAAATAAAGCCACAACAAAAGCTGAAATAGTTCTCGTCTAAAAAGTACAATGGTGGTGTATTGTGCTTCAATGCAACGGTGCTCTTTATACCATCATCCCTCATCAAAGAAGCACGGGAATTTACAAACCAAGGAATGGGTGGTATCTGTTGTTAAGGTGCAAGAGAAAATGACACAAAAGTCAGAACTGAAAAAGCAGTTTTCGCCTTTTAAAACGACAAATTGATGAAAATAAAACACACAGCCTTTTTATTTGGCAAATAAAAGAGCTGTGTGTTTTTATTTTCTTTGATTTGTCTATATAAAAAGAGAAAACTGTTTTTTTCAGATTTGACTTTTGCACCATTTTTACTTGGGCCTTAGCGTGTGCCAATTAGAGGTTATACAGCTGCTGTTTGTTTTGATTTGGTTTTAGATTTGCGATTTATGTTGAGTTGTTAAAGAACCGCTAACACTTCTTCCTACGAAAATACAGCGGAATCAGTCGGACATTGTCCCGTAGATGGGCTATATCGCGCCCGAAACCGGTCGACGATAATGTAATTTTTGAAACATTTTGACGATTTGTAAGAACGATAAGTGTTATGTCTTGTCTACGTCGTGTCTTTTAAAAAAAAAAAAGTTCTTCAACCAAAAGCATTTTGTAAGATTGTATATTATTATAACATTGAAGAATAATAGTTGAACAATGTACAGAAACCCGATTTAGATTTTATCAATAAATAAAATAGATATAGCATAAACAAAGTGTCCACTTTATAAAATGAACAGTCCTTATTTGACAATTCCAATAAAGTTTACCATCGTGATACACTTTCGCTGTTTCAACAATAGCTATTGTTAGCGAGGACTAATTCGCTGTGTGTTTCACGCTCGTTGTGCAGAATCCACAACATCTGAACCCGTGCTGACAGAACATCCACCGCCCCGTGGATCGAGGGGAGAGTCTTCCGTTGATCCACCCAACTCCATTACCGCCAACTACACGGCCAGTTGAAGGAGTTTCAGAATACCAGACGCCGTTCGTACGATCGCTTGTCGTACTCTTCTGTCCTTACCGCAGATGACTGCATCCACGATGCCTCTGGTCCAGGACCTTTCATGAGCGCCAGACGAACGACAAAAAATACAATGATTGGACGTTAAAGCCTCTGGACTATCCAAGCCATGTGGCATATAAGTAAGAGGCCGTGAATTGATCAACCCTTTCACTTCTAAAAACGTAGTTCACAAGATTTCGTTGGAGAGTTTTCGACCATAGTTCAACATAGCCATAGCTGTTTTGATACTCCGCACCACCGCTTCCCCACTCCCGCCATATGTGGAGCGGAGGGGGGATTGAACGACCATTTCGTCCGGGAATCAGTAAATGTACCAGTGCAACGGAAGATCCACGCCTGCGGGTGAATCTTCGGATCACCATTACGCACGATTTGCTAGAGAGATCGTTCGAAATCTCTAAGTGCATAGCTCGTACGACCAGACACGTGTACACGGCCACGTACCTACCGCATCTCCTTGCGCCAACCGATGCTCACTTCCAACGGTTCCATGTAGTCAATACCGACGTAACTGAAGTACGTTCGGTGTCAATCCTTGCTCGGGCAAGGGAGCCATTCCAGGAGAACGAAGTTTACACTTATTTACCTTGCAATTAGCGGTTATGTGAAGTACATTCTACGACCGCTCGTAGATGCAAAATCTGCAACCGTTGACGAACTTCATTTACTTCGGTATCTTTGTTCGCATGACCGTAACGACGATGATACTCGTCTAGAAAGAGGCATCCCAAGTAACAATTCCACAGCAATTTGGCATTCGTGTGGATTTATTAATGTTTTATGACAGTTACGTGAATGCTATAATAGCTAGAGGCGCCATTTAACGGTGCTAGAAGATGATCTTTTGTAAGTCAGCTCTTAGTTGTTTCCATAACCTTCTGGAGACAAAATATATAGTCCAAATGTTGTGGCTACAAAACCAGCTTCATTGCAGCATATAATGCCTTGTTTTAACTGCTTGTAGTGACTGAATAGCACTTATTTGTTACGACTATGATAAAAGATTGATATAATACACCTTGTTGTAATAAAACCTGCTTGTAAACTGATTAACTTGCACTTGAATCTTTATAACTTACCTTATCTATACCTCTTAAATCGGTCTTCGGGCTCTCAAAATACGATAAAACCATTAGCAATGTGAATTTATTACTCACCACACCAACATAACATCATCAACATTGCGTTATTACTCAAAAATACTTTGTTTTCTGATAGAAATAATAAATTCTTTTAAACAGCACCCTCAAGCTGTCAATCTTTGTTGAATGCTGCTTAGTTACCATAAAATGCGAAAAAAAAGCTGAATTACCTTTGATCAGCATTTATTAAGGCAGTGTTACCGTGGTGAATCAAAATCCGGACGGTATCAATAACCGGACACTCCAATAAAATTTACTAATTAAGGTATGAATTTGAATAACAACGTGTTTTTAATTATTCACATCTGAGTCTTGTAATATCAATTATTACTTTAGTACGATTTATCATCTAGTAATCATTGGCAGAAAATTAATAAAAACAAAATCATAATTGTAACCCCAGTCTGACACAGTTTTTCAATAGGTTTTGTGGTTCAAGCTTGCCTGCAAATAAAGTGCAAGTTGAGTGAACGATAATTCGTTGGAAATACATTGTTTGTGAATTATTGTGAACATTAGTGTGTAAAAACTTAGTAATAAACAATTTAAACATATCTAAGTGACAAAAATAGTATAAAATAATAGTTTTTCGAGAGATTAGTGAGTGTCCGGTTCTGTGAACCAAGGTTTTAAAATCCGGACGCCTCGCGTTCAAGTTATATTTTACTGGATAAGATATCTATTCGTGAAGAAAAAGGTGGTGAAAACTTAAAGGAAAGTTGAAAAAAGTGCATGAACGGTTGAAAAATTAGACAATTTCTGAAAATTGCTCCAACAATCTTGGTTATTATAGGTAATCCTGAGTCTAACTACATCCACAGAAAATAAGTGAACGAAACATGAATATTGTTACCAGGTCATGCTTCCAGGCATTATTTTGTACTTCCATGTAATGAACTTAAAAAATTGTAGCCAAATAGCCGCATTTGAATGCAATTTTTTAAAATTATTTAGCGAGCTTAAGTACGGGTGTACGGAATTTGATTCATGTGTCCGGATTCAAAAACAAGGCTAGTGCAACTGATTTCGTTATTTTTGTATTAACTTCTTTATTTTAACATGAATACTTGTTATTTTCATGAAAATCAATGTCGAAATGATTTGTGAAATGGTGGTACATTCAAATTTCAAAGAATATTGATTGAAATTAATGTCAGAACATTTGGCACTGCTTAAGGGTCCGGGTATTGATGCATCACGGTACATCCATCATGCCGAATCAAAACAGTGTGCCCTTATTTGTGTATTTATGATGAAAAAACAGCATTGGTCGATAACAATCAATCAATTATGGTCCCGCCATATTAATTTCACTCCGGTTGCCACACTTTCACTTTTTTCGAATCATATTATCTCCATGAACTCGCTCATCAGATGGTATGGCACAATTGCCCAATCAAACCTAGAAATGTTGAATATGTTTTATTCTTCACCTGGCGGTTTATTTGAGCAAATGCTAAATAACTAGAAATATGTCATTTTCAGAGGGGGCACACGCAATTTCACTTCTTTTTCATCACATTTCACAGTAAATCTCACTCGGCACTAAAGATTTGAGCACTATATCAAAATAAATCACTTCAATATTCAACAAGCACTACGAAACAAATTATCAAAGACGTGTTTTCGATCTTATTTTGTTTTGTTTACGTTCGATCAAATCCGGCAAGATCAACGTTATGATAAAATCATTTTGAAGATGGAACGACATTCATCTAGAACAAGTGGCCTCAACATAGCTTTCATTAATGCTATTTGGCTTTATTTGTGTGACATAAATATATACTTCATAGCCTCTTTTACCCGAGGAGGAAAGAATAACTCACAAATAACTTATGCATACCATATTTTGGTATCATACCACAATTAGGTATTGTTCAGTTATCAATACCTCATTTTGGTATTATAATGGTATTTGAAAAAAAAGTTTAAAACAATTAAAAATACTTCACTTTGGTATTCGACAGCTATTGAGGACTGCTGGAGGTATTGAACTAGTATTGAAAAATTTCACTTTTATATGAAAATCCAACAAGTATTATTTAGGTATTACAATACCTGATCTAATTATCAGCTTGGTATTTGTAGAATATGCAGAAGGTATTATTTGAGATATTTTACCTCTTATGCAGGGCTCATTCATACCTCATTCAGGTAGTAAGTATTGGAAATTATCTGGTATGGAATACCTCAATTTGGTATTCAGTAGTTATTTTCTTCTGCTCGGGTAGAGTGGGCCAACTAGTCACGTTCTTATCTACAAGAGGTTTTGGGGGATGCGATGGAGGCAACAGTGCCTTGACCGTGGTTTTATGGGCGTCTATTTATAGCACCCTGGAAGTAATTCGTAAAACTAAAATTGTTACTTGGGAAGTGATGTCACTATCTTTGGGAAAAATAATCAGGCATCTTGCGACGAAATCAGCATTAGCGGCATCGAAGGGAGAACTTCCATTCGTATGATTCCGAGTTCATCGGTAAATGGCGAAAAATTATACAGATTTATACTCTTGTTTCAATGGTACTATAAGAATAGAACAGAAGATGAACATTTCAGCTACTTCTCCTGATTCTCCGTCGCCCGAATGGTTTTTATCGGGCTTCTTGCGATGCGTAAACGGCAGTTGGCAATAAATCGATAAACGTATACCACAGTTCGCAACAGCAGACTTGGTTGGACTGACCAAGACTGACCCCATTTGAAGGTAACTGAGGGAGTGTGGAGATGCCAGCGATGACCCACTAAAACTAGCCCATGCACTGTACTTGAGCAATTCTTAGGCGGCATCCACAAATTACGTAACGCTATAGGGGGAGGGGAGGGTTGGTATCAAGCGTTACGGCTCATATAAAAATTTTAAATTTTTCATACAAAAAGCGTTACGGACGGGGGGGAGGGGGTCAAAAATTATTAATTTTAGCGTTACGTAATAAATGGACGCTGCCTTATTGAAATGCTCAAGTGGTGTACTGAATGCACCGATATTACCCTTGGCATCAGACCCTTATCTCTCCGGAACCACCATACGGTATTTCTTCGAGGAGAAACCAGTGTATCCAGCACAACACATGTAGCAGAAATAGCCCAGGAAAATTGCTTCTCTTAGCCGACTTAAACAATGTACATAGAACCAGGCTCGGTAGGGTTAACCCTCAAAGCCCCGGGACAGACCTTTTATTTTCAATCAACTGGTGCTCCGAAACAAATAAGTTTAACGAAATGCGGTTTTCACTATGGTCGATGGGATGAGTTAGACTTCCTGCGAGTAATGTTTTCAAACCGGAAGTTCAAGTCTGAACATGTTTTTTAACCGGAAATAAGTGTTCACTAGTTACATATTTTATAACTTTAAAAGCGAAACCAATGTTAAACGATGAGTTTAAAGTATTTTTAGACATTATGTAACGGACCAAGGCAATAATACACTTTTTGGTTTATTTTCTTGCATGGGACGAAAGCCGGAACCTGGTCCCGGAAGTGCTTTCCGGATAGGAGCCGAGGCCAAGGAACACATGTAAATTTGACCTTTAGCAACATATGCGGCTACTTGAATGTCATGAAATCAGCTCAGAAAGCCAATGCAAGACATCAACTCTTAATATTGTCAATTGTACCATATGGCCAAGACTGAGTTGTAGGGTTACTTCCGGTGGACCAGGAGACAAATATGGACGAATCTCAAAACTAGGCATGCGACTGCTCAAACTTCATGAAATAGCCTCAGCGTTGCTGTAAGACCATGCTTCTTTCCTATGGACACTTCGACCAGATTGTCAAACATTGTCCGGATTCTGCGGTCACAGACAGACATAAATACAAGTAAACAGGTAAAACTAGACATGCGACCGTTCAGTCTTCATGAAAGAACCCAGTTACGCTGTAAGAACATGCCTATTTTGACACTTCGGCCAGATGTTCAGACAATGACCGGATTTTGAGGTCACTTCCGGTGCTTCAGGGAACATACATGAATAATAGGTAAAACTAGAAATGCGACTACTGAAACTTCATGAAATAACCTCAATGTTGTGGCAGTGCGCATCGTACCTTCGTGCTGTGCGTACACGAATTCTCTCTGCTCTTGGAAGTTTTCTTAAAAACTACCTAAAGCAATAAAACAGTACTTTTCAGTGCTACAAAAACAGTACTTTTCAGTGCTAAAATTAAAAACGGTACTTTTCAGTGCTACTAAAACAGTACTTTTCAGTACTATTTTTTTCTACTATTGATCCCTTTACGATCCTTGTTTGGACCCGTGCCTCCGATTTTTCGTTGGACCCGTTGGCGAAAGCTAGCGGTGGTAATCCTTCTTGGACACCGTCTTGGGAAAAAACCTTTCGAAGGTCACGTCTTCTTTCGTTTATTAATTAAACATGGTATCAACAACAAACAAAAGGAAGGGTGAATCTCTGAATTCACTACTTCCTTCCAAAAAAGTGGGTTTTAAAACTGTCACTACACGTGGCAAGAATGGAAGAAAGGACGCTTCCCCGGAATGCGAACTTTCTTCCAAGGGTGAAATGAATAATTGTATCGAAATGAGCAATCAGACAAATTTTCCGAACACCAAATCGAAGCAGCCTCTAGCCCAGGCTCTTTGATTCAAGTGAGGAAGCAAAGAGTGCCGCCTATCGTGGTCAGTTGTTCCGAATTTGGGGGATTTAGGCAGGAGATCTTGAACTCCATTAGGGGAATCAAGGTTTCCTTCCAAATCGCAAAGAAAGGAGACTGTCGCGTTTTGCCGGAAACTCTTAAAGATCGTGAGCTTCTTCTCAAACATCTTGAAGAGAAGAAGCACAAATTTTTTACTTATGACGACAAAACTGAACGTTTGTTCAAAGTTGTCTTGAAAGGTCTCTCAAGTGACTATAAATCACCTGAAGAGATCAAAAATGGAATAAATGATTTACTTGGATTTTCCCCTGTTCAAGTCATCATTATGAAAAAGAGAACCCAATCTGGCATTGTTCGGAAAGGGCTTTCTCAAGAATTTTATTTAGTTCACTTTAACAAAAAAGAACTAAATAATATTAAAGCTTTAGAAAAAGCAAAACTTTTGTTTGATGTCCGTGTGACATGGGAACATTTCCAGAAACCTGGAGGAAATTACCAGAACCCCACTCAGTGCCGTCGGTGCCAAAAGTGGGGTCATGGTACAAAAAATTGTCGCATGGATGCTAAATGCATGATTTGCGGAGGTTCTTCTCACGCCAAAGACGTCTGTCCAGTGAAGGAAGATACCACAAAATTCATATGTTGTAATTGCGGGGCTAACCATAAGTCCAATTTTTGGAATTGTCCTTCACGCAAAAAGGTCATTGAGGCTCGTGCCAGGCAGATGAAAGATAATATCCGTTACGATAACGGTCGTTTCCGGAATTTGCCTGGTAGAGTATCGAACAATGCTCATTTTTCAGTTAACGATCGCTTGATCATGAATCATACCCATCAGGAAGATCATAATCATGCTCAGTCACAAACTAATTTTAATCCGTCGGGTAGCCGTTCGAATCTTTCTATTTCGAATGTATCTACCCACGGTAAATCCTTTGCCGATATCGTAGCAGGAAATTCGAACTCCTCCCCTGTTCGATCCATGGGTACCCATTCTACTTGTTTCAAATCAAATGGAAAAAACCCTACCGCCACAGGTAACTCCGCTTCTTTGTCTACCGGAAATTCCAATGGGAAATCAAATGACATGTCTGCCTCTGATTTTAATTTTCTAACTGAACAATTGAATCTAATGATTGATGCAATGTTCAAAGCCACCACTATGACTGAAGCAGTCCAAGTAGGTGTAAAATTTACAAATCAAATTGTTATTGGATTACGTTTTCCTAATGGATCCAAATAATAATTTAAATATTTTAAATTGGAATGCTCGTTCTCTGAATGGTAAAGAGGACGAGCTGTTTAATTTTCTTACGGTTAATAACGTGCATATAGCAGTTATTACCGAAACGTATTTAAAACCTGGATCTAAACTCAAAAGAGATCCTAACTTTTTTGTTTATCGTAATGATCGACTTGATGGGGCATGTGGGGGAGTTGCAATCATCATTCATAGGCGTATAAAACATCAACTGTTTTCATCATTTGAAACTAAAGTTTTTGAAACTTTAGGTGTTTCTGTTGAAACACAGTCTGGTAAATATACTTTCATAGCTGCCTATTTGCCTTTTCAATGCTCTGGGCAGCAAGTTAATTTGCTCCAAACTGACTTGCGTAAATTGACTCGCAATAAGTCAAAATTTTTTGTCATTGGTGACTTTAATGCCAAACATCGGTCATGGAATAATTCTCAAAGTAATTCCAACGGCAGAATTTTATTTGATGAGTGCTCTTCAGGATATTTCTCAATTCAATACCCTGATAGCCCCACATGTTTTTCCTCTTCTAGAAATCCATCTACGATTGATTTGGTCTTAACCGACTCTAGTCATCTTTGTAGCCAACTGATTACTCATGCTGATTTTGATTCTGATCATGTCCCTGTTACATTTCAAATATCCCAAGAAGCGATTCTCAATCCTATCAGCTCCACTTTCAATTATTTACGAGCCGACTGGAATATATATAAAACGTATGTTGACTCCAATCTTGATGTTAACATTTCTTTAGAAACTAAACTTGATATTGACAATGCTCTTGAAACTTTAACAAATTCCATTGTTGAAGCCCGGAGCATTGCAATTCCAAAATGTGAAGTAAAATTTGAATCCGTGATTATAGACGATGATCTTAAACTCTTGATCCGTCTTAAAAATGTGAGGAGAAGGCAATTTCAACGCACTCGCGATCCTGCTATGAAAATTATATGGCAGGATTTGCAGAAAGAAATCAAGAAACGTTTTGCTCAATTAAGAAACAAAAATTTTGAAAATAAAATTTCTCAATTGGACCCTGGCTCTAAGCCTTTTTGGAAATTATCGAAAATCTTGAAAAAACCTCAGAAGCCAATACCGGCATTGAAAGAGGAAAACAAATTATTACTAACTAATTGCGAAAAAGCTCAAGAACTTGCTATGCAGTTTGAAAGTGCGCACAATTTTAATTTAGGACTTACTAGTCCAATTGAAAATGAAGTTACTCAGGAGTTCGAAAATATTCTCAATCAAGAGAACGTTTTCGAAAATGCCTGGGAGACTGATTTGGAAGAAGTGAGAACTATTATTAAAAAATTCAAAAACATGAAAGCTCCTGGCAATGATGGAATTTTCTACATCCTCATCAAGAAACTTCCAGAAAGTAGCTTATCATTTTTAGTTGATATATTTAACAAATGTTTTCAATTAGCATATTTTCCTGACAAATGGAAAAATGCTAAGGTTGTTCCAATTTTAAAACCAGACAAAAATCCTGCAAAAGCTTCTAGCTATCGTCCAATCAGTTTGCTTTCCTCCATCAGTAAACTTTTTGAAAAGGTTATTTTGAACAGAATGATGGCCCACATCAACGAAAATTCAATTTTTGCCAATGAACAGTTCGGATTCCGCCATGGACATTCGACCACTCATCAACTTTTACGTGTAACAAATTTGATCCGTTCCAACAAATCTGAAGGCTATTCTACTGGTCTTGCTCTTCTAGACATAGAAAAAGCATTCGACAGTGTTTGGCATGAAGGTTTGATTGTAAAATTAAAAAACTTTAATTTTCCAACATACATTGTTAGAATAATTCAAAGTTATCTGTCAAATCGTACACTTCAGGTTAATTATCAGAACTCCAGATCTGAAAGACTTCCTGTAAGAGCTGGTGTTCCTCAAGGCAGCATTTTGGGACCAATATTATACAATATTTTCACATCTGACTTACCTGAGCTACCTCAGGGATGTCAAAAATCTTTGTTTGCTGATGACACAGGCCTCTCCGCCAAAGGACGAAGCCTGCGTGTCATCTGTAGTCGATTGCAAAAAAGTTTGGATATTTTTTCTCAATACTTGCAAAAATGGAAGATTTCTCCTAATGCTTCCAAAACTCAACTAATAATATTCCCACATAAACCAAAAGCTCTTTATTTGAAACCTTCAAGTAGACATGTTGTCACGTTGAGAGGGGTTCCAATAAATTGGTCAGATGAAGTTAAGTATCTAGGGCTCATGCTAGATAAGAATTTAACTTTCAAAAATCACATTGAGGGCATTCAAGCCAAATGTAATAAATATGTAAAATGTCTCTATCCCCTTATTAATAGAAAATCAAAACTTTGTCTTAAGAACAAGCTGTTGATATTCAAACAAATTTTCAGGCCAGCCATGTTGTATGCTGTACCAATATGGACTAGCTGTTGTAATACCAGGAAGAAAGCTCTGCAGAGAATTCAAAATAAAATTTTGAAAATGATTCTGAGGCTTCCTCCCTGGTATAGTACCAATGAGTTACATAGAATATCCAATGTTGAAACATTGGAACAAATGTCAAATACAATCATTGATAATTTCAGGCAAAAATCGTTACAATCTTCTATTGCCACGATTAATGCGTTATATGTTCAGGTTACGTTAGGTTAAGTATATTAAAAACATTTTTTTTTTCTCTTATAAGCAGGTGAAATCAACTCACGTGTAAAAAAAAAACTGAACTGCTACGGCAAATGAAATGTAATACGTTGTTAACAAAATGTTAATTAAATCTTAAATTTGTTTTACCAAATTAGGATGATAGTGTTGTCAAATAACACAGAACACCTAGATATAAGAAATGAATGTAATGTTTGGAATGATACGAATAAAGAAAATAAAAAAAAAAAAAAAAAAAAAACCTCAATGTTGTGGTAAGAACATACTTCTTACATCAATTGATACTTCGGCCAGATAACCAGAATATGAGCGGATTTTGAGGTCACTTGGGTGAACCAGGAGATAAACATATATAATATGTAAGACCAGACGTGCGACTGCTCAAACTTCATGAAATTATCTCAGAGTAGCTGCTGGAACATGCTTCATATCTTTATTGATATTTCGTCAAGTTGGACAGGCAAAGACCGGATTCTGAGGCCACTTCCAGTGAATCAGAAAACAAACATGGATGATGCTCAAAACAAGGCTTGCAACTGCTCAAACTTTATGAAACAACCTCAGCATTGCTGTAAGAACATGATCCTTGCCTGTAGAGACACTTCGGCCAGACGACCAGGCAATGACCGGATTCAGAGGCCACTTTCGGTGAATCAGAAGACACACATGAATAAAGTATAAAAAGAGGTACGCGGCTATTCAAACTTCATGAAATCGTCTAAGCTCTGATTTGCTGTTTGCAATTGTTAAATACACAAGCTATAAGAATTTTGTATACAATTTTTGATAAAAGAGAATCGATTTCTTTTTTCATATTTGTTTCCTGATTCAGCAGAACGGATCTAAAAATCCGGACATTTGGCTGAAGTGTTGATACATGTAAGAAACATGTTCTTACAGAAACGATGAGGATAATTCATGAAGTTTGAGTAATAACATGTCCAGTTTTACTTTATTTGTGTTTGTCTTTTGGTACACTGGTAGTGAACTCAGAATCCGGTTATATTGCCGAAGTATCAATACATGTAAAAAAACATGTTCATACAGCAACGCTGAGGTTGTTTTATAAGGTTTGAGTAGTCGCATTTCTAGTTTTACCTTTTATTCATGTATGTTCCCTGAATCACCGGAAGTGACCTCGAAATCCGGTCAATGTCTGGTCATCTGCCCAAAAAGCATGGTCTTACAGGAATGTTTCTTTCATGAAGTTTGAGCAGTCACATGTCTAGTTTTACCTGCTATTTATGTTTATCTCCAGGTTCGCCGAAAGTGACCTCAGAATCCGGTCAATGTTTAGCAATCTGGCCGAAGTCTCCATATAGGCAAGAATCTTATTCTTACAGCAACGCTTAGACCACTGTTTCTCAACCTTGGTAACTACGGAAAAACACCTCGCTATAAAGTTCTCGTTTCAGCGAGCTATTCACATAGTCGCGGGTCCGCGGAACCCCTGTTGAGAAACTTGGGCTTAGACTATTTTATGAAGCTCGAGCAGTCGCATGCATAGTTTTGAACTCATCCATGTTTGTACCCCGGTTCACCGGAAGTGCCCCTACAACCCAGTCTTGGCCATATAGTAAAATTAATAATATTGAGTGTTGATGTCTTGCATTGGTTTTCTGAGATGGTTTCATGTCGTTCAAGTAGCCGCATTGCAATGCGTTGTTGCTTTGGCACAAATTTACATGTGTTTCTTGACCGCGGCAACAGGTACATCCGGAACCACGTTCCGGCTTTCGTCCCATGCAAGAAAATAAACCAAATGATGTATTCTTGGTCCGATATATAATGTCTAAAAAAGGTTAAAACCTATCGTTTGACATTTGTTTCGATGTTAAAGTTATAAAATATGTGACTAGGGAACACTTATTTCCGGTTGAAAAACATGTTCAGACTTGAACTTCCGGTTTGAAAACATTACTCGCAGAAAGTCTAACTCATCCCATCGACCATAGTGAAAACAGCATTTTGTTAAACTTATTTGTTTCTGAGCACCAGTTGATTGAAAACAAAAGGTCTGTCCCGGGGCTTTGAGGGTTAATCCTCTGCAGCCAACTCTTGGTCGACGTGCTATAGACGCTGCAATTCTTACAATGTGTGTTACAGTCGTAGTTACTGCATTTCGGCACTCGGCATCAGCACATATTCTCTCTATTGAATTGTCGGTGGACGTGCCCCCTCCGCATGTAGCGAGCATACGATCTCTCACAACAAAGAAACAGGGGCAATCAAACACGACATGCTTCGTTGTTTCCTCCACACCATTGCAATTGGAGCACGCAGGAGTGCCCGAATAGGGGTACTGCCTATAGCAACCATGTCCTGACAGATACTGCGTCAGGTGGAAGTTCACTTCCAAATGGTTTCTTTTAAACCAAACTAACACATTTCGTATTAGCCGATGAATCTATCTACCTTTAGTGGTGTTATTCCATTCCTGTTGCCAACCTCTGAGTGTTGCCTCTTTACGCGCCTTGGTACCTCTTTGGTTGAAGCATTGAACATCTTCCTCGATGATGAACCTCAATGGCGTTTGATGTACTCTTTAGAAACCGTTCGGTATACGATTGCTACTCTTAAGCACATGATTCTATACGTGCTTCAAATCCGCTTTAGGTTTCTGCCCGTTCTAAGCGCTTTTGACCTCCATACCTTTGTATGGATAGTGCCACGTTTGCCTGGAGCTTGCGTTTGCTGGCAATTACAGCAGAACTGTTAGACATCAACCTCGAAAGCAACGTGGCTAGCAAAACTGAGCTTGTCATCGATCATTACCCCAAGATGCCTAAGAGATCGTTTGAACTCTATGGCGCAATCATCGATTCACCATAGACCACTAGGGTGATATCGTCGGCGAAGCCAACAATCTTGACACCCGTCGGAAGGGACAGCTTCATTACGTCATCGTACATCGCATTCCATAACAGTGGGCCCAGGATTGAACGTTGAGATACTCCTGCGGTGATTCGAACGCTGTTCTGCCCTTCCTCTGTGTCATACAGTAGAATCCTACCATCAAAATAACTTTCTACAAGCTTACACAACTGCACCAGTACCTTGAGGCGATATATTGAGTGGGCTATCGGTTCCCAGCTTGCTCTGTCGAACGCATTCTTCACATCCAGAGTGACAACCGCGCAGTAACGGATACCGCTCCTTTTATGCTCGATTGCAACCTGAGCTGTCTGAACGACCGACTGTATGGCGTCCAGAGCTTGAGCTTGAGCTTGATTGGCCGCCCGTGGATGCTACTCCAGTATCGCCAGATCAGCTGCACTTACACAAGGA
This sequence comes from Aedes aegypti, assembly GCF_002204515.2. NCBI lineage: Eukaryota > Metazoa > Arthropoda > Insecta > Diptera > Culicidae > Aedes > Aedes aegypti. Next base: position 96,723,480 of record NC_035109.1, on the reverse strand, counting down.
ACCAACCGAATGACTGCTTGGGACTAACAGGCATCCTCATTGTATAAGTGCTGGTGATCTTCTATTTTTAGCGACAATGGTGCCTGCCACGTCAGAATGCTGACCAATGTTGGGAAGGGGGAGGAATTGATGATGCATTATACTGGCTCCCACGTAGACCGTATATACCACTGCATCTAAGCCAGTTCATGCGGGAGTGTATGGATTGGGGGAAAGGCATGGCAGAAAGGTTTGCTTTTGTGGTTAGTAGACTGCCTACACGGAGACAAATTTTTACCTAATTTTTGAGTTTACTTTACCCAAAATTATGTATATTGATTATAGTTTCAACCCAAAATCTCTCGGTTTTCTCTTTCTCCCACACGAATGCTGTCAAAAATAGAGAGAGCTGCATCTACCCAATGGGAGTACTTTGGCCCAATAAGCCAAATTTGGGTAAATGCAACTTTTCTTATGTTTGGGTCGAAAGACTCAATTTTGGGTTAAATCAACCCAAAATTGAGTATATTTTTCTAATGGAACTAAAGCCAAACTACCTAGTGGGGACCTTGGAAATTTAGCCAAAATTGAGTTATTGGGCTCAACTACGGAATTGCGTTGAAACAACTCAAAATTGAGTTGAATTCCGTCTCCGTGTATGTATCAGGCGTAAGGAAAGGCATGCGCGTGGAAGAATGGAAGCGTTAGGGAAACGGTTTCTTGTCCGTCTCTGGTTCTAGCGTTTGCTATGAACGAATAGTTTGAGTGTGATAGATTTAGAATGGAAGATAGAAGCAAGTGAGAGATATACAACTACAAAGTACGAGGAAAGGGACGGGCCTGGGATTGAACCCATGACCTTCTGCTTATGAAGCAGAAGCGGTAGTCATCAGACCACCAACCCCGTTTTCGACCGACTGGATGGCGTCCAGAGTAGATTTACCTTTTCTGAATCCAAACTGGTTGTTGGACAGGCCGTCCGCACTCTCCGTATACGGCCTGTTGAGAATCAACCTCTCCAATAACTTGCCCGTCGTATCTAGTAGCCAGATAGGTGTATACGCCGACGGGTCACCTGGTGGTTCCCCGCCTTTGGTAGTAGCTCCAATTTCTCTCACTTCCATACATCCGGGAAGATTCCTTGAGCAATGCAGCGTTGCATCGTGGTTCTGAACTTGTCCGGATCCGCCTCCATTGCTGCTTTTAAGACAACATTCGGGATACCAACGGGTCCCGGTGCCTTGTTTGATGCAAATGATTTCACGACTTCTGCCTGCTATTCGTTCGTCACTCTCGCGTTGCATTCTTCGTCTTGCCCGAAGATTTGCAATTGATTCGCACCACCAGTACACCGGCGGCCTGTTCTCCCTGGGAGGCGCTTTTCTCGGCATGGAAGCATCACACGCTCGGATCTGGAAGGACTAATTTTGTACGAATATAATATTTTTGAATTAATTGAAAATTTGACAAAAAGATTTTCCTCAGTATTTATTATGATAAATAGTAGCGAACAGAATTAACATTAATGTATGTTTATAATGTATTTGTTACGGGACGGACTATTGGACGTTTCGAAAACCTCTCCAGACAAACTCGTTGTTTAGCAGAGTAAGCTTAAAGCTACAACAAAACACTTTATTATTGCATGATTTTAATAGAATTTTATGTTACTCACAGTTTTAATTTTCTTCGTGTACTGTCCGTCGTTTGTAACTGCTTATTTGTCAATGTTTTGTGTTGTGCTGTAGATTTTCAATTATTTTAGTTCACAATAGGTTTTAACAATTCATTTTACTTACGATGTTATAAGTTTAGGATACAAAATAGAAATTTTAGTGGATTTTAACAATGGAAATATCTTTTCACGTGTTCGTCTTCTAACTTTCTGTCGTTTTGTCAAACATAGGTTTACGTATGCAAGGTACAGGGTGTCAGTTAGGTGTCAGCGAAGGTTTTAGGAATCGCCACTAGATGATAGCGAATTTGTCGGGGCGGTACTGAACGCAGTGGGTTGCGTCGCGTACATACCCCTCCCCGTATTGCTGCCAGAACCTTCAGCTATACCAGGATCTCCAGCGACGTTCAGTATAGCCAACTTGGATACCGGGCGTTGGTGAACTCCCATCGTAGTCTGCACGTCTACTCGCCTAACTCGTCCGTCCTTTCCTGGATAAACTCGCTAGATTCGTCCTCGCGTCCAGCTGTTTCTCTCCTTTTCGCTGGCTATCATCACCAAATCTCCCACTTGAACGTTCCGCAACTCTCCGAACCATTTTGATTGAGGTGACATGATCGGGAGATACTCCTTGAGCCAGCGTCTCCAGAAGTTGTCCAGCATAACCTCGATAGCATTCCAGCTGGAACGAAGGGCCGCTGATTCATCCGTAGGCTTCGTAGTTGGTTGGACCACCCCACTGGAGCTCAGGAGCAGAAAGTGGTTGGGTGTTAAGGCTTCGTGCTCTTCGCTCTCCAAGGGTAGGTAGGTCAGTGGGCGTGAGTTCACCAGGGATTCGACTTCTGCAAGAACTGTAGACAAAGCTTCATCGTCGGGGTTTCTGTCTGTCAGCAGACAACTCAGTCCTCTCTTAACGGAGCGAACTAGTCGCTCCCATACACCCCCCATGTGAGGAGCGTACGGTGGATTGAACTTCCACTGGGTCCTGTAGTTGGTAAAGGTGGAAGCCAGTGTTGCATTGATTGATCGTATTTGTTTCGACAGTTCACTGCTGACTCCCTGGAAGTTCGTCCCCTGGTCCGAATAAACCTCCTGTGGAGCTCCTCGTCGTGCGATGAATCTCCGGATAGCCTGTTTGCACGAGTCCGTTGATAACGAAGCAGCTACCTCCAAATGTACTGCCCTGGTAGTCAGGCAGGTAAACAGAGCTACCCATCGTTTGATGCTTGCCCGTCCCACGCGAACATTCAGTGGTCCGAAATAGTCCAGTCCTACGAAGGTGAACGCTCTCACGTAGGGCGTAAGCCGCGCCAATGGCAGTGGACCCATTTTTGGTACCTGGGGTACAACTCGGTATACAGAGCACCAAACGCAGAATTTCGTAGTCTTCCTTACGACGACCCTAAGCTTCGGGACATGGTATCTTTGTCGCATTTCATTGACGACCGTTTCTCCATTTGCGTGGCCATATTTCCGGTGGTACCAGTTTACCAGAAGGTGCGTTGCATGGTGGTCTTTGGGCACGATAACCGGAAACTTCATCTCGTATGAAACATGCGGTGACGCTGAAATCCGGCTGTTCTTCCGGATGATATCTCCTTCGCCCAGAAACGGTGATAGCTTGTAGATTTTGCTGCTTTTCTCCACAGGCTTCTGTTGACTCTCGGGAACGATTCGATTTTTTTGTAGAAGCGCAAACTCCTCCTGAAACACTTCCGCCTGCACCATCTTCCAGACCGAGTACTCGGCAAGATTCAGCTCCTCACTGGAGAGCGTATCCCCTTTTCTCGCAGAGCCGGCCCTTTTCCGTAAGCAATTGTTGTAGAAACGGCGCACGTAAGCAACAGCTCTGACAAGTCTCTCCCATTTCGAAAATCGTTGGAACTGAATTACAGGTTCAGCCAAGGTCTGCACATGAACATGTACACTCCTCAGCTCTTCGGTCGTACACTGCTTCGATGTGGTTTCCTCCTTGGGCCACTGACTCTCGTCCTCGTTTAAGAATGCAGGACCGTTGAACCACCTGCAGCTCTCCAAGTAGTTGGGACTTTTACCCCATTTCGTGGCCTCATCCGCCACATTCTGTTTCGATGGCACCCATCTCCAGTCAGCTACGCTTGTTTCCTCCAGTATCTCCGTAACACGGAATGCTACGAACTGACGATATCGCCTTTGATCGGAACGGAGCCATGCGAGCACAGTCCTGGAATCGCTCCACATTACTCTGCGCTTCACTGGAATGGTATGGTTTTCCACGATGGTCTTCATTAGCCGCGTCCCAATCGTTGCCGCTTGAAGCTCCAAGCGAGGAATAGAGAGCAGTTTTAACGGTGCTACTTTGGTCTTCGCTCCCACCAAGCTGCATCGAACCTCCCCTTTGTCAACGATCCTGAAGTAGGCGACAGCCGCGAAAGCGCTCTCGCTGGCGTCGACAAAGATATGTAGCTCCAGAGATTCGTATGCTTCCTTGCTGTATCCCGGGAAGTAACACCGTGGTATCCTTACTTTGTCCAGCAATCGTAACACCTCCAACCACTGTTGCCATCGAGGAAGCATTTCGGCAGGAATTCGTTCGTCCCAGCCAACATTCGCTCTCCAAATTTCCTGAATGATGACCTTTCCTTCTACCACAAACGATGCAATGAGTCCCAGAGGGTCAAACAGGCTCATCACTAGCCTCAAAACTTCTCGTTTGGTAGGAACAACAGCTACGTCGAAGAGGCGCTCCAAATCGCTTCGGATAGTTGTCGTGTAGGAGAACATTTCCTCGTTAGGCAACCAGACCATTCCCAGAATACGTTCTTGCTGACTGTCTTTGTCCATCACGAAACTTTTAACCGCTTGAGTGTTCTGTTCTCCGATACGCCTTAATACTTCTGGGGAGTTTGACATCCAATTCCGTATCTGGAACCCTCCTCGTTCGTGCACGGTTTTCACATCTAAAGCCAGTTGAACCGCTTCGTCGACAGTGTCGGCGCTATCGAGATAGTCATCGACGTAGGTGTTATCTTTGATGGCGACCGCTGCTCTCGGGAACTCTGCTGCATGTTCGTCGGCGTTGATATTCTTCACATACTGCGTGGAACACGGCGAGCAAGTTGAACCAAAGATTGCCACATCCATCACGAAAACCTTCGTAGCTTCCGCTGGACTGTCCCGCCATAGGAACCTCTGGGCTTGTCGGTCTTCCGGTCTTATCTGCACCTGATGGAACATTTCCATAATATCGGCGCTGACGGCTATCTCCTTCTGTCGATAACGCGAAAGTACAGTTTGTAACGGCACAAGCATATCCGGTCCTTTCAGAAGTACCGAATTGAACGAGACTCCTTGTACGGCGGCGGCCGCATCCCACACGACACGTAGTTTATCGGGCTTCCGAGGGTTTACAACGATGCCTAGTGGTAGGTACCACACGCGTTTAGGATCCCATTCTTCCAGCTCCCTTGGTGTAGCTTGATGGGCGTAACCTTTCACCTGATATTCAGACATCTGCTGCCTTACTTTTTCGTAAAGTTCGGGTGACTTTGAGAGACGGTGTTCGAGGCATTGGAGACGTCGCTCAGCCATTGGCCGACTGTTCGGAAATTTGACTTCGTCCAACTTCCAGAGCAGGCCTGTTTGGTATCTTCCAGAGGGAGTCCGAACCGTCGTCGCCTCAAGTATTTCTCGTGCTCGTCGATCGTCCTCCGACTCCGTTAGGGTCGATGCAGATACTCCTACGCTTTCCGTCGTGAAGAACTGCTTTACCAGCTCGTTGAGATCGTCGTCGTGGGAACGGGTGCACACGTGGAGTACTCGATGCGATGGATCTGGCTCCATGGTTCCTGATCGGCCAAACACGACCCATCCTAGCCTGGTTTTGGTGGCTACAGGTTCGTTTGCCTTTCCTTCTCGTTGCTTCAGGGAAGTCTTTACTTTAGTGTTATCCAGCCCGATTAGAATGCCGGGAACTCCATCGCTGTAACTCCTAACGGGTAATCCTCGCAGATGAGCAAACGACTTTCCAATTCCTTGAAATGGACCGATTGTTTTGGTAGGTCAAGACTCTCCACTGTTTGCACGCCTTTCAACTGAAACTGCTTGCTTTGTCCTACTCCGGAAATGTTGAGCTGAACTTTCCTGGAATCTTCTTCGGTTCGTTTCACTCCATTCGTCCATTGCATGCACAACGGAGATACAGGTCCTTCCACGCCGAGTTGTTCAATTAGTGATTTATCGACTAATGTTGAGTCTGACCCGCCATCAAGGAAGGCAAATGTTTGGACAGACCTGCCATTGGCGTGTAGCATGACCGGTATAATTCGGAACAAAACTTTGTTGTGGAGATGTTGATGAACAGTAACCACTCCTGTTACAGCGCTTGAAGATGGGGCACAATCTTGCTCTTGTTTCGGGTTGCCGGGATGAAGTAGCTTATGGTGCCGTTGCTGACAACCTCCTGCGCCGCACACTGACGCCTTGCAGGGCCACTTTCCGTGTGGGTAGAGACATCTTCTGCAAAGGTGAAGTTCCTGTACAATCTTCCACCGATTCTCCAGCGTTTTGGATTGGAACGATGTACAGTCCTTCGGCTTGTGTCCGCTTATCTTGCAAACCATACAGGGCTTGTCGCTAGCCCCCACTGATGGTTTATCGCACTCCGTTTTCATCATCGTGGACTTGTGTTCTCCATGGCTCTTACTGGCGTAGCTTTCCGAAGAATGCGCGTTGATAACGGCTCTCCCCTTCGATTTCTCCGGTTTATCCATAACCGGCGTTACTCGACTCGCTGCATCGACAATGACGTTCATATAGTCCGAAAAAGCTCGTAAATCTGCTCCGCTGCCACCCGCTGCGTGTACAACGCCCAGTCTAGCTTGATGTTTGCTGGAAGTTTGTCGACCAGCTCATTGGTTAACATTGGGTTTCCTAAGTGCAACTCTTGGCCAGTCGCAATCAGGTGAGCACAGAGATTCCGCACTGCTAATCCGAAATTGATAATGCTTTCCAACCTGTCGGATCGCGGTGCCGGTGTTGCTCGTACCTCTGCTAGCAATGTCCCAATGATGGCCTCTGGTCGTCCGTATAGAGTGCTAAGCGTGCGCAGGATCTCCGGAACGTTCAGCGGATGAAGCAAGAAACAGCTGACCGCCTTCCTCGCTTCTCCCTTCAGGCAACGTTGAAGCCTCATGAGGTTCTCCGAATCACTGTACCCACAGATTCTCGTTGACGTTTCATAACTGCTCCAAAATAATGGCCATTCTGCAGGATTTCCCGAAAAGGCCGGAAGTTCTTTCGGGACAACGTGGCGGGCTGCCAGTTGCTGAGCGGTAGGAGCGTTGAGTAGTTGAGCGTCGAAACTTGATGACGATACAGGATGTGCAGCACCAATGATTTCTCTGTGTTGAAACGGTGGATTGAAATAGCTGTGCATCGGTGTGGAGTTACCAGCGGATGGGAAAACTCCTGATGGTGCGTTCATCCCCGCAGGATGCACTGATGCTGAACTAACCACTGGAGCAAGATGTGTAGGATGCCGTAGGTGGTCCACCCTAGAGTTGATCCCGGGAGCCGAGATCGCACCACTGTTGAAACAGTCGCTCCGAAATTGAGAAGAATACACTGTTCTGTCACTAACACCGGGATTCACTGCTGTTGGAACACCGATAGCATGACTAGCTCTTGCCGAACTCGGACCGGCCACATTACTCGCGATCGATTGAACGTTTGACAGGGGAGGAAACTGGGGAGCCATTGAGAAGGAGAATACTGGGTCCTGATAACGCGAGACACTAAGCATTGCGGCACTGCTAGAGTGCACAGTTCTAATTGGATTTTGATTCGTTTGTGTAACGGATGGAATTGTTACGATATCTCTCATGGCCCTAAACTGATTTGACCCAGTGTCGCCTACTAGGGAAGAGACGCTAACTGCTACGTTAGCATCGTAAAATTGCCTGTTTCGGTTTGAAATGGATGTGCTAGGTGAGAATACATCTCCACGTGCCCTACTACCTACATTTGTATCGACTATTCTAACTTGTCTCCGCGGTGTACTTACCGGAGCCGAACCTACATACAAACTTGGTTCAACTGCCAGTGCTGTGTTGGCGGGGTCGATCCGCACCGAGTAGGTGCGATTGTGTTGATCCTCTTGGGCGAGCTCGACGTCATCAGGCTGGCTAGCCTGTGGATGTGTTGTTGTAGGTGCCAAGAAGGGAGTAGACTGACACGTTGGAAGCAGTGCCGGGGCGCTCGTGGTTGGTCCGAGATTCATGCTAGAGAACGGCGAAATCATATCCATCCACCCGCTCGTTACTGTGGCAGCGACGGCTTGATTTTCGGGTACGTTGATATCATTCGCTGCGATCATTTTCGGTGGCTCAAAGGGGTTTAGGTTGTGCACTGCTGTACCGTCTTGCTGGTTTGCTGAACTGCTCTGCTGTGACGTGAATCCAGTGGAGATGCATTCCCCAGATTTGGTATTCAGGGTCACCTGCTGGTTATCAATCCATATGCGCACTCTCTGGGCGCTTTTCAGACTGCTTCGCCTACTGCGCACACTCCTGTTGTCGTCCCCTTCGTCCACTTGCGCAAGCAGCAAATCGTACTTACGCGTGATGCACACTTTCTCTAACTCGATCTTGTCGGCGATCGCCTTCTCGTTCCTTTCTCGTTCGAGCCTTAACATTTCCCTTTCTGCCTTTTCCCGTTCGGCCATCAATCTCTCCTGAAGAAGTTTTTCCTCCGCGAGCTGTTGCATTTGTAACTGCAACCTCGCCTCCCGTGCGCTAGCTGTGGTAGAGGCAGCCGAGGAGATTGAGACGGACGGCGCGGGGTCTCTGGGCCTACACAGATCGCAGTAGTATGGGCTAGACGTAGCCGACGTACCATCCTCACCACCGGCACACGAATTGTGGTACCGATTGTGGCATTTCACACACTCGATCATCTGACCGCTGTGGGTTGGCTGCTCACAGAGTGTACAACACCTTTCGGCAGCTGCGTCGCTCGACATATATCGCTGTTCCTGTGATGGTAATTACCATTCAATCAGCCGGATGGTTGAGTCTAAAACTCTTTAAGATTGTTACGGGACGGACTATTGGACGTTTTCGAAAACCTCTCCAGACAAACTCGTTGTTTAGCAGAGTAAGCTTAAAGCTACAACAAAACACTTTATTATTGCATGATTTTAATAGAATTTTATGTTACTCACAGTTTTAATTTTCTTCGTGTACTGTCCGTCGTTTGTAACTGCTTATTTGTCAATGTTTTGTGTTGTGCTGTAGATTTTCAATTATTTTAGTTCACAATAGGTTTTAACAATTCATTTTACTTACGATGTTATAAGTTTAGGATACAAAATAGAAATTTTAGTGGATTTTAACAATGGAAATATCTTTTCACGTGTTCGTCTTCTAACTTTCTGTCGTTTTGTCAAACATAGGTTTACGTATGCAAGGTACAGGGTGTCAGTTAGGTGTCAGCGAAGGTTTTAGGAATCGCCACTAGATGATAGCGAATTTGTCGGGGCGGTACTGAACGCAATAGTGGGAAACTTCATATGGAAAAATTGTATTTTTAGAGTTGATAGGCGACAGCTTTATCGCGATACTGATAGTGGTGGTCTTGGCTTGATAGACCCAACGGAAAAATGTAAAGCCCTTTTTATTTGGAATATCATTAAAAACAATGACGAGAACTGTGAAGTTGGAGAAAAATATCTTCTAAATTTTAAGCACATGTCTAAATTAACACGGAATGGAAAGGAATGGATAACACTTATACCCCAATTGGACAATGGTCTCGATTCTGTGAAACTGCTTTATCGATCGTTTCTCAGTTCACAAGGTTTCACACCTCTTGTGGAATCATTATATCCGCAAATAATTTGGGCTTCTAGATGGAAAATCTTAAGTTATTCTTATCTTCTTGCTGAAGATAAATCAACATTGTTTCAATTATTCAACGACCTAGTTGTTAATAAACTGAAAAAGGTCCAATACGGTATCGGTGGGGTTGAAAATGCCTTCTGTGAACGATGTGGATGCAACGAAATTGATAGTAATGAGCATCGTATTAAAATATGCAGCTCTTCGAAAGAAAGTGAGGGACTGGGTGTGTAGAATTATACATAACACATTGAAAGTACAATTCAATGATTTTGAAGACATCTTAAGTTGGGATTTTGATTTAGAGTGTCCTCGTCAGAAAACTGTGTCTTGGTTAGCAGTACATTATATTGCATTCTGTGTACAGAAACATCCAAAAATAAGCCTGTTTGTATTTAAAAAAAGCATAAGAGAATTCAGATGGAATCAGAAAGAAAAAGTAAAAAAAATATTTGGTGAATATTTAAATATTTGTTAACTAACTGTTTAGTATGTAATATGTAATATGTGGTTTACTTGAAGTATGTTTAATAAATAAATTGAAAAAAAAAAAAAAAAAAAAAAAAAAAAAAAAAAAAAAAAAAAAAAAAAAAAAAACGCAGTGGGTTGCGTCGCGTACAATATTTTTATGTCGTAGGCGTAACTAGGATGGGTTCTCCTTGTCATGCTTTTCCAATGTAGACATGTAGACATGTAGAATCTAACAAAAATAGTCCGGTTGGAAACACCATAGTGACCTTCCCTTGTCCCCTGTTTCATTGTGTATGGTAGTTTTAAAACTTTTGTCAGCAGTACGAATTTGTGTTCACCCTGCACAGAATAATAATTCTATTAATTACAGTTAGTTACGATAAATTATGCAGCAAACTGGCAAGGTTTACCGAGTCGCCAAATAATAGCTCTATATCTGTATTTGTGGCAAATAATCCATCCGCAGTTCTAAGGAATACATCCTGGTTCAGTGCTTGTGACGTAAACGTTATACCCATACACCCATGTATTATAATACACTGCACCTTACGGTATTGATACACTTTGAGAGATATTAAAGACCACGCTACATGGTGTCAGAAGTTGGTCAGTTTTCGCGCCGCGATTTAATCGGAAAATTTCGAAAAAAAAGTCGCGGAAAGATCGAAAAAATACCGGAAAACCGTAGTTAAGGCGTCCGGTCGTGAATAGGGACCCAATTCAGCGTGAAATTTCGGCTCGAGAGCGAGGAATTCGCTGAAAATGATAGACCCACCAGCAGCAGCACAGCAGGCGGCAGCGCATAACCTCTTGCAGCAGCCCGTCCAGAATTTTTTCGCTCACCCTCCAGATCGCATAAACATCCATAGTCACTCGGATAAGGCGCGTATTTGGAACGACTGGATTCAGCAGTATACGTGGTTCGAGCAAGCGTCGGGGATAAAGGATCTGCCAGCATCCCGGCAGGTGGGAATCCTGATAAACAGTCTCGGTCCGGACGTCATTGGGACATTCAAAGGTTTGCAGTTGACGGATGAGGAGCAGCAGGACCCGGAAGCGATCAAGAAAGCTTTGAGTGATGCGTACAGTCCGACAGCCAATCCGACGTACAGCACGTACGTGTTCCTTAAAACGGACCAGCAACCGGGTGAAAGCTTCGATGATTTTCTCATCAAACTGAGAGCAGCAATCCGAGACTGTGATTTTGGCACGGAACACGAAGGCATGAATATCAATGACCGCTTGCTGAAGGATAAAATCGTACTTGGGATTTCCAGTCAGAAGGTCCGGGAAAAACTATTGAGTGATCCGAAGCTGACATTAGAGAAGGCGATCCAGATTTGCAAGGCGAGTGAGAAGACGACAGAGACGCTGAAGGAAATGGATTCGGAAAATCGAGGCTGCAGCGCTGTCAGGTCGGACGATGACGGTAAGCCGTTCCAGTGCAAACGTTGCGGATCGAAGCACGGCAAGAAAAGCTGTCCGGCGTATGGAAAACAGTGCTTGGCGTGTCAAGGCACTGGCCACTTTGCGAAGTGTTGTTTCACGAAGAAGAAGGACGGAAACGCAGAGAAGAAGCCGAAAAAGGATAATAAGGCGAAAAAAGCAGCAGCGGTTGTTAAAAGTGATGAAGAAGACTCGTCGGAAGCAGAAGTGGACCTGTACCTGCACGCAGTAGGTACCGACGACGACGACGACGGGGACTGGTTCGAAGAGGCAACGATTGGCAACATGAGGCTTAAATTCAAGCTGGACTGTGGGGCGCAATGCAACGTTTTGCCGTTAAAAGTGGCGAAAAAACTCTCCGGAAAGATGTTGCAGAAGTCAAAAACGAAGTACATTGTGTCCTACAACGGTGAAAAAACCAAGGTGGAAGGGGATTTGACGGTGGCAGCAGTCGTGAACAAACGCAAAACCAACCTCACGTTCAAGGTCGTCGATTTGAACGTCGTTCCGATCCTCGGCAAGAAAACCTGTGTCGATTTGCAGATGATTCAGCGTGTTAATTCAATTAGCAGCCGTGACGACATCTTCCAAGGCCTTGGCTGTTTCAAGAATTTTGAGTACGAACTGGACCTGAAACCGGATGCTGCGTTCGAGATCCGGCCGACACGAGCAATCCCGCACAAGATTCGTGACGAGGTGAAGGCGGAGTTGGACAGGATGGTCGAAATGGGTGTCATAATCAAACAGGAAGAGCCCACACCCGTGGTAAGTAACCTGATAGTAGTGCGTAAGAACAACAAAATTCGTTTGTGCATTGACCCGACGGACGTAAACAAAAACATACTTCGTCGGCACTATCCGCTGCGCACTATGGAAGAAATTGCGGCCAGAATCCGTAATGCAAAATGGTTCACCATCCTGGACTGCAAAAAGGGTTTCTGGCAAATCAAAGTTGCCGAGAACTCCCAGAAGTACCTAACGTTTGACACACCATGGGGTCGCTATTCGTGCTTGCGTCTGCCGTTTGGATTGGCGTCGGCCCCCGAGGTGTTCCAGAATATGATTTCGACGTTACTGGAAGGAATCGACGGTACGGACGTATCAATGGACGATGTTTTAATATATGCGGAAACGCTAGAAAATCTAAACGAGATCACGGCGAAGGTAGTCGATCGGATGAGGAATGCGGGCCTGAAATTGAATCCTGAAAAGTGCCTATTCGCGAAGAAATCCGTTCCCTACCTGGGCCACGTCGTGTCGGAACACGGCCTCCAACCGGACAGCGAGAAAATCGAAGCGATTCGGAGATTGAAGGTGCCTGAAAATAAGAAGCAACTCCAGCGACTGCTGGGAATGGTAACATATTTGGGAAAATTCATCGTGAATCTGTCTCAAATCACAGCTCCACTGAGGCAGCTGTTGCAAAAAGACGTTCCCTGGCAGTGGGAGCACGAACAGCAGGCGGCATTCGACAAACTAATGAACCTGCTGATATCGTTACCAGTCTTGAAGTTCTACGACGTCAACAAACAGAATGTGCTCTCCGTAGACTGCAGTTCTCATGCTATGGGAGCTGTGCTACTTCAAGATGGGCATCCCGTTGCGTACGCTTCGAAGTCTCTGACATCAGCGCAACGGAACTACCCACAAATTGAGAAGGAGGCCTTCGCTATCCGGTTCGGGTGTCAGAAATTCCACTCCTATATCTTTGGCAAGCCTGTGGTTGTGCACACCGACCACAAGCCTTTGGAGTCGATCTTCAAAAAACCTCTCGACAAGGCACCTCCAAGGCTAAAGCGAATCATTCTTGACGTACAACCCTACGCTCCAGAGATAGTGTACGTTCGAGGTGAAAATGTTCCAATCGCAGACGCTCTAAGTCGCGATGTGAAAAACTCAACACCGGAAAACGACGAAGATTTGGAAGTACATGTCGTCCTCAACGTGTCCAAGTCCTGGATGAAGGAGATAGTGTCAAAAACCGATGAAGATGCCACACTTCGGGAGCTGATCGAAGTTATCAAGGTGGGTTGGCCGAATGACCCAGAGGAAGTTGATCCAGTCATCAAATCTTACTGGAACTACCGGGACGAGCTTTCCACCTACGAGGGACTGATCTTCAAAGGGGATCGGTTGTTGATACCGGAAACGTTGCGCCGCAAAACAATGAATATTATCCATGCTGGCCACTTCGGAATTCAGTCTAGCATCAAAAGGGCCAAACAGCTAGTTTTCTGGCCTTCCATGGGTCGGGACATCGAGCGATTCGTCGAGGAATGTAGTATTTGCCAGAAGCACAGTCGCTCCAACGTGAAAGAACCGATGATAGTCAAGCAAGTTCCAGAGTACTCGTTTCAAATTGTTGGCTCAGATGTATTCCATTTCAACGGCGGCAACTACATTGTCATCATCGACAGCTACTCTGGCTGGATCGACTTCAAAAAGTTACGGTCCATGGAATCATCGGAAGTGATTGATCACCTGCAGTCGTGGTTCGCTGTTTGGGGAACTCCTGAAGAATTCCATAGTGATAATGCCAAACAATACACATCGCAACTTTTTCGACAGTTTGCTGCGGAATGGAAATTTGAGCAAGTGACCTCTAGTCCGTATTATCCGCAAAGCAACGGGCTAAGTGAACGAGCGGTGCAGATTGCGAAAAACATCCTGAAAAAGTGCTACGAAGATAACAGTTCGATTCAGCTTGCATTGCTCAATTACCGCAACATCCCACGGAATTCGAAGCTGCTTTCCCCCAATCAACGGTTGATGAGCAGAATCACAAACTCGCCACTTCCGGTTGCCTACCAAAAACTGAAGCCAGCAGTGATTGAAAACGTCAAGCAGAATTTGGAGGCTGAAAGGTTCAAACAGAAGGACTACTATGATCGATCAGCACAAGTTCGTCAACCCATGGAGATCAACAATCGTGTGCAGTTGCAGAACCCGCTGACGAAAACTTGGGAGTCAGGACGAGTCGTTGCTGATGCAAACACACCTCGATCGGTTATAGTCGAAACTGATCGGGGTGACACCTATCGCAGAAACATGAAGCACGTTAGGAAGTCTAATGTGGTCATCCCAGCGCAACCCGAGGCGGTCTGTGACGATCCGAGGTCGTTGATCCTGCAACAAAGTCCGTTGGCTCGAGAGGAACAGCGACAACCACCTCCAGTTGTGGTAGACATCCAATTCACCCCGGTGGATCCAACAGAAGAGCATCAAGTCAACGTAGAGAGAGGACAGAGAACCATCACCAGATCTGGCAGATTAGTGAAACCGATTCAACGTTTGAATTTGTAATGTATTTTATATTTCATTTTTCCCGAAAAAGGGAGATGTGACGTAAACGTTATACCCATACACCCATGTATTATAATACACTGCACCTTACGGTATTGATACACTTTGAGAGATATTAAAGACCACGCTACAGTGCTCCCGTCACTATTTCTGAGAACTCGATGTTAGTTATTCTAAATATCGTAAATACCCAAATGGATGTATTTTTCCATGTTTATTTAAGGGGATTTGCACAGTAAGCATGTGTGAAAATAGCGCTAATTAACTAAGCTCTACATATTGCCATCGATCAATGAGTTGCTCATTTTCGTTGACAATCAATCCAAATACCTGTACTGCAGTAGTTCATTTCACTGGAATCCATTGTCAAAAATTAGCGCACATATGTTTGTGAAACGTTATTCGTAGGCCTTTCGTTTAAATTAGACAACCCGCAACAGGTTTGATTTCCCTTTGGGAAAATAAATATTTGATTCGAACGCAATTAATTACATTGCAAATCAATTTATAAATCACCACAGGCAACAGCAATGACTACACAGATAACAGAAACCACATCAACCGAATGATTCGCACGCAACTAACCGCGATTTCAACAACTGTTCTACTTGTTTAATTACCACCTGGTAGGAATCTAGCAGCGCAGCGTCCCAAATCGGGCCTCCGCTCCTGATATGGCACGTCGATATTCTGCTGGGCCTTCGCTAGCAACGCACCTAACTGTGTGTTCCGTCGCCCACCGTGTCGATGCCACTCACTGCCCCTCGGATCCACACGTGGTACAGGTGCCTTTTCGGTGCGAATATGCCGGGTTTCACGTTCCGGCGAGCATGCATGTAGAATCTTTTTCGTCTTTGTGGCGTTACGTCCCTACTGAGACAGAGCCTGCTTTTCAGCTCAAATTTACAACTTGGAAAGAGCCTCAGCCAATGGGATTGGAACCTACTACTAAAGCTTCGAAGAATTTCTGGTCAATATGATTTTACTATATGTCGCTCTGTATGCGATTCTGAGAGGCTGACTTTTTAGCTAGCTAAAAGTGGGTCCAGTTCATCAGAATTAAGGAACATTTTTGGAAACCACTAGTAAAAGGCAAATACAATTTCCCCCAAAGTGTCTGTGCCGACAGAATTCTAGAAATGTTTATATTCACAAAACTTGAATTCAGCTTGTTCCCCGTAAGCAGTCATTCATCCTGTGTCAGCAGAACAGTCGACACAACATAAGTTGAGGAAAGCTTCCTTCGGAATCTATTTTCTCACTTCCGACCTGTAACTTTTCCGAGCGACACCACCGGTCACGTTCCGCACGACGAAAGAACTTCTCTCATTTCGGTGGTTGGTGACACAATTGCTGCCCGCAGTCCACACCGGACTGGAGTCGAAGCATATCAGATGTTCGTTGTCAACTAAGTTTTCCATTTTGTGCCGAGATTTGAGCGGTCGATGGTTGCAGTGGTACATGACGCGTAACATATGAAAAATGATGATGTTATATTTCAACAACGACTTTCGTTAACAAGTTTTTCTTGCAACATAAGTTTTGCTTTTTCTAAAGCTTCAATATTATTTAGTTCTTTTTTGTTAAAGTGAACTAAATAATATTCTTGAGAAAGCCCTTTCCGAACAATGCCAGATTGGGCTCTCTTTTTCATAATGATGACTTGGACTTGGGAAAATCCAAGCAAATCATTTATTCCATTTTTGAACTCTTCAGGTGACTTATAGTCACTTGAGAGACCTTTCAAGCCGACCGAAATGTGCTTCTTCTCTTCAAGATGTTTGAGAAGAAGTTCACGATCTTTAAGAGTTTCCAGCAAAACGCGACAGTCTCTTTTCTTTGCGATTTGGATGGAAACCTTGATTCCCCCAGTGGAATTCAAGATCTCCTTTCTGAATCCTCCAAATTCAGAACAACTTACCACGATTGGCGGCATCCTTTTTTCCTCGCTTGAATCGAAGAGCCTGGACTAGAAGCTTCTTAAATTTTATATAAACGTCCAAATGCACTCATCCCACCTTGGTTCTCATTGCCCCATTTTATTCAAAGAACCCTCTTACTACATGAAGAATTGAGTCCAACTTCAACTGTGGCTTGAGAAAGCGCAAACCCATGTAGCCGGAAGGAACTGCCTCGACAGTGCTTCTTGAGAATATTATTTCCAGCCAGATTGCGTTCGCTCGTTAGGTCGTTAGTCTCGTTTAGCCGACCAAATTGGCCGCTTAAATCAATTTTCCTCTGAAAGCTTTGGTCCATTCTGCTTTGGTAGGCACCCGAGGCTAGACTTTGATTTTACGCTCATCCCGATTTTAAACCACGATGCAAGAATTGTGCTCCGAAAATCAAATTAGCTTCGAATAACTCATCTTCGTGGCATCAAATTTCCCGTGATGGATATGGAAGTGCCCATAACCTTAGTCGTTGTTGTTGTTGTTACCAAATGCGGGAACAAATCTGACTGATGATCTCCGTTTCGCCTGTTTCGTAACGATCAGTTAAGCATCCAAAATGAACAACTTCTTCTCATGGACGTAAGCAGAAGCGAACGACCTCAATGTAGGGACGTTCCAATACTTCCGATATATCGGAGTATCGATATTTTGCTTTCGACATTCGATATTTTGGTATCGATATTTCCTATTTAATATATCGGTGGTATCGATATGTTCTTCCGATATATCGTACATTAATATAAGGAAAACAATTGTAGGGTTTAAACAAGTTAAAGTGACATACATCACGTGATTTTTAGCATATCAACTTCAAAAGGGCGTAACTCAAAATACTGACTAAGGTTTTTTTTTCAAATTTGGACCAGAGGTGCAGAACAGCGTAAGGAATCAACTGCTGACTGCCGTTTGGATGGTATATTTTATTTGATAATAACGGTAATTGGAGCACCGTGGCCAATGGTTGCTACTCCGTGAATGATCAGAACTGATACAAATTGCACTTCAATGCAAATGAATGGGAGCTTTCCGCTTACTCTCGAAGTGCACATTTTAGCAGCTCTCATATCAATCAATCAGATCAATAACGGCGCCGGCCTATTCCTAACAGTCAGTTAGGATGGGGAAAGAATGTGAAGGTGTAATGATTGTTGTTTCTAGAGACAAATTATAATAAAATTTTGAAGTTTTAATTTGTTTATCTGGTTTTAGATTTTTTTTTCCTTACTTTTATTTGTTAGGCACTCCGTGCACTTGGTCACTACTAATGCCGGATATCATTTACACAGAATCTATTTATATCCTTAGGGATCTTGCACAAATTACGTCACGCTCCGAGGGGGGGGGGCAAGCCAAGCGTGACAAGCCTTACAAAAATTTCGGAAGACTCATACAAAAAACGTGACAAAGGGGGGGGGGGTCAAAAAAGTTGAAATTTAGCGTGACATAATTTGTGTACCATCCCTTATTGCTATTTTCTCTCATACCGAACAGGTAGAGAAGAGTGCTGCCGTTGGTCCAATCCATATCCATATCAAAGTCCATTGGTGTGCGATGGTTCATTTTGCCATGTTTATGTGTCGTGTGAGGCAACAGCCTACAAAGAGGGTCAGTGTGTCTCAGTCACCATCCGATACTGACGAAGGATGGATGTGTTCCCCAATACACGGTCCTTCGTGCGGCGTCTTCTGGTGGCTGGACGGAGTTTTTTGTGAGGGGGTTTTGGGAATCGAACCCATGACCTTCCGCTTACGAAGCGAAAGCGTAACCTCGAGGCTACGGGACCCCCTTATCTGGTTTTAGAAATTGGAAAATACTTTTTTTCTAAAATTCATTTAGACCAACATTTGAAAAGGGTCAATGCTTTGCTTAGTTTTACTTATCAGCCAATACACGAAAAATTGTATCTACCAATCTAACGCCCGATAGTGGTTTTAGGAAATCGTCCAATGCATACAAATATGTATTAATAATTCTTGGACAGGATATACAGATACGCCCTTCTGAAGTGTATGGAAGGAATATTGCATAGTGAATTCCGTTCCATCTATAATCAACGGTTAGGTGCATACATAATCATTACACCTTTGCGATTGTTCTTTTTTCATTCCATTCAGCAAGTTGCATAAAATTTACAAGTACACATATTGTCTAGACTGACATTAGAAAAGGTTATAATTAAAATAATATACAAAGCAGTATAGCTGAACAATGACTGTATCATAGTTGTTCGAAATACTCGAACATTACATATCGATGCCTTTATTACCCAGGTAACCAATAAGCACTTGAATAAGCCGTGTTGTCTTACTGCATTTGATTTGCTTGCTGCCCTATCTAAGCAGCATGATTGCTTACCTGCCGTGAATTAGCAAAGGCACTGCTATTCAAAATCTTTTGGTTGTTAATAAGCATCTCCACAGCACAGGCTTTTTACTGTTTTCAGCCATCGGAATGCTCTTTTGTTGCTGTACAAATGCAGTCAAGGAGTAGTACAGAGTGTGTGTTACATAGTCAACATTGCATTCTGTCTCTCTCACACCTTAGTGCCCTCGCTTTGACGTCTGATGCAACCGATTTTAGGGGAGACATGAATGATGGTTGCCAAAGGAATTAGCAGAAATTTGTTTTCTCGGATACACATATTCCGGCATGGCAGAAAGAAAATTAAATGATTTTCTCTTGGTTTTTTTTTTCAAGCTTCCAGCTATCAATGTGCGGTTATACCACAAATGTTCATAATGTTTGGTGCTTGCTGGTAACTGAATGAACATTCCAACACTACGTTCCTAGATAAGGGTATAAAATCAGCGCTCGACACTACATCGTTTGTAGCGTATACTGCAGCGCGAGGCATTATCATCAACTCGGCAATCACCAGGTCTTAAGTTCCAACCACACTCAGCTCAGAAATAAAAAAAATGCATCTAACAGCGAACAGTATCCGAAAATAACCTAATAAAAACGGCGAACCGGTGAGAGAAGACAGACCGAGGTGAAACATATTTTTGTTTTGATTTGCTTCTGGCGGAGGCGTTACTCTTTTTTGACAGCAGGATTCAACGTTCCTGAAGGTGCAGCATTGAAGCAGCCCGTTATTTCGCCAAAACCTGCATTGAGGCAGCACTATATGCTGCTATACGGTCAACTAGCATTAAATGCATAGCCGTGCGGGCACATATAACGCTGAATGAATGCTGTGTTAAGTGCTCCTTGGTTACTTGGGTATGTATCTGTATTCTATTCAATTCTATTTATTTCTTCTATATTCTAGTCTGTTCTATTCCCAAGTATTGTGGAGTATTCCCAAGTATTCCCAAGTTTGGAAAGAGGTGCACTTTGCGAAAAAGGACCACGTGATTATTGAGCTGAAATCGAATTCAGGTTAACTTCTGCGTTCATGAGTCCTCTCATGGCGAAGTGGTTAACGCGCCCCAACTAGAGATCGGGGAGTCGTGAGTTCGATTCTCACTGAGAAGACGTGTAACTTTTTCGCAAATCTTCACATCAATTTGTCCATCT
Source organism: Aedes aegypti (assembly GCF_002204515.2). Lineage (NCBI taxonomy): Eukaryota > Metazoa > Arthropoda > Insecta > Diptera > Culicidae > Aedes > Aedes aegypti. The sequence continues at coordinate 96,703,258 of NC_035109.1, read as the reverse complement.
AATTCAATTGCAAATTATATGTAATGTTTAGCTTTTCGGTAGTTGTTAAACTTCCACTCGGCTGGTTAGCCGTAAACCACGATTCATAATTAAAAACAAGTACACTTTAGATGTTTGCACGGCTTTATAGCGCTCCCAAGTCTGCGAAAAATCGCTGTGCACAGACTCTGACTCCTAATCCTAAGTTTCTGATATGCTCCAAGAAAATGAAGATTTGAATGGTTATTTCACTGTTAGTTCAAATAGGGTTTCAACTTATATATGTTATTTTTTTCTGTATTTCAAGGAATTGAAGCATTTTGTGTTAAATGCTTTTCATTCGAACAAGATTCCAGTTTTGGAGGTAATTTGAACAAGTTGAGCTGGGAAGCGCAGAGTCTGCCGAAATATTCGGAATATCATATCATTAAGTTTCATGTAAAACACTTCTGTAATGCGACTAATCAAGGGCTAGGCTGACACAATGAGCAGGCGTCGGAGTATGTGTATAGCACTGTTTTACAGACCTGTCAGCGCTATAAAGTCGTACAAATAGGCTGACCACAAGGTAAAAGGTTAAAAACGGGACAAAAAAAAACAAAATCGGGACAATTTTTAAAACTGATAAATAGCGTTCTTTTGGAAGTTTTAAGAAAATTTGTAACAATTTTAAGCTTTTTGGAACTTACGAAAAACATGTTTATCTGGTGTTAGAAGAATCATTTAATGTTTTCGTTATGATGATTAATCTGAGTTAAAGTAGATGTTTTGAGGGAGTGCGATTATTGAGCTTTGGAACTATTTTGACAATTTTTAGATTTCAAAATCTGGATTACAAGTCATTTGTGAACTTCAAATTAAAATGAAAAGATCATCCAGGCTGTTTCAGACAACTTCGTTTTTAACCTTCGTAATTCGTAACAAATTATGCACACTATTTTGGATGACAATCTTCCTAAACCTTTGAGTTCTGGTGAAACGTTTGAAAATCCAAACGAAACCTTTGCGATTTTTGCATGATCCTTTCGAATATCTGTAGGAGTCTTCGAAATTTGTAAGAGTAATCGCTAAGTCTTCCATAGGAGTCCTGGAATTTGAAATCCCAAAAATTCAAGCTTCTTTTCTTTCAAGAAATCCAGGAATCTAACTGAAATCTTGAAATTTCTATCGGAATTCCACAAACTATCTTTGAATTTTTCGAGATTCCAACCACCGCTCCATAATGATTAATCCTAAGACTTTCATAAACTTTTTCTACGCACAATCACGTTGGAGTCCTGGATAAATTCAACAGTGAAAGTACCGTAATCCGGGGACAAATTGATCAGTGGGGTGAATTTGATCAGGTCGGTACCAAATAGCATTTCCTTTCAAGGATGCTTAATACTTCTTTGCCATCATAGACATTCAATATTTTCTGGTTCATAGATGCCTTATGATGATTTTAAACTATTTCATTTTTATTAAGGTCAGTTTTGCATAGAAATATTCACAGTTTTTGAAGGTGTTAGCAATACTGTGTAACGTTCTTCTCTGCTCCTCAAGCAACGGCTTTAGCGCCACCTTCGACTTCCGAAGGACCGTTACTCTGTCTAAGCCCGGTATGAGACCACCCTTCTCAGGGCAGGTCGCAAATAGTTCAATGCAGAAGCAAAAACTCACCAAAATGGCACACACGAAAGGACAAATGAACGGAAATTTAACTACAAACCAACTGAAAACCGGAAACTAAACCAAAAAAACAAAAGAAAAAGTCAACCAGAACTGAGCGGCAGAAAAAGTCTTAACTTAAGGAACCAACAAATCTAGATATTTACAAGAAAATAAACGTAAAAGAATAGTAGAGTCGTTTTCAATCCGAACTCGAAATAAATATTATGAAACAAAGTCAATTTAAACGAATTTATTTTAGAAAAATGAATTTAGAGAGTTATTTGCATAGGACCTATTAAAACGATATGCAAGCTCTCAATTTATTGTGAAAATTCATTAGTACCTAGTATCTAGTCTGGTGACGTCACGCATTTAACTTTCTTATTCTATATATACAATTTTCGGATACTCTCAATCAGTTCAAAAGCTAGTGTGGATCTGACCTTAACTGCATCGGTGTGGTGCTCCAACGGCGATGGCTTGATCGTCCCTCGACGGCAGAAAAGCTTCGTCGGAATCTAATTGGAACGTGTGCTATTCGGTAGACTCGCGCGTGGGCACGATCATCAGGGTAGAAGCGTCCCTGGCGGTTGGTGGAGTGAGAGCAGGTTGCTGTTGCTCTACGCCTCACGCTTTGGCGAAACGAGTCCAATCGTCGATAATTCTACTCGATTACAGACCGACGACTCGAGCACACACTTGGGCACAAGCTCACGTCTGAGCTTATCGATTCGGAGGAAAGCTTGATTGTGGGACGAGATTTTCCACCCACAATGGCCCACTAGCCGGCACAATCTTTGGCTAGACACAGGAAGGGACTCCGTAGTCCGAACTCTACTGGAACACGTGGACGATTCCCGATCACGTGGATTCGAAGTGACTCAGGACAATCCAGGAACAATTTGCACCAGCCTGGACAAGCTGCCCACGTTGGATGGGCTTGACGATGCCTATTCAACGTGATAAATTCTCACTAATTTGATTTCCATAATTCTTCTCTACCTAAGGCTTACCTGAATAGTCACAATAAACCACTCACTTTATCACTATATTACCAAGTCAAACTATTGAACTCTGTAAATTCAAATCGAAAAACTAGACAACTCTATTAATTAATTTATTCGAGCAACTTTTTAAAACTCGCGAACTTACTTCGAATTCGGATAAAAGTTCACCAAATTATCTAAAAGCTCACTTTATAACTGTGGCTTCACTTTACTTTCAAAGCTTCACAATCTCGGAAAATGATCTTTTCGCTTTCACTGACTCCACCAGAATAAAATGGAAAGCGCATAATAAACTTGTTCGAGCCTTAAAGCTACGACGCAATTTCCACCTTATCGTGTACTCTCTTTTTTGTACGATGATTTTTATTGGTCAGCTCTGGAGAACTTCGAAGGAATCTAAAAATTTTCCACTGGTTCGCTTTCCCGATTGGTGATTTTAGCAAATTCAAAAGGCCAGGTACAAATTAATTAGTGGAAAATTCCGTAACTTATCGAATGTTAATAAGCGTCCAGTTCATTCGCCTTTGGTTATGCACCGTGCGCAACACTTACTTTAGCTTAAATCTTCGGGCACAAAAGCTACACTGAAAGCTTGCTAATCTTTTGGTTATGAACAAAAAGGAATATTCTTAGACTGGCACAAAATATTTAAGTGTTACATATTCGCCTACACTAATAATAATAAAAATTTTGAAATTAATTTCAAAATTTTTATTAATTTCACAGATTAAAAATCAAACTCTAATTTAATTCAAACTACATCGAAGAACATACAATAATTCTGAACTAGTAAACTAAACAAATACGACAAATGATTGGTCCTGCTATGCCATATTGAACTCTCACATGCTTTACAAACAACCGTACTCATTCAACCAACTTATCTTAACCGAAATGACCTCAGAGACGTCTGAGAAACTAATACCTAAAACCGAATTTACCTCAGAAATGTCTGAGCATCTTCAACTAACAAATTACCGACTAAAACCGAATTACCCTCAGAAATGTCTGAGCATATTTTCTTCCGAATAACCAACGTACTTCAGAACAATGGTCTGAAAATATACATGATTACTTAATCACTCATTAATTAATTAACCGCAATCATTCATTTCAAAATGTCATAGCAAAAACACGAATCACGAACGCATAAACATCTCAACAAACGCTTCACACATGTCCCGAACTTTCAGTACCGGGTTCTAACACGAAAGCTTTTAGACGATCTGTCAAAAGCGAAACACGAAATCGATCAACACAAAAAACGAACGCGAGCTGTGCTGATGAAATGGAGGTAAACTAATTCTATAATTTCTTCAAAATTCAGGATCTAAACTGCGATTTGACGACGGAAACTACTTTGAAACGACTTTATGCTAACTATGGAGTGAACTGTGGATGAAATCTGTGGTTAAAGATTGGAAATATTGAACAGATTTTGTGATTCCGGGCTATTGCAATTTGTAAACAAAGTGAAATTATTCGATTTGGGTCAAGGTCAACGAAGTGCATCATTGACCTATATAAGTTGCAAGCAATGCAACACAGCTCAACACGAATATAAACGGAACGAGATAAACAAAATTCTAATTTGATTTCTATTCTAGGTTTGTTTGACTTATTCTACTGCCTAAAAGTGGTCTACGATGTGAGAAAACCTTTAGGATAACTTCTCGAACATCGGAAATATTTTTCACCTTAAAGAGTGTTTCATTGCAGACTTTTGGTTTATGTGCCTATTAGGATGCACCGTCATAGCTTGTTGTTTTAAAGTTGCTTATCAGTTCGTCAACGATCGAGGGAACACTAGGACGTCTCAGATCGGACTGCATCGTTGCACCACAGATGTGTATTTTAGATTTTGACTAGTATTTGCATTACGCGGCCGTAATGCAGTCATAGCTTGTGTTTGTGGACAGAATATTTTTAGTCGACAATGTGAGGAAACAGAACTAGCTGACATCTCGAACATTGGACGTAGTTTAGGAACCTCATTGAGTATTTTCAGTAATAGTTTCGTTGTTTATGTACCTTCTCGCGAAGGACCGACATAGCTTTACGTTTTACGCTCGTTTCAAGAATGAACCATGATAGCTCCCTGCTATTCGTTGGCCATCCAGACGTTCTAAAACGTAGGTGTTCGTACCAACGACTTCTTTCACGCGAACTTTCTCGAATTTGTTAGCAAACTTGCCTACAAAATTTCGTGACTTGTCTGAGAGATACATGGTCTTCTTGTACACCACGTCTCCTTTCTCGAACTGGTGTTTCCGATTAGCTCTCAAATTATATGGATGGCTGTACTTCTGATACGCCTTAAGCAAGTTTTCTTTAACTTTGCTGTATAGAAGTTCCATGTCTTTGTTGACTTCTTGGGGACTTTTAGGTGGTTCGCTTTCTCGCAAGGCTTCGTACTCATTACCAGAACTTATCATATTTCGCCCAAAATTGAGGAAGTAGGGGCTGAAACCCGTACTTTCGTGAACATTAGTCCGTATAGCTTTCGCGATTTGGTGTACATCCTTATCCCAATCGCGGTGATCTTTTTCTCTGTTCAACGAGCATCTTATGGCTGTCACGATGACTCTATTGACACGCTCAGCCGGATTAGGGCTGGGGTGGTAGACGGACAGGGGCCAATGGGTCACGGAGAATCTTTGCAACATTTTCTGGAACAGCTCAGATTTGAAAACTGTTGCATTATCTGTAATGCAAATTGATGGTGCGCCGAATACATTGAAAATCATATTCTCAACGAAATTGCAAGTGGACGTAGCTGTCGCAGAACGCAAGCATTGTACCATGACGAATTTTGAGAAAAAGTCGCTAACCACAAGCAACCAAACATTACCTCTCTTGGACCTTGGATATGGGCCTAAGAAGTCCATTGATATTAGTTCCCAAGGGCGAGAGCAATGCTTGGGCTTTCCGCAGATTGGTTGAACGTTAATGTTGGGTGTTTTTGACTCACGACATATCTCGCATTGGCTGCAAAACCGCTTAACGTCTGAAGCTAAGCGTGGCCAATAATGCCTTTCGCGAATTTTGGAAAGTGTCTTGACGAACCCTAGGTGGGCTTCGCTGTGAATTCTTCTGATGATTTCTCTCCTTTCAACAACTGGAACAACGTATTTCCAGCGGAAGGATGGATCTTCAGATACAGTTGACCCAATTATATACTTATAGACCTTTCCGTCTGATATACGAAAATCGGGATAACGTTCGGGTACGGTTTGAACCATCTTAATTAGTTGGGTGATGTACGGGTCCGAACTAGATGTCACATCAATAGTGTTAACTGCACGAGAGAGTGCATCGGCAGGTACGTTGTCGCTCCCTTTCTTATACTGCAAGAGCATGTCGTATTTTGAGAGTTTTAACGCCCATCGAGCAATTCTTGGAGACTTACTCTCGATGGACATAGTCTTTTGAAACGTTAGACTTATCGCGTCAGTTTGGATGATGAATTGCGACCCTTCAATGAAATGTTTAAAGTGTTCAATGCTCAAGAGAACTGCCAGGCATTCACGCTCTGTGGCACTATAGCGTCGCTGAGTACTCGAAAGTTTTTTGGAGTAGTACGCAATAGGTTTGCGTACTCCGTCATGAACTTGAGCTAGCACTGCGCCGACAGCCAAGTCAGAGCTGTCAGTCTCAATTATGAATGGCAATGAAAAATCTACATTTGCCAATATGGGAGCAGATACTAAGGCCGTTTTGAGTTTTTGGAGAGCAGCGTCTGCCTCTTCAGTCCACTGAAACTTTTTCATTCCCTTCCTCAGCAGATTCGTAATAGGGGTTGTAATCTCCGAATAGTTTGGCAAGAATTTCTGATAAAATCCCGCAAGTCCTAATAACCGGCGAATATCTTTAACCGTTTTCGGAGCTGGGTAATCGAGAACCGGTTGAATTTTGCTTACATCCATAGAAAGACCTTCTTCCGACAATACGTAGCCTAGATATTTGATCTTCTTTTGGCAGAACTTGCTTTTTTGGAGGTTTATCGTTAATCCTGCTCTATGTAGTCTCTCTGCCACGATCTGAATAAGCCTTATATGCTCGTCGATACTGTTGGACACGATAATAATATCGTCCAAATAGACGTATACATATGGCTCTAAATCATGACCTAATACACGCGTCATCAATCGGGCCATGGTTGCTGGGGCGTTTGTCAACCCGAAAGGCATGACAGTATATCGGTATAAACCTTTGTTCGTACGGAACGCAGTCTTGTCCTTCGCTGAAGCCTCGAGCGGCACTTGGTAATATGACTCCGACAAGTCAATAACCGAAAAGTATTTTGATTTGGGAATTCTCTGGAGAATTCCCATCATGTTCGGGAATGGAAAGTCATCTTTCTTGGTACATTGATTCAGCCTGCGGGAGTCCAGGCAGATACGCCATTTACCGTTTGCCTTTTTTATGGGTAAAAGCGGATTGAGGAAATCAACTGGACCATGGCACTCCTCAATAACTCCTAACTTTTCCATTCGTTCCACTTCGGCATCGATGACACTTTCGACATTAGGTGACCAGCGATAATATGCAATACGTTTGGGTTTGGCATCTGGTAACAGATCAATACGGTGCTGTATCAACTGCGTCCTACCCAAGCTGCCTTCATGAGTTTCTGGTAACTGCTTGATCGCTTCAAACAAGGCTTTTCTTTCCATGTCCGAAAGAAGATGTTCTGTACTAAGGTCATCTAAGGTTTCAAAGGTCTTCTGTGGTAATTCTACGGTTGGCATCTCCAAACTCTCATCGATGTTTTCCGTAGGATCCGACAAATTATTATCCGAACTAGGCACGATCTGGAAGCAAATTTCTTTACTGCGATCTCCAAAGTAGTCATCTGCAAATGGCATGGTGTTTGAACTACTCGTTTCATCTTGACCTCTTGCTACTTTTGCTGGAGATGGAGGAAGAAGTCGAAATCCAAATTTATTCAAGAAGTCCACGCCCAATATCAAGCATTTTGAAACTTCTGGAACAATAACTGTCTGAATCACATGAGTTTTGTCCTGATATGTGAAAGGTGCATTGACGAAGCCTAGACATCGGTATGCTGTACCGTCAGCTGTCGAGATGTTAACAGCTATCGAATGAATTTTCAAACCCAATTTGTTAACTAAGTCAACCGAACTAATTATCGTTAGGCTTGCACCAGTATCTGCAAGGCCTTCGATTTCTTCTGAGAGTATCTTGACCTTCAAGTGTGGACAACGATGAAACTTTGTGTTGATTTGATGAACATTATTGAAGATGTTATAGAAGGGTTTGGGAACCTCTGGATCGTTGCGTTGAGGGCATGGATTCCCAGAATTGCCCACGCCTACTCGTTTTTTGGCAATTCCTCTTTTTGGCCTAACTCGTGTTTGTTTGGACACCTATAGGCCGTAGTATCGGCTAATCCACAGATGTGACAGAAGATAGTCTTTCTTCTATCGCATTCTCGCCACATGTGACCAACGCCTTGACAATTCCAACACATCGTTTGCTTAGTTTTATCCTTGTTATCTCCGGGGGTTTGCTTGGTCACTGGAAACCGTTTATTGAGTCTCGCCTTAAGAGCGTTCAATTCTTCCGTCTCCTCAAGTTCACGTTGTTCATCTTCGTAATTCTCGTCACAATCTAGTTGATTGATTGCTGGCCTCGAATGTGCTGCAGTTGAGTACAAATTCGACTCGAGAGCGTCAAATTTGAAGCATAATTGCGCCAGATGCTCAATCGAGTGAATTGGTTCTAACGCAAGTCGACGTTTGTACGATTGCTTCATATTTTCCACAATGACTTCAAACTTCTCAGCTTCAGTCATCTTTTTCATCATTCTTTGGGCTAGCATTTCCATCTCCGTAAGATAGGCGCTGAATAACTCCGTAGGTCTTTGTTTTCTTGCACGCATTTCTTCGCGAATTATGCGATCCCGGTTGGGATTGTCATACCGCATCTTAAGATAAGATTCTAAAATTTCCCACGACGTAAACTTTTCCTCATACGTTGTGTACCATACGTACGCGCCATCTTTGAAAAGTAGGTGGGCGTGCATTCGTAACTCTGGTTTTGTAATATCATACGATCTACACAAAATGTCTATTTGTCGCAGAAAATCCGTGACAGGGACCGAATTGGTATCGCCAGTGAACTTCGGCCACTTCTCTATTATGCTGCACTGCTGATGCGGCAAACGCCTGGGGTAAACGCTTGTAGACGACCTGCCAGAATTCATCTGGTTCATCGGAGCAAACGTGACGTTTCCTGCACCAGAGTTAGCTGCGGATCGGAAATCATTTCTTGGTCTATTAGTTGAATGCATCGTATTCCAACCACTTGGATTTGGCACAGGGGTACTACGTTGTTCCAAAGTAGGACCAGATAACTGCAACGGTGGCGAAGGATCAGGGAATCTGAATGTCTGATTCACACTGGTATTCCGATTGTCACGTAGAGCTTGAGTCCGAGGATGGAAATTCATTTCGGCCAGATTGTTCGAAAGTGCATCAACGGCTGGGTCCAACCGAACCGTTGAGAACCTCTGGCGAACCAACTGATCGAAGCATCTCTGGACGTACGTTGAAATCTCGGATATATGGACATACTCATTATTCTGCAAATTTATATTTTCAGGTACGGCATTGGATACCGGACTAGACCGGATAGGGTTCGGAACTGGCGTCGAACAACCAGACCTTGAACGATCGATAGTCGCCGACATTCCCCGCAATGGAATTGTCGGACGGAACACGTTTGGTTCAGTTACCGCTCCAGTCTGCACTCCGTGGTCATTCGGTGCATGGTCAAAGGTAGGACCATCTCCATGTGCTATTGAGGAAGGATTACCACACTGCTCTAGGGAGGCATCCGATGGATTTGCTTGATGCGGAACCGCTCCGGTGGTCTGTGTTCGATCCTGGTTCCGAAAATTCAAAAGATTTTCAACAAGTGCTGGTATCACACCCGTCGTATCATCCGATCGTTCCATGTTTCCTCCAACCGCTTCTTCTGCCTCATTCCAGGTCATCAACCAGGGAGACTCTCGATTACGCTGTGTAATCTCATGTTCAACAGCGGTATTTTCGGAAATGGATTGAGGTCCAATGATCACACTGAACGGTGCACCTGCGGTATTTTCGTCTGACCGAGGTACCCGAACTGTGGATTCAGCAATTGGTACTGAACGCACTGTATCGTCAAAGTTAAGGCCATAATAATGCATGGTTATCCTTGCAATCAGATCGAGCAAGTACTGCACATCTTCTTGCTGACGACGAGTACGAGGCTGGTAGCGTCGAATCCTTTGGTGGTAGTGCACCAAGCGAGAAAGGCATGAAGGATCAGATCCACGAAACAGAATGTCCGCAATCTCCTTCAACTTCCTTGGTACTGTGCAGAGGTCATCAACCATCATGTGCTCCGTTACTCGCACTAATCGTTCCGATTGTGGATCACGAAGTAACGCACGGAGATCTCGTCTACGTTCTTCGAGCGATCCTCGCGTAGAATAGTCACGTAACAAAAGTTCATAATTAAGTTCACTTTCGTCCAAGTAACAAGCGTTTATTTTATACCACTCCATTGTCAAACAAACCAAAATTCAATTCAAATGAAGAAAAACTTAAATTAAAGATTTTTTTTAACAAGTTCAAACCAATTCACTGAAAATTTTACACTAAACCGATAATACTTATAACCGGAACTAATAACCGAAAACCAAAACTAATAACCGACCGAACTTAATCACTAATTACCGAAATTATCAATCAAAATTAAACCTAGCCGCGCAGGTACTGAAGAAACTAAATGAAATTGACAGAATAGGTTGAAAAGTAACTGAATATACTATGTAAGAGTTCAATTAAGCAATGAATTCAATTTAATATGTACAAAGCCAGTCAAAGAAAAATAATTAATTTAATTTGAAATGTGAAACTATTGCTTTTCGAAGGCCCCACGTTGGGCGCCAAAATGTAACGTTCTTCTCTGCTCCTCAAGCAACGGCTTTAGCGCCACCTTCGACTTCCGAAGGACCGTTACTCTGTCTAAGCCCGGTATGAGACCACCCTTCTCAGGGCAGGTCGCAAATAGTTCAATGCAGAAGCAAAAACTCACCAAAATGGCACACACGAAAGGACAAATGAACGGAAATTTAACTACAAACCAACTGAAAACCGGAAACTAAACCAAAAAAACAAAAGAAAAAGTCAACCAGAACTGAGCGGCAGAAAAAGTCTTAACTTAAGGAACCAACAAATCTAGATATTTACAAGAAAATAAACGTAAAAGAATAGTAGAGTCGTTTTCAATCCGAACTCGAAATAAATATTATGAAACAAAGTCAATTTAAACGAATTTATTTTAGAAAAATGAATTTAGAGAGTTATTTGCATAGGACCTATTAAAACGATATGCAAGCTCTCAATTTATTGTGAAAATTCATTAGTACCTAGTATCTAGTCTGGTGACGTCACGCATTTAACTTTCTTATTCTATATATACAATTTTCGGATACTCTCAATCAGTTCAAAAGCTAGTGTGGATCTGACCTTAACTGCATCGGTGTGGTGCTCCAACGGCGATGGCTTGATCGTCCCTCGACGGCAGAAAAGCTTCGTCGGAATCTAATTGGAACGTGTGCTATTCGGTAGACTCGCGCGTGGGCACGATCATCAGGGTAGAAGCGTCCCTGGCGGTTGGTGGAGTGAGAGCAGGTTGCTGTTGCTCTACGCCTCACGCTTTGGCGAAACGAGTCCAATCGTCGATAATTCTACTCGATTACAGACCGACGACTCGAGCACACACTTGGGCACAAGCTCACGTCTGAGCTTATCGATTCGGAGGAAAGCTTGATTGTGGGACGAGATTTTCCACCCACAATGGCCCACTAGCCGGCACAATCTTTGGCTAGACACAGGAAGGGACTCCGTAGTCCGAACTCTACTGGAACACGTGGACGATTCCCGATCACGTGGATTCGAAGTGACTCAGGACAATCCAGGAACAATTTGCACCAGCCTGGACAAGCTGCCCACGTTGGATGGGCTTGACGATGCCTATTCAACGTGATAAATTCTCACTAATTTGATTTCCATAATTCTTCTCTACCTAAGGCTTACCTGAATAGTCACAATAAACCACTCACTTTATCACTATATTACCAAGTCAAACTATTGAACTCTGTAAATTCAAATCGAAAAACTAGACAACTCTATTAATTAATTTATTCGAGCAACTTTTTAAAACTCGCGAACTTACTTCGAATTCGGATAAAAGTTCACCAAATTATCTAAAAGCTCACTTTATAACTGTGGCTTCACTTTACTTTCAAAGCTTCACAATCTCGGAAAATGATCTTTTCGCTTTCACTGACTCCACCAGAATAAAATGGAAAGCGCATAATAAACTTGTTCGAGCCTTAAAGCTACGACGCAATTTCCACCTTATCGTGTACTCTCTTTTTTGTACGATGATTTTTATTGGTCAGCTCTGGAGAACTTCGAAGGAATCTAAAAATTTTCCACTGGTTCGCTTTCCCGATTGGTGATTTTAGCAAATTCAAAAGGCCAGGTACAAATTAATTAGTGGAAAATTCCGTAACTTATCGAATGTTAATAAGCGTCCAGTTCATTCGCCTTTGGTTATGCACCGTGCGCAACACTTACTTTAGCTTAAATCTTCGGGCACAAAAGCTACACTGAAAGCTTGCTAATCTTTTGGTTATGAACAAAAAGGAATATTCTTAGACTGGCACAAAATATTTAAGTGTTACAACTGTTGAAAATGTCGGTACTAAACAATCCGCTGGTGTTAAGCCTGCATGTAAATTTTGAGTATTAAAAATGTTGTGTAAGCTACAGTGTGAACCGCTGGACTCATTTTTGAAGTCGTACAGCATAACATTTTTTTTTGCTCATAAACCGTTTATTGTTGAATAACGTGCTTATTTCAAGGGAAATTGCATACATTTAGGCGTATTATGCAGATTTACAAAGTTTAATTTTGCAATAAAATAATGATATACACGAGTTGTAAGAATTTTGACATCATTTTCAGATTCAGGAGACCCAAACTTAGTAGATAGGGAAGTTTTACATTCTAAAATATATTTTATTATATATTGATCAATTTCGCCCCAATGTGTCATTTCCAATTTTTGGTATAGAAACTAATTTTAGGAAATTTTAGATTTAGATCTATAAAAAATGGATTAGATAAACTGATAGAGATTTATGGAGTACTGATTTAAAAAAAAAATGTCAATTTTTGAATTCCGAAGAAAAACATAACAAAAAGTTGTGAAATAGTGATCAATTTGCCCCCGGATTACGGTACCACGCAAATCCAATGACCAGTTCTCGAGCCAACTCGTGACATAAAAACGCCCTTCCTTTTATGAAAAAACTGAATTTAGTACTATACCATTTAATTCCACTAGAGTTTGTAGTTACTAGTACACGACACTGAAGACGGCCTTACAGTTGAGGTCGAAATACGCGTATCTGTCAAAGGATACAAACTCTAGTGGAATTAAATGGTATAGTACTAAATTCGGTTTTTTCATCTACTTATAGGTATTCTACTAAACAGCTCGAAGATTTATTATCTTCCTTTTATATTTATATAGATAGGCAAAAATAACGTAACGCTCTTGGGAGAGGAGGGAGTCAGCTCAAGCGTTAAGGCTCACACGAAAATTTGGGAGGGGATCACAAATTTCAATTTTAACGTTGTTTAATAATGGACGCTCCCATATCCAATAGGGTGTTGTAAATCTACATAAATTTTAAGAGTCAGAAGATTGGACCGTAATATAACCGAGATCTTAGTAATCCAAACTGAGAACAAAAACCAAAAAATCGTCATGTTCGTAGGAGGTGGAAAATTTGGTTGGATATTGAGAATAGATCGGATTGCTTGACTTATCTAACAAATTGGTTTCTCCAAATTCTAGAAATTAGCCTTAAATTTAGGTCACGTTTCAGAATATTTACAATTTTAATTAAAATATTTCATTTTTTATGAATCGGGATTATTAAAGGTCTTATAAGAAAACTAATCAAATAGGATCCATGTTTCGAAAAAGTGGTTGAGAATTTGCATAGATTTGAGTATGAGTACTCTGAATCAGCATCTGTTAACCATAGAATAATAGATGAATATGATAAAACCTTGCAAAAATGATTTGAATCTTTTTACTTTACTGCTGTTATATACTGCTTTTTTGTGGGGAATATCATCAGTTCCGAAAATACGGGACAATTTGAGTATTTTCAATGAACCGACGGGACAGCTCGTCAAGGTGGTGAAAACGGTACTGTCACGTAAAATACGGTACGTATGGTCAGCCTACGTACAAACATCTAAAGTGTACCGTTAAAATCTTTTGCGCGCAGTTGTTGATTCGATAAACTTTGATACATTAATTGTTCAGTTATATTGATTTGTTTATATTTCAATTACACTTTGGCCCTTTTCTAATGTCAGTCTAGACAATATGTGTATGTGCAACTTGCTAAATTAAATGAAGTAAGATCAACCACAAAAGTGTAATGATTATACAGTGGGATTCCGTTTTTTGCATGTTCCGTTTTTAGCATGCTCCATTTTTGGCACCCCCCGATTTTGGCAACAAAATGGATCCGTTTTGGCAACATTTCTGAATACCATCAAAATTTGTATTTTTTTTGTAAATATTACGGTATTTGTTGCATTGATCATTTGAATAGCAGGTCTACTCCACAAGGACTACATTCCAGAGTTCAATTTACGTTAATATTCCCCCTAATCCCACCAACTACTAAGGGCTCTCGTGTACGCGCCTATTTACTTCGGGATGGTCATTGGGCATGCATTCGCAACGTTCCATGAGGTCTTTTTTTTTTTAAACTAGAGAACAAAATATTTTCTTGGGCATTCATACTGAGTGCCCACTTGAGTCTGCCGGTGGGTAATACACTGAATAATACCATTTCCTTAAGATTTTTTTTTTGTAAAAACACCGTAGTAATAGAAACAAATAAAACAAAATGTTGTGTATCATAACTTTTAGAAAATTTTTAAAATAAATTGCGTTTTTCTAGTAAATTTTCCATATCCATAAAAATCTATAAAAAATGTGCATATTATTCTACATTGTATTTTATTTTTTTGAGAATTCCAGTACTGCCACCACGACAAAAAAAAACGAACGCAGTCCAAACTACACTTTATTTTCAACTTATTTTATACAAAAACTATTAAAAGCTTGTTAGTGCATTCTACAAAATTACGAGCCGCATTTATGGATGATGAGAAGCAGTTGTTTATATATGCCTTTTTGACTGCAGTCAATAATTCATTATGAGATGCTCTGCTTTATCAGAAGCATAAATTGAAGGAGATCTTCTAAACTTACCAAATTTCGTCAAATTTTACGCTACTACCTAAAAGTTGAACCTATTTTTAATGTGCATGAAATTCAAGAACTCATGCAGTTTTGTAACACCCAGCGCTTTTGATTTGTATGTTTGTAAGAATACAGTAATACATTGTTTTGTTTTTGTATTCTTTCACAGGAAGTGTTCAGTTCTTGAATACAGGTCACTTACGCGATTTTTAATTTTGCATGACCCACTCATACAACTAGTGTAAACAATGCTTATAAAAATAATTAAAGACATTTAAGCGTTAAGGCTAAGTAGCCCGTCATTCGTTTTGGCAACAATGATGACTTTTCAGTTTGCTTTTCAAAGTGATAAAACTCAGTCTTGATAGTTTATATTGACTTGAAAAAGTTTTACTGTACGCGCTAACATGCATAAAGTATGCTGATACTTTTTAAACTGTGTCAGTGCAAAACCAACTGATTTTCTTTGATTCGAAATCGTGAGATTAATTAGCAACAATCATCAACGACGCGTACAAATTTCAATGACGGCCTAGTTCGCCTTATAAACTTTGTAGAACGTTTGGCACAATTAATATTACGGGGATATAGATTCATAGCATATTCCAAACCTACGGAAATCTGCTTCGAAGTGAAGCATTCTGAAGTCTCGATGCCATATAATTCTATAAGGATAATGTAATAACATTCTAATAATGTTTTAAAAGTCATTAGTTGAAAAATAAAATTTGAAAAATGGGTTCCGATTTTGGCACGGTTCCGTTTTTGGCAACTGAAAATTTCAACTTTGTTGCCAAAAACGGAATCTCACTGTATATGCACCTAAAAGTTGATTATAGATGGAACGGAATTCACCATGTAATATGGACCAATGCACGAGTTCACTAATTTGACGTCTGAGCGGTGCCGAATTCACTCGTTGCCATGGTCACGTAAATAACACGGCACCGCTAAATCGTCAGATAGTGAACTCGTGCATCGGTCCATTCTTTCCATACACTTCAAAAGGGCGTATCTAGATTTCATGTCCAAGAATTATTCATACCTGATAGTGATTTTAGGAAATTGTTCAAAGCATTCAATTTGAACAATTTCCCAAAATCATTATCAGGCGTTATATTGGTAGATATCATTCTTATTATATTTGCTGATTAATAATAACTAAACATTGCATAGGCCCTTTTCAAATGTCGGTCTAGATAAATTTTGAAAAAAAGTATTTTTCAATATTTAAAACCATAAATATTTTTGTTCTATGGCTGTATCGGTCATGTGACTCAAAGGTAAAGGGAGTCTATAGAAGCAAATGATCGGTCTAGATAACAGACAATTCCCAATATCAGTCATCGATCGATAGAACCGTTCGGTTGATTGCCGTCAGTATAAGAGCACATTGAAGCCTCCTGTATTTTGCCTGTGTTGGTAGCAAAGCTCAAAGCTTTGAGCCAACCCTTTTCCAGTAGAGAAACTAGGCAAAATACAGGACGCTTCGATGCTTACTGACTTTAAAATGGCTTGCTCAATTTTCACCACCTAATTAAATTTCAATCTTGTCGCTCCCTTGCGACGCCTATGCACCTATTCGTTTCCATCATTTGCTTCTATAGACTCCCTTTACCTTTGAGTCACATGACCGATACAGCCATAGAACAAAAATATTTAAAACAATCACGGTCGAAACCTTCTCCTATGTTTAAAACCTGGGAGGGAGGCACCGATACTACACACGAAATATAGAACAAAGTTTGTTTGAACTGCAAGATAACTCCAGCTTGCCAACAACAATCAAGGCAGGCTTGGGGACAATCGCTAGTTTTCTTTTGTTGTGTACTTTCGATCTTTCCTGACAAACATGGAAAAAAGGCCACAGTTTTCTATGCACCAAATATTAATTTTCATTGGAAAAAGTAAAACCATGCGTTTTTCAATACTTTATATTCAATCAGTTGAAAGGTGCTCGCGTGACATTACTTGCATTATGTGCATGAATTGATTTTCATTCAATTTTTGACACTTTTGATGAAATGCGAAAATGTGTTTTAATCAGTTACGCGCTTTTTCCATGTTAGTCCAATTTTTGAGATCTGGGCTCACAGTGACAGTTCGTGACAGCGGAATCCCGGCTCACTATGACGTACAGAAATTTTGTATTGGTTTCTCCCTCCCAGTTTAAAACCATATCTACATAAATAAAAATGGAATGGAGTTTGTATGTCACGAAATGGCTTACGACCGAGTCAACGGATTTGAATTATTCTTTCTCCGTGTTGTTCGTCAAGGGTTCAGACGTGTTTGTGTGTCTGAAATTCCCAGGATGTTTACCGGGAAAGTTGGAGAATCGAGAGGGAAGGGAACTGTAATTTCGTACGGGACGATCCAAAGTGATTTTCAACAGCCTACTTGATGGCAAGACGAAGTTTGCCGGGACCACTAGTAAAAAATAAAACTACAAAATTTATATAGACTTAAAAAGCGCGTAACTCAAAATTGTGACTAAGGATGTTTTTCAAATTCGGCCCAAAACAACGTCAGGAATCAACTGCCGATTGCCGTTTGGATGGTATATTTTATTTGATAATAACGGAGCACCATGTTGGCATGAATAGTAAGTCTATGGTATGCTACGCTATGCTGTGTAACAGGAAGATTATGGAATCACTTACGATATCTTAGGAAGTTGATTTATTTTTCAGAAATAACTGCAAAATATCCCGAATAAAACACTTATAAACCTATAAAAATTCCGCAAAAAATTCGGAAAAAAATTTCAGAACAAGTTTAAAAGAAAATGCCCGTAGGATTTGTTTTTGTAAAAAGTTGCCTGGTGATGCCGTTGTTAGAATTCCTGAACACCTAGACGAATACTTGGAGGAATCCTTCAATAATGTTTAAATATTACAATGGAATCTTCAGTAGAAAATTCATTTAGAATTTCAACAAGAAATTTCAGAAGAGTATTTAAATTGAAACCTTGTAAAAAACTCATGGAAGATTTTTTAGAAGAATTCTTAGAAATTTCGTTGCCAACTTTGACTAAAATTTCAGTATTTCCTAAAACAAACGAAATCATCGAATGAAATTATTTTGAGAAAAGTTGAAGTTCTGCTGACAAGATCTTTGGAATATTTTTGTATTTCAAAACATTATTTCAAATAATGTTTTATGAGATATTCATTGTTTGGTTTGGTATCTTGCTACAATTTTTCATGAATATTGGAGACAATCTATAACAATAGAAATATTTGACTTCGCAGATTACCAGCTGACTATTTTCATCGGGATGCAACGTCCTCTGACCCTTTCTGGCTACGACCATGCCCCAAAAGCCGCCCCGAGGTGAACAACATATTCAGAACGCGAATTCAGGGTCGTTCCGGTTACCGTTGCTATCTCATCAATAAATCATATATAGTTTTGGAACGGCCGCCGGCAGTCTAGGGTTATTTGGGAAGGCATCGATGCATGGACGTAAAGCTACACATGTTCCCAAAGTGAACAACGCTCAATGGTGACAACGTTTGGATTTGGTTAGGCGAGCATCCTTGCGCCACTTGAGCATACTTTGTTATCATAAACGAGTCATTGTAGCTTCATGTAGGGAATATGATATTTTGATTGCTTTTCCGTTACGCCAAATTTGTTCCGCCAGACGCGATCCCGAATGGCTGTATGCCTTTAATAGAACTAGGAACATATGAGCTTATGTAGTCGATGTTAGTAGGTAAGTGAGATGTTAATATTCAATGTATTGTGTGGCTTTTATCCACGATGAAGTTGGCTGGGGCGTCTATTGCTCCATTGCTTTGAGGATTTATTCGTAGCTCGAATCGAGTGAATCGAGTTCAATGGTTCGTTCAAACTAAACAGAAACCAGCTTTACATGGATTATCAACGAGGTGGACTTCGTCTTGTTGATCCAGAAGCTAAGACCAAAGCGCTATTTTTGAAAAACATTTTCTCTAACAATTTAGAAAGTGGTCGTAACACAGATGAAAGATATTTGCTTAATGATAACATTAGTGGAAAATTATCACGAAATGCCAGAGAATGGTTACGTGAAGGTGTTATAATAAATTCTAATTATAATTTGCCAACCACATATCTGTTGTATGGATTTTTCATAGATAAAAATAAACAGATACCAGCAATTGAAACTAAATTCCAAATTGATTGGGAAAGCGTATGGGAAAACATAAGTTCAAGCTTCTTACCGCTCCAAGTACGTGCTAAATTATTCGTATTTGTGAATGATCTCATACCGAACAGAGAGAAATTAAAGGCATATAACATCGGACATGTAAACGAGACATTTTGTGACAAATGCGGTTTATCTGACACCAACGAACATCGTATCAAGCAATGCCCTAAAGCCAAAATGATCTGGAACTGGTGCTCGAATGTAGTAAGACAAAATATGAATATTTATTTTAATGATATTGAAGATATTCTGCAGTTTAAAATTCCAAAATCATCGAAGCAGTTGAAAGCTGCTCTTTGGTTGACAGCTAAAGCGATCGAATTTAATTTGAGGGTTCATGAACCAAATTTGTTCACGTTCAAGAAAGAAATTCGAGAATTGAGATGGAATAAAAGAAATGTTTTCAACGCGGAATTTGGAAGGTTTTTAAATATTTGTTGATGGTACTATGGTAGTAGAAGTGTAGAAGTAAGTAGAATAAGAAACAAGAAATGTAACACGAACAAATATTAGATTTTAATAAATAAATTTTGAAAAAAAAAAAAAAAAAAAAAAAAAAAAAAAAAAAAAAAAAAAAAAAAAAAAAAAAAAAAAATGTATTGTGTGGCTTTTATCCACGATGAAGTTGGCTGGGGCGTCTATTGCTCCATTGCTTTGAGGATTTATTCGTAGCTCGAATCGAGTGAATCGAGTTCAATGGTTTGATGTTTTGAAGCAAAGTTTCATAGATCCAAACTTTTTTGTTTACCGAAAAGATCGGCGGTGGTGTAGTTGCTATAATCATCCATAGGCTATAAAACTTTTTTTTCGTTGTTTGAAACCAAACTTTGAAAGAAATCCTTTTGAAAATCAAGAAGCATAGGATTTATGAAGCATTCCCATCAAGAGATATTTTTCGACAATTTTTGGGGGCTGATTTGGAAGAAGTTAGAAGTTATTTAAAAATTTATTAATATGAAAGCCCTTGGCGATATGATGGAATTTTGTACACCCTCATTAAGAAAATTCCATAAAGCTATTCTTAGTTGATATATTTATCAAATGTTTTCAGTTGGTATATTTTTCTGACCAATGACAAAAGGCCAAAAAAATCCTGCCGAAGCTTCTACCCAGTGAACCACGTATCGTATAAGAATGTGTGCCAAAATCTCATATTCATTCGTCAAAAATCAGAATCGCACAAAATGCCAAATCAAAACGAATAAATTTTAGCACAAATTGTATATAATTCTCCACTACGATTCATTGTCGACAAACTTTGTTGACAACAAACCATGCCGTAAATAGTATAATCTAGAATCGCGTCAAGTTGTATAAACTGACAGATCATATATCAATGCAGACTAGCATCAAATGAAATCGCAATAACTTAGCGAAATTTACCACCCGAGGTTGGTATCTACTGGCGGTGGGCTTCAAAGAACAACAAAGCGTGTGTGTTGTAAAGTAAATTTCCTTTCATATTGGCAAATAATCACTTCTCATTTATAAAGCGGTCTATGGTGTAGTGGTGTGGTACTGGGATAGGAATCCAAAGGTCTAGTGTTCGAGTCTCGCTGGAAACTTTTTTTTTTATTTTTATCGGAATTTTGTGGCATCGTATTGCTGACCATGGAAAGTCTGAAAAAGTCGTGGGAAGTGCGTATATGGCCTCCACTTTGGTGTATGTGTATATAGCGTTTTCATGCATTTTATACGAGTGATTTGATTCATATATAATGATGTATAGCAAAAAATATACCAGCCAAAATGTTGACTGGGTAGCTATCCAATCAGTTTGCTTCTTTCTATCAGTAAACTTTTTGAAAATGTAATTTTGAAAAAATCGATGGTTCACATTAACGTTTTTTTTCCAATGAACGGTTAGAATTCCTACCTAGACATTCAACCACTTCAACATGAAACGAATTTGATTCGTCTTGACAAATCTTTAATTTTCCAACTTTATACGCTTTAGAATAAGTATCAGAATTCTGAATCTGAAGGACTTCATGTAAGAGATGTTGTTTCTCAGGCAGCGTTACGGAATCAGTATTGTATAATATTTCCACATCTAGCTTACCCGAGGTTCATAATCAATCATGATCATTAACTGCGGGCGGTAATATTACTAATTACTATAAGCAATACCAAGGGACAGACTTCATCGTATCCCTTGAATTTGAACTTGTCCAAAAACATGTTTACTTCTATTTCCGAACATGAAAACAGCACTCTCTTAGTCCAATGTCTGGTCACCACAGAAACCGCAGCTTCCAAATCAATTACGATGACTCGCGTGATATCGCAAATCACAGATCCCCTTGCATGGGAACCCCGGTTTGCCAGTTTGCAATTTTGCCAACCAAAAGCGCCAATGATGGGCGGGAAGCAGATAAATTGAAAGCAATGAAAGCTCACTCATAATTCGTTCCCATCGTCAGCAGCTATTCGCCAATGTGGTCGACACACAGTTCAAGATTATCAGATCCGATCCGAGGGAGCTCTTCACCAAAAGCTATGGTTGACACGACCCGGACCAGACAGACAGAAGCAGCACTGCGCTGATGGGAGAGAACGCGCTTTGCTTTGGGCCAGCTTATTGTAATGGCCTGACTTGAGACCATAAATTTTCAACGCCTTCCATCCGATAACGGTTCCGAGCGCGTCAGAGTTTTGCTTCCTTTACGAGCCGATGACGGTGACGATATCAACGCCGCACAGTGGTTCCCATTCCCCACAAATCCAAAAAATCAAGTTCGTGATATCGTGATATTAGTTCAATGATATCTTGTTCCATAGTTATATTTATTGAATTTTTGCCTTAACTTTGTGGCATAAGTAATAAAAGTGAGATGAATAAAATAACATGATTTTTATATTTCAATTACACAGCTTAACAAAAATATGTTTGCAATAATTTGAGTCGACAACCAGGAAGGAGTTTCCAACATAGTTCTGGTCTTCACAAGCCTCTAACTCACGCTTCCACGAGTCAACCGATGACAAAGACCGCCAGCTAAGGGTTGCGTACTTAGCTGGTAGTGCTACCTTCTGAAATAAGCTAGTGTGAGGGGGTGCCAGGTGGGAGCTTGGGATTATTGCCTACTTCAAGCGAAAGTCATCTATACTACCGTACGGAATATAACCTTTAGTACTTCCTCCGGGAGGTAGTCGAGCATCTGGTCCCTCAGACCAGGGGCTCAAGCATGGTCTACCTAGGATGTGATGGGGGTTCATTGATGGGCTCTGGTGAATCTCTACAAAAATCCACATATCTGCAAGTAGCCCTGAGCTAGCGACCTGGTACCGCTTTCAAAGTAGGTAACTTAGCCCTCTGGAGTGTCAACCGGCATATCAGGATGGATGCCAGTAAAATTCTGATTATGGTATACTGGCCGCAACCAACATGGACACGATTACGGAATACGTATAGACACCGATGATGCAGAGCTCACAGCCATGCAATTCCACTTCCCTAGTAAGGATGGATGACACCTCCCCGAAACGGCGAGTGGGCTAATAGCGCGGTTGCCCCCGTCCCATTAAAATTTTGGAAAGCCTCCGAGTAAGTTCTAAATCCGCCACCTTAGCTGGTGGAAGTAGGCACAGTTGAACGTTTCCTGTCTTGCACCGATCTGGCTCTGAACACGGTACCCCATGAAAGACCGTGTCAACCCTAGCACGTCTCGCACTGCTTGCAAAGATCACCATGGGATCAGGAAGGCAACTACTTACTACGGAGGAAGATAATGGCTTGGAGGGGGGACCCAATAAAAATGGAGAACATCTCAGACACGGTAATGGAGGTTGAAGCAGCAGAGGGTAAGAACGCAAACGCGTTCGCGAGAAGCGGAAAGCTACAACGCTCGCCAGTAGCACAGCAGGAGACACCAGCAAGTAGCAGCAGGGCGTTGCAAGGTAGAATTTTTAAACTCCAAGCAGGACTAGGGTTTCAAAGCCCATCGTCCACACTGAAATCGAGCAACAGCATTTACCAGGAAGGCCTAACGGGGAATTCGAAGCTATTGGAAGTCAAAAAAAAGGTCAATAAACTCTACGAGTACATGAAGGACAGGACCAATGTGCATCACAATATTAGGAATCTGGCAACGAGCATAAAATCTGCCATAAACGCAGCCGAAAACGAACAGAAAGCGCTAAAAATGAGAGCCGAGGCAGCCGAAAAGGCACTACAAAATTCTAAGGAACAAACAGTGACTGACACAGCAGGGTACCTTCCTGTTGAACGGAGCAGAAAACGATGAACAATGGAAAACCGTCAGGAGTCAGAAGAACAGAAGGAAGAGACATGGTGAAGGAAGAGAAAATAAAAAGGAGGGTACGAAGAAAGTGACTAGCCGCCCACGGCGTGAGTGGTCGAAAGGGGACGCCATCCCAAGTAACACGCGAAACATCTTTCAAAGAGATGAATTCTAAAAATGGTTCCAAATATGTATCAATAAAAGCATCTGTAACATACCTAGTTTTAGTTCCATTGCATTTTAATATAAAAGCTCATATAGTTTCATTATCGTTCCAATAAACTTGCATTTAACCACTTGTTTGACGATCAACTTTATCGAAAACAACGAGATTTTCTGCAAATGGCAATAAAGTCAAGTTTATCAAGATGTATTCAGTAACTTCACAAACAAAATCTTGCAACTTCTCCCAAAATGTCTATTTTAATGTTATGTTTCAAATTACTTCCAATTAAAGCATTCGCAACTTGAGTTCATTGCATTCAAGTTCCGTTTCAATATCCACTACTCAAGAAGATTCATACCAGTTGCGCGAAAGTTTCACTTAACTACGTGCTTGACAGCCAGAAGTTTGTTTGTTTCAATCAAGTTGCAATCTGATTGAGTTTCACATTACGCACCATGTGACTACGAAATCATATGTTGCGCGAAAGTTTTTGCAATTACTTTAGTTTATTTGAGGTATGGCCTAATTTTGCCGAAGAGTACAGTAAAGTAACAAACAACGAGCCTCCATTAACAGGTAATGTGGTCGCTTATATAGTGGATTGGGGAAGCAATTGTTCAAAGAGCTGATGAAGTAGTGAGAAGAGGTGATGATTGGTCGAAAGTTCGATTCTCGTTTATATTTTTTTCACTTAAGTATTTTGCATCAAATTAGCAATTTCACTATAACATAAGTATGTTGCAAACAGACTCCGCCTCTTGCGCTTTTTGCGTTGCTATTCAGTGCAATTATAAGTCATATTTCAACAACTCTAATTAGTTTCAAGAGATATTTTTTTCTTGAGTTGAAACAAACTGTGCTGCTTGGGATACTAGTTAAGGCAAACGACCAAACCACGTACGCAGCGATTCTTTGTAAGGTCAGAGAAGATCCGAAGCTAAAAAAAACCTCGGAGAGAACGTGGAGAAGAGAGGAGAAATGCTCTTCGAGCTAAAGAACGATCCGGTGTTCCTCGGCCTACCAGGAGTTGATTGCTGAGTCGTTGGCCAACGAGGCAAGCGTAAAAGCCTTAAATCAGGAGTGGTTGAGTACAGATACCTGGACGAGATCACATCCAATGATGATCTGCAACAGGAATTGCGATCACAGTGCGATATTGGAGGTGTGGCCATGATAATCCGACTTTCAAAGTCGTACGATGGCACACAGTTAGCGACGATTCGGTTACCAGTGGCCGCAGCCAACAAACTAGTGGAGAAGGAAAAGATGGAAATTGGATGGTCGGTTTGTCCGCTGAGACTCTCTCTCGAGCCGAGAGGCCACCGATGAGGTGCTTCAAGTGCATGGACTTTGGACATCAGGTGGCAATCTGTAACGGTCCCGACCGATCCGAATTGTGCAGTAAATGCGGGGTAAAAGGGCACTTCGGGAAAGATTGCACGAAGCGACTAAAGTGTTTACTCTGTAAACGGAGGAGACCTCAATGCATGGGCCGTGGAGTGGGGTAGCAGGGTAACCAATGCCAGGGGTTACAGCCTGCTGGAGGCTCTGACAAAGCTAGATCTCCAGTTGTGTAATGAAGGTACCGTTAGCACATTTAGGAAAAACGAACGAGCATCGATCATTGATCTTACATGGTGTTGCCGATTGCTGGCGGGCAGCATGAACTGGAGGGTAAGTGAGAAGTATGCCCATAGCGATCACCATCCAATACGCTATATTATTGGTCAACGGGACTGCGCGGCAACGCCGAGAACCACAACTATCGTACAGCAGTGGAAGACAAAGGTCTTCGACAATGATCTTTTCGTCGAAGCACTTCGTGTAGACAGCAATATCCCGGATCTCGATGTGGTGGAGCTGACAAGGAGCGTGTGACATAACAATGTCAAGAAAACGGAAGCCATAAAACAATCGGCGTCCCGTATACTGGTGGAACGAGGCACTTAGCACTCTTCGCGCCGCTTGTCTTAAAGCCAGGAGACGATATCAGAGAGCGAGACACGAGGAAGTTCGAGAAGAACGAAGAATTGTGTTTCAGCAAGTTCCAGCAAGGCCTTCAAACGAGAGATTAAGCTGAGCAAGTCTAACTGCTTCGAAGAGCTGTGCCGAGCAGCTGATGCTAATCTTTGGGGGATGCCTACCGAGGGCCCGTCGACGCCGGCCGAAACATGTGCAGACAAACGGAGAGTCATCGTCGAGGGTCTATTCCCAAAGCATGATCCTTCTATGTGGCCGGCCACACCATATGGCAATGAAGAGGTAGGAAATGCCGAAGCTCGTCAGATCTCCAACGAGGAGCTTATAGCAGTTGTGAAAGCGCTGAAGCTGAACCAGGCTCCGGGTCCGGATGGAATCCCCAATGTGGCACTCAAAGCAGCGGTCCTTGCATATCCAGATATGGTAAGGAAGGTTATGGAGAAATGCCTGTACGTAGGTCATTTTCCAGAAATATGGAAAATTCAGAAAATGGTACTGTTGCCGAAGCCAGGAAAACCGCCCGGGGATTCAGGATCATATAGGCCTATATGTTTACTGGATACACTCGGTAAACCCTTGAAACTGGTTATCCTCATCAAGGTGATGAAATGCACAGAGAGCGAGATCAGGCTATCAGAAAGACAGTTTGGATTCCGGAAAGGAAGGTCGACAGTGGACGCAATTCGAACAGTGCTGGGGAGGGCCGAGAAAGCATTGAAACAAAAGCGTAGAGGAGATTGTTACTGCGCCGAGATCACGATAGATGTGATTGCCACAGCGCTGCACAGAATGCGGATTCCCGACTACTTGTGCCAGATTTTGAAGAGCTACTTCCAAAACCGTGTACTGAGGTACGAAACCGACGCCGGCCCGAAGGAGTTAAGAATAACGGCTGGAGTCTCACAAGGTTCCATATTGGGACCAACGCTGTGGAATGCGATGTACGACGGCGTCCTATCGTTGGAGCTACCCTAGGGGGTCGAGATTGTCGGCTTCGCCGATGACGTCGTCCTAACAGTAATAGGCGAGGCGCAGGAGGTAGATGAAATGCTGGCACCGGAGGCAATTGGTCTAGTCGAAGATTGGATGGAGTAAGTCAAGCTGAAGATAGCCCACCACAAAATGGAGGTGCTACTACTAGTTTGCAACTGCAAAGCAGTCATGCACGGTGAGATCACTGTCGGGGGGCATGCCATAGCATCACAGCGAAAGCTGAAACACCTGGGCGTAATGCTAGGCGATCGGCAGAACTTCAACAGTCACGTCGATTATGCATGGGAGAAGGCGGCGAGGCGAACAATGCGCTCACAAGATTTATGCCCAACACAGGTGGTCCTGGGAGCAGTAGGAGGCGTCTTCTGGCTGTCGTATCAGGATCGCTACTAAGATACGGTGCGCCAGCCTGGGGCGCGGCGCTACAGACCAAGCGGAATCGGGATAAGTTAAACATCACGTTCCGACTCATCACCATGCGAGTGGTGTGCGCGTACAGGACTATATCGTCGGAGGCGGCATGCGTAATCGCTGGGATGATCCCGATCTGCATCATCCTGTCCGAAGACATCGACTGCTATCAGCTAAGAGAAACTAGGCAGGCGAGGAAATTGGCAAGAATTCGTTCGCTGACTAAGTGGCAGCAAGAATGGGATGCCTCCGAGAAAGGAAGGTGGACCCACAGGCTCATCCTGAATCTATCGGCATGGGTGAACAGGGAGCATGGAGAAGTGAATTACCACCTGACACAGTTCTTGTCAGGTCACAGTTGCCTCAAGCAGTATCTGCATCTATTAGGCCATACGTCCTCACCATTCTGTCTTGAGTGTATGGAGATTGATGAAACGCCAGAACATGTTGTCTTCGACTGCCCGAGGTTCAACATAGAATGAAACACGGTGGTGGCTGCTTTTGGTGAGTACTTCAGCGTAGATGGTGTGATACACGGAATGGTGATGCAAATAATGTCTGGCTTACAGCGCAACTGGCGAGAAGAGCAACGAAACGAGACGCAGATAGCAGCGCTTGACTGGCACTTGGCCGACCATGATCGAGTCGGAGTAAACTAGATCGTCCGCCGGAGACTAGCTGAGTAGATCGCGAAACAGCACCGGCAAATGATCGTCGGGGCGCCTGTGAACCGGAAGTTTCTTTCTACCGGAATCACAGGATCGACCTTGCCATCTGCCCGGATAGCATCGGTTCGGAAGATCTTCCGCCGCTGGGGAAATCTTTGTCGGAGTAGGATAGATCCACCGTAAGGGGCTATTCTGAGTAGTGCGAGCGTATCACCGGCTTGAGTCGTCGGAGCGCCAGTGAACTTGAAGCCATCCTCCAACCGGAATCTCTGGGCCGACTGAACAACGCGTAACGTTACCGGTTCCGGGAGATATTCCTCCGTTGAGGGACTCTCCATCGGAGTAGGCTAGCTTCACCGTCAGGAACTAAGCCTAGTAGTATCGATCATGACGAACCGTCGGCTTTGGGTCGTCGGGGCACATGCGAACTGGAAGTCACCCCTTAACCGGAATCGCAAGACCGACATCGGCATCCAACTGGTCCGCCCGTAGAGCACGACGAGCAGAAAAAATTGAGTCAAGCGTACCAACAAAACACAGTAGCATCCATCGAAAAAGTCTCACATGGCCCATGCAAGAGGTGACAAAAAGGCGTAAAGGCATCAACAAGCCCTCTGGCTCTTGAAGTAATACCATGAGGTAGTTCCAGGGGAACTTCGGACTTGTAGCCCAAGCTAAAAAAAAGTGGCGTGGTATAGAGTTAATTCCCCTTTTTTTCTCTGTTACCGCATTCGAGATGTGCATCCACTGTAGACCGTTGAGTAATAGACCGTAAAAGATCGTTAAGTGAGAACCACAGAGCCTAAATTCCATGTGCTCCCCAGATAGCCGGGTTAGGTTAAAGTTTCTAGCTTTGCACTTTTAAATTTTATAAAAACTATAAGGGTACATCCCTATGGGGTTGTACGAACTGGTAACGTAGGACCACGATGGTTAATTTAACTGAATTTGATGTCGTTCTTGTTGCTCGTTTTGACTTCATACTGTTTTCAGTGCTCGAAACTTTCGTTAATATTTATGCACATAACGATTTGCATCCAAGTGTACGTTTAATCGTGTCCCAAATATACATTATCTTTATCCGATGAATTCGTCATATTTAACTATGAAAATGTGAAATTCACTTCACGTTGTATGATCATTTTGAAATTATATTAGTAACCTCCTATGAAATATATGGTAGCATTGGAAAAAACAGTAGTGATTGAGGCTTGTTCAGCATGCTGAAGCAAAGTCTAAGTAATTCTAATTAAAGAATAATGAAAGCTTCAGTCATCTCTTTGTTGATCTTATGGTTTGAGAGAAATATTATTCATGGCTTGGCAATGTGATAAATAAAGTCGGAAATATTACTCAGTTAACTCTCTTACGCACATTTGGTGGCCCTGAAAAGAGCCAAAGGCTTTGTTAGCTCAGATGCTGTCATAGATGAATCGCACTACAGGATGTTTTCAGTTGATTGCCAAGGTTAAACGAAGAATCCCCAACGCAAGTGTATAAATTTGTATAAGTTCTTTGCTTATATGACGAACCAGATGAATGTTTCGTAGTGTGGATGGCACACATCAGCAACAAGTATTAGATCACACGGCTAAAGTCGAAATCTGAAAACGAAGCTTAAGTTTGTAATCTTGAGCGATACCACAAGCCGTACGCTCGATTTGCCTAATAATAGTGGTAATGATGCCTAACGGGCTTGGTTCTTGACTGCACCACAGATGAGTTTATCACGAGCCGAAATCTGTAAATGCAGGTCAATCCAGGAATCTTGAGCGATTTCATAAACCAGATGCTGATCAACAGCTCAGCAGGCTTCTGGCTACGAGGTGCTCCTCGTTAAGCAGGTTCGGAGAAGCTCTTACCAGCTCGAAAGCGAAAATGGAATGAGACCGAATCCTGTTGTTGTTGTTGTTTGTGAGGGACTTTAACCCGAAGGTCATTCGTCCCTTACCGAGACTGAATCCGGCGAAGGAAGCATGTTTTAAACCCTTAGATTAGCAGATGATGCTCCTCCCTTTCGTGCTCTTCTCTTTCTGATCGACCTATCTAGAAAATGGGTATGTGCCAATAATGTGTTGGGCTAAGAATTACTTGAAAATTGCGGAAAAAGATAATGCGTGAGAAATTGATCGAACATGAATAGTTGGAATGCTTGACATTTATTAAATTTTCTATAGTTAGCTGTTGATAATCAATAGTTTTCATTAGTATGAAGGTGAATTTCTGATCCATGGGAGCCAAAATGATGAAAATTGTTCAATCAGAATTTCTCTTGAAAACCATTCTAAATATGTCGCAATTTTGTTACATGTGATAATTTTCATAATCGAAGTGCTCCCTTGAAATATGGCAAATCAAAGACAATGTTGGAAATGCCACTCTAGTTTACAATCGTTGTGAAATGTTGAGCACTTACCCCGACGGCACTGCAGCAGCGTCCACGAATAGTCAATTATTCATGACAAATTAAATTTTGTGCGAAGCTGTGAGATTGATTGAGGAATATAAGATGTAATAAGGTCGGAAATATTATTCCTTCAACTCTTTTCCACAAATTTGATGGCCCTGACAAGGGTTGATGGCAGATAAATAGCATTGCGGGATGTTATCAGTTGATTGCCATGGTTAAACGGGAAATTCTCACGCAAACAGAGTAGTGAATCTCCGGACACAAGTCGAAATCTGGAAACGATGCTCACTCTTGAAATCTCGAGCGGTTCCGACGCTCGATTAGCAGCAGCTCCTCGGATCAGCAACTCTGGGGGCTTCTGGTATCTGGTTCCTATATCTGCTTCTTGACCACCGATGCTGACTCACGAGTCGAAATCTGGGAGCGCGGATAAATTTGCGGTGGCGATGACGATGGCTTGGACGCTTCTCCGAGCGGCAGTAGTTCACCGCTCGGAGAAGCGCCCAAGCCATCGTCATCGCCGCCGCAAATCAATCTTGCGTCTTCCTCTTCCGACGACACAAATTGGACTGTGACGCGGGTGCAAAAGCAAAGCGAGAATGACTCGCCCGACCGTGTTCACAGTCCGACCGCAAAAAGAAGACTGAGGGAAGAAACAGGGACCCGTTTGCTTTTATAGTGGGAAGCGATACCGTCGAAAAATGCTCGAACGGGATTGGTTGGATAAGAAAGGGGTCAACATTTATCAAAGTTTCAATAATTTAACAACAAAAATTCACTTATCGGAAGTATTACTATCGATGCGTAGATACATTTCTGATCGAATGATACTTAAATCAAAATAATTGGATCATAAGCAACTGAGTTATTAACGTTCAAAATCTCTCCTAAGTTCGTTACATGTCTCATTTTCCGTACTTTTAAAGTGCACCCCAACATAGAAAACAAAGACGTAGTCCTACGTCAAAAAAAAACTCTTTAAGGAGTAAAAAAGTACCCATTTTGATAGAAACTAGTAAACAGACAAACAGGAATCTATGAAAAAAGGTTGTTTGGTTGGATTTTATTCTTTCTTTGAAAGACGATTTTCGACATTTTGTCCCTACTATTTTGTTCTTCGACCTCTAGTGTTTAGTTTAGTGGTTTATGAAAAAACAAAATGTTCAAGATGATTGATACTTTACCATTTGTTTTGTATAAATTCTGAATTGCCCGAAAATTACATGGTGTTCATATTAAAAATGAAAAGAGCGGGCAAGTTTAGTCTTTTTTTTCTATATAAAAAAATAGAGACTTATTGTTATATCTAAGCTAGATAAATTGATGGATTGGCAGAATTTTAGCATGAACCACTGTGCGCCACCACCGCCGCCTTCCACATGGCTCGGCAGATGATATAGCGAAGCGACGACCGCCGCCACCGTGACCCCAATTCTACCGCAATCGTCTTCGTTGGCGGAATAGTTATAATTTCGGTACCTCCAGAGTACACAAACTGTCAATTATACGTTCCCGGTCGGGGGCTTTCTTATCGCGATGATCCGATTCGAACCCGGCAAGAGAAGAAATCGGATTTGAATCCCGGGAAGTGACTCGCCGCAATGCACGTGCCGCTGTTGTTCTAGAGAACCGTTATGCGATGGCAATCTTAGCTTGGGGGAGCTCTAATTTTCAATGATTGTAGTCTTCCGACAATTGAACAAAGTGTTACATTTAAGATTGTAGGTTTTTAGAAACTATCTTGGCTTGTGGGTTGCTGGTTAGATAGTTTTACGGCAATCAAAACACCTAACCATAGTGCCATACCCTTCGATACACCCCCCTTATAAATATATCATACAAGAATGATTCTTGGTTGATATATTTCACGATTTTATTTCCATAAGCATCATTGGCGTAGCTTGGAATTTTTTCTGGAGGGGGCCTAGGGGGGGCCTAGAAAATTTCATAGTTTCATAGTTTTATAGCAGTGGTCCTCAGCCCTGTTTTTTTTCAACCATTTTTATTCCTGATAGAGGATTGTTTTTGTAATAGTTTTGTTTGATGTTCTTCATAACTTTGGGAGTAGAACAGTTTCCCGAAGAAAAATTTTGCGGAACTTTTCAGATTTAAGAGATACAGACATCACGTCCGGCCCACGGACCGCACTTTGGTGACCACGGATTTATAGCATCCATAGCAAAATTTCATAGTTTTAACAGATTTGTATTGATTTTAATTATTTGTTATTCTGTCTCATTTCACGGCAGATAAGTGATGTTTGTAAATTTAAATTTTTGCTACGAAAAAGATTCATTTATTTTGTAATCCAGTCAAAAATTCCTAAATAATTTTAACAAAAAATCACAAGAAATGTCCTTTGTTATTCTTCCACGAAATTTTTGGAATTCAAACATGTGTTTTGAAGAGATTCCTCTGAAAATTCCTACGGGATTTTCTTCAGCAATTATATTTTGTAATTTTCAGTGTTTTCTCCAAGAACTCCTTTACCAGTTTTCACTGATTTTATCCTGGGATTCCCACGACTTTCTGATCTTACCAGAAAATGTCTCGAAGAATCTCTATCGAATTGTTTAAAAAGTATATTGAAGAACTCTGCCAGATAATGCATTACAAATTATTTTAATTATTACTCCTGGAAGGTACTCTACGTTCTTATTACATATAAATTACAATATATCGTTTAAAGTATTCTCTGGTTGTTAATTAATAAATTGATTATGATTTTTTGGAATTATTGAGGATTTCATCATAAAAAGCTCTAGGAGTTTCACCATAAATGTCTTTAAGATCATCAAGCAAGGATTAATTCCACGGATTTCTAAGAAAGTTTGCAACCAGTTTTTTCAGCTTTGCTTTTGAAGTTCGTCCTAAAGTTCCTCTACAAGATTGTTTGAAAAAATCTTAGCAAAAATTATCCAAACTTCTTGGAAAAAACTTAAATGACTCTTCCAGGTTTCATCGTAATATCTCACAAGAAATTAAAAATAATTCAATTGTAAAAATACTAATCATGATGTCTCATAGAAGCTCTCCGCAGATCTATCTGTGTTTTTTTCACAAAATATTATTTTAAGATTCCTTTAAAATAAAGGAACAACATCTCGTATTACTTCAAAACGCTTTCATAAATATTTTTTATTTGTTTAAAAATGCCTAACTATGAAATGTTTGAAGAAATCTAAAATTCCTATAAAGTTCCTAGCGTTCAACCGTTGTTTTCAAAACTCTTCCGCGAAATTACTCAAAGATTTCTCGAGTAATTTGTTCAGGGATTCCATAGAGAATTATATCACTGTTTACATTAGATTCTTCCAAAAAATTAACCAGAGTATAATTTAAGTATTCTCCAGAGATATTTTTTTCTTCAAACCGCACTCACGATTCTTTTGGGACTTTTTTTCAATATTTTTTTCATCAGATTAACTAAGATTTTGCAATTCATTATTAAACTTCTCAAACAATTCTTCATAAGTTCCAAGAAATATTCTTACTAGTTCTAAAAATAACTTTCAGGTTCTAAAAATAACTTCATTTTTTTACGAATGGTAATCTCAGGATTCTTCCATAAAAAAAAATTCCATCTTATTAACTACTTCAGGAATATTTCAATATTTTTAGTGATTGCTTTACAAATTCCTATACCAATCGCTGCATATCAGATTTCTAGAACACATAGATCGGGTTGGAAGAAGTTTTTTTGTATTTTTTTTTTTAATAATTCTTCACAAGAATTCGGAGAAAATACTTATTTCCTGTCTTAATATTCGAGAAATAATCCATAGAATTTCTGAAATTTGTTGACAATGTTTCTCACAGAATAGCTTAAGAGGTACTTGTAGGATTTACTACAAAAAAAATCTTGTTTTTTTCCTTCGTCTTTTATCATTAGAATATTATTGGCGTTAAAACGGATGGAATTTTCACTGAAAATATTTGTAATTAAAATCTTAGATAATATATTGTATGAACTCCGAAGTTTCATGATACTATGATGAAAATATTGATGTAGGTCCCATTTTTCCTAACTTTAGAAATTCCAAACAAACTTTTTTCAAAAGTTTAATTTCGATTATTTTGTAGTACTGTAGTACTGTTTGGAGTATGGAAAATGTTCCATGCGAAGGAAGGTGAAACAACAAAATGTTGAAGTCGGATATCTAAAACCTCTTCAATAAATTTCCAAATACCCTAAACGGTGTATCTTTGATGATGCGGGTAACATTGATAGTGAGGCACTCACAACATACTAAACAAAATAACATAATATATGTTAATCAGTTAAATATGCGAAAGTTAAGAGTATTAGTATGATACTTCATGTCAGGACTATTTTCATTGGAAGCGATAGCATTTGAGTTTTTATATTCTAATATTAAAAATCGATGAGATTTTTGTATTTTTGAAATCCTTACAAACATTTTGATAAGATTTTAAATAATTCGTTGCATATCCCTGACAGCCCAGTTAAAGTAGATCATGAATCCGGTCTCAAATCTCATATCGAACATCATTTTCACAAATTGGGGCCATTTTTGTAATCAAAGTCAGAAATTTCCATATAATGTTATACGCCTGAAGGTATGCGACATCCTCACTCGGTTTTGTTCGAAATATTTATGTTTCAAAAATGTTTGATTTATGTTGAATTCAATGTCGAAACGTGAATCATTCCATGTATTTTTAGAAATATTAGTTTATACCCATTTATACAAACCTATAAGTGTTTGTTATGCATATTTGAATTTGAAACACTTTTGCAGGTGATTTTTTTTTTTACAAATTCTGTTATTTTATAAACAAATTGGAACCCACGATCTCCATTAACATTCTCCAATCAAATTCTAACTGAAATGATGCTGAACAGCAGTTTGGTTGGCGAAAACCCATTATCAAAAAGTTACCACACAACCGAAAATAGACATTCAATTATATGAAGAATTATTGATCGATTCAACATGGATCGTCATGCAATCTTTAAACTGCAATCGATAACTGAGATATTTGTTTTAAAAATATTAGATAAATATATTTCAAACCTAATGCAGAAATATTCAGATTTTATTATACAAATTTCTTAAGAAGGTCCATCAGAATCTTCTTTGGAAAATATCCTTAAAATTTATCTTTCCTTGACTTATGGTTTTCTAGAATTCTGCCAGAAAGCCTCTAAAAATTCCGCCCTCGTATTGCACAAAATTCAAACCAAGAATATGGATTCTGCTACTAATTGATAACATTGTTTCTAAGAGGTTTTTTAAAGAAGACCAATATATGTATCTATGAATATCCTAATGAATCTTTTCCATCTTCCCAGTTATTTTGCTACATTTTTATCTACAGATTACTTTACCCCTATGCTAATTTTGAAAGCGAAAGTTCTCCTGGAGGTTTTCAGCAATTTCCCTCTGATGATTCTATGGCAAGAGGCGTTTCAAAAACAATTTTCTTTCCAATTTTTAAATAAACTGGGGATTTGAAGCGAAATTCCTTGAAAAAAAGTTTTTTTTTATGCAATTTTCGATGTTTTTTGGAAATATTGTTTAAGGCTAAGTAGCCCGTCATTCGTTTTGGCAACAATGATGACTTTTCAGCTTGCTTTTCAAAGTGATAAAACTCAGTCTTGATAGTTTATATTGACTTGAAAAAGTATCACTGTACGCGCTAACATGCATAAAGTATGCTGATACTTTTTCAACTGTGTCAGTGCAAAACTAACTGATTTTCTTTAATTCGAAATCGTGAGATGAATTAGCAACAATCATCAACGACGCGTACAAATTTCAATGACGGCCTACTTCGCCTTAAGGCATTGTAATGAACTTCGCGGAAAAAAATGTAATATTTTTTCTTTTGAAAAACTATTCAAAGAAATGTCTAATAGAACTTTCAGCGAAATATCTTAGTATTAGATTTGATGGAATCAATGATTTTTGGAGGAATGGCGAGGAAAAACTGAACTTTTGAATGATTAAGTAACTTTTTTTAGGTAAATCCGGGAACATTGTCCGGAACCAATTTGCTAATAAAAAGTAGACAAAGAAGGAATGAACGTCTTCCAGGAGGACGTTCATTCCTTCTTGCCTTCGCTTTGAAAGTATGAACAAGTCCCTCAATTTTAATTGGCTAATTTTAAAGAGATTTGCAAAAGTTTGAAGCCAACCTTAAATGTTACTTGAGGAATTTGATTATACTAAAATTCTATAAAGTATATCGAAAAGTTTTTTTTTTGAAAAATGTTGCTACAAATCTGTAAAAAAAAATTGAATCAACATCAAAGAGAGAATTTATTGCTGGAATAAACAATCTGATTGATTTTGTTACATTGTTTCACACCAGGTTTAAGTTCTACCATTGATCTGAAGACAACTAGAAAATGCTGAAATACCTTGGAAGTTGAGCCTGATTTTTCGACAAAAATTTTTGTCATGAAATTAGAAATTAGTAATTTTGTCTATTTTTTCAAAAAATTTTGGGACATTATACGAGTTGAAATTAATGTATGGATTATTTAAGTGAATTCTCATAAGAAAAATCATCATCGCCGGATATCTCGAGCAGGTTATCCTCCAAAAACATTAGGAAGCAAAATATAGTTAAAAACGAGTTTTGAGAATCAAACTTCCAGGATATTGACGCTATTTTGTACCACGGTAGTTTTTGGAACGAAGATGTCGAAAACTTGCGTATATCGCCTACACCAAGAAGCTAGTCTCAACAACGTAAAATAACGTAATTAGTGAAGAGATTTTTGTCAATAACAAGTGTCATGGACATTGTGTCAGAAAGTTTTACTTCGTGGTAAATTGTTTTTTTTTTTTTCAATATTTATTATCATCAAAAATTCTGGGGGGGGGGCCTGGATGAGTCTGGAGGGGGCCAGGCCCCCTGGCCCCCCCCTGTTCCTACGCCAATGATTAGCATATATCCCTGACAAATGAAAAAAAAATAGTAGATTGTGCTAATATTAAAACTGGGCAGAAAACTATTTGGAAGCATCTAGCTATCGTCCAATCAGCTTCCATCAGTAAACTTATTGAAAAGGTAATTTTGAACAGAATGATGGTCCACATCAACGAAAGTTCAATATTTGCCAATGAACAATTTGGATTCCGACAGGGGTATTCGGATTTGATTCATTCCAACAAATCTGAAGGCTATTTTACTGATCTTGTTCTTCTAGACATAGAAAATGCATTCGACAGTGTATGGCATGAAGGATTGTAAATAATATTATGTTAGAGTAATCCAAAGCTATCTGTCAAATCGTACATTTCAGAGTAATTATCAGAACTTCTTCTTCTTCTTCTTCTTGGCATGACGTCCTCAATGGGACAGAGCCTGCTTCTCAGCTTAGTATTCTTTTGAGTACTTCAACAGTTATTAACTGAGAGCTTTCTCTGCCAAAGTTACAATTTTCGCATTCGTATATCGTGTGGTAGGTACGCTGGTACTCTATGCCCAGGGAAGTCAAGAAAATTTCCATTACAAAAAAAAAAAATCCTGGGCCGACCGGTAATCGATCCCAGACAGCTTCACCATGGCTTTGCTTTGTAGCCGCGGATTCTTACCACTCGGCTAAGGAAGGGTAGTTGATATGAGTTTTTAAAATTTGGCATAGACATGAAAGAGTAAAGCCTATAACATATACAATTGATTCATTTTGTTAAGGGCTGGTTCATATATTTCATAACGCTTAAATTAGCCATTTTGAACACCCACCCAACCCCTTGTGACGCTTTTGTATTGATACTCTACAATTTTTGTATGAGCCGTAACAACGTTGGGACACCCACCCACCCCCTAAAGCGTTATGAAATTTGTGAATGGGCCCTAAGTCGTGCATAATTTTGATCCCATTGAGGACAGCTTTGCCAGCTTAGTATTCATCCAAGCTATTCGCCTTCCTTGTCACGAAGCCGTTTAGCGAACTTAGGGCCCTCCTATTGATTACACGCCTGGATAAACCTGTTTTCTTCGTGCTCCCGAGACTGGCAAAAATGGAATTGAAAAATTCGCCTTTAGTCGTTCTCGGAAAACTTATTTTAATTCCTTTCGTAATTAAAACTTTTGCACCTCCACGTAGATTGAGAGTTTTGCCGGGCTTTTACGCTCCGAGCCATTCCAGATCGCTACAGCGTGACAGTTAGTCACATCGAAACATGGAATCTTTTCAATGGCAGTCCAAGCTTTGCTGATGCTGAGCGTTGGTGTATTTTGCTGCCTTTTGTGGACTTAATGAATTATTCATTCGCAGTGGAAAAGCCAAATGCGTTCCCAAGCTGGGGCAGTGTTTTGTTTTCCCATTTTTTTTATAAGCGGAAATTTGAAAGCATTCAAAGTTTTTCCCGAATGGGTGGCACTGTAAGGTCAAGTCTATTTCCGGAGGGAATTATTTATGAGAAGCCGTAAATTTTCACCACATCATCTACCAGGGGAGATGATGCTGAATATGATGGAGTATGTTCCGTTTTATTAGCCAGTCAGAGCACGCTCTTCATGATACGACTCGAGTGCGTGATGATGAGTCGGTGATGTTCGGAAGAGCAGTCTGCTGTTGTACGCATAATTGTCCCATGTTACATTTTTGTTGGTTTTGATTTTTTGACCCCACAGGAATACAGATTATTGATTCCACGTATCAGGTGATTCATGATTTTAGTACCCTACTGAAATCAAATAAATCCAAAGTTTTTGTTAAATCTAACATGTTCTCACTGCACTGTTATAAAATTCTCTGAGAATCTTGCTCGAATGATGTATGATTCCTGTCGTGATTTCCCTACAGTAGCGGGTATATATAATGCCGTTTAACTATTGAAAAAAAGTGTGAAGACTATTGATTTGAAAGTTACAGAATGGTTGAATTTTGACAAAAAATTACATCAAGACAAAAAGTGCTCTATAAAAGCGATGCGGTGTACAGCCCTATTGAATACAAATACACAAAAAAAAACAGATAAATAAAAGATACAAAAGTTTTATGATAAATAAGATTGTTTAGTGATGAAAAAGTTACAGATTTTAATGATTTGATCAAAAGAGCAATTTAATCGCTCAATATCTTAATTTTGATATGATAAAAGATGATATCAATCTATAGACTCAATAAAATCTAGGGAAATTTACGTATTCTTAGCAGTTTTAGCCGATGCCACGATTCTTTTGTCAGTTTCGCAGACATCAGCGGACAAATTATGTGTTTGCCTGTATACATTTGGGAGCTGCTCAATCCTCTATCGATTAACACCGCCATACGCGATGAAAGCTTTCAAGAAACGTTTTTACAACGCTTCGAACATCTTTTATCAGTGTGACTATTGTCGGCAGCCTCATTCTCTTCGGCAGCTTTCCCATAAGAACTGCAGGTGAATCTGTTCGGCAGCTCCAAATCTGTTGCATTTTGAGGCGTGTTTTTATTTGAATTGATGACATCTCTGGCGAAATTGTTTGTTCAGTCTCGGAAATCTCGGGCAGTGGGCAGAACAGAGAATAATATGAATGTTTTCATTGGAGTGTTTTAATAGACCATACTGTGTGTTTGGCGCTTGTAAGTTGTTTGCCGATAATAGTCGAATGGTGCCGAAGCCGTAAATTACCCTATGTAACGACAGTTCGTTCTAAATTAAAACTTAATTAGTACATAAATAGTTCGATAGCACGTTTTCTTTGAAACTTCAGACTATGTTCAACGCTTAACGTAGATTAAGAATACGTACAAACTCAAAAATAAATCATACGATTACGTCTTTTGGATGTACATAAAAGAAACGGGGCAAATAACGTTAATTGGTGTCACATTTAAAATACCATAACGTCTGTTTAGGGAAATTCCATCGTTTTCGTGTTCTTTGACATGAAAAATTACATATTATGTTCAATACATCTTTATATTGCTGTTTGCATTTGGGATGCAAATCTAGACTAAACGTCCTCCAAATGCGGTACCGTAAAACGGGGTAACTTTGATAATGCGGGTAACTTTGATAGTGTGAGACTCACAACATAATAAACGAAATAACGAAGTTTCTGTTAATCAGTTAAGCAAAAAGCAAATGCAAAAGTAAAGAGTATTAGTATGACACTTCATGTCAAAGCTATTTTCATTGGAATCAAGTGCATTTGAGGGTTTTTATACGAATATTAAAAATTGACACAATTTTAGCATATTCGAAACGCTTACAAACAATCTGTTCTACGATCACTATTTGATGTAGTTTTGAATAGTTGGCCACTTATCTTTGACAGCCTAGTTATCATAGAACTTGAATACGGTCTCAAATCTCTTAGCAAATAGCATTTTCACAAACTGGGATCATTTCTGTAATCTAAGTCAGAAATTTCCATATAACGTTAAACGCCTAGAGGTATGCGATGCCCTACAAATGTTCGTTATTCATTCAATTTTGTTCGATTCATACTCCATTAGGGATGGTACACAAATTATGTCACGCAAAATTTCAACTTTTTCGACCACCTCCCCCCCCCCCCCCTTTGTCACACTTTTTGTATGAGTCCTCCGAAAATTTTGTAAGGCTTGTCACGCCTGGGTCGACCCCCCCCCTTTGAGCGTGACGTAATTTGTGCATGACCCCTTATCAAAGTTACCCCAAAGCAGAAAACCAACTTTCGATTGTATGAAAAATTATATATCCATTCATAATAAATCTTTTGGAAATCTATCGACTGCAATCGATAGCTAGGATGCCAGTACTTGTTTTAAAAATATAAATTATTATTCTTTGAAACAGCATGCACAAATATTCAAGTTTTCTTCGAAAAAACTATCAAAGTTACCCCGTTTTACGGTAACAGAAAACAATCAAAGAACACCTAGCAACGATTAAACAATTCACCACCGCCCTAGCAAGAAAAATGTATCTTTGATATCGCATTTCTTATGGAAAATCTTACCGCGATTGGTGTTCCCGCATTTGATATTTGCATTCAAACGCACACAGCAATACATTCAATACAGGAACACATTTCTGTGTAGTTTCATAAATTACGTCATGCTGTCATTGTGTGAATCACGTCTACAGTAATTTTCATTGTTTTTAAGAGTGTATGCAAAACACTGAACACTTCTAATGAACCAAATTAATGCATGAGCTTGACCAGCAACAAGTAAAGTGAAAGTTCGTTGCCTCACGGAAAATAATTGGGATTTCGAACAAGTTGCTATTTAGTCCTTATTGGTACAGTTTACAACATGATTGGGTTGAATGTTTGTTTGAAGATTATAAAGGTTGCTCTTGAGTCAAAGTTTGGATATTCTGTTGGTAAGTTGATACGTATATTTCATTTTTTTTACATTTTGCTTGAAAATCATCCATGTGGCTTTTGAAAGCTGAATTTTTAGCTAGCCTGGTGACATGCCTGGCCCTCCGCAGCCTCCGAATTATTTCGAAGTGGACGCTGGTTGGTTCTCCCAGCAGCTGGTGCAATTCATGGTTATTTCGCCTTCTCCACGTTCCGTCTTCCATCTGCACTACGCCGTAGATGGTTCGCAACACCTTCCGTTCGAAAACACCAAGGGTGCGTTGATCTGCTGCACGTAGGGTCTATGTTTCGTGCCCACAGAGGAGTACCGGTCTAATCATCGTCTTGTATCACGGAAAAAATCCGTTGCCGGAATCATGAACAAAAAGTCATGAAATCATAAATTTTTATGTTTCATGATATCATGACTATAAGTCATGAAACCATGGCTATTAATCAAGAATTTGTGTGCTCAGGGCGTTACATAAATCCAACTGTCACTTTTTTCATTTAAGTCAACACGTATTTTGCGATCGGTTGTATTTTTTAAGTGAAATTATGAATAAGTTTTGTTTACGGAAGAAGTTAATTTGAATACCATGCTCGTCGGAACTTTGCCATCTTATCGATGACATTACCGATAACCCAACTAAACTGCCGGTGCTATTAGATGTGCGAAAATGTTCTTACCAGCTTTCACACGGATTATACCGGGCAATGATTGACGAAGGTTTTGCTTGACAAATTCGTCGGCGATTTTCAATGTTCGGATGTGATGCATTCTCCACATCTTACAATAGAGCAGCTCACACAAAATTTCGGCAGCTGGCTGATCTTTACCACTCTACACGCCTGCAGAGTCGTTTAGGATTTTTCCATCGCCAATACAATCCAGCAGCATTTTGCAGCCCAAGGACGATGTGCCAATTCTTTGATGTTCGAACTGACATTTTTCGTGCAAACCTAACCACCGGATGTTCGCGTTCCTGCCCAAGATGTGGCACTTGTTGACTCTTCTCACAGTTTATTCCGAAACTACTGGCACAAAATACATCTTGATGTTA
Source organism: Aedes aegypti (assembly GCF_002204515.2). Classification (NCBI taxonomy): domain Eukaryota; kingdom Metazoa; phylum Arthropoda; class Insecta; order Diptera; family Culicidae; genus Aedes; species Aedes aegypti. The sequence continues at coordinate 96,660,841 of NC_035109.1, read as the reverse complement.
TTTGTTTACCTATGACAAATATACTGGGATCATAATTGACATTTGTATGTTTTCATGAAATTAGTTCATGATTTCATGATCCTGCTTCATGATGACTCAAATTTCCACTTTTCATCGCCAAAACTGGAAACATAAATGACAGGTATCTAAATCCATGAATAGTGTTCATGTTTTCATGAATTTTATTCATGGTTCCAGCATATATAGTTTATGATTTGATGATTTGAATTTACACTTTGGAAACGTAACGTACAGCTGGCGTTACGGTAAAAAGATTCATGATTTCATGACTTTTGGTCATGGTGTATTTTCATAACATGAAAATACACCTTCCTCCCAAAATCATGACCTTTTCTGCTTGTTTTGAGTGCCGCATTTTTACCAGTGTAGATGGTTAACTTCGTGCGATGGCGAACTTTGCAGAGTCCAAAGTGTGCAGGATTTCCAGCAACGATGCGTTTCTAGATTTCTCTGCTGGTGTCGTTGTCGGCGGTCACCAGTGAACCCAAGTAGGGTAAGTGTTCCCTTAGTTGTGGGTGTTCCTATAGTTGCGGTAGTTGCGTTTCGCTGCGTTTTCACTGATTTTATTGCATTGACCATAGAAACGACACTGCCAATCGACGTATTGGCTTGTTGATACACGGAATAGTTGAAAAGAGCGTCCAAATTGCTTGAAAACTGATGAAAAATCACTAAATTTGCTAAAACTGTTCTTGCTTGTACCAATAGTTGCGGTAAAGTGTTCCTATAATGGAGGATCCCATAAGAAAACAACGGATACCGCAACTATAGGAACACAAATTAAAAATATACCGCAACTAAAGGAACAGTGTACCAATAGTGGAGGTATTATTTTTCACTGACATGCCGTGGATTACTACGATGAAATCATTTTTCTCATTAAGTCAATGGTCGTTACTTTCCGTTACAACATCAACATATGCATTAATTGCGCTTCTTGCATTAAGGCGGTTAAATAAAGTTCAATTGCGCTTAGTACCTCCACTATTGGTACATCTACCCTACACAAATTCTTCGACCACTTCGATTTCATTACTATCAATATGAATTCGAAATGAAGGCGTGTATTAAAATTTGGGAGAGTATCTTGTAGGCGGCGCTCAAAATTGTGATCGCAAGATAATTGGCGCAATCCAACTTGTCGATTTTTTTTGTAGATGGGACATACAACACCTTCCATCCAGTCCTCCGGTTATACTTTCTCCTCCCAAATCTTGGAAATAACCCAGTGCAGCCTCTTGCCAGTGCATCACTACCGAGTTATAGCCGATCACTCGGTAGTCGGTCCACCCCAGCGACTTTGTTATTTTTCAGCCATCCAATCTCCGTTTCAACCTCTTGGAGATCTGGAGGCAGAAGTCTTTTGTCCTCCGCGCGTACTCCAAAAGTTACTTCCGTGCCACCTTCGCTACGGGGGAGGGACGTTTCGAATAAAGACGTTTCGCATAAGGACGATTCGCATAAATTTATGGGTGGACGTTTCGCATAATGGACGTTTGGCATAAAGTGAATTATATGCCTTCTTTAAAATGCTACCTGTTCTTTTGTGAAACTGCTTTATGCGAAACGTCCATTATGCCAAGCGTCCGTATGTGAAACGTCCTTATGCGAAACGTCTTTATGCGAAACGGGTCACCCCCCTTCGCTACTGGCCACATCACCGTTGATGTGCTCATCGTAGTGCTGCCGCCATCTTTTGACCACCTCACGTTAGTTCGTTAGAAGATTTCTGTCACTGTGTCTAAACATGTCGGCTTGCGGCACAAAGCCTTTGTGCTAACGGTTCAGCTTCTTGTAGAACTTCCGTGTGTCTTTAGCGCGGAATAGCTCTTCCATCGCTTCACGATCTCGTTTTTCTTGTTGGCGCTTCTTTCTCCGGAAGATCGAGTTTTGCCTGTTCCTTGCCTGTTTATATCGTGCCTCGTTCGCTCTCGTGCGGTCTTGCAGCATTCTCGCCCATGCTGCATTCTTTTCATTCTTCAACTGCTCGCATTCGCCGTAGTACCAGTCGTTTCTCTGATTCAGGCCGCTACACCTAGTGCTGCGGTTGCGGTGCTATCTATGGTGGATCGTATGTGCCTCCAGCTATCTTCAAGAGTGGCGGCGCCAAGCTGCTCTTCCGTTGGTAGGGCCACTTCCAACTGCTGCGCTAATCTTGGGCTACTTCTGAGTCCCGTAGCCGCTCGATGTTGAGCCGCGGCGTTCGGCTTCGACGCGAATTGGTCACCGTCGAAAGTTTTGAGTGCATTTATACTGCAACTAAGTAATGATCTGAATCTATACTCGCATGGCGGTACGTGCGAACATTGGCGATGGCGGAGAATCGATCGTTTGCACCATTCGATCGTTTTGCACCGTTTGGTACTAAAATTGGGACAGGGATTCAGGACCCTATATTCTCTCATCTTCAGAATACCAAGGTTTCAAATGAAGATCTTATGGATTATGTGCGAATATATTAAGTTGAGTTTTGGAAGCATAAGGAGAAATCTGTTGGATCGCAACCGATAGCCTTGCGCATAGCAACGTAGGATAACAAATCGTAGTAGTTCTAGACAGTTAAGCTAGGTATGCTGTTCCGCTCAAGAAAAGTAAAAATTTCTTCCCAAGAAATGGTCAAGAAATTTCCTACAGAGTGAGCTCCATTTGAATTGACATTTCTTTTTAACTGCGTACTGCGATCAAAGAAAACTGCTTTTCTTGAGCATTTCCTGCAAGAAATTTCCCACGCATCGAGATAGGCGATTACTTTTCTGTTGAAGTGCATACTTCGCTTTAATGAATACAACATTTCTTTACTTCCACTGTAATACTTAACGAAACAAGACTTGTTTTCATTGTGCCTGCCTATTCAATAGGTAATGGCCCCAGACAGTGATGCCACATACACAGATTTATCTGTAATTACACAGATTTTTTCCTGTTTTTGCTTACACATATCTGTGATCACAGATTTTTTAGATAAAAAGATTTTTAAGATTTTAGGATATTTCACGAGTTTATGACACGCTTTTGGAAGATATAAAACTGAAATGCCATTACTCTGTTTCTTTTTTCTCAAAAACTTAAGTATTCTGAATTTTTAGAAACAATTATGCGTGTTTAACTTACTTTTAGTTAAAGTTCATAATAAAATTTTTTGACATCCAAGAACACCCATAAAACTTTCGCAAAGTTCTTTTTAACCTAAAAAAAATAAAATTTTGGAATTTATTGCGACACAGATTTTTACCAAGATATTTTAAGGTTGACTTAAGATAAAAAAGATTTTAAAGCCGAAAACACAGATGAGAGTCGGAAAAAATGTGGCAACACTGGCCCCAGAACGGAAGTAGTTATTTCTTTGCATTTTCACGAAGCTCACAAGACGTCGGAAGAGAAGCTCTGGCTATTCGACAGAAGCAAGTGCGGGAAGTCCTGATGGGACATCGGAATATGCTGCACTCAGTGAATCAAATTGTCATGAAAACGGACAAAAACAAACAACAAAGCTAGCTCGCTCACAATCGTTTGTCCCAACTTTTGCGGATAGGGATACAATCAAAAGCAAGATTGTCATGACAATCACCGGGCGCAACATTGTTGCAACCTTTTTAACTCACGATTAATCAGTTATTTTAAACATTAAACCAAACTTATTTTATGGATGCTGTTCGATAATATGTCAATGTTTACCAACACGGAGAAAGTTCTTGAAAACTGCAATGCGAAGCCCAAAAAATCGCTGCGCACGTGGTAATCGATCATTGTCATATTATGTTCAAGTATGGGTTTATTCACAAATTTCATAACGCTAGAATCGGTCATTTTTGACACTCACTCACCCCCTTGTAACACATTTTGTAAGAATATTTTTCGAATTTTGTATAAGCTGTAACACCTCAAGGACACCCACCCACCCCCTTCAGCGTTACGAAATTTGCGAATGGGCTCTATGTATGTAATTTATATTAAGATTTCCGTCTGATGGTTTGACTTTCAGGCGCTCACTGCGGGCTGTTGGAGAAGAATGAATAACGCTAAACTTGCTAAACTCAGAAATGAGTGCCGAGCGCACAAAATCGGCCTCTCTTCATGCAGCACAGATTCTGTGCAAAGGGGGCTGTACACAGTTTTGTGCAAACGGTGGTAAACAAATTAAAGGAGTGAAATGCGCACAGAAGCGGAACGTTTGGAATGCGGAATACGCTTCCATTTTTGTTCTTAATTCTGAGAACATTGAAAATACATTCAAATTTTAATGTTTTCAGAGAATTTTTCATACGAATAGCCGAAGCGGAAGCAAATGGGGAAAAACTTCCGCATTTGCGACCATCTTCAGCCTTTTCGCTGGAAAGAAATCCCAGAAAACTCACCATCTTACCAACGGCCAACTGTTTGCTGCCGTGCGGGAGATGACTGACAGTTCCATTTCCATCGATCCGCGCACAGCCCATGGCCAACATATCGGTTACACATAGCATGAGTGCGACTTACACAGAATTTTCACTCAGCCAGCCAGTCCTGCATTGGTTGCCTCATTCTGTGTAGTTTTAACACATGCGCTCAGTCTTCAAAAAAACATGAGCGCCGCTGAGCTTGAGTGCGATTATCGGCAGTGAGCGTTCAACCTAAGCACGCGCCCTCTCTTATGTTCATGTTCGACGAGAGCGCTGAACTTGGCAGCACAGCATGAACGATGTGCAAATGAACTCAGGCTTGCAGCCTAGGCTGGTACATCAGGCTTGCAGCTCAAGCGTACAGCATGCGCGCGCAGCTCAGGCTCACAGCACAGGCTCGAGCCTGAGCGCAAAACATCGTTTTGTACCTTATCTATGGCTTCTCATTCGCTTTCGTGTGTGCACTCTGCAATCAAAACAGATGGCGGCGGATGAGGATGAACACAATGATGGTTTTGCAGCGCACCCTCAGCCTTCGTCAGCAGCACTACACTTATGCTGTATATAAGCAGCGAACATCAACCATGCCGCGTGTTCTAAATTCACAATGCGATCGATATATGTTTAAATTTTGTCTGAGATTATTTATAGATATTTTATAAACTTGGGATCATGATCCTATTCTTATTATAAATATTTTGACAATTCGGCCAAGAAACCCCCATGCGAAAGTGAATCAAGCACAAGTAGTTTTTACCCTAATGTGGGTTGCAGTTCTTCGCGGATAGTATGCTTCATTATTCTCCCTGTAACCATGAACTTTGCATTTCTTTTTTGCGGCGATGCCTGGTCAGAGGTCATTAGGCAAACCTCGGATTGAAAGTTACCCAATAAAAAATGAAGAAATATTAAACATCAATAATAAACATATCTATTAATAAAGGGGAAGGTGTACCAATTATAACCATAGTTGTCCAACATTTAATAAAATGTGAAATTTCGAAAATATCCACATTTTGAATCTTATGATATATTTGAACTTACTACGTAAGCACACAATTTTTTTCAAAATAATTAAACAATTAAATAAATAACCTCGTTTGACGAATTAAGAAACCACTATGGCCAAAATTGATGCACCTGCCGTGAATGTGTTAATTAAAACATGTTTAAAAAACTGAATAACTAAACTTAGAAAGTTCAAACGAAGATAACTTTAAAACTAATGTATCTACCATCAAGTCAACAGTTTCCGTGCGGCCTCATTCCACTGTGCACATTAACCTGGGATACAGTTATACGAAAAATTTAGATTCTCGCTCCAGTCCACTTTTTGCATTGGATTTAGGTCCCATAACAACTGTGCAAAATTTCAGCTCGATCGGTGTTAGCGCCAGCCGTTCAAATTTGTATGGAATTCACTATGGGAAAACTTACTTTTGCAAAGAAAAATCGCCAGAGGTCGCCCCTTATCCTCTTTAAAAATTCTGGATAGGTATTTTTACGATGAACAACATTGTTGGGGCCCAGATAGCCGTAGCGTTAAACGCACAGCTATTCAGCAAGACCAAGCTGAGGGTCGTGGGTTCGAATCCCACCGGTTGAGGATCTTCTCGGGTTGGAAATTTTATCGACTTCCCAGGGCATAGAGTATCTTGTACTCATGCAAAAATGGTCATTGGCACAGTAAGCTCTCAGTTAATAACTCTGGAAGTGTTTATAAGAACACTAAGCTGAGAAGCAGGCTCTGTCCCATTGGGAACGTAATGCAAGAAAGATCAAGAAGAAGAACATTGTTTAAGACCGCAAAGTAATCCGAAACATCTGAAAATTGTTATTAAGCATACACTATTCAGAAATTGTTGCACAATTTTGTTATTATTGTTATTTTTTTATATTTTAATCAACGTCGCCTTATCATTGAATAACTTTTTTCACCAATGTCGGATTGATTTGCGGCCTTCGGCAATATTCTTCATCGTAAAAATACATATCGAGGTCTGTGTTCAGAATTTTTTTAAGAGATAATGGGCGATCTCTGGCAATTTTTCTTTGCAAGAATAAGTTGTCCCATAGTAAATTGCATACAAATTTGAAAGGCTGGCGCTAAAATATAGTTTCACCAATCAAGCTGAAATTTTGCACAACTGTAATGGGACCTAAATCCAATCCAAAAAGTGGACTGGAGCTAGAATCTAAATTTTGTCCCACACTGCACATATGCAGGTGCACTTTGTAAGCATTTATTCATTTTTTACAAATTTTTATTTTTTGATAACATATAAGGTGAAATTTATGAAATGAAATAGTTCTTGTCGAAATGCAGAATGAAAAGCTTAGTTCATGTACATTTTGTTTAATAATAAGGTTTTAAACGCTCCAAGTAGAAACGCCAAAAATTCAAATAGTGCATTTTATATTATGTTTCAGACAAAACATATCAGCACGGTAAATGTACCATGTTATATATACTGCGTATTTAGATTTTGAGCGAATATGAGAAAGTTTAGATAATACAGCCAAACCTCCTATGAGGGTTTCAATAAAAGAAAAAAAGAGTACACATACTACTAGCAACATAATTACTCCACCAACAACGTTTCTTCATGATACGAAATTGAATCATGATAAGACGCACCTAGCGTGCACATAGAACGGTACGAGGGGACCTTTACATAACATTTGGTAACATTTGAAGAATTTGTTGTCATGTATCCCTCATTTTAGATTTTTTCATATTTGCTTTTAGTTAGGGGCCGTCCATAAATGACGTAGCATTTTTTCACTGATTTTTTACACCCCTCTCCCCCCTGGTAGCATTTCGTCACAAATGCTGGTACTCCCCCTGGAAAATACGTAGCATATCAAGCACCCCCCCTATATATTTTTTATTTGCTCCTTAGTGACTGGGTTGACACAAACAATTGGAATTTAGAAGTTCAATACAAAGTTTGATAAGGCAGTGATGCATTTTGAACTGAACTCGAGCCAAAAGTGAACGGAGCCCGAGCCAAATTTGCACGAGAACGCAGTAGACAGTGAACTTCTGAGCAATAGCCAGCCGTTGCTCAAGAACGGCCCGTTCAGTTCACAATTATGATTGGAGCTCTTAGCTACGTAAGAAATGAATGAATTGATCGTCTTAAAATTTCATGAAAAGAAAAATTAGGCTGCTCTTCCTGTTTTAAATATCTAAACATTACTTTGACATAGATTTTTGTCGTGTATCAGCCAAAGTCAATTGGGATCATTTTTTGGCTTGTACGGGTTCATATTTTTGAACTGCTCAATGTTCAAACCTACTTGATCGCTGCGTTCAAAAAATTGAACTGGAACGCGAACTGAACGCGTTAAAATGCATCACTGATGTAAGGATAATCTAATCTAACCGTTTAATATACAGTAGCGCTCAAAAGTAATTTGAAAAAGTTTTAAATAAACATTTTCCTTGGTTTTGGTTTCCAGTTTCATATAGGTTAAATTATATTACTTTTGCTGTTCTTACTATGAAAAACAAGTTTACTATAAACAATGTGATAAGCTCGTTACTGTCGAGTTAGGGTCCAATATATTATATAATATATTGAACAAAAATTTCGTTTTATTAGAGGATTGTTTTTTTAATTTCTCGTTGTTAGGAAATACATTTCAATAAAGATGATCAAGAAAATATATTAATTCGAAAAGAACCATCGTTAGTGTTATTTCAAATCATATTAGCAAACAGTGGCCAGATACATAAAAGATTACACTTGAAATATTTGGGATGTTTAGAAAATTTTAGCGATTATTATACTAAAACAATAATCTCTATTAATATTTCAGTTAAATTTCATTATTGTTTCCATACTGAAATAATCTTACACAACCTATAATTAAACAGTTAAATAATAAAAATTCTCCAAATTATCGAGTCATTAAAAAAAAATAATGATAGGGCAATTTTGATAACATTCGAATCTATTATTTTCATCAATATTCAGGCTATTCCAGCAAGAGCATTGATATATCAAAACAAATGGTGAGTTGATTTGGTGGAGATCTTCGCAACATTGAAGGCATAATTCGCGGAATAAATATCTTTGTAATATTTGCCAATAAAAGCATGTTTTATTTTCTTGAAGAAATAAAGCCATAACAGAAAATATGGATAATACTAAAACGGCTGATTTTATGTCATGTTAACAAATGGCAAAAAAATGTACTCCAAGTAGTTAGAGCATTGATTTTATATCAATTTATAAAATTTTTATTTCGTTTATTTATAAATTTATTAATCATAATTTTATAACTCAAGTTTATAAGTAAAAAATAATTATACGCATTTTTTTTTCAGCGCCTTTCTTTTTACGGACTTGATTCAAAATGCTACGTCCACTAGCTAGGACCCCTCCCTCCCCCTCGTCACACTTTGTCACAAATTCGTAAATACTCCCCCCCCCCTAAAAAGCTACGTCATTTACGGACGACCCCTTATGTATTTGTAAACAAATACAGTATTGAACAAAACATTTTTTCGATTTTCCATACAAAATGACCAACTTTGGTAAGCTAGAATTCAATTATTTATGGTCCGATTTGAATGAAACTTTCACAGAACATCAGATATAACTTGAATTTTAACATACATTTTTGAATATTTTTTCCAATCACGAGTTTAGAAGTAGTTATAAGAGGTTTGACTAAAGTGTAATTTTCGACGAAAAATTCAATACTATTTATCTCAAAATCTGATAGACCTACACAAAAACTGTCTTCAGCAAACTTATTCATCTCGTCAAAAATCTACAACTTTGCTGAAAATTCCATGAAGCTATTCTTACAATATATTGAGTTATGTCAATTATAAAAAATCGTCAGAAAATTCACTTTAGTCAAACCGTTACTGCTTTTCAATTTGTGATTGGAAAAATCACTCAAAAATATATGTTAAAGTTCAAGTTATGTCTGATATTCTGTGAAAATTTCATTCAAATCGGTCCATAAATAACTGAGATATAGTTTATCAAAGTTGGTCATTTTGTGTGGAAAATCGAAAAAGTTGCAAATGTTTCGTCCAATACTGTATATATTTTTTTCAAAAAGCAAATTTTTCTCAAATGCACGGTGAATGGTAGCTTGAATGTACTGGGGATATGCATAATGATTTAGATTGGAGAAATTCGTTTATGATAGATGGTTGAAATTGGATGCATCCAGAAGCATTCGACGTCAAATTTGGTCTAGTTACAGTAATTTGGCCATTGGACACCGGAAATACTTTGGATTTTCCAAGGTCATGTTCAAACATTTTTTACTATCGCTTGTATTTTAGTGCGGTGTTTAGTGGAATAAGCAGGCTCTGTCTCAGTGGGGACGTAATGCCAATAATAAGAAAAATATGGAATTATATCAATATGGGTATTAAACATCAAGATTTTGAAAGGTAATGCTTCCGGAAACATTTCTAGATCGCTGCCATGACCACTTTATAATGGGTTCTAGCTCCAGGTGCCCTGGGGAACGTATCAATCAGAAACACGTTCAGAATCAGTGAGGAAAAAATTTGCAATGAGAAAGGCATGTCCGTGTTACAATATTATCCTCGACGCTAAGGAAACTCAGCACTGCCGGTCTGTTACCATTCATCATTTTATTTCGGCTAATCTCTCATATAAAGGATCCCCAGATTGATCCTTTGACATTTTGAAATCCTCGTAGGCGTGAAGAAAAAGGTTCCTTTGATAATTGTTAGGCATACAAAGTTCTATATAAAATATGTTTCAAAAAATATATCAAACCACAAGAAAGGTAGTACAAAAACCCTAAACACGCAATAGAACGATAAGCTAAGCCATTATTAAATCAAATTAACATCGAATGTTTGTTATTTTTAAACAAATATTGCGACCAGTATTTCCGATGAAAAAATTTGAATGTTTTCCTCCCGCTGTGAGATGCAGTGTGATGAAAGCTGTCCTTCCTTTAATTTATTAAATATTCACAATGAAGGAACTTGGTGTAAAAGACGAGGTAATATGTGCCCCTAAGGAAAAACTCAAGTTTAACTGTGAATTTCGTCGAAAAAGTTATTCTAATTGGTTTTACAGGGAAATTGTATATATAAGCTCTAAATTAATTAAAATCGTCTCTGGATTAGGGTAATCACATCCAAAAAATTGATTTCAAAACAAATTAAAACATATTCAACGATTTTAAAAACGCGCCACACCAGTTTTAAACAATTTTTGGTGCCAAAACCCATCTATTTTCATAATTATTATATATTTAGCAGAAACTATGCAATTCCATGTCTCTTCTGCGTTTGGGTTTTGCAGCATAATTTGAAGTTCTCCGATGGTTTCTGAGCAACCATTAAGCATATGGCGCATTTTGTTCGACGTCATTTAGTCTCAAGATTGCCATATTCGTTTTTGATTTTTGTTTTCTAAGTTATTTTTATGTGGAATTAAAGAATTATTTTTCTGTTGGAGGCATTTAAATTTATAGAGTTATCGTTATCGAATTTGACTAAAATACCCTACATTATGAAAATATTACGGTGGTGCGTTCTACCCCGACGGCACATTTTATATCGACATAACTATTGACAACTGAAAAATTTCCTAAACAATAATCTAAAGGATTTTCTAAAACTAGTCATCCATTCGATTTGAGTTGAAGAAATATGAAAATAAACCATTAGAGTTTGCCTAAACGCAACAATTTGAATTTTGTTCCATGTCGGATGGATTCAAAAAAAACCTTCTCCGCTGTGGTTGATCGTGTACAGCCCGGTGTTTTGAGCTTGGCTTCAGCGCCGCTGTGAGCGCGGCTGCGAGCGCCGCTGTGTGAGCGCGGCTGAGAGCGCCGCACAGAACGTGAACATAGAGCACACGCTCGTGTTCATGTTCATTTTTGAGAGCGCATGTGTGAACTTCAAAAGAATATTCATTTCGGCGTTTGAGCTTCTCTCAGCATTCGCGCGCGGCTGCACATTAAAGACTGCATGCGCTGCGTTGAGCAGGCTAAGCGTGTACCTCCACCCCCTGGTGTGTAGGCTCGAACAAGCATGTGGCAACGGTTAGCTGGTTGCGTATGCCGACTATATCAGCGTCATCGTGACGTCAGCTGGGCAGATCGAGCTCATGAATGGGATTTTCGTTCGCTTCGAGGCTGTCGCCCGGCACGCGGTTGAATCTGCGCAAAACAGTGGCGATCGATGTCGGGTTTTGCGAAGGTAATCAAATTAACGCCCAATGGTTGCAAACAGCAAATGGGGTCAACATTTTGGGTATTACCTTCGCAAATTCGATAAGATTAATTACCATACTAAACTGGAATGCGCTAGTGGGGAAGTTTGGGCAACAACTGTGGCTACACTCGCTGCGACTGCTGACGCTACACCAGAAAGTGATAATGCTCAACACGTTTGGCACTAGCAAGCTGTGGTATGTTTCGTCGGTGCTGCTACCCCTTGGCGTGCACACTGCTAAGATCACATCGATGATGGGCGCCTTTCTGTAGAGAGGAATACCCGCCCGCGTTCCGATGGTGCAGTTGGCTCGCAGCAAGAAGCATGGAGGGTTAAATCTCCATCTGCCGGCCTTCAAAGCGAAATCGCTGGCCATCAATCGACATCTAAACGAGATCGATTCCCTTCGCTACTACAAATCCCTTATTTTCCACGATAATCCCCGCCCAGCAATCTCTATAGATAATCCCGACCTAAAAGTTATCCTGTCAAATTACTCCCACATTCCACCCCTTATCCAAGAAAACCCCTCCGTCGATCTCATTCACCGGCATTTTGTTCAGTAAACGGATCAACCCAAAGTGGAAAGAAGCAATCCAGCGATCGACTGGCCACGTGCGTGGCGAAACATCAACGATAAACAGCTCTCTTCGGTGGAGCGATCGAAGCTTTACATTTTGGTGAACGAAAACTGGGAGCACCGTAAACTGCTGTCCGTGATGAGGAGAGCAGACAACGAGTTTTGCACGCACTGCGACTGACGTACCGTAGAAACGCTTCGCCATAAATTTTGCTACTGTGCTCGTGTCGGCCCGGTTTGGACGGTCCTACAGCAGAGGCTTGCGGTCGTCATGAATGGTTGGAGAAGCCTGACGTTCGAAGACCAGGTGAGACTTGTTTTTGCAGGCGTGAATAGAACTAGACGAGTTGAAATTTTGAAAATATTAGTCAAATACATCATTTTTGTTAACCAGTGTAACGATAGAATCGATGACGGAGCTCTAGATTTTCATATTGATTTGTAATTATCTGTAGTAAAAATAACTGTTTTGTAAATCACTGAACTGACAATTTAATAAACTGATTTTTAACCACAAAAAAAAGTATGAAGAAAAAATATCCAAACTTTTTTGCAAGTCAGATGTGAAAACACATTCATTTTGAAAAACAAATCTCAAGTTGTACTCCACAGATCGAATGTTTCACTTTTGTTCGATATATTTAGTGCACAACCTTATCTTTTTTTCTGCCTTATAGGTCCGCTACAACTTTGAAAATTTCCATCGAATTCTTGTAGAGGTAATTCGACATTGCCTTCATAAGTGTTCACGCGCACTTAATGGCCTTTCGGACACTGAACTATAAAATCGTTTTTACCGTTGAAACACTTAAACAATTTATTCAGACGAGAAAACTTAACAACACTTTTATTACGCGAACACAAACAGTAATTTATTGCCGTTAATACGACCGCACGGCGATGTGTAGATCACGACGGATTATTTACTGCCAGCTGATTACCAGGGTTGCCACAAAAAATCTGTATTTTCTTCATGAATTATCTGTATTTCTGTATCATGGAGCAAAATATCTGTATTTTAAATCTGTATCCATAAAAAAAACAAGAAATAATGACAATTACACAAGAATTTCAAGGAATTACCAATCAATTGTTACTACAGTGCCGGATTGATACTTCTCAGTTGGAATTTAAAGATTTTCAAATATAAACTTTTTATTTTTGGACGATAATCTGTATTAATCTGTATGATATTGGTAGAAACCTGTATACAGAATCTGTATTTCTGTATTTTTCAGAATAATCTGTAATCTGTATATACAGATTCTTGGTCACAAAACATTCGAGAAAATCTGTAAAATACAGATAAATCTGTATATGTGGCAACACTGCTGATTACTGGCTGGCCGGCGATCGGAGAGCAATTTGCATAACAGAAATAATACACGTACACGAACAAGTGGAATGGACTGACCAGATGCGTGCAATAGAAAAAGACCACTCTCCCTACGGTAGATGTGGACCGTAGACCTTCGGGTTAACGTCCCTCTCAAACAACAACAACGATTGTCATCGGTCAACAAACAGTGGCTGTTTATTTTTGGCTTCAACAATAAGGGTTACACTGACATGATCTATTCCTCTTGATCGATTCCCTCTTTCGGTAATAATTTCACCAAATTAAAGAAATCCTAATATATTACTCAGATCGTTCCGACACACTGTGTTGACCGGTTGTCTTCGTACACGCGTTCGAGTTAAACCAGGTGTTTTTCCGAGTTTTTCGCGGTTTTCGCGATCGAAACGCGTGTGAATCTGTGGTTGCGGTGGTGAAGAATAAGTGCACAGTGAAGGTTTGGTGAAAATCGGTGTTAAACCGGCCGAAAACGGCGAAAAAAAGTGACACCCACGTGCTTTGAAACGGCCAAACAAATCGCCGTCAGCCGGCTCCCCGGCCGTTCTCATTCACCATTTGGTGGTGCACAGTGTGCTTGATTTGTTTTTCGCTGAAACAAAAAAAAAAAGTGTCGGGAGTTTGGGAAATAGTTGGAATTGAGAAAGTGAGCGATTCTCATCAGGGGTTCACTACAGTAGTGTCCAGTAGTGCCTACAGTGCGGCACAAAATTTTGGGAACGCCTGGGCATCAGTCTCTACGTCCGAGGAGAAAATAAGGTAGGATCTTTCCTTTTATTTTTTTTCATCGCCAATTGGGGTAGGTAACGGGTGACCGTTGCCAGTGGAAGTTTTTTTCACGTGAATCAACATGGCGGCCGCTAGTAGCGGCGACCCAGGTGGGACTGTCAAACATAGAGTACCGGAGTACATGGACCCAACGAACCAATTTGGTGAGTTGACGTTCCTGCAACTGTCTGGGAAAAACGGAGTAGCGTTACCGATTAACCCGTACATTACCGGGAAATCGGTTGAGGCATGTGCCGGTGGCCCAATTGAGAGCGCGAAATCCGAAGCGCAGGGTGCAAAATACACCCTAAGAGTTCGCGACCCAGCCCAAGTAGCCAAGCTACTTAAGTTAACGAAGCTAATTGACGGAACTGAGGTAGAGGTTGTCCCTCACCCCAATCTGAATGTAAGTAGGTGTGTCATCTCGTGCTTCGACCTCATTCAGATGGAGGAAAAAGACATTCTGACGGAGATGATCAGCCAGAAGGTTATTCGAGTACAGCGCATCACTCGAAATGAAAGCGGAAAAAGGGTCAATACACCGGCACTGATCCTTACTTTCTGTAAGACCACTTACCCGGAGTACATCAAAGTTGGCTTGCTGCGCGTTGCTACTCGCCCCTATTTTCCGAACCCGATGCTTTGCTACGGTTGCTTCAGTTACGGGCACACTCGTGTGCGCTGCCCTGGACCGCAACGTTGTGCCAACTGCGCGCAAAACTTCCACGGGGAAGAATGCGGTGAAGCCCCAGTATGCCGTAACTGCAAGGGTGACCATCGGTCAACCAATCGCCGGTGCCCAGTGTATAAAAAAGAGGTTGAAGTGATCAAGGTGAAAGTGAGTGAAAACCTGAGTTTCCCCGAAGCGAGAAAACGAGTAGAACAACAATCCGGTAGTTACGCCCAAGTAGCCGCCCAACAAAGCATTTTCGAGAAGAAACTGAAGGAGCTGGAAGCGGCCATGCTCCAAAAAGATAAGGAAATCGCCAGGTTACAGGAAGACAACAAAAAGAAAGAGGAGAGGATCGAGCAGATGATGGCTTTCATCAAGCAGGCCAAGCAGCAGTCTAACCCAGAAAGAGTGCATCACGTGAGCGAAACCGTTGTTGTTGAGAAGCCCCGCCACAGCCGAGAGCAATGAGTGGCCAAGTCGACGGCTGGTCCGATGACACGCTCAAGGAACAACTCCCCGGCCGTTCAGGAGACCAAGCGCGGAAGACCTCCAAAATGCATCTACCCCAAACCAGCCTCATCGCCAGATATCAGCCCGCCCCGAAGAAGTCAAGCAGGCCAAGCAGCAGTCTAACCCAGAAAGAGTGCATCACGTGAGCGAAACCGTTGTTGTTGAGAAGCCCCGCCACAGCCGAGAGCAATGAGTGGCCAAGTCGACGGCTGGTCCGATGACACGCTCAAGGAACAACTCCCCGGCCGTTCAGGAGACCAAGCGCGGAAGACCTCCAAAATTCATCTACCCCAAACCAGCCTCATCGCCAGATATCAGCCCGCCCCGAAGAAGACCGCACCCACCACCCATGACCTGACCCAGATGGAGTATTCCGGCGAAGAGTCTGAGGTATCGGAGACACCTTCTAACCAGCGTCTTCGATAATCCCACTCTTGAACAACGTTCGGAATATAACGACGACCCTCGCACGAACACGGACAACGAGACTTTTCGGTTCGGAAGTAGGGAAAGTGTAGTACCTCTTCCGACGCAAGTACGGCAGGCTGACGGAGTCATCCGGGACGTCTTACCCCAACCCGTTGATGACGAGTTCACCTCCGTAGCCGATGGAATCCAACACAACACCACGACATTGCAAACCCACCGAGGTACCATCCACACCGTACCAATATCAAGCAACAGCATCGAAACCAACAACGAGAACACCGACGATACTACACAAAGTCTTTCCCCAGTGCCGGCTATTGCCGGTGTTTCTGGAAGCAGTCGTGTAGTAGTTTCGGCAATGGCTGGCACTGTGGGACAAGACGTCCCACAGGTCAGTTTTCGCTTATCCATACCTCAATCAGGTACTGCCGCGCCTGCAATATTTCCAGGCACCCATCAAACCACACCAACCACAGTGAATCTCGATCGACATCAACCAGCATCAACCAATCGCCTCGCCAACAACAACCATCTCACCGACGATACTACACAAAGTCTCTCCCCAGTGCAGGAAGCAATCGTGTAGTAGTTTCGGCAATGGCTGGCACTGTGGGACAAGACGTCCCACAAGTCAGTCTTTCTAATTCCCCATCGCAAACGGTTGCTGCTGCGCCTGATTATATTTCAGGGTACGCCACATCACCACCATCCCCCGGAGAAGGCCCTTCGAGAGTTCGCCGCAGAAACATTACACAAAGCGCTTCCCCAGTGCCGGCTGTTGTCGGTATTGGCAGATCTAGTGTAATGGTTTCGACAGCAGCTGGTACTGTGGGACAAAGCGTCCCACAGGCAAGTGACAGACTAGTTTTTTCACCGACAGAGGCTACCGCACTCCCTCTCTCTCCCACAACAGACCCGCCGATCCGAAGATTATCAACTGCGTCATCCACCACACGATCAGCTACGGATAGTCACTCTGGCAGCTGCTTCGCTCTCCAGTGGAATATCCGTGGTCTTAGGGCTAACATAAGCGAGCTAAAGCTACTCATCTCCAACCTCGAACCATGTGTTGTAGCCTTGCAGGAGACCAAGGTGAATCAGACTGTCGTTCCGCCAGACTTCGTTGGCAGAAACTACACGTTGCTGCTACAGTCGACGAACGTCAACTACTGGCAACACGGTGTAGGCCTTGCCATCCGAGAAGGTATACCATTCGAACGTGTGCAAATCGATACCTCTCTACATATCGTTGCTGCTCGCCTTCACGCGCCGATCCAGGTTACCGTTGTGTCGGTATACATTCCGCCGAGTTCAGCTCAGTGTCAGGCAGCATTGAGTGAACTTCTCGAGCAGTTAGAAGGTCCAGTTCTTCTTCTCGGTGACTTTAATGCCCACCATCTCGCAAGGGGGTCTCACCAGTCAACCGCGCTTGGCCGATTTATAGCCGAAACAACGTTGGACAAACAACTAGTGATCCTGAATGACGGCTCCCCTACTCGTATCGATCCGACTACGGGAAATACCTCGGCAATCGATGTATCTATCTGTACTGAGAGTCTGGCATGTAGGTTCACTTGGCGTACCCTGTCAGATACACACAATAGCGACCACTTCCCGATAATCGTTTCCATACCCGGATGGTGCAGTCCACGAACGACTCGGCAAAAGTGGCTCTACGACCAAGCAGATTGGTCGATGTACGAACGTATCACAATCGAAACCATCGACGCAGATGTTGAGTGGGATGTTCCTAGTTTCACCGAAAAAATATTAGCAGCAGCGAAGAAGTCTATCCCACGAACCAGTGGCCGAAGTGGACCGAAGTCAGTGCCGTGGTGGTGCCCCGAGGCAAAGGCAGCCATTCGACGACGACGAAAATGTCTTCGAGCACTCCGACGCCTTCAACAGACGGACTCAAACCAACCCGAGGCTTTGGCAGAATTCCAGGAAGCTAGAGCAGCAGCACGAAGAGCGGTCAAAGAAGCGAAGGAGAAATCATGGGAAGATTTCGTAGCGAAAATTTCCCCAAACAGCACGACGACCGAACTGTGGCGAACGGTCAACACATTGCGTGGCAACCGACAACAGCGACCGGTTGTACTGAAGCGGGCTAGCGGATTTACGGACAATCCGAATGATGCAGCGGAAGAACTAGCGAAGTACTACAGCGAGAGATCGGCGACTTCAAGCTACCCTCCATTCGTTGGCGAAAGCGGCAGCTGAACTAGAGTCCACAGATTTTTCGCATAACACCGGCGATGTATATAACATCGATATAACCCTAGCCGAACTTCTGTGGGCTCTCGACAAAGGGCGAGGTGTCTCAACAGGTCCCGATTCAATAGGGTATCCCTTGCTTCAACGGCTTCCCGTTTCCGTGAAAATGACGCTATTGAATCTTCTCAACAAAATCTGGCGAAGCGGTGAATTCCCCACCAGCTGGCGAAACGCAGTCGTCATTCCCATCCCTAAGCCAAATTGTCAAGACTCCGGACCTGCTGCATTCCGACCAATTTCACTCACAAGTTGCATGTCCAAGCTTTTCGAGCGAATTATAAATCGTCGCTTGATTACCGAACTGGAGTCAAGTGGGCCACTTGACAAGCGTCAACATGCTTTCCGTGCTGGACGTGGCACCGACACTTACTTTGCGGAGCTAGAGAGGTCACTTCCGATCACTGATGAGCACTGTCTAATAGCGTCTTTGGATTTATCGAAGGCATACGATACGACCTGCCGCCTTCCAGGTGTCTGTGGATGGACACTTGTCTCGTGAGCACGATCTGGAAAACGGAGTACCGCAGGGCTCGGTACTATCCGTGACGCTTTTCTTAGTCGCAATGCAACCCATCTTTCGGGTACTACCGAAAGGTGTTGAAATACTTTTGTACGCTGATGACATCCTTCTCGCAGTACGAGGACCGAAATCTGCCAACGTCCACAGAAAACTGCAGGCCGCCGTCAAGGCTGTCGACAAATGGGCGAAAAGCGTGGGCTTCGCCATATCTGCGACGAAGTCACATACTTTTTATTGCAGCCCAAATGCACGTCGAGAACCAGCGAACGAAATCCAAATCGATCGCACATCAGTACCTAAAACCAACCGTTTAAGAATTCTGGGTATCACTCTTGACCGAACACAATCTTTCAAACCCCATTGTCAAATGGTTAAAAAATCTTGCGAGTCTCGTCTTCGGATACTTCAAATGATTGGGGCTAAACTCCCAAGAGGGAGCCGATCAACTCTTTTACAAGTTGGTTCAGCGCTAGTCACTGCGAAGTTGATCTACGGAATAGGACTGGTGAGCCGAGGAGGACCAACAACGCTGCAAACCCTCGCCCCGGCATACAACAAAATGATCAGATACGCTTCCGGAGCTTTTGTGACGAGTCCGACAAGTTCGGTCATGGCCGAAGCGGGTGCTTTGCCATTTGAATTTTTGGCAACGCAATCCACAGCGCGGACGGCCATTCGAATACTGGCGAAAAATCGTAACAACAGCACTCTCCCGCTGATTCAGCGAACATCAGACCGTCTGGAAGAAATAACGAGATCAGCACTTCCCGCTGTTGACCAACTCGTAAGGCAGAGCGATCGTCTATGGCACACACGAAAGCCATCAGTTGTATGGGATGTAAAAAATACTGTCCGTGCCGGCGATCCGCCGGAGAAAGTCCGCCCCGTGGTACAGCAACTGCTCTCTACTCGTTTTCAAAACTCGACTATCGTATACACCGACGGCTCCAAGCTAAACGACATGGTAGGGTCCGCTTTTTACTTGAATGGCCTTGTAGGAATGTATAGCCTTCCAAATCAATGTAGCGTCTTCTCTGCGGAGGCGTACGCCCTTAAGATGGCGGTTTCGATCCCAAACCTTAGTACGGAGCTTGTGGTATTAACGGACTCTGCCAGCTGTCTTTTAGCTTTAGAAGGGGGGGAAATCCAAACATCCCTGGATTCAGCAAGTCGAGCATATAGCCAAGAACAAACCGATTCAATTTTGCTGGATTCCAGGACACGCTGGTATCAGCGGGAATGTGGAAGCCGATCGACTAGCGGGTGAGGCTAGAGGACAACCAGCAAACAATATTGCAATACCAGGAGAGGACGCTCTGAGAGCGATGAAGCAAGGTATACGGCAACGGTGGAATAGGCAGTGGTACGAATCCAGAGACTCGAAGTTACGAGAAATTAAGAACGATACGCACAGATGGGCAGATTACGGAAGCGCAGCCGATCAACGAATACTAACACGGCTCCGAATCGGCCACACACGGCTAACCCATACCTTCTTACTAAAGAAAGAAGCACCACCAACATGCGAATGGTGCGGATCAGTGCTCGATGTACGGCATTTGACCCTTGAATGTAGACAATTCGACAGACAACGACAAGACAATGGCATTAGCTCAACAAATTTACAAGAAGCATTAACGAATGAAGAAATTAACATGAAAAAGGTTTTAAAGTTCCTTCATGACACAGGATTATATACAAAATTATAGAGTTACTGTTAAAACTAGTGAACTGAATTGTATCAGAATGTAACACACTTTCCAAACGACACGAATGCACCCTTTTGGTGTCAAGTGTCGAAAATAAACAAACAAACAAACAAACTAATATATTACTATTACTATTAATTACTATTAATATTACTCTCCAGATCTCGATATCGAAGGGACCATCGAGATAGGGAGAGATCGAGACATAGAACATTTTTTTTAATAAATACGAGATTGAACCAGGAAATTTCAAAATAAACATACTTCGTTACTTCTTTGCAAATTGTTTTAAATCTCTAAAATCTAGTTCAGCAACCTTTGAAAATGGGAATAAATATCGACAAACGGAGAAAAAATCTGGCATGAAAATAACATCGAGATTGCGAGATATCGAGATAAGGATGATATCGCTATATGGGGAGGGAAAATGTATGCAGATTGAAGGGACCGAAAAAATCATCGACATAGGGAGAGATATCGAGATGTAGAACATCGAGATGTGGAGAGCCGACTGTTGTTCTCTGAAATAATGCAAAGAAAACAGCTATGAAGAGAAATCGATCATTGCAGATAAGCTCTTATTAAGAATCAATTTCGAAATGTTAGTATGCGACAAACAATAGTGAAAATTGCATGGATTTATGCGAGAAATAAGTTCATATCTTTTAATTTGTTTAATGTTTTTGGAACATGGGACAATAATGCGTAGAACGGCACATCAGTTATCGTCGTTTATATCTACTACAAACCGGAGGGCTATCATGTTTCTATTTGCGTGTTTCTTTTCTCCCAAATGTGAGGGAGGAAGTTTTGCCAGATCACGACATTGACTAATAGGGATGTCATACAGAGAAAAGTTTCGCTATAATTGTCTGAGTAGATGTCGCAGATCCGAGTTCTGTCAATTTTAGTGAGTGTTTATGGTTCTGGATGTGGATTACGTAACAGAGACGTTTACTCTCAAACGGAAACTCCCATCTTCATCAATCGGTCGAATCATCAGTCATCCTATCGTAAGCAATTTAAGGTTATTGATCTTGGACCATAAATTTGGGATTATCCGGTCGCGGTTTCATTCACCGTGACGTGACCAATTCCTGTGAAATCGATTCCCCATCCATCCGTGCGTTGCCCGGAGCTTTTCGATATTCTGTTTAACTTTTGTGCGCCCAACCAGTGAAACAAACAACTTTTTTCCTAGCTGGTTAGACCGAGCTTTACCCGATTTTGCTCAGAATCAACCAGAACCGATCGCTGATTGGTCAGGTTGAGTCGATTATTTTTTGTTTGCATTAAAATCCGGCGAAACCCAGCGCAAATTTTTGATCCGAAAGCAAAAGTGTGTTTGCGGAAAACTTTTTTTTCCAGATTGTGTGGATGGCATGTGGCGAATAATGATGTTTCGTTTCTTGTGGAAGCAAAAAACTACTTTAACTTAAGGGAGTAATGATTGGTTGTAGGTCTTCCCGCACATATGGATTTAATTCTCTTAAATGTTCCCAAGCCAATACAAATGTATTAAGGTGAAGCGGCGTGTAACTCAAAGAATCATTAGAATCATCATTGATGTAATAGTAGTAGTGTCGCCTTTCCATGTATATTTTCAAAACGAACAAACAAAAAATATAACATTTGTGTTAAGCATATTTTTATGTAAACACATGGGAAATTTAGTAGATTGACGAGTATTGGAAATCAAAATCAACTCTTCAATCGTACATATCAAAAGAAAACATTACAATTTAATGAAGGGCAACGGAATTTCTCTGTTTTTAATTGTATTTATAGCATATTTTTGTTATGCATCGATACGGTTTATGTTTGCAAGAGATGACGGTGTTGCCAGGTGATTGGTGACAGATTTTTCTAGCAATTGTTATATGCTTGTTTTCGGAACATTTGCTGCATATTATAAAAACTTATCATTTTGCAAATAGTTTTCCATCACAAGATCACTGATTTAATAAAATTTCAATGATTTTTGTGATCAATTCACAATAAATGCTATGATTTTACAGATAGCAACTCTGACATCACTGCGCTCAACGATCGCGATGATTGTGCACACACGATAGACGCGTCCCGACGCATCGCACTGTGGAGCTTTCCAATTATTTTGGGTGGTCCAAATTGATAAACTCTTGGTATGATTTTATGCTTCGTAGAGATGATTTTTGTAATTTGAGAGAATCGAAAAACAAACAACGTATGAATTTCAAGTTTCTATGCTTTGCCCAACCTATCCGCACTGAAAATTAATACAACAGAACAAAAGTTGGATATTTTAGACTTTAAACACAGGCATGTCTCAGTGTGCGGTGGCGGCGTCGATTCGCAGCTAGTGAAAACCACCGCCATAATAGTTTTGTGTGTTGCGGTTGATAAAACTTTATAAATATTTGATTCCCGTTTGAAATGTGTTCCTTTAAGGGAAGTGAATGAAAGATTTGTTTAGTGGAAGTGTAGTGAACGCAATATGAAAAGCAAAACACAAATGTTTGCTGCAGAATTACAATGGAAAAGGTAAGCACCTTCTATTTACAAGTGTAGTTGTGTGAGGCAATGAAATGCGGCATAAAATTGGAGTTTTTTTTTTTGAGAATATAAATCTCATGTACCATGCCCACACAGTTACGGATCACCCACAGTGACGGATCACTTTGGCGTTCAACATCGGATAACTCGCTCAAAACATAAACGTTGACGTAAAACATATTTTTTCCATGTTATACTATTTGTCTTCTACCATTTGTAATGTTAAGCACAACATTCAACCGCTAAATAACGGTGTATTTGACAAATGTTTAGTTGGTACCACACAGCTATCATTATATGGTCGTTTTCTGTAAGAAGTGCCGTCAGCATTCATAAGCTCCCACAGGTGGTAAAATTCAAATGTTATAGCATGTTTTCTGCTCGTTCGCTTCGATTAAGTATAAATTCATCTTTGGAAAACATTTTGCTTGAATTTTTATTCAAAATACCGAATTTTAGCACTTCTAACAAGTGATCCATAATATGGACCAGGAAAGGATTGTTTACCACGGTTATGGATCACTTCCAAAGAATGTAGATTTCTGCTATTTTATGCATTGGATTCGACATTTTTAGACAACAGCACTAAGGATGAAACTAATAAAACATCAAGGTTTGTGAATTTCATATTTTAGCAGACAAAAATGGGTGGAAAACTTGGTGTGGAGCGGAAACAGTTCATGTCTCAGTTACTACAATGCAGTATCACAATAAAAAGGGCATTTCACCCTTGTTTCCAGCTCTAATACTGCTATTTTTTGCAGTAATATATGACACATTGTTAACTTTCGTCATACCATGCAATACAGATGCATTGAGTTGAAAATCTCTTAATTTTGCGCACTGATCCGTAATATGTCACAATTTGATCCATAATATGAAAATTGATCCATAATATGGTTTTCAGGAACCGACACAATTTTTAATTTTTATGCAATCCTATGTAAATATTACTCTCAAAACAGTTTACTAACAGAAGTTCCAATTTGAAACGATTCGATTCGTGCTTTTAAAATACAATTTTACGTTTTCCATGTCGTTTTATTGAATTTTATAGGTTGGACGCCACGCTATTTGATCCATAACTGTGGGGTCATGGTATATTGTCGCTAAATTGATAATGCTGTGCCTGAAAGTGTAGATTAAATATTGAAATACCACCTGAAGCATTTTTCTTCGCATAAATTATCCTTTAAATCAGGTGATAAGCAGTTATCGATGTTGCAAATACCAATACCATCATAACAATGTGTTAATGATTTTGGAAGAAGCCATTTTGTGATGACGCACCAAAAGGCCTTAAGAACCAACGACCAAACGTTTTTAACCAGTTTTGAGCTATTATAAATTTTATAAAAGTTCAATCTACATTGATAATGAATGTTTTAAGCACAAAAATATTGTTGTTCATATTTTCATGTGAAATGTGTAACAGTTGTAATTTGTGGAAATCAGTCAAGGACACTAAGCTGAAAAGCATACCCAGACAACAAGAATGTACGTAACGAAATCACCTTTTGCGTTATGCGATGCTTATAAGTGTAGTTTCACGTATAAGATAGAATATAAAAAAATGTGTAGATTATTATTTCATCAAAGTTCATCCTTTACAAATAAAATATCACGATAATAAAAATATTTCTTTGATTAATTTTCCGCCCTTGCTAGATACCACCACTAACTGTCAACGAGAATCACGATCCCATCCGTCGCCACTGATGACGGTTGGGGTTAATTTCCAGGTTGTGAACCCTCGTTCGTCTATCATCTATGTCGTGTACGTCGTCGTCGTCGTCTTGGTCGTTGCAGATCGCGAATCAGATGATTTAGTGCTAAACTTGAACGGATCTAAATTACCATTGAGGGATTCCACGGAGGCATGCAAGTCGATTCTGATCGACCATTTCAAAAATATCTGAAATTTTGCACAGTTTTTCAGTTCCATCTAAATCGTCATTTTCCGATATCAAATCTTCAAGTTGAGTCACGACTAACTTTTCAAAAGGGTGTATGTGAAAATGGTTAAAAAATATTCAAAAAGCTGCACAGCAAAAACGGTTCGTTCGATTGTTAGACAACTAAAGAAACAAAGTTAGACAACTAAATAAAGATTCCAAAAAAATACACACAGTAAAAAAAAATTTTTTTTTTGCATTAAAAAACATCATTTTTGTCACAAAAACTCAAATATCTCAAAACCCTATCGGAATACCAACGTAATTTTTAGAGGGAAAACGGTCCATTATATTAGCTATCTACCATAAAAATTTGGTGATGGTAAGCCAATTAACAAAAAAGTTATGACATTTCAAAAATTTCACAAATTTGACACTTAGTAATTTTTTTTTTTTTATTGTTAATTTTTTTTAGGACCGCAGTTTGTTGCTGAATTTTTTGTTAAGGGTACCACATGAGGTTAACAAGTTGTTTTCATGATATTTTATTTAATTATTCATAACTATTATAGCATCTATTAGAAAGTTAGACGCGATCCAGTGTTGTGATCTAAAGTCTTGATAGTGTCATATTTTTTATTGTACGTAACTGAAGAAAAATTCTCTCAATAGTGTTGAAACCTTCTGATAAAAGAAACCTATAAGAAATCTAATATTGAAGACAAAAGCTACAAAAAAAGTTTTCTATACAGGTATACGACTAGTTTACCTGCAAAAAGTTTACCTCGTAGAGAACAAGGCGGGTCTATACCCAGGTGATCTAGTATACGTTAAGCAGGTCGGTTTTCTCGGCGCTGGTTTTCTCCACAAAGTCAAAATCTGATTACACCTGGGTATAGACCCGCCTTGGTAGAGAATAGACTTTGTTAATCATATTTGGGAGAAAGCGAGTAACT
Organism: Aedes aegypti; assembly: GCF_002204515.2. Taxonomy (NCBI): domain Eukaryota; kingdom Metazoa; phylum Arthropoda; class Insecta; order Diptera; family Culicidae; genus Aedes; species Aedes aegypti. The sequence continues at coordinate 96,635,001 of NC_035109.1, read as the reverse complement.
TCAACAACATCAAAAACATGATAGGTACATACCATGAACATACTCACGAAAAAGCTGAAAATATACTACCACTATGGTTATAAAAGATTTAATTGTAAAATTTTTCTTCAGTCAAGCAAACGACACCAAACTAGTCAGTTAAAACTTAAAGGTGATTTTGTTTATTAAAATCTAACGAGCAACATGAGTACTCGCTTTCTCAACTGTTGCAGGCCGTTTGCAGAAAAAAAGTGTTCGAAAGAGCTACGAAATCTCACCGAAAGCACCATAGATAAACTGAAAGCGGCTGGTTATGCTCCAATGTCTACATTGAATACAAATTTACGCATTTGTACGTCCTGCCGTTTAAACGTTGACAAACGGGCAATCTGTACATCATCGGTGGATCAGGTTGTAGGAAGTTCGAAAACAACAACAACTGAAGAATTACTAGATGCACCGATAACAACTGAGGAGTTACCAGAAGTACCAAGTGCAGATAGTCTTGCCACGGTACCATCAGCGACATCTGTTTCAACAAATCAATCAGAAGATGAGTGCATCCAGAAGGTCAACATCGAACGCTTCAACGAAGGGATAGCTGGAATAAAAGTGACTCCGATTAAATGGACGAAGATGGGTTACGTCAATTATCCCGAGAAAAAATACCGTGAAATCAACGAAGCTGTACGAAGAAACCTCTTCAAATTAGGACCTGAGGATGTGGAAAATACAGACTACGATGAGGTAATTATGAATATGAAGGAAAGGTTCTCGAATAGCCACGACAAGGAAAGAAAAATTATTGATTTTGTCGAAAATATTAAGGTAGGTTTTTCCTCATTTGCAAGCCTTCGTCCAAGGCAATGCAAGCATTTATACAATTCAGGAACACATAATGTTTGTGTGTGCACAACACACGAAAATATTAACCTAATCTTACATAGTTTGAAAAGAATCAATTTATCAAAGGATATTAAAATGTTAACTGGTAGTCTTTTGTGTGAAAATACCACATCAAATTGCTATCTACGATCTTGTTCGGATTGTCCAGATTCTTCATCATTGGAAAATACTTTATTCGCTGAGTTTGAAGAAAATTATATTGATCAGTTATCATTTGAGCAATGGGGGACCACGGATAGGTGTGACCTAGAAACTATTGTAAAACCTGTAGATGAGTTTGTGTCATTTTTTTGCTTGAAATTAGAAAGTTTAATTCCTCACGACTTTATTAAAACAGAGCAATCCCGCTTTTTAAAAAATACGAAAAATACATTACAAGATGGTGAATTTTTAGTCATTTGTGATTTTTCTGAAAACTATAGCTTTGTATTGCAAGATGAAGTGCAGTCCCATCACTGGAACGTACAACAAGCTACAATTCATCCATTCGTTATTTATTTCAATGGAAGTACGCAAATTGAACATTTTAGTTTTATTGTAATTTCCGAAGATTTAAGGCACGACTCAGTATCTGTAAATTTGTTCATTGCCAAAATGATTAACTTTTTACGCGTTGATAAGGATAAAGAAATCAGAAAGATATATTTCATGTCTGATGGAGCAGCATCGCAGTACAAAAACCTTAAGAATTTTTCGAGCCTATGTCAATTTAAATCAAAGTACGGAATTGATGCAGAATGGCATTTCTTTGCTACGTCACATGGCAAAGGTCCTTGTGATGCTATTGGAGGAACCATAAAGCGCATGGCCACAAGAGCAAGTTTAGCCAAAGAACGTGAGCATCCAATTAAAACTGCAAAAGAACTATTTGATTGGGCGAATCGCAGAAAAGAAGAAGATTTAACAAAATTATCATTTTGTTTTACTAGTACTGAGCTCAGCGAGCAATATAATAACGCGAAAACGATCCAAGGAACCCAAAAATTTCACTGTTCCATTCCCTTGGTAGAAAATAAAATTAAAGCAAAACTATACTTGAACTGTACTGATAATGATGCAAAAGTGTTCGATATTGTAAAAAAATTGAATAACAATAAATAAATAAATAAGTATTAATAAAATGTTTTCATGATCTCATAACGCATACCCAAATCCAAAACTTTTAAAGTTTATATATAACATTTAGAAACTCATCGATCATACTCTAAAAAAAATATCCTGGTAAAAAAAAATTTGTTTTCGTGTAATCTGTTAATTCATTTTAATTTATACATATATACATATACATATAATATTTATACATATACATAATATTTATACATATAATATACATAATACTAATGAATACATGAAAACGACTTGTTTAATTCACGCAAGGCCCTTAACAATAAAATCAGCAACAAACTGCGGCTCCCGTAATAATTTACACCGAAAAAAAAATTTTTTTTCTACTAAATGTGAAAATTGTGACATGTTTGAAATGTCATAACTTTTTTGTTTATTGGTTTACCATCACCAAATTTTTATGGTAGATAGCTAATATAATGGACCGTTTTCCCTCAAAAAATTACGTTGGTATTCCGATAGGGTTTTGAGATATTTGAGTTTTTGTGTCAAAAATTATGTTTTTTAATGCAAAAAAAAATTTTTTTTCACTGTGTTTATTTTTTTTGGAATCTTTATTTAGTTGTCTAACTTTGTTTCTTTAGTTGTCTAACAATCGAACGAACCGTTTTTGCTGTGCAGCTTTTTGAATATTTTTGAACCATTTTCACATATACCCTTTTGAAAAGTTAGTCGTGACTCAACTTGAAGATTTGATATCGGAAAATGACGATTTAGATGGAACTAGAAAACTGTGCAAAGTTTCAGCTCAATAGAAAAAAATTAATTAAAAAATTTACCAAATTTTGGTGCTGTTGCTTGGAATCACTCCATTTAAAATGAAATAAAAGAAGTCTATGTTAGCCATCAACAATCCCGAGAATATCGGCTGGGACCACTGAGAAGAACCGGGAAGAAGAAGCTCCAACTCACGACTTCTCACCCTCTGTTCCCTGGTTCCCACCGAAGGCCCCAAGCGGATGAAAAATATCGAGTTGGTGTACATTTTAATAACAACAATAAATATTACGTGCCCCGGTAGACAGTCGGACCCAACCAGCACACAAAGCGGTCCAGGGATCATCATCATCGGGGGTTTCAAGATGCCGTGTACCGTCCTGTCCCCGGACCATCTTTTCGGTCGTCGCCATCGTCGTTGTTCGTGGCTCACGTGTTGTATATATTTTGCTGAAGTCCTGCCCTACAGCAACGAATGATTCGATGTTTTCAAAGTCAAGTTCATGGGAACCCATTGCCGTTGCCATTGCCTTCTTGCCCCCTCTGAACGCCCTCTTCAGTTGCTCCGTCGCAAATCCACGGTGCTCCTTAGACCTTTATTATCAAGAATAAAAAGAAAGCAAAATTTAAAGAATCGTAGTGCCCGTTTTGAGGTTACGCTTTTGCGATTGTGGAAGTCATATTGCTTTGCATATGATTGCTTGTTCAATATTTGACTTCAATCAGTTTAAATGACTTCGTGTTTAACTCGATCAAAACATTGGAAATGTTCACATTGAATACAATAAAAAACCGATTATTACGACAATAAACATGGATTCCGTATAAATCTATTGGTCTTGTCTGGGATTGTGTACGATCAATATGTTTGTTATCCATTCATTTTAATCAGTTCTTGGAGATTTTTTTTTATTTTTAGTTTTTTAATTCCAAACATTACATTCATTTCTTATATCTAGGTGTTCTGTGTTATTAGACAACACTATCATCCTTATTTGGTAAAACAAATTAAAGATTTTATCAACATTTTATTAACAACATTTTACATTTCATTTGCCTTAGCAGTTCAGCTTTTTACAGGTGAGTTGATTTCACCGGCTTATAAGAGAAAAAAAAAACACGTTTTAAATTTACTTAACCTAAATATATAACGCATTAATCCTGGCAAAAGAAGATTGTAACGATTTTTGCCTGAAATTATTAATTATTTTATTCGAAATTTGTTCATTTTTGCAAGTATAAAGAAAAAAATTGCAAACTTTTTTGCAATCTACTACAGATGACACGCAGGCTTCGTTTTTTGGCGGAGAGGCCTGTGTCATCCGCAAACAAGTATTTTTGACATCCCTGAGGTAACTCAGGTAAGTCAGATCTGAAAATATTGTCTAATATTGGTCCCAAAATGCTGCCTTGAGGAACACCAGCTCTGGCTCTATCCCATTTGGCATAAAGCCATTTGGCATAATGTCATTTGGCATAACGGCCATTTGGCATAATTTAAAAAAGAAATATTACTTTTATTTCACAAATCAAAACGTTCATTTTAGTGCTTGAAATATTTGTTTAAGAAAAGTAAAATGTACTACAAGAAGGGGAAAATATTGATCATGATTTTTAGTCCAAAGAAGTTAATGTGGAATACAAGGAAACACTTTAAGAGTGCTTATTTTAAAAGTAGATTACGGGGACATTCCAAATAGAGCTATTCTCGCATTGAATAAAGTCACATAGTGTGCATTTGAGGCTGATGACGAAAACAATTAGAACGTAAGGTCATGTCTGGGGTTGAGTATATCGCTGAAGATGTAACATGTAGATGGGGAGCCAACCTTAAGCAAGTGAGTGTAATAAAACACGAACACCGAACCGGAGATTGTTGCGTATAACTTGACCGAATGGGCTCATGCCAGAAATTTCCATGTGCGCCTGTGTACTTAATTGAAATCTTTTGAACGTATACGTATATATCTATAGGAGAAGTTGAAGTGGCAGAAGTAAGTCTCCTGTCCTTGCACTATAATCTCAAAATTGCGCAGCCTTATTGTTCCAATTTTACAAAATGAAAAAATAAAACGCATTGTTGCGCAGTAATTAATTTAGATTAGTAAATTTCATCTTCTATCAAACATAAGCTGTTCTTTTATGTTTGTAGTTTAGCGAATTTTGATTTGTATACCGTGCTGTATCAAATTGCTGGATGATTCGAAAACCGGTGTTTTTGTACTTAATTCCGACTTTTTTCGTAGCGTCGTAGGTGGAGTAGTGGTAAGCGTGATTGCCTCTCACCCCAGTCGGTCGGGTATCAATTCCCATTGGAGATTTTCTGAGACATAAAATCGCTGATAACGTCTGCCTTGGAAGAGAAGTAAAGCCGTTGGTTACGGCCCATGTGTTGATGGGTTCGATTTATACGGTCCCAGGTGTGTGGCTGTGGGCGGCGGGATTTTCAGGCTTCGATCCTTGACCCAGCCCACGTTAAACAAATAACTGATGCTAGTTCGCCAGAAAAAAAAAAGAAAACTTTTTTCATCCAGAGTACATAAAAAATGAATTTCGAGACATTCGGGATTCGAAGCGACCGCACAATTCTAATTAACACGGTATCATGGCAATCCGATATAAATAAACATCGATATTGGCGTGTCTATGATTCGTTATGCTGCAAACTAAAAAGAACAGCTTATGTTTGAAAGAAGGTAGAATTTCTAATAGAGTAATTCGCCGATTGTTGAGTTCCTACAATGCTCGCTAATTGTAGAACACGCCATAAGGAATGCAGCCGTTCAACAATAGTCGAAAAACCCTACTGCATTATTATCCGTGCATCATTGGATTTTTGAGACAATTTAGGGCAAAGCATCTCTTTTGAGATTTTATTTTTTTAAACATTGGCTGTTATTCATATATAAAATCTGTGTCCTTATAAATGAAAAAATCAATATAATTTTGAGGCTAGGCTAGACGGTTTCAAATAACTTTGTTTCCAGCTATGAAAAAATCGTGGTACCCAAGCCACGATCAAAAATCGAGCTACAGCATTATCAAAAATAAATGAAGACATACATTCAGAGAGCATTACAAGATTGATTAAAGCAAGCTCATTCTATGATGCCGAGTTTTATACTTCTCACATTACTTCTTCATGAACAATACGAATAAGTATTCTCAGCCTCAAATGTGACTTGGTAGGCGCCGGTCAAAACTCGGAAGAGATTCTATTCTGTTGTCTAGACTCGAAGACGACATACATTAGATTTATCGAGCTCAAAGTTGAGAAAAATAATTTGTGAAAATGTATTCTTCAAATTATGCCAAATGACCATTATGCCAAATGGCGTTATGCCAAATGGCGTTATGCCAAATGGCATTATGCCAAACGGGGTAGGGCCACCAGCTCTTACAGGATTTCTTTCAGACCTGGAGTTCTGATAATTAACCTGAAGTGTACGATTTGACAGATAACTTTGAATTATTCAAACAATGTACAGTATTGGACAAAACATTTGCAACTTTTTCCATTTTCCATACAAAATGACCAACTTGGGTAAGCTAGATCTCAGTTATTTATGGACCGATTTGAATGAAATTTTCACAGAACATCAGATATAACTTGAATTTTAACATATATTTTTGAATATTTTTTCCTTACACTATTTATCTATTTTTTCTAAACTATTTATCTCAAAATCTGATAACCCTACACAAAAACGGTCTTCAGCAAACGTGTTCATCTCGTTAAAATCTACAACTTTGCTGAAAATACCATGGAGCTATTCCTACAATATGTTTAGTTATGTTAAATATAAAAAATCGTCAAAAAAATGACTTTAGTCAAATCGTTACTGCTTTTGAACTTGTGATTGGAAAAATCACTCAAAAATATATGTTATAATTCAAGTTATATATGATGTTCTGCCGAAATTTCATTGAAAACGGTCCATAAATAACTGAGATATAGCTCACCAAATTTGGTCATTTTGTATGGAAAATCGAAAAAGTTGCAAATGTTTTGTTCAATACTGTTTGTTGGAAAATTGAAGTTTTTTTTAACTTTACGATCAAACCTTCATGCCAAAAACTGTCGAATGCTTTTTCTATGTCTGGAATAGCAATACCAGTAGAATAGTCACGAATCAAATTTGTTACACGTAAAAGTTGATGAGTGGTCGAATGTCCATGGCGGAATCCAATCTGTTCATTGGAAAAAAATGAATTTTCGTTAATGTGGACCATCATTCTGTTTAAAATGACCTCTTCGAAAAGTTTATTCATGGATGAAAGCAAATTGATTGGACGATAGCTAGAAGCTTCTGCAGGATTTTTGTCTTCTTTTAAAATCTTCTACCGACCTTTACGAACACCGGCCCAAAGTATATGTAAATTGACAGATAAAAGGTCTGAGATGAACTTCTGGCAGAGGAGCCATTACCGGTGGTTTGGGAGATGCTATTGCTACTCTACACCAGTTAAAGTTTTGCATTACTCGTCCAATTAATGCTCGAAGCTTGGGGATGTCGAAACGTTGCCTTAGTTCGATAGCAATGGTTTCTCTATTTGCATGCCGAAATCTGCAGATGAATCTGAAATGATTCCACTAGCAGTACTGTTATTGGGTGTTTATCAGATAGAATAGCAGGATACTTTGCCTCGTACTGTATGAAAGGCGCCGAACCAATTCTGAAGTACGAATAGGCAGACACGCTAGCGTCTACGAATATGTGCAGCTGAAGCAGATCAAAACTGCTGGGGAAGGGGGCACATCGGGGAATTCTTAATGACGCTTGCTGTTCGAAGAATCCGGTCCATTCCTTCCATCGTGCCAAGCTGCTCTCACCGATTGGATCGGAAAGTTTTAAAATATTCCATCGGTGAAATTTTGATTTTTTCACTTTTTAGCCATTTTTCATACAAAATCCCATGAAAATCACGTTTTCGACGCATTTCAGCCCACACAAAATGTATGGAAAAATTTTCATCGATAGAATATTTTAAAACCTTCCGATTATGAAAATATAGACCAAATACTGATCTCTAGCGAGAAAAAATCCGATGTACATTCGATTTTTATAATCGTCTGGTTCAGACATAGCGTGTGTTGATCTTCCCTCCGAATCTGGTGGAACATCTCTTTAATGCATTTCAGTCAGTCAGTCGTCGGGTGTAGACGCATTTTTAAGCGCTCCGTAGTTATTTTAAATTATTTTTTTTGCTGTTTACAAACATCGCGCGCGACCGATAAAAATGCAGTGTAGTGTAAAATCTTGCAATATCAGTGACGATCGCTTCCTATGGAAGTGCGAGTTCTGCTTCAAAAACTTCCACGCGGCATGCATTGGCGTGCAACGCCATCAGGAGAGTTTTATCTTATCATATATGGTTCCTTTCTGCGACGATTGCCAGCATAATTTGAAAACCGGAATTGACACCCGCAAAGTGCTCCATCAACAGCAGCAGCTAATTGATTCAATTAGGGCACAAACTGACGCCAATCTTCAAGTAGCTGCCGATCTAAAAAAGCTCAGTGCAATGGGGGATTTATTTGACCAAATTGAGCTTCAACTGAAGGAATCGGTTCTGAGTATTAACAACAGCACATCGTCGATCGTTTCAAATGCTGTGTCGGCATTATCGCGTGTGGCTGAAAAAAACTCAACAATAAAAAATGTTACGCCCAACAGTGATTCACTTGCAATAAAAAATCATCTGACTGGGCTTTTGGACATATCTATGAAATCTTCAAAACAGCACATTGAAGATTTTGTTGAAACGTTGACTACAGATCTAACCGGCGAACTACAAAAGATCTGTACTGAAGTCCAGTCACTGAGCAGTCTAACCATTGCATTGAGATGGCTGCTCATTGCAACGAACATAATGCCAGTCAGCCACACATGACAACGGATGCGATAATTGAAATGCAATCAATCGGCAATGAAATTTTGAGTGGAGTTAAAGTCTTAATCAGGGACGAAAATACTCAATCTACCCTCGCCTACATTGATACTTGCTGGGTAAAATCTTCGTTGATTTTTATTTGTTTTTATCCTCACTTTGACAACACAACAAAGATTGGCAAAGCGCTTGCGCAAGATTGTCAGTTTCCTTTTGACCTGCTGCTACTCAACCGCTTTTTGATAATCGGAAACAAAAAATGATATTCATTCTATCCAGTTTGACTTTTTTACATTCCGCTTCGAGAAGTTGTAATTTTTGCACGAGACACACTAAAGACGCGTCAATATAATCCATTCCGTGCATCGAATGCTTCATTACCCGTATAGCAGCATATTTTTTAATTAATTTGAACCTCATTGATAATCAATTTGCTAAAACTGACACTCTTCTGCTTCTGATAATCAAAAACACCAACGACATACGGGCATCGTTGTTTGTTTTGCCCATCTACTTTTGTGCCATCTTCATTGGTACAATCATATTGGTGGTGGTGCGGTTACTTTGATGGTGGCCTAAATTCAGTGAATTGAGTATAGTGAGCATGATTTTTTTCGTCCCTGGTCTTAATCGATACTGTTAACTCACCACAAACCAACATTGGCACTGTTCGATTCTTGGAAGATGAGTCACCCCCTAGCCTTTTAGATGAGTTAGCTGATCAAGGAATCGAAACTGTTAATTTGAACCCGGACCGAAATTCGAATGGCACTACAAGTTGGCGTTTGCTAGGAACAAAAAAGGTTTGGCGCTCTGATTGGATAGAATATGACAATCGTCAGCAGCGTCGTGCATCACAGCAGAAAATCAAGGATAAGGCCCAAAAACGGAAGAAAGCGAAAAAACACAGAGGCCATAACAACAGTACCAATCGAAAAATAAACTCCATTTTTTCAAAAACTCCCTCCAAGCACACCACAAGTAAAAATGTACGCGGCAATGTGAAAAACAATACCTCACAAAAATGGTTCAAATACAACGACAGCAACATGAAGCGCAGAAGTAATGGAGCAGTTTCTAATGATCTTCCCTCGGATAAGGTTTTACTCGCAGCAGCAAAGCTGACTTTTTCCAAGCCTCCAGACAAGCAACGTGGGATCAAATTTCAGAGAGGCGAAATTTTGAATCCGTATCCTGTCGATGATGGATTCCCTTCGTGCTCAACCTCTAGTTCGAACTGGTTGTTTGGTCCTGCCTTAAGAAACTCCTTTTCGCAGCATTGTTCTTCGTGCTCCTGTGAAAAAACGTGTTTTCGGTCAACTTGACGCAGTCTTCAGACGTAGATCCTGACAATCTAATCGTGGCTGATGAACAACCAGTTGGTAATATTTTAAATAATGACAATGAATCTAATAATGGATCTGAACTTTCAAATAGTGTTATACAAAGGGATGTGTTACCATCAACTTCTTCAGAAACAAATAATACTGAAATTTTAGTATATTGCCAAAACTTTAATCGCATGAAGAGTGCATCTAAAATGAACGAAATTTATAAAAGAATTGTAACTCCATCCTTCTCAGTTGTTCTGGACATTGAAACTAGTTGGAATGAAAAAAATAAAAGTGATGAAGTTTTTGGTCATAGTTTTAATATATTCAGAGATGACCGAGATCTGGTCCTTACCCAAAGAATGTCTGGTAGTGGAGTTCTCATCGCAATATCTACTAAATTCAATTCAGAATTAATTAATTCATCAAAACATAAAGAATTTGAACATGTGTGGGTGAAAGCACACATCGCCGGTGAAACACATATATTTGCTTCTGTGTATTTTCCGCCAGACCAAGCTTGCAAATCATCATATGAAATTTTCTTTCAAACTGCCGAAGAAATTGTATCCCAATTATCTCCAGAATACAAAGTGCATATCTATGGCGACTTTAATCAGCGTAATGCTGATTTTATTCGTGATTCCGAAAACGAAAGCATTCTGCTTCCGGTTGTCGGTGAAAACGATTTTGAAAAAGCTGCATTTTTAGGTTCAAATCAAATAAATCATGTGAAAAACCGGCAAAACTGTTATTTGGACTTCTTATTCTCAAATATTATGGAAGATTTCTGAGTGAATGAATCTCTTTCTCCACTATGGAAAAATGAAGCGTTTCACACAGCTATTGAGTACTCAATTTTTGTTCACAATAATCACAATTCTGACAACTGTGACTTTGAGAATTTCTTTGATTATAAAAACGCTAATTATGACGGAATTAAACAAAAATTAAATAGAATAGATTGGCAATCCGTTTTGAAAAAACAAGGAGATTTAGAAAGTGCAGTGACGGATTTTTATTCAATTTTGTCGGAAATTATTCAGATGGAAGTTCCACTATTGCGGACACGTCGTAGAAATGGGTCGAAAAACCCTGTTTGGATGAATAAGCAAATAACTAATTTAAAAAATCGTAAGTAAAAGGCTCATAAAATTTACAGGCAACAAAAATCTCGAGAAAGTTTAGAAAATTATTTGTATATTGTCAACCAACTCAATCAAGCCATATCCGCTGCACTTAAAGAGTACAACACAAAAATAGAAAATGATTTAAAATCTTGCCCTAGGAACTTCTTTAATTATGCTAAATAGAAGATGAAGTCTAACAATTTTCCATTTAAAATGACATTGGATGATAGAGAAGCAGAAAATCCAGATGGCATGTGCAATCTTTTTGCTACTTTTTTCCAAGAGACTTTTACTAACTTTTCGGATAAAGATCGTGATTTTGAATATTTTTCTAGTTTTCCTGATTTTACAAACGATATCGGTGTTAGTCAACTGGTACAGGACATTTTAACAGGACTGAAGAATTTAGATTCCACCAAAGAATCAGGGCCAGATGGAATCCCACCTATTTTACTGAAAAACTTAGCTAATGAATTTACAGCATCATTATTTTGGCTATTCAACAAGTCACTTGAAATGGGGAGATTTCCAAAAGAATGGAAAAGATCGTATCTCATACCCATTTGCAAGTCTGGTACAAAATCTGATGTTCGAAATTATCGTGGAATTGCTATAATTTCATCCATTCCAAAACTATTTGAATCAATTATAAATAAAAATGTGTTTAGCCAAGTAAAACATAGAATAACGAATACACAACATGGTTTTTATAAAGATCGTTCTACTACAACAAACCTTTTGGAATTTGTAAATTACACTTTGAATGCAATGGATAGAGGTAACCACGTCGAAGCACTTCACATCGATTTTAGTAAGGCATTCGACAGACTAGACATTCCTATGTTGATTTTCAAGCTCAATAAAATGGGAATTGCGATGAGACTCCTCAACTGGATTGAATCGTATTTAACAGATCGCCAACAAATAGTTAGATTTGAGGGAAAATTGTCTAAACCTGTTCACGTTACATCAGGAGTTCCCCAAGGTTCGCATTTAGGTCCATTGTTATTTATATTATTTGTTAACGATATTTCATATGTGCTTAAACATCTTAAAATTCTTATTTATGCCGACGATATGAAACTTTATATGGAAATCAATAGCAACAAAGATAGCGACATTTATCTGAATGAAATAAGTATATTTGATAAATGGTGTAGCAAAAGCTTACTTCAATTAAACGTCAAAAAATGTAATTTAATCACATATAGCAGAAAACGGAATACACCACAGATTACTGTCTCTTTAGGAAATCAAATTGTTCAAAAGTGCGATAAGATTAGAGATTTAGGTATCATATTAGATTCAAAACTTACCTTTACTGATCATTATAATACGAATATCCATAAAGCTACCAATATGTTGAGCTTTATTAAGCGTTTTAGCTTCAATTTTCGGGATCCATATACGATTAAAACCTTGTACATTGCTTATATAAGATCAGTTCTAGAATATTGTAGTATTGTGTGGTCCCCACATATAAAAACACATGGTGCTTTAATCGAATCAGTACAGAAGCAATTTCTTTTATATGCCTTACGCAAATTAGGCTAGATAACATTTCCACTGCCATCATACGAGGCTCGATGCATGCTTATCGATATTCAAACCTTAAATGAGCGTCGCGAAATAGCCATGATTTCATTTGTCAATGATATTGTATCGCAGCGTATTAATTCCACCAATCTTTAATCATGTTTGAATTTCTACACGCCCGCTAGACAGTTAAGAAATCGGAATTTGTTTGCATCAAATAATCGTCGAATTAACTACGCAAAATTCGGCCCAATGAATCGAATGATGTCTCTTTATAATCAGCATTGCACAGAAATTGATCTGACCATGTCGCGAACAAAGCCAATATTTTAATTCCTTAAGATATGATACAACATAGAATTAAGCAAACATGTAGTCTACTATTGATTGACGAAATAAAAAATAAATAAATAAATAAATAAATAAATAAATGTCCCATGTTACAGCCACTGGATGTTGGCGAAAGCGCTGCCGGTAGTGGAGTCTAAAGATCCGGACCTTTGAGGAGTTTGGAGTTAAAGGACACATTACCAACCTTTGCCGATGCGTCCCATATTAGCCGCAGCTTATTGGGCTTTTTGGCATTTATTACGACACTTAGAGGGAGGTACAACGTCCGCTTGATATCGCAAGAGAACAGCTCTTCATCTCCTATTCGGCGGGCGTAGTCCTTTTGTTCATAGTTACGTAGTTGTTGAGTCACCCGTTCTCCTAAAGCTGGATCTTGGCGGAATTTGCGTTCTAGAGATAGGAGTCGACGAAGTACCATGCTATAGCTGTCAGGAAACCCTACCTCGTCGATTTTCCACAGCAAACCTGTTTAGAAACCCATATCGATGCGCCTGGTTGTTATTCCTAGGAGCATTTTAGCTCGGTTGGCGTTTTTAGATTCGGTCTGGATTCCTGCAGCTATCATGTTGATTTCGATGGCGAAATAGTCGTGAAGTTGTTCGTTGAGCAATTTCTCAACATTTGACGCAACCGCGGCATGAACATTCACGGTCACGTTCCGAATTGGACTAGCAGGGACTCCACCGTATATACTCCAACCGAGATGACACTTGACAGCCACCGGATCATGTGGATCATCGATCTTCGGTATTGAGGGATTCATTCAATCGATGACCCTCTCGGCTACAGCATGGACACGGTTCCCTAGATTTCCCGGTTCTAACCATTGCTTAAGATGGCGTTGAAGTAGCTGCATCCTGGAGAGTGAGTTTGAACGATACATTTCTTCATTTTCACCCAGTGCCGTAGCGTGCGGTTGGCCAGGTTGGCACCCGCCAAGGGCGCCAGCCTTTGGAGGGCGCCAAAATGCGTCACGCATTCAGTCAATTTTTAAAGAGATTAATTAAATACGGGCGCCTCTTAAGTCACAATTACAACAGGAATCTATCGTTATAATGGAATGATTGAACTATTCATATTTTGGATAATGCCCATAGGTTAATTTCAAAATTTAACATTGGAGTTTGTATAGTAACTTTACAAATATCTAAGTGATTTTCCTGTATTTAAAATGACTGTGAAACTGGTTTCGCTTAAACCAGTTTTAACGGCTATTAAAATTTAGATTGTGGTGTTCAGTTTTAAGTTCATACTGAGAATAAATTAGGAAATATTCAAATAAACTTGGTGAGGTTTGTAAAGACTTTTTAAAACACAACACCAAACAAGAATTCAAATTTTCCATGTGTTTTTTTTTTGAATTTCTAAAAGATATCTAAACGGAACACAAATTTCCTTCCAAATTTTTCTGATTCTACTTAAAAAATACTTTCTAGGATTTATTTAACTTGATCAAAAGGAATTTATTTATTTGAAAACTCTGAGTAAAACAACTAAAACCATGTTTTCTGAAGGAGTTGTTAAGCATAATCACTATACATTTTTTTTCTAGAAGCTTCTTCAATATATTTTTGAAACAAATGAAAATATAGTTAGCACATTGTATTTAAGAGATTAAAATAAATTATCCAGCAAATTCAAGAAGAATTTCTGCAATGCAATGCTCATAGAAACAACTCTGCAGACGTGTATCATAAACAATAATTTTCTTTTGAATTTCTTCAAAGCATCTTTTCTATAATCTTGAACAGTTCTCGAGAAAATCCAATGACTACTCAGTTCTCAACACGATGCAAGACAACAGTGAATACTTAAGTCTGAACATGATATTTATGTGGGTTTCGAAAATCATTTCATAAAATAGTCGTCAAAAAATCATTAATCGAATTGATCCGTATTTACATTTATTACATTCCATTTAAATTTGCCTTCATTTTAAAAACAAATGGAAAATTGTGGTAAATGCGATGAAGGTCATTTTGCTACATGCAACTCGATGTAACATTTTTTAATTGTGAACAATAAAAGTTGCTTGTTTTTAATTATGAATCGTGGTTTACGGCTAACCAGCCGAGTGGAAGTTTAACAACTACCGAAAAGCTAAACATTACATATAATTTGCAATTGGATTAGATGGCCAAATTGATGTGAAGATTTGCGAAAAAGTTACACGTCTTCTCAGTGAGAATCGAACTCACGACTCCCCGATCTCTAGTTGAGGCGCGTTACCACTACGCCATGAGAGGACTCATGAACGCAGAAGTTAACCTGAATTCGATTTCAGCTCAATAATCACGTGGTTCTTTTTCGCAAAGTGCACTTCTTTCGGAAGAATTAGATGCCCATCCAAACACAACGCTTTCTATATATATCCAATGCCTAGCCCGAGAGCGCATTGTTTTTTAGGTATAGGAATAGCACACTACACTAGCGCCTCTCATGACGTAGTGGTAACGCGCCCCAACTAGAGATCGGGGAGTCGTGAGTTCGATTCTCACTGAGAAGACGTGTAACTTTTTTGCAAATCTTCACATCAATTTGTCCATCTAATCCAATTGCAAATTATATGTAATATTTAGCTTTTCGGCAGTTGTTAATAAAAGCTGATTTAAAGTGGGACAGGGTGATGTTATAATTCATAACATTAGGTCGAAATTTTATCACATACAAACTTGCATCATGAAAACTAAATTGACTTGGGGGCGCCCAAAGGAATGTTTGCCAAGGGCGCCGTGAGGCCACGCTACGGCTCTGTTTTCACCCTCTCATTTTCCCCGGACCTGTCGAGTGTAGGAAGCTCGTAGGAAACTTGACTCGCAGTCCAAACCATTCCAGACATGAACTCCCCAAAGGATCGGGAGACGAGACTTATAAACCGCCCATTCCATTTTCATCGATCCCGGCAGTTTTTCTACCCGTTCCTGCATGAGGGCCGGATTCGAGAGGTGTAAATTTTGGACTGTCACAACAAGATGATCTACCAGGGTCTGAACTGCAATGCCAAATTCTATTACGGTGTCCAAACAATCGTACCTAGGCGTCAGGACGTGATGAATTTTTTCAAGCAGCGATCGTAGAGTTTGGATAACGTGCGGTACGCTTGAGGTGCAGACGCTAGAGCAATAGCTTGCCACGTACGGACTTTAGTTCGTTACCTTCAAGACATTGCTTAAGACGTATCAAGTTTTCAACGTCGATGTATCCACATGCCGTCGTCGATTGATCAAAGCTTGTTATGAAGAGCGGCCAGTCTTCTGGTGGACCACTGAACATTGGCAAGTCTTTCCCCAAGACCTGTCTTGCTGCCAACTGATTAGTGCTCAATTCTGCTGATGCGCTAGATAGTGTAACGGGATTCCCGCACGATTGAAGTTGCGATTGGCTTAATTCGTTTCCAGTGCTGGTGATCATCAATGGATGTTGCTGCGGGTTTCGGGTAGGCATCGACACAAGGGGAAGGTCACTCTACGCACTTCATTCGGCACAGTTGTGCCTTCAGTGCGCAAAACTGCGCCAAGCGTGCCAAACGTGCTATAACTTTACATACCACAAAAATTCAATGAACTGAAATTATGGAAACACATTCTCAGCAAGCATTGACATATGTAGTTTTTTCACGTTTGCCTCTTGTTATCTAATTTTAAAGAGCTCTTAATATTGCGTTACTTTCCCGTCATGTAAAACTTTGATGGGAAGGTTTAGGAAAAGGCCCACACGAATTCCTAGACAAGGCGGGAACTACAGATACGGAGCATCAACGGTTATGTACGGAATCACACTGGAAGGGAAGAGGTAAAAATTGGGAGAATTACGATGGAAGCACAGACAGACAGACATAACATCTCGAACAATAATAAGTGTTGCGGACAGTGAGGACCCCTCGTCGATGATGCGATGTGATCCCGTGTGTGGAGAAAGTGGATGGATGTCAAAGTGACAAAAGGTCAGATGAAGCGTCAGTTGAATGATAAACATTATTGAAAGTTGTGGACAACAAGATTATTATAAAGTAAATTGAATTTTTCGTAATTAAGATTATTATTACACTGTTATTACCCTATTATAGGTCAATCAAGCAAAGAATTCAGTAGTAGTAGTCTGTGGGTGGTTGAATTTATTTCGGAAACTAAGCTGTAAGTAGTATCTGTTAAACAAGAATTCGAAGTAACTGAATAAATAAAACTTATTGCAGCTTTAGCGATACTCTGCGGAAACAGCGAGTTGCTTAAAGAAACCCGAAAGGATAATACCATTACCACCAACAGAAACTAAAGAGCTTAAGGATTAGGAACGTCAATATGAATCGGAAATCGATTGTAAGGCAAACACAATTGCGGACACAGGACGGAGGAGAAGGTACACCTAACCCTCAGAACGATGTCGATCTACGCGAGAATGCATCCGTGATGTCATCAGAGGCAAATTTTGAAGCATCCACAATCGACGATGAGCGGGCGAATGAAAGGGATTGTGGCGTCTGCAATCGCCCCAACAAAGCCGAATGGTTCATGGTACAGTGTGGAGATTGTGGGAAGTGGTACCACTTTTCCTGTGCCGGTGTGACTCATAAAACAGTACATTCCAAGCCGTTTTCTTGTGCGTCGTGTGTCCCTCGATCTATTCCTGCAGCAACCTCGATAGCTGAGCGAACGAGTACATCTAGCTCGCGCAAGGCAAAACTGGTTCGTGATATGCAGCGCCTTGAGGAGGAACGCGCCTTGGAAGAAAAGATCCAACAAGCAACATTGAAGAAACTGGAGCGCGAGAGAGAGTACATCGCACGGAAATATGAAATCCTGGAGCAACAGGACGAGGCTGACATGTCGAGCGTGCATAGTGGTCGGTCAAGTCGAACTAGCAGAGTGAAGGAGTGGTTACTCGATCAGAATAATGCCGTAGAAGTTCCCAGGGCTGTTACCGATGATCCTGTCGTTGAAGACGGGGAAAACAGTCATGTTGGAACTTTAGTTAATCGGGACAATGTACAGATCACTTCCACTCCTTTGAAGACGGGATTTTGTGCAATCGGCACAAACCAGAAGGGTGGTGAAAGTCGCCCAGCTTCCAGTATCGGTGGAGTAGCGGATAGCGACATGGAGAAGACGTTCGGGAGCATAACCATCAATGGCAATGGCCGTCCAACGAAAGCGGGAGTTACAGAAAACGTCCTTCCGCTGGTAGATGTACAGTCGCTTGCTGATCTACTGGAAAACACTTCACCCAAAGTTCCTGAAAAAGGTGTTCGTCCAAAGAATCCAATACCTTTTTACGAGAAGTGGCGTAGAGAGACTGAAGATCTTCGGAAAGAACATATCCTACGACAACAACAGCATGAAAATGAAATTGAAGTACGACGTAAACGTGAGTTGGAACTTGTCGGCAAGCTCAACCAGTTGAAAGGCTGCAAGGAGGAGCAATTCGAATTGCAACGTCGACGGGAAGCAGACCTCTTGCGTCAGCTGCAGCTTCGAGAAGAAGAAGGTGCAGAGTTTAAGAAGCAGCAGCAAAAAGAGTTAAACGAGCGGGATGAGGAGTTGCAACGTCTGCGTAAAATAGAGCAGGCTTTCCGCGTTATGCAGATGTCGTCTCAGCAGAAGCAGATTGACGCAAACGGTAGTGACGGAGCGAGTGACGATGCCATGCGACCGCAAGGTTGCTCGCAAGCAGGATACGCCAACAACATCCCTATCCAAACCACTCCTTTGGTAAGTGTGCCCCATTTATCTACTGTTTCTATGGACTCAATAGATACTCCTTCGAATACACCTCACCACCGAAATGAGTTAGACGAGTCTTCAATGGCTACACCAATGGGTGGTAGATCTCAATACTCTATCCACACGAATCAATCGTTGCCAATGTTTAACCATTTTCCCGCTGATCAGCATAAACCGCTGTCGAATCTACCGACGTTTCCCCCTTTTGTCACGCCCCAATATGAACCATGGCCTCCTTTCGTCCACCCAAGACCGTCTGTTGCAAACTATGGTCCACTACCAGTACAGTTTGGGCCATCGCCGCAGCAAGTTGCAGCAAGGCAGGTGATCTCTAAAGAACTGCCTCCATTCACTGGAGACCCAATCGAATGGCCGATGTTCATTTGTAATTACATGCATTCAACAAGTGCATGCGGGTATACGGACTCCGAAAACCTACTGCGACTTCAACGGTGTTTGAAAGGCACAGCCAAAGATGCAGTTAGTAGTCTCCTCCTACATCCGTCGTCGGTCCCTCAAATAATTTCGACGTTGCAAACCTTGTACGGCCGACCTGAACAAATCGTTAACAACATGGTGTCGAAAGTGCGCAGTGCTCCTGCTCCAAAAGCGGATCGCTTGGACACATGGGTTACCTTTGGTCTGATGGTGCAGAACTTGTGCGGTCATCTTAGGGCGGTCGGGCTGGAGAATCATTTGTCCAATCCAATTCTATTGCAGGAGCTTGTGGAGAAATTGCCACCTACTGTCAAGTTTAACTGGGCACTTTATCAACAAAGCTTGCCCACTGTGGATCTCAAAAGTTTCGGGGACTATATGGAGAAGGTTGGGCGCGGTAAATGGCTGGGCATGGCGTACCATTGGTACCTCGCGTACCTGCAGGAATAAAATAGACCCCTTTGTGCGGTCCTTAGCCTCTTGCCCAGCAACTCCTATCCCTACCTCCTCGTGGTACTGGCCGGGGTACGAGTAACCTTGGGGAAGATCGGGTAACCAACCCCCGGTGGGAACTTTGGTCGTATGCTGACAGGGAAGGGGGGGTTTGCTTTTGCAAACCTGGAGCGTCTGTACTCCACGTTAGGAGCGGCTCACAACAGCGTCTGTTCCCCATGTCAGGGGCGGCTGATCATCGTCCGAGTGCCAGAGAAGGACTCTAAGCTAAACTGCGCACTATGGCCCTCCGAACATTTAGGGGGAATGGTCCTCCGGAAATCTAGGGGGTTGGTGTCAGGCCCTGCAAGCCAACCGTAAAAACACATCAGCACAGGAACGTCAACGAGAGAATACGGACCGGAACAATCGGCAAAGACCACAGCGACGAAAATGGACTAGCGATTGGAAACTCGGTACGTGGAACTGCAAATCTCTCAACTTCATTGGAAGCACTCGCATACTCTCCGATGTACTGAAGACCCGCGGTTTCGACATCGTAGCGCTGCAGGAGGTGTGCTGGACAGGAGCATTGGTGCGAACGTTTAGAGGTAATCATACCATCTACCAGAGCTGCGGCAACACACGCGAGCTGGGAACAGCTTTCATAGTGATGGGTGATATGCAAAGGCGCGTGATCGGGTGGTGGCCGATCAATGAACGAATGTGCAAGTTAAGAATCAAAGGCCGATTCTTTAACTTCAGCATAATCAACGTGCATAGCCCACACTCCGGAAGCACTGATGATGACAAGGACGCATTTTACGCGCAGCTCGAACGCGAGTACGACCGCTGCCCAAGCCACGACGTCAAGATCATCATAGGAGATTTGAACGCTCAGGTTGGCCAGGAGGAGGAGTTCAGACCAACGATTGGAAAGTTCAGCGCCCACCGGCTGACGAACGAGAACGGCCTACGACTGATAGATTTTGCCGCCTCCAAGAACATGACCATTCGTAGCACCTATTTCCAGCACAGCCTCCCGTATCGGTACACCTGGAGATCACCTCAGCAGACAGAATCGCAAATCGACCACGTTTTGATCGATGGACGGCACTTCTCCGACATAACCGACGTCAGAACCTATCGTGGCGCCAACATTGACTCCGACCACTACCTGGTGATGGTGAAACTGCGCCCAAAACTATCCGTCATCAACAATGTACGGTACCGACGCCCGCCCCGGTACAATCTCGAGCGGCTGAAACAACCGGATGTCGCCAATGCGTACGCGCAGCATCTTGAGGCAGCGTTGCCGGATGAGGGCGAGCTCGATAGGGCCCCTCTTGAGGACTGCTGGAGGACAGTCAAAGCAGCCATTAACGACGCTGCCGAAAGCGTTGTCAGATATGTGGAACGGAGCTCAAGAAACGATTGGTTCGACGAGGAGTGCCAGGAGGTTTTAGAGGAGAAGAATGCAGCGCGGGCTGCAATGCTGCAGCATGGTACGCGGCAAAACGTGGAACGATACAGACAGAAGCGGAAACAGCAAACCCGCCTATTCCGGGACAAAAAGCGCCGCCTGGAAGAGGTGGAATGCCAAGAGATGGAGTTGCTGTACCGTTCTCAAGAAACGCGGAAGTTCTATCAGAAGCTCAACACATCCCGCAAAGGCTTCGTGCCGCGAGCTGAGATGTGCCGGGATAAGGATGGGAGCATCTTGACGGACGGACGCGAGGTGATCGAAAGGTGGAAGCAGCACTACGATGAACACCTGAATGGCGCAGAGAACACAGGCACAGAAGGTCAGGACAGCGAAGGCGATGGCTACGTCAGCACAGCGGACAGCGGAAATCAACCAGCTCCCACGATGGGGGAAGTTAAGGATGCCATTCAACAGCTCAAGAACAACAAAGCCGCTGGCAAGGATGGTATCGGAGCCGAACTCATCAAGATGGGCCCGGACAGGTTGGCCGCTTGTCTGCATCGGCTGATAGTCAGAATCTGGGAAACGGAACAGCTACCGGAGGAGTGGAAGCAAGGCGTTATATGCCCTATCTACAAAAAGGGCGACAAACTGGAGTGTGAAAATTATCGTGCAATCACCATCCTAAACGCCGCCTATAAAGTGCTATCCCAGATTCTCTACCGTCGTCTATCACCTATAGCAAACGAGTTCGTGGGAAGTTATCAAGCAGGTTTCATCGACGGCCGCTCGACAACGGACCAGATCTTTTCCGTGCGGCAAATCCTCCAGAAATGCCGTGAGTACCAGGTCCCTACGCACCATTTGTTCATCGATTTCAAGGCGGCATACGATAGTATCGACCGCATAGAGCTATGGAAAATCATGGACGAGAACAGCTTTCCCGGGAAGCTCACAAGATTGATCAGAGCAACGATGGACGGTGTGCAAAACTGCGTGAAGATCTCGGGCGAACACTCCAGTTCTTTCGAGTCTCGGCGGGGACTACGACAGGGCGACGGACTTTCGTGCCTGTTGTTCAATATTGCGCTTGAAGGTGTCATGCGGAGAGCCGGACTTAACAGTCGAGGCACGATTTTTACGAGATCCGGACAATTTGTTTGCTTCGCGGACGACATGGATATTATTGGGAGAAAATTTGAAACGGTGGCAGATTTGTTCACCCGCCTGAAACGCGAAGCAACAAGAGTCGGGCTAATGGTGAATGCGTCGAAAACAAAGTACATGCTGGTTGGCGGAACTGAGCGCGACAGGGCCCGCCTAGGAAGCAGTGTTACGATAGACGGGGATACCTTCGAGGTGGTGGACGAGTTCGTCTACCTCGGATCCTTGTTGACGGCTGACAACAATGTTAGTCGGGAAATACGAAGGCGCATCATCAGCGGAAGTCGTGCCTACTATGGGCTCCAGAAGAAACTGCGGTCAAGAAAGATTCACCCCCGCACCAAATGCACGATGTACAAAACGCTCATAAGACCGGTAGTCCTCTATGGGCATGAGGCGTGGACTATGCTCGAGGAGGACTTGCAAGCTCTTGGGGTTTTCGAACGCCGAGTGCTAAGGACGATCTTCGGCGGCGTGCAGGAGAACGGCGTGTGGCGGCGAAGGATGAACCACGAGCTCGCTCAACTCTACGGCGAACCCAGTATCGTGAAGGTAGCTAAAGCTGGAAGGATACGCTGGGCAGGGCATGTTGCAAGAATGCCGGACAACAACCCTGTAAAGATGGTGTTCGCCACGAATCCGGTCGGAACAAGAAGGCGTGGGGTGCAGCGAGCTAGGTGGATTGACCAGGTACACCAGGACCTGGAGAGCGTGGGTCACAGTCGAGGATGGAGAGAAGCGGCCATGAACCGAGGGAATTGGCGAAATATTGTTGGCGAGGCTTTATCAAGATAATTGATGTAAAGCCAAATAAGTAAGTAAGTATGGAGAAGGTTGCCACCGCTACAAGTAGTGTGACCACGTCTCTAATCAACCAACCAATGACTAGCAGGGATGAACGAGCCAGGGGCAAGGACAAAGCATTCGTGAATGCTCATGCAGTTTCAACTACAGAGAAAGCTGACGTAGGAGAATCTTGCCAAGAGCATCAACACTATCAACAGCATATTTCAGCGAAGAAAGAATCATCGTCATGTCCGGCCTGTGACGGAGGAGGTCATCAGGTTGCAAACTGTGCGACATTCAGAAAACTGAGTGTAGATTCCCGCTGGAAGGAAGTGAAAGAGAAGAGGCTTTGTGGCCGGTGTTTAACGGCGCATAACCGTTGGCCTTGCCGCGGGGAAGTTTGCGGAGTGAATGGTTGTCAGAAACGTCACCACCGACTACTTCACACCGATATGCTGACAGAGGAAATGAAGTCAACCGGAGAAACAAAAGATGCCACTGTTTCAGTTCATCGTACGCTTACGTCATCAACGCTATTTCGTGTGCTACCGGTGACTCTCTACGGTAGCAAAGGGCAAGTTGACACATTCGCCTTTCTAGATGATGGGTCTTCCGTAACTATGGTAGATAAATCAACAGCAGAAGCGCTAGGGCTTGAAGGAAACGCAGAAAATTTGTGTATTCATTGGACTGGAGGAATCCAGAAGAAAATCTGCGCTCAACAAGTAACGGTACAAATATCAGCTGTTGGCAGCGACAAGCGCTTTGACGCATCTGAGGTGTACATTGTTGAGCATCTGGGCTTACCCGAACAAACTGTTAACTTTGAGGAAATGGAACAACGTTTCGCATATCTCAAGGGACTGCCGGTGAGAAGCTTCTCGACAGCTGTCCCAGGGTTGATGATAGGACTGAGCAATATCCACTTATTAGCTACACTGAAACTGCGTGAAGGACGGATCGGTGAACCCATAGCAACGAAGACGCGCATTGGATGGGCAGTTTATGGAAGTCTACGTGGGGGAGTCGATCAACTCCCGCACCGTCAAATGCACATTGATACGAGACCGTCGGATAAAGATATGCATTCTTTCGTACAAGATTTCTTTGCCTTGGAAAGTCTGGGAATTTCGGTGGTACCGACAACGGAGACGGTGGAAAATCAACAGGCCTGGAAAATCCTGGAGGAAACCACGAAGCGTACGGAGAGCGGTAGATTTCAAACGGGGTTGCTCTGGAAAAATGATAAAATTCAATTCCCGGACAGCGAACCAATGGCTGAAAAGCGGCTTATGTGTCTCGAGAAGCGGCTCAACAGAGACCCAGAGCTGTACAATACTGTTCGTCGACAGATATCTGAAATGCAAGAGAAGGGCTATACACATAAAGCCACTGCTGCTGAATTGGCTAAGTTCAAACGTGAACGTTCATGGTTCCTACCACTAGGAGTGGTATTGAATCCAAAGAAACCAGGAAAGGTTAGACTGATTTGGGATGCAGCGGCCAAAGTCAAAGGTGTTTCGCTGAACACTGAATTATTAAGCGGTCCGGATCTACTAGCACCGCTGTTGAGAGTGATGTTTGGATTTCGCGAGAGACAAGTGGCTATATGTGCAGACATCATGGAGATGTTCCACCAAATATTAATTCGGGAGGAAGACCGCAGCGCACAACTCTACAAGTGGAGAGACTCGCCGGACCTGACGATGGAAACCATGATTATGGACGTTGCAATCTTCGGCGCGACATGTTCCCCAACGCAATCCCAGTACGTAAAAAACAAAAATGCCGACGAATACGAAGTTACGCATCCAAGAGCAGCCAACGCGATAAAAGAGAAGCACTATGTCGACGACTATCTTGACAGTCTAGATACAGTACAAGAAGCGACAGAGTTGGCACTAGAAGTGGCTAAGGTTCATGCGGCTGGCGGTTTCTTCATCCGAAACTGGATATCAAACGACAAAACCGTATTGAAGCAAATAGGCGAAAATAGTCCAACGACCGTGAAAAGTTTCATCGGAGAAGGCCAAGCTGAACGCTTATTGGGAATCGTATGGCTACCAGAGGAGGACGTTTTCACTTTTACTCTGAATTTTCGTCCAGACATTCGGATTCTTATTGAAGACGTATTGGTGCCATCGAAGCGAGAAATGCTACGAGTAGTGATGAGCATCTACGATCCACTAGGACTTGTTGCGGCATTTGTTATTCATGGAAAGATTCTCATCCAAGATGTCTGGAGAACTAGAATCGATTGGGATCAGAAAGTCCCACTGGATGTCTTCAATCGCTGGAAATTGTGGTTAGCCGTTCTGCTCACGATGACCAGCGTAAGGATTCCTCGATGTTATTTCCCAGGCTACGAGCCTGCAAGCTATCGCTCACTGCAACTTCACATATTCGTTGATGCAAGTGAGCAGGCTTTCGCTGCCTGCGCATATTTTCGCATCGTAGATAGAGGAAGAGTTCGTTGTTGCTTGGTGGCGTCGAAAACCAAAGTAGCGCCGCTTAGACCGTTATCTATACCACGTCTCGAGTTGATGGCCGCAGTGATAGGAGTTCGTTTAAAGAAGACAATCATAAACGATCATTCTTTGGAGATTCAACAAACGTTCTTTCATAGTGACGCGGGTACAGTCCTCGCCTGGATCCGGACTGATCCTCGTCGTTATCGCCAATTTGTCTCTTTCCGAGTGAGCGAAATTTTGAGCTTGTCGACGGTGGAAGAATGGCGTTGGGTTCCGACAAAGCTTAACGTCGCAGACGAGGCAACGAAGTGGGGAAGAGGACCATCGTTCGAACCCGACAGCAGAATCATGATAGGACCTTTGTTCTTGTACGATGATCAACGTGAGTGGCCTAGGGACTACCGATCAGGAACAGAGGAGACAGAAGAAGAACTTCGGCCAGCGTACGTATACAGTCATTTTCTATCAAAACCACTTGTGAATTTCTCGAATTTTTCGAGATGGGAACGGTTGTTGCGTAGCGTTGCCTATATACACCGTTTTATGGGAAACTTGAAACGACGCTGCAGACAGGAGCCTGGGATGGAAGGAGGCCTCACGACGCTAGAATTGCAGGAAGCGGAACGTACGCTTTGGAGGCTTGTACAGTCGGACGCATATCCTGATGAAGTGGCCACCCTAAAGTATAACTTGCAAGCAGACAAGAAACATCTTAAGAAGCTTGAGAAAAGAAGCCCTCTTGCGAAACTCACTCCAGTAATGGACAAAGAAGGAATTGTCCGTATAGATGGTCGACTAGTTGACAGTGATTACGTAACCCACGATGCAAAGTATCCCATTATTCTAGCGAAAGAACATTCTGTAACCACCTTACTGTTGGACTGGTATCATCGCAAATTTCGCCATGCCAACAACGAAACCGTGGTGAACGAAGTTCGCCAAAGATTCCACGTGCCAAGTGTGAGAGTTCAAGTCCGAGCGGCGAAAAAGCGATGCATGTGGTGCCAAGTGTACAAAGCTGTACCTGTTCCACCAAAAATGGCACCGCTGCCCCAAGTGCGGCTGACACCCTTCAAGCGACCGTTTACGTACACCGGAATTGATTACTTCGGGCCGTATTTCGTTAAAGTCGGGCGATCTACGGTGAAAAGATGGGTCGCCCTGTTTACATGTTTGGTGACTCGGGCGATTCATCTGGAGATGACGAATAATTTGTCAACCGACTCGTGTAAGAAGGCGATACGGAGATTCATAGCGCGTAGAGGAGCCCCAGCTGAGTTCTACTCGGACCGTGGAACCAACTTCGTCGGTGCCAGCCGAGAATTAATAGCAGAAATAAAGCGCATCAACGTTCAGCTCAGCAGCACATTCACGGATCATCAGACACAATGGAAGTTCAACCCCCCTGCCGCTCCACACATGGGGGGCTGCTGGGAGCGGATGGTACGCTCGGTCAAAGTCGCGATGGGGGTATTACCTTTCGAAAGGAAACTCGATGAAGAGTCCTTGGCAACGTTTCTTGCTGAAGCCGAGCACATGATAAACTCGCGTCCTTTGACTTTCGTGCCGGTTGAAAGCGACGATCACGAGTCACTTACACCGAATCACTTCCTAATGCTGAATTCAAGTGGAGTGAAACAACCTGAGAAGACACCGGTAGACGAGGGCATGGCATTGAGAGGAAGCTGGAACAAGATACAGTACACGCTAGACAATTTCTGGCGACGCTGGTTGAAGGAGTATCAACCGACCCTAACGCGGCGAACTAAATGGTTCCATGATGTTCGTCATGTCCAAGAAGGTGACTTGGTGGTAATAGCGGATGAGGGAGTGAGGAATCGGTGGCTCAGAGGTCGTATAATGAGGACATATCCAGGAAGAGATGGTATACCACGCCGTGCAGACGTACGTACATCAGATGGTTCGGTTATGCGAGATCGACCAGTAACTAAGCTGGCCTTATTGGATGTTTGTGCTAAGAGTGACGTCGAACCGGAAGTTCTGGCGACACGTGAGGGAGGATGTTGCGGACAGTGAGGACCCCTCGTCGATGATGCGATGTGATCCCGTGTGTGGAGAAAGTGGATGGATGTCAAAGTGACAAAAGGTCAGATGAAGCGTCAGTTGAATGATAAACATTATTGAAAGTTGTGGACAACAAGATTATTATAAAGTAAATTGAATTTTTCGTAATTAAGATTATTATTACACTGTTATTACCCTATTATAGGTCAATCAAGCAAAGAATTCAGTAGTAGTAGTCTGTGGGTGGTTGAATTTATTTCGGAAACTAAGCTGTAAGTAGTATCTGTTAAACAAGAATTCGAAGTAACTGAATAAATAAAACTTATTGCAGCTTTAGCGATACTCTGCGGAAACAGCGAGTTGCTTAAAGAAACCCGAAAGGATAATACCATTACCACCAACAATAAGTTTTAATTTATTTCAATTTTAACGAAATGCATATATTAACACCCAATGTCAAAAATACTGTAACGCGTTCTCAAGACAAAATAATCGATTGAAAAAGATTTTTTTGCCAAAGTTTGTTTAAAATGTATGAAAAACAGAACCAAAAATTTATGAATATGCCCAAAAAAAGTCTTCAACCCCTAAATCATGTTGGAAGACAAATTTCATTTCTTAAAATAGCGAAATATTGATAATGCGGACCACTATGGAGGGTACTAACATTCTGCAGCCATTTTGTGGTCAGTGCGTTCGGGGCTTTAATATAATATGAGAGGTTGCATAAACTTTAGATATTACCTTTTTTGTAAAGATTAGAAGAGATGTTAAAACTTTTTGCCCAAACGGTTCTTTGTTTTAAAGATGGAGTAAGGAGTGACATGAATTCCTATTTTATTCCCCCAGATTCCCCTACAATTTTCCACCCATTTCTCAGCCTTTGGAATTTGCATTGAGCTGACAACAAGGACACATTCGCTTATTTATCATTCGATATAACATTTTCTTCACTTTCAATTTGACCATGATACAAAGCTGATTCCATCACCTTCATCCGGTTCTGATGCACAGTACCAAAAAATAATGTGATTTACGTCTTTTGGGATGCACATAAAAGAAGCGAGCCGAATGACGTAAATTTGTGTCCATTTTAAAATACGTTAGTGTCTGATTCGGGAAATGTCGATCACAGTTCAATCGTTTTCGTGTCCTTTAACATGTAAAATTACATATTTTGTTCAATACATCTTCAAGGACACGTTTTTGTGTCGTTCCATCACTTACATCATGTGTCATTCAGTCATAACCAGAATTACGTCCAGAGTAATTTTCATTATTTTTAAGAGTGTGGTTTGGTGCCATTGTATAGCTTTATTCTGAAATAAAAATATGTTTATAAATGTGAAATCAACATTTTGAATAGTGTTGGAAGAATTCTTCTGAAGCCGATGCCACCGTGAAAATTTCGTCAAGTCTATGTTTGACATACAGCAAACAACTCAGGTCACTCAATGATTGCTGAGATGGAAATTTCAGTTCACTGTGATTTTATAGCAACCCACATTGGAAAGTTGTGCCTGTTCGTGTGCCCAAATGTGCCAGAGCTGTGCAAGGCGCACTGCGTAGAGTGACCACCCCCTTGCATCGACATGTTAGATTGGACGGGTGGCTGACAGGCATTTGGAGGCTGATAAGCTTGTTCGATGACTGCCGAGACGGGGTTTTGCGGAAGTAATGACTGTGGCGGAATATGCGATGTTCGGAGTACTAGTGTGGCGGAGGATTGAACGGGGTGTGAAATGGTGGACCTCATTAGTACAGGCATCGAGGTACTTGGCACGGCAGCAGAAATCAGTGTTTGAACGGGCGCTGGAAAGCTGGTAGGAATGGGCGATGCAACGGGCACCGACGTAGTGACAGCTGGTTGTATCAACTGGTGGCAGCATGGTGTGAACAAGTGCGTGTGTGGGGAATGGACACGGGTCTTCTTGTTTTGCTAACCACGATTATATCAATATTCGAAGCGGATTTGCTACCACATTCGGACATCTGTTTCAGAAGTTCGTTCTTTTTCTCCAGGACTGCTGCTTGATAAGTTTGTGCTTTTCCAAAATTTTCTTCTCTTCCTTCAGCTTCAATTCCCGTAGGCGATTCTCCTCATCCAACAATTGCTTGTTTTCCGCCAGTTGTCTATGAGCTTCCTCCATTTCACGCTTCTTAAGTTCCTTCTCCGCGTCTAAATCTTGCTTCTGCTGCATCTCCTGTTCTTCCAGTAGTTTCATCTGCGCTTTTAACATGGCTATTCGTGTAGTGTAGCGGAACTGATACTAGATGAGGCTGGGTTGGCTCTCGTGGTTGTTTTCTTCGACGATGCTCTTGACGATCTCTTGTCTTGCTTATCCGGTGGTTACAACGACTGCTTCGACTTACCTCCGGTGTTCTTTAACTTACATACGCTGCAGAAGTATGGTTGGTCCGTTATACTTCTATCTTCACCGGCGCATGTAAAGTGCTCCCATTCCTGACATGCATCGCAGGCGACAATCTGCTCTTCGGCCGAATCGGGACGCTGGCATTTCTTGCAACTGAATCCAGTGCGATTGTGATGTCTGTCGGATATTAAACAGAATATTAATCAATGATTTTCACTCTGAAATACAAGTTTTATTTCCGACCACTCTTACACTTTCCTTGTTCTCACTTTCTCTTCTGCTCGTGATCTCCGCGATGGTGACTTCAACTCTGCGTGTCCAAGCGCGAGCTCCTCAGTGACAGTTCTTCACTCGGGTGACCAGTGCTGTTGTCATTTTACAAAAGGGCGCATCTGGTCCCGACAATGTCCATCCATATTTCTCCCTCGTACAAATATCTTTAATATTTGTGGGGTTAGGAATCACCAGGTCTTATAACGATTTTTGCGTTTGAGAGCTCAAAGCTAAAAATAAATTTTATTTCAGCGAATTTATTTAGTGATCAAAAACAAACTTACATATTTGGTGTACCAAACTGAATTTAAGGATAGGTCGTTTCTACAATTTCACTGGAATAACAAATTTTCCAGTTATGTTGCGTTGCATATTTCATTACCCGTACTTACTTTACTTTTAGATTTCAAATTTTAGGATATTGCATCCTAGATTGAGGTTTTAACGTATAATGATAGATTGTAGGCACTGTAAATAGTATTTTCAAGCAAAATTGTACATAATAGATAATCAAATTAATAAATCAATCAATAAATATTTTCTTGCGTAATCACTCGGCTTGCTTCGCTGTATGCTGTGTTGTTCGATCTTATACTTATCCTGCCAGTCATCTAGATTGACAACTGTGAGCCAAATATGGATGGAAAGTGGTATTATTGATTTGTGGCAGTGCCACCAGAATGACAAGTCTTGTCGTTACATATAGTGAAGTGCAATAAGCATTTCAACAGCACGTATTAGACAACGTCATGTCTATCTGAATAGAAACACACTCCCAAAAAATCATGTGATTTTATGTCTTTTGGATGCACATAAAGGAAGGGAACCAAATAACGTAAATTTGTATTGAATTTGAAATACGTCAGTGTCTGATTTGGTGAATGTCGATCACAGTACCATCGTTTTCGTGTCTTTTATCATGTAAAATTACATTTTTTGTTCAATACATCTTCAAGAACACGCTTTTGTGTCGTTCCATTACTTACATGATGTGTCATTCAGTCATAACGTTAAATACGTCCACAGTAATTTTCATTATTTTTAAGAGTGCAGGCTGCTATAAAAGCTCTTGCTTCGGCCAACTCAAGGTCGAGGCATGTTATTGCATGTCGAACTTAAATTGAGGCTTTAGGCTCTTTTTATGCTTATACGTTTTACAGTGCCTTTCTAAGGGCACTGTTTCAACCAATTCTGGACAAACATTTCAAAAGGGCACATCGACATTGGTAAGCATTGGCTTTGCAAGCCGCTGTTGAGCCCAATTCAACTCGATCACGCTCACCAATACCACTATCAGGAAGAGCTAACACCAATCTTGCTTATAGTGGTGTTAGTTTGCGTAGGCGGGCTAAAAAGGGCTCAACAGCAACGTTTCTGAAAAAAGGCTCAAGACCTCTTGGGCCCTTTTCAAATGTTTCTCCAGAATTGTGGTATGAAGCTACATGCTCTTCTTTCGCTTATGCAATTTTCCCTATTCAAAAGATCCCACCCCTATTTCCTTCCATCTTTCCCTTCCCTTTCTTTTACTCATCGGGTAGATGATGAAATAGACTCATATATGGCGATGGCACAAATCTTCCAATTGACGGAGATTTTTTCCAGAAATTATCGCTCCGGGGAGCACCGTGACATTGCCTTTGCTAATGATTGGTGCCATCATCATGTGCAAAAGGTTTTCTGCTTTCTACGCTTGGGAAGCAAATACCCATGTCTAACTCTTTAGCTTTGGACCTTGTTGGCTGTTTTTGCTGACTGTTTTTTTTTCTTCCTCTGCTCAACTCTGGCACGATTCTTCGGATGCTCGTGGTGCGCTTTTTATTACGTTTCATTCGCTACAATAGGTTTGTACTTTTCGTGGCCAAGGTAGGATACAATCCGCTCGACGGAGCAACCTTTCTGAATATGCATGACGAACTTGACTGGATGGTCACGAAACAAAATTCCTGCTTGTGCTGCGTTTCGGTGTGTAATAATGGGAAAAATGCTGGACTCAGCATCAGGCGAATTGTTCCCATGCTAAAGGATGTTCTTTTTCTTATGTTAATTTGGGATGGGTGAAGCGGTGTATGATGCAATTTATAAATGAAGAAATTTAATAAGATTTTTTTGATTATAATACCGAATAATAATCAATCTGTTAAAGGTTGAATTTCCTTGGGCAGTGTAGAACAAATTTTACTTTATAAGGAATTTGATTCAGTAATCATCCAGGATTGCCTCGAATAATTTCCTCGAGATTTATATTATATCCTATTATTTCTTTTTTTGAAGATTTTTGTAGATACTCTTTTTGGAATTCTCCGTGGATTTTCTCCTGAAATTCTAACAGTCTCCAAGCCCTTTTCTAAGAAATTAGTTTTCCTACTAAGGGGTCTTCCTTAGCCGAGTGGTTAGAGTCCGTGGCAAAAAAGCAAAGCTGATGGTGTATGGGTTCAATTCCCGGTCGGTTCAGGATCTTTTAGTAAAGGAAATTTCCTTGACTTCCCTCGGTATAGAGTATCATCGTACCTGCCATACGAGATACGAATGCGAAAATGGTAACTGTTGCGTGGAAAGCTCTCAATTAATAACTGTGGAAGACTTGCGAATGATTTAAACAAAATATGTATTGCTGTTCATACTAAAAATGAAATCATCAAGAACGTTTACATTATCAAATCTTATCATATCATGACACTGCGGAACACGTTTTTGTCTCAGGCACCAAAATACCGCTATTCACTCAATTAAGGGCTGCTGAATCTATAACCGTTTTCAAAAATATCATAGCACGTCTAGTTTTTGAGATTTTGAGGCTGTTGAAAATGCAAAAAAATACTACTTTAGCCAACTTGCATGCAAGTTTGCCAGCTTGTAAGGCAATTTATTTGCTTTATTTGCCAGTGAATTCAAACTTTATGTGTATAACAATACTTATCAACAACATTTATAAAACAAAGAATGCACAGTGGTCCAGGAATCAGTTTTACGCGGAAAGATGCATTTTGAGCTTTAGAATGAAACATTAGACAAAAACGATCTTCTACAAAGTTGTTTGTATTAGTTAAGCCCTTTGTTTGGTTTTATTGAAAATTAGGGTGGACCACATTTTCATAGAAATTGTGTAACTAACTTTCTTATTTGTAGAAATTATATTATACATGCTTCAGCAAAGTTATAGACCATTCAATTTCAAGCAACTTTGCCAAAAAAAGTTTTTTTGTATCTCTTAAATTAACCGATTTAGAGCCTTTTTCCTGCAGTGACATAGGGTGGTCCGAACAAAACTGGTTTTCTGGCTCTAGAGTTTTCAATTCAAATTTCTCATCAAAGTAGTCTATGAACCACTTTTAGAGCTTTAAAAAATGCGTAATTTGGTGAGTGAAGAAACTCGCTATCTCCTTTCGTTTAGGAGTTATTGTTGTTTTTCTTTCAAAAACATGCCTACTTTGATTGTGAATATCTCTGATTGGGGCAAACATAAAAAATATCTTTTGACGGCATTCAAAAGACAAAATAAAATTGTATATTATATCAAAAAATTACAGATGTGTTATTTTTGTAACTCTAATAAAATGCCTTGAAAAACAAAGGTTTTTAAGCAGAAAAACTTCAATAACTTTTGAACTAAAATAGATATCATCAATATTTTTGCATGAAAATTTGCGTTTTGTTAAGTTCTTAATGTCGTTCATAGACTGCTTTGACGAGAAATCTGAAATAAGAAAGATAGGGCTCTAAAACTATTTTGAAGATTTTCATGGTATATATTTCTTTATTATTTTACATTTTGAGCATGAAAATGAACTTTTAGATAAAAATGATCTTCTACAAAAGTGTTTCTAAAAATGTAAGCTTTCATACTGTGTCATTTGAAACTAGGGTGGTCCACAATATCAAACATATCATATAATCAACTTTTTTATTTGCAAAAATATTGGTATATGCTCTTAGACAAAGCGGTAGAACTTGAAATTTTGATCAACTTTGCCAAAAAAAGTTTTTCTGTAGCTCAAAATTTGACCAATCTAGAGCATTTTTTCCTAATCATCGCAGGGTGGTCCAACAAAAATAAGTTTTTTAACTCTAATTTTTTTAATATTATTTTCTCGTCAAAGTCGTCTATGAACGACTTTTAGAACTTAACAAAACGCAATTTTTCATGCAAAAAGATTGTTATTATCTATTTTAGTTCAAAAGTTATTGAAGTTTTTGTGATAAAAAATGTTTAACTTTCAAGACGTTTTATTAGAGTTACAAAAATAACACATCTGTAATTTTTTGATATAATATACAATTTTATTTTGTCTTTCGAACGCCGTCAAAAGATATTTTTTATGTTTGCCCCAATCAGAGATATTTACAATCAAAGTAGGCATGTTTTTGGAAGAAAAACAACAATAACTCCTAAACGAAAGGAGATAGCGAGTTTCTTCACTCACCAAATTACGCATTTTTTAAAGCTCTAAAAGTGTTTCATAGACTACTTTGATGAGAAACTTTAATTGAAAACTCTAGAGCCAGAAAACCAGTTTTGTTCGGACCACCCTAGGTCACCGTAGGAAAAAAGCTCTAAATCGGTCAATTTAAGAGATACAAAAAAACTTTTTTTGGCAAAGTTGCTTGAAATTGAATGGTCTACAACTTTGCTGAAGCATGTATAATATAATTTCTACAAATACGAAAGTTAGTTTAATCATTTCTATGAAAATGTGGTCCACCCTAATTTTCAATAAAACCAAACAAAGGGCTTAACTAATACAAACAACTTTGTAGAAGACCGTTTTTGTCTAATGTTTCATTCTAAAGCTCAGAATGCATCTTTCCGCGTAAAACTGATTCCTGGACCATAGTGGAATGTTATATGGAGACAGCAAGCATGTTGAAAAAATCGGTTTAAACTAAATTTAATCGTGTAATTTCAACCAAATTATATCTAAACTGATAGTTTAAGTCCATTTTTGCATGCTTGGTGGATAAGATTACAAAAGAGTTGGATAAATTATACTTTAAATTTAATGTAAACATCAATAAAATCAGAGTTTTACAAAACTTTGGCGACCTTTAGCTAACAATTGTGACGTGCTGGAAAATTTCTGAGAATGGCATCAGATTCAGCAACCCCAAACCTACTAGAGACACATAATTTGATGATTGAGACACGCAAAAATGTAATTGTAACAAAAATTGATTAATTGTTAGAAATGAATTACTGCAGAGAATACAGAATTTCCTACTTTTCAGTGTAGTCTACGGTTTATAGTGTTCATTATTGTGTATTTCTTTCACCACTGGACTGCGAAGTGCGGCCTCATAAGTGTGAAAGTGTGAATAAAAGAGCGGGATTGCATCAAATCACGTTGGTATCTTCAGAGCACTTATTCTCTGATTTACAAAGAATAAGTCCCCCAAAGACACCTACCCGATTTGATGCCATTACGCACATTTATTGGCGTTTCCGCACTTATAAAAACTTCTGCGATAGTCCAGTGGTGAAAGAAATGCGCAATACATAAAAAATAATAAAATATCTAAAAATGTGAAACGAGTTTATGGTGTAATGTATTAAGTTTGACACTGAATACGAAATACTATCGATATATTTTACGTGGGTAATTAAAGTTACCCCGAATCAGCAACATAAAAAATCAAATTAAACATATTCAGGAGATAAGCATAACTTCCATGACTTTTTTGCTTGTCCAGTGCGCTAATTTTCCCCCGTGTATCCTGTTTAATTTTCGACGATGTATTGTTAAAGATTATAACAAGTGAGCGGTTCCACGCCGTTTCGCAAAACCGATTATTTTTGTTTATTTTTGAATCGCCTGAAAATTTGCATACAGATTCTTTATGACCAAAAATGCCATTACGCACTTTCAGACCGCCATTTTGAACCTCGCCTTATTTTTGAGAAGAGCGTATCGGAAAATGCATGGCAAATCTTTAAAAAACTGTAACTCGAAAACGGTTTGTCCGATCGATTTGAGATCTTCTACAAAGTTGAAGGTATTGCTTAGGACTATATGGAGAAAAATATGCACGGTAAAAAAAGTTACAGATTATTTTTTACTTCAAAAACAAAATTTTAAAATCGATTTTCTCCAGAAACGCAGTTTCAATTTATTTTATTTTTGGATATGTTTTAGGGGACAACTTATGTGATTTATTGCACAATGTTTAAAAATGGAAGAATTATGGACAAAAAAGTAATGATTTTTTAAAAAATTACAGATTTTGAAAAAAAAATCGAAATAGAGGAAACCAATAATTTTTTATGTGATTATTTGAAAGTACAGAAAAATTGCAATCGAAAAGTGCTTAAGTGAATTTTTTCTAGGTTGCATCAATTTCGAGATATACTCATATTTATATAAAATTTTCAAATAAAAAAGAAAAATAGGCCCTTTTTAAGCATATTTCGTGTTTCTCCATTCCAGAAAAAAATATTTTGATTGAGCGAATCGTAGCTAAATCGTTTATCGTTTGATCAAAACATTTATGCTCAAGTATTGAAAAAAGAGAGCACGGTAAAAAATATAAACGATATTTTCAAATGAAAATTTGAAGCTAATAGTTCTTAAAAACCGCAACATTGATGTTTTTAATTTTTGGATATAATTGGCGGTTGTTGTAGGTATTGTTTAAGACTATTTGGAAAAAAATATGCACGGAGGAAAATGACAGATTTTGTTTAATAAAAAAAATTAAATCGATTTTCTATGAAAAAGCATCTGTGATTTTTATTATTTTTGGACATGTTTTAGGGGACAACTTATGTGATTTATTGCACAATGTTTCATAATGGAAGAATTATGGACAAAAAAGTTATAATTTTATAAAATATTACAAATTTTGAATAAAATCGAAATAAAGGAAAACAATATTTGTTTACGTGTTTATTTGATAGTACTCGGTTGAAATACTCGTATCTCTCGAAGGATACAATTTAAGGCAATTTAAAATCAAATATGATATAGAAGTTGAATGGCATTTTTTTGCAACATCACATGGAAATGGGCCATGCGATGCCATAGGAGGGACACTAAAAAGTATGGCTACCAGAGCCAAAGAACGTGAACATCCGATAACAAAAGCTAAGGAACTATATGATTGGGCTCAAAATCGGAAAGAAGAGCAGCTTACACAAATCTTCTTTTGTTATTCAACTACTGAGGAATATGATATCATTGCACAAGAATTTAACAAACTATTTTCAAGTGCAAAGACACTCAGAAATATCACTCGTTTATCCCTATCTCTGAAACACAAATTAAAGTTGAACACAATTTTCGAGCTGTGACGATAACAAGAAAGTAGTTGATATAATTTAGAAATAAAATTGCAGTATATATATATATAAATATAAATATATATGTATATAAATATATATATATATATATATATAATATAATATAAATATAAATATATATATATATATATATATATATAAACAAAAAAAAAACAAACTCCTTCTCCATGGTTGTACGATCTTGCCGCGATGAGAGGGCTTTACCCATTAGCCGGGCTTAGCCGTGGGGACCAAAGGTACACCGTTGTGATAGAATCACATTTTTAATGCCACGTTTAGATTTAACGTGTATATCTGATGCATCTCAGCTAAATTTTACTTGAGTATTTTTCGATAGAAATTTTTCATCTTAAAAAATATATAGTTATTTTTCTGTACTCATTTAACATAAATTCGTTTTATTTATTTTTTTAAATAATTTATTTTTTATCCAAAAATTTTCCGTTTTGAGGCATTGTGCAAAAAATTACAAACAATATGCTGCAAAACATATCCAAAAATTAAAAACATCAATTTTGCGATTTTTAAGAACAATGAACTTTAAAGTTTCATTTGAAAATTTCGTTTATATTTTTTTACCGTGTATACTTTTTTAAATACCTTAGTATATAGGTTTTGATCAAACAATAAACAATTCAGCTACGAATCACTCAATCAAAATAAAATATTTCTGGAATGGAGAAACACGAAATATGTTTGAAAAGGGCCTATTTTACTTTTATTATTTGAAAATCTATATAAATAAAAATGGAATGGTGTTTGTATGTCACGAAATAACTTACGAACGGGTCTACAGATTTGGATGATTCTTTCTCCGCTTCGTTCGACAAGGGTTCCGACGTGTTTGTGTGTATCTAAATCCAAGGATATTCACCGGGAAAGTCGGAAAAACGAGCGTGAACGGAACTGTCATTTTGTATGGGATGATCCTTTGCGTTTTTCAACAGCCTACTTGATGGCAAGACGAAGTTTGCCGGGACCACTAGTTTTATATAAATATCTCGAAATTGATGCAACCTAGAAAAAATTTACTTAAGCACTTTTCGATTGCAATTTTTCTGTACTTTCAAATAATCACATAAAAAAATATTGTTTTCCTCTATTTCGTTTTTTTTCAAAATCTGTAATTTAAAAAAAAAATCAGATCTTTTTTGTCCATAATTCTTCCATTTTTAAACATTGTGCAATAAATCACATAAGTTGTCCCCTAAAACATATCCAAAAATAAAAAAAAAGCCAAAACTGCATATAGTCCTAAGCAATACCTACAACTTTGTAGAAGATCTCAAATCGATCGGACAAACCGTTTTTGAGTTACAGTTTTTTAAAGATTTGCTATGCATTTTCCGATACGCTCTTCTCAAAAATAAGGCGAGGTTCAAAATGGCGGTCTGAAGGTGCAAAATGGCATTTTTGGTCATAAAGAATCTGTATGCAAATTTTCAGGCGATTCAAAAACATACAAAAATTACATATAAAAAAAAATCGTCATGTTCGGTGGAATTGCTCAAGTACACAACAAGACAATGTCTGCGACAATTGATAATTTCTTCACATCGATTAACATTTTCGTTTAAATTTAAAATTTCATTAGAACGTAGAAGATACTCTAACTAGAAACAGAAAATTGGTTTGCATAACGCCCAGCATTGTAGCAAAATGTTGCAATATCAACAGGAAGAAATGGGTTACCTGCGCTTCATCACGTGCTTAACAGATAATTGCCGAACTTTCCGTTGCATGCTAATAGCCCATAATCAAGGTACAGTGTACCCGGGACAAGTAAATACTCTAAAGAAACCCATCTCTACGTTACGATGTTACACAATGTAACCAATCTAATGCTGCACGAATGATTCCAAGTTCATCTTCTTGGGAACAAACACCCTGAGTGGATGCCATCAACTGAAGACAGTTAAAACGATCACTTCGTAATACTCAGAACGAACCAAAGGCAACAATCCGGGAAAAGAACCTCTCACTGCGGTCTGTTGCACCTGGGAAAACAAAGAAAGCCCCCCTTAACCCAACCGGGCCTCCACTACAACCCGACGTAACCAGAAGGGCACCCTTTAAGTTGTCAGAAAAATTACATGATTAAAGAAAATAAAACAAAAACGACAGAATAACGTGATATTCGTAAACGTGCCTCTTTGTATACATAGAAAGAAACAACATCCCCCCTGGGGAAAGAAAGCTTGGAAGGGAAAAGCGTAAAAGTCGCCTGGCAGAACCAGAAATGCAAGCTAACTTAAGAAGGCTCCCTGTTGTTCGTGCTTAGCTTTGAATACAACCGATTTGGTTGCAGCTGGCAGAAGCTCACCAACAGCATCCCTCAGCCTCAGCTTGCATGGAGATGAGAAAATCGCAACACTATCGTAGGTACTTATGGTGGTTGAGCTACGGTTTCTTCTGTGTGCTCCCAGGGAGGAAGACTTTATTGGCATTCACTAGTAGCAATTTTACGAGTTGCAAGTTCTTCTTTTTATTTCTGGCGTTACGGCCCAACTGGGACAGAACCTAGTACTACGCTCCTCCACACATTATTACCCGAGAGCTTTCCTTGCCAATTTTGCATGTGTAAATCATGTGGCAAGTACGATGATACTCTATGTCCTGGGAAGTCCAGAAAATTTCCAACCCGACAAGATCCTCGACTGGTGGGGTTCGAACCCACGACCCTCAGCTTGGTCTTGGTGTATAGCTACGGCTTTAGCACTACGGCTATCTGAGCCCCTTACGAACTACATAGCAGATGTTAATACAATTTAGCTTGAATGATTATTTGATTACGGGAAGGATCATTGATTAAGTGTGTTTAGTTGCCGTTACGCGAAGTCATGGCAACAATCGGTGCCATATTCATCATTGAGTTTAAAATTGCACTTGGGAAGTGCTGAAATCAGCGTGAGATAAAGAAGGAGAGTAAAATTTCATACATATGGTAGATCGCTAATTATTGCACACTTGCCAATTTTCGGGGAATCTTACACTGATGGCAATGAATTAAAACTCCAAAATATATATGCTAAACACTAATGCATACTTCATTCCAGCTACCGGCAGTTTGTTTCTTATTAAAAAGTTCAAAAACACGCACTTAAAGCAAAATTAATCAATCGTGTGCAGAGCTATTCAATCAGCACCCAAAATGTTACGACTTGACTCAAATATTTCCCGCAATGATATAGCTTCTAGCGACGTCAAATCTAAATGGATTTCAATATTTTTTCAACGAATACTCCTACTAGCTTTTTTGTTTGATAAAATCATTATTTCATCGAATTATAATGTAAACTCATGCTTATCCGTTAAATTTATTGTTTGGAATGTTGTACCACGCCGTCTTCAATTACAATTTTCGAAGTGTGCAACAATTGGGTTTTGGCAAGAGTTTGCGAATGTGGAAAAAAGTCAATCAAACCAATTAAAAAGCACAAAAAATCAAGGGAAATCTGATTGCTGAATATATTTTCTGTTTTTTTGAGCGAAATTCAGTTTAAGTTTAAGGGATTCTGGTATATTTGACAGCTAAATTACTGGCGCTGGTTCCATAACCGTGAAATAATTGGCAATTTACCCTAGTTGACGTTAGATCAAAGTATGCACTAGGCATACTCTCGTGCTTGGCGTAAAAATTATTTCTCCATGTAGAAATTTTAAAATTACTTAAAGTAATAAACAGTGCTTCTAAGTGCTTCTTTTCATAACTGTTGATACCTTGTCGTTCATTGTTAAAGCCCGTGCCTTCGATTTTTTCGTTGAACCGTTAGGGTAAGCCTACGATAATAATCCTCCATAGATACCATCTTGGGAAAAACCTCCAAGAAAATCACCTTTAAATAATAACTCAACATGGTTGCTATTCAAACAAAAGAAATGGCGAATCTCTGGCGTGGAAAAATCATTGAACAAATTTTCGAAGTAGCCTCTATTCCAAACTTTTCGTCACACGCAGGCTTTCCAAATGTACCGTGGTAAATCAAAATCCAGACGGTATCAATATTCGGACACTCTTGTAATATTCATTATTTAAGAGCCAAATAAATGTTAATATGTTAGTTTCAATTCTTGGCTTCTTCTATAAACATAGCTGATCATTTAACATTCATCTATAATCTAGTTACCAGGGGGCTCTGCACTGTTTTGATTTTGTATGAGATTTTGACGTTTACTGGCCTTGTTGTTTACAAATGTTATGTAAGAGTGAAAAAGAGAGGATGATTTTTGTGCAGTGACCCATTGCCAAATAGTAAATAACAACAAAAATGAAAAAGTTGCTTTTGTGGAATTCTCTTTCTTCACGGAACAAGTGATTCAAATGAATCTATTCGTGTATTGTTTCCTAAAAAATGTTCATGAAGTGATAGTTGATGAGTTCAGTGACACCACATTTCACAAAAATGGAACAAATGTATATTTAAAACAGTGAAAACGAGCTGTCTGGCATTGGAATTAAGTGTATTTAAATCCGGACATTGTTTTTTTTTTATTATTATTATTTTATAGGCACTCCGTGCTCGTGGCCACTACTGTGCCGGACTCAGTTGATCTGTAGCTTCTTTATCGATACAGATCTATTTTCAACTTATCTATATTTACATCTAGTTTTACTCTCTCCTATTCTTTTACTCTCACACCGAGCAGGTAGGAGAGAGCTCTGCTATTAGTGAGGCAAGCTGCCTGCGAAGAGGGTCAGTTTGTCTCAGTCAACATTTGATACTGACGGAGGATGGATGTGCTTCTCAAAGCACGGTCCTCCGTGAGGCGTCTTCTGGTGGCTGGACGGGTTTTTTGTGGAGGGGCTGAGAATCGAACCCATGACCTTCCGCTTATGAAGCGAAAGCGTAACCTCAAGGCTACAGACCCCCCTAGACATTGGTTTTATATCGTGTTGTTTGATAATGTAGGAACCTAATCACCAACTGATATTAAAAAGAAAGCTTTTGACATACTGTAAACATGTGAAATGAATAACAAGAACAATGCAGTGTAGCGTTTTAGGCAGAATATTTGGAAATTCTGGCAGGAGATCTTGAACTCCATTAGGGTATTCAATGTTTCCTTCCAAATCGCAAAGAAAGGAGACTGTCGCGTGTTGCCGGAAACTCTTAAAGATCGCGAACTTCTTCTCAAACATCTTGAAGAGAAGAAGCACATTTTTTTTACTTATGACGACAAAACTGAACGTTTGTTCAAAGTTGTCTTGAAAGGTCTCTCAAGTGGCTATAAGTCACCTGAAGAGATCAAAAATGGTATAAATGATTTACTTGGATTTTCCCCAGTCCAAGTAATCATTATGAAAAAGAGAGCCCAATCTGGCATTGTTCGGAAAGGGCTTTCTCAAGAATATTATTTAGTTCCCTTTAACAAAAAAGAACTAAATAATATAAAGGCTTAAGAAAAAGCAAATCTTTTGTTCGATGTCCGTGTGACATGGGAACATTTCCAGAAACCTGGAGGAAATTACAAGAACCCCACTCAGTGCCGTCGGTGCCATAAGTGGGGTCATGGTACAAAAAATTGTCGCATGGATGCTAAATGCATGATTTGCGGAGGTTCTTCTCACGCCAAGGACGTCTGTCCAGTGAAGGAAGATACCACTAAGTTTATATGCTTGAATTGCGGGGACAATCATAAGTTCAATATTTGGGCTTGCCCTTCACGAAAGTGAGTCGTCGAGGCTCGTGCTAGGCAGATGAAAGATAATATCCGTTA
Source organism: Aedes aegypti (assembly GCF_002204515.2). NCBI lineage: Eukaryota > Metazoa > Arthropoda > Insecta > Diptera > Culicidae > Aedes > Aedes aegypti. Next base: position 96,591,918 of record NC_035109.1, on the reverse strand, counting down.
CAATCATTAGCGTAACTTGAACTCAAATCTAGAAGGGGCTTGACTCTTCTGATCGAAAAAATCCCTTAAGTAAAGCGTATACTTAGCATGTGAGTAAAAATTTTCTAGGGGGGGTTTGAACTTTTCAAGGGGGGTCTAAACTCAAAAGAGATCCTAACTTTTTTGTTTATCGTAATGATCGACTTTATGGGGCATGTGGGGGAGTTGCAATCATCATTCATAGGAGTATAAAACATCAACTGTTTTCATCATTTGAAACAAAAGTTTTTGAAAGTTCAGGTGTTTCTGTTGAAACACAGTTTGGTAAATATACTTTCATAGCTGCCTATTTGCCTTTTCAATGCTCTGGACAGCAAGTTAATTTGCTCCAAACTGACCTGCGAAAATTGACTCGCAATAAGTCAATTTTTTTTGTCATCGGTGACTTTAATGCCAAACATCGCACACTGGGGCAGAATCGAAAAAACGCGGAAACAACCTGTAGTTCTTCGGAATGAAGAGATAGAGGTTTGGTGTCTTCAGTGAAAATGATCCTTTCAATGAGACCGATTTTTTTACATAAAGTCATATATATTTGTATTATTCGCATAAATGGCTCATATGCCATTTCGGCCAAATGACATTTTATGGTTTCTTCGGCAAAGTTGTTCATTGTTTTATGCTGAAAATTATTGCTGAAGACGTCAAATTTCCAAGGCCTACTATTTTTAAAATATAGACAATTTTTGAGAAAATGGTGCTCAAAAACGTAATATTTGAGTTTTGCATGTATTTTTTCAATTAAAATGCCATATATCGCCTATGACTATGTCATTTATTGGCATAAAGCAGGTCTGGTAAAAATTGGATGTTAAAAATAAAATTTTGTTTGATTTTTCAAAGAATATTTACAAAAAACAGGGATATTGCGTATAGGCCATTCTTGCGATCGGGCAAGTTCGGGCAGTTATTTCATCGTCATCCACTTACGAAAGGTCAGAGCATTATTGTCTTTTAATATCTAGGATATGATATTTAATATATTTTTTCTAAGCGATCTGAAAGTATGCTAAGCTTATAAAAAGGTTGAAAATTATTCTACATCAAAATGAAGCAGTTTCCCAATGAAAACAAAATTTCAAAATATTAATTAACATTCTTGCGGTTCACTGGTAGCTAAATTCACTCAAATATGTGTTATATACATTGCCTTTACATTGCTCTATTCGAAAAATGACCTAAGCGCCAGACTCATATCAAACCATTTCGGTCGAATGACAATTAAGGTATGTATATGATTTCTTCGGCAAATTTGATCGTTATTTTATGACATTAATTGCTAAAGATGTAAAATTTCCAAAGCCCACTATTTTTGAAAAACTGATAAAATTGTTTTGAGTACTATATTCGGTTTCTCCGTACTACGCTCAGTACCGAAGTTTGGCAAACTTGTGTTACACTTGCACTCGTTTGTTTGTTACACTCTCAGTATTTTATATGTTTGTATATTACCTAACCTGCCATCAAATTTTAGGCAAATGGAAGCGAAATGATCGTCTTTATTTCGTCTTTGATTAGAGTGAATGCATCTGTGCATTGCGATAAGTTTTCGTTTTGGAATCATTGGCTGAAATCCAATATGCTACGAGTACTTCATGCACGCGGTATGAATAACTGTCCAACATAGAAAAGCTGTGCAAGGTTTGACATAGTTTACCGCAAGAATATTCATCATTATTTGGAGCTGTTTTAATTGGAAAACTTCTACTTCAAGCATGTTTTCAGCTTAGTCAACTTCCAGATAGCATTGAAAAAATATATTAAACATTATGCCCTTGCCAAAAATGGATAAGTGGATAGCGATAAAAACACCGGCCCGAACTTGACTGATCGCAAGAATAGCCTATACACAATGACCCTGTTTTTTATTGAAACTTCCGTAAAATAATCAAACAAACAAACAGCTCTATTTCATGCCAAGAAATGACATAGGCCTAGATGATATATGGTATTAAAACTGAAAAATTACAAGCAAAACAATAAATATTTTGTACAAAATTTCTTAAAATTTTGTCTGTTTGTCAAAAATAGTAGGCTTCGGAAATTTGACATCTTTAGCAATTATTTTCAGAATAAAATAACGATAAACTTTTCAGAAAAAAAAAAATAGCTACCTATATATTGAATCGAACGATATTGTTTGACATAATGAATCTGGCGCTTATGGCATTTTTGCGAATAGAAAATACATAATCAATGTATGTAATAAATATTCAAGTAAATGTAACCACCAGTAAACCGCAAGTATTATTATGAACTTTTGTTTTCATTGGCAAACTGCTATAATAATTTTGAAACTTTTTATAAGCTTAGCATAATTCCAGATCGCTTAGAAAAAATATATCGAATATCATATCCCAGAAAATAATAGACAATAATGCTCTGACCTTTCGTAAGTGGATGGCGACGAAAACACCTGCCCAAAATTGCCCGATCGCAAGAATGGCCTTTTCGCAATATCTCTGTTTTTTGGAAATGTTCTTTGAAAAATCAAACAAAATTTTATTTTTACCATCAAATTTGTACCAGGCCTGCTTTATGCCAATACATTTCATAGTCATAGGCGATATATGGCATTTTATGTGAAAAAATACAACATAACTCAAATATTACGGTTTTTAGCACCATTTTCAGAAAAAATGTCTATATTTTAAAAATAGTAGGCCTTGGAAATTTGACGTCTTCAGCAATAATTTTCAGCATAAAACAATGAACAACTTTGCCGAAGAAACCATACATCTAAAATGTCATTTGGTCGAAATGGCATATGAGTCATTTATGCGAATAATACAAAAATATATGACTTTATGTCAAAAAATCGGTCTCATTGAAAGGACCATTTTCACTGAAGACACCCAACCTCTATCTCTTTATTCCGAAGAACTACAGGTTGTTTCCGCGTTTTTTCGATTCTGCCCCAGTGTGCATCGGTCATGGAATAATTCTCAAAGTAATTCCAATGGCGGAATTTTATTTGATGAGTGCTCTTCAGGATATTTCTCAATTCAATACCCTGATAGCCCTACATGTTTTTCCTCTTCTAGAAATCCATCTACGATTGATTTTTTCTTAACCGACTCTAGTCATCTTTGTAGCCAACTGATTTCTCATGCTGATTTTGATTCTGATCATGTCCCTGTTACATTTCAAATATCCCATGAAGCGATTCTCAATCCTATCAGCTCCACTTTCAATTATTTACGAGCCGACTGGAATTTATATGAAACGTATATTGACTCTAATCTTGATGTTAACATTTCATTTCAAACTAAATTTGATATTGACAATGCTCTTGAAACTTTAACAAATTCCATTGTTGAAGCCAGGAGCATTGCAATTCCAAAATGTGAAATAAAATTTGAATCCGTGATTATAGACGATGATCTTAAATTCTCGATCCGTCTTAAAAACGTGAGGAGAAGGCAATTTCAACGCACTCGCGATCCTGCTATGAAAATTATATGGCAGGATTTGCAGAAAGAAATCAAGAAACGTTTTGCACAATTAAGAAACAAAAATTTTGAAAATAAGATTTCTCTGGCTTTAAGCCCTTTTGGAAATTATCTAAAATCTTGAAAAAACCTCAGAAGCCAATACCGGCACTGAAAGAGGAAAACAAATTATTACTAACTAATTGCGAAAAAGCTCAAAAATTTGCTATGCAGTTTGAAAGTGCGCACAATTTTAATTTAGGACTTGGACTTTAGTCCAATTGAAAATCAAGTTACTCAGGAGTTCGAAAATATTCTCAATCAGGAGAACGTTTTCCAAAATGCCTGGGAGACTGATTTGGAAGAAGTGAGAACTGTTATTAAAAAAACGTTTTCCAAAATGCCTGGGAGACTGATTTGGAAGAAGTGAGAACTATTATTAAAAAAAAAAATCAAAAATATGAAAGCTCCTGGCGATGATGGAATTTTCTATATCCTCATCAAGAAACTTCCAGAAAGTAGCTTATCATTCTTAGTTGATATATTTAACAAATGTTTTCAATTAGCATATTTTCCTGACAAATGGAAAAATGCTAAGGTAGTTCCAATTTTAAAACCAGACAAAAATCCTGCAGAAGCTTCTAGCTATCGTCCAATCAGTTTGCTTTCCTCCAGCAGTAAACTTTTTGAAAAGGTCATTTTGAAAGGAATGATGGCCCACATCAACGAAAATTCAATTTTTGCCAATGAACAGTTCGGATTCCGCTATGGACATTCGACCACTCATCAACTTTTACGTGTAACAAATTTGATCCGTTAAAACAAATCTGAAGGCTTTTCTACTGGTCTTGCTCTTCTAGACATAGAAAAAGCATTCGACAGTGTTTGGCATGAAGGTTTGATCGTATAATTAAAAAATAAACTTTAATTTTCCACATACATTGTTAGAATAATTTAAAGCTATCTGTCAAATCGTACACTTCACGTTAATTATCAGAACTCCAAATCTGAAAAACTTTCTGTAAGAGCTGGTGTTCCTCAAGGCAGCATTTTGGGACCAATATTATACAATATTTTTACATCTGACTTACCTGAGTTACCTCAGGGACATCAAAAATTCTTGTTTGCGGATGACACAGGCCTTTCCGCCAAAGGACGAAGCCTGCGTGTCATCTGTAGTCGATTACAAAAAAGTTTGGATATTTTTTCTTCATACTTGCAAAAATGGAAGATTTCTCCTAATGCTTCCAAAACTCAACTAATAATATTCCCACATAAACCAAAAGCTCTTTATTTGAAACCTTCAAGTAGACATGTTGTCACGATGAGAGGGGTTCCAATAAATTGGTCAGATGAAGTTAAGTATCTAGGGCTCATGCTAGATAAGAATTTAACTGCAAAAATCACATTGAGAGCATTCAAGCCAAATGTAACAAATATGTAAAATGTCTCAATCCCCTTATTAATAGAAAATCAAAACTTTGTCTTAAGAACAAGCTTTTGATATTCAAACAAATTTTCAGGCCAGCCATGTTGTATGCTGTATCAATATGGACTAGCTGTTGTAATACTAGGAAGAAAGCTCTGCAGAGAATTCAAAATAAAATTTTGAAAATGATTCTGAAGCTTCCAATGAGTTTCATCGAATATCCAATGTTGAAGCATTGGAAACAAATGTTAAAAAAAAATAATTGATAATTTCAGGCAAAAATCGGTACAATCTTCTATTGCCACGATTAATGCGTTATATGTTAAGGTTAAGTTAGGTTAAGTGAATTGAAAACGTTTTTTTTCTCTTATAAGCAGGTGAAATCAACTCACCTGTAAAAAATCTGAACTGCTACGGCAAATGAAATGTAATAAAAAGACAAGGACACCGTTTTCAGCCATTTAGCTGCACAGACTGTAACTTAACACTAGACAACGGACAAGCATGCTCCAGTGGCACAGCCGAGAAACATTTATGACGAAAAGTTTCAATGGCTGAAGCGGGAATCGAACCCACACCTCATGACACGATGCGCTTAAATGCCTGACGACACTAACCGCACGTTAGTTTTATGTTAATAAAATCTTAAATTTGTTTTACCAATTAAGGATGATAGTGTTGTCTAATAACACAGAACACCTAGATATAAGAAATGAATGTAATGTTTTGAATGATACTAATAAAAAAAAAGAAAAACAAAGTTTTTTAATAAACACAAATTCTAGGAATTAATACACCTTAGGAAAAAAAACTACTTCCATGCAAATTATTTTGATCGCATTTAGACGAGAGAATAGTTAATTTTCTTATTTTTTTTACCTTTTTTTGGGCCTCGGGAAATTATTTCTGATAATAACTGTCCTGAAATGAAAAAAATACCAGTCCTCTTACATTCGTAGGTACTTTAAAAATAGAAGTTCTTGCAATCCAATTAAACATTAGCGTCGCTAAAGCTGCGCCCATAATTGCGTTCATATCCTCTTCAAATCGAACGGTAATTTTAGCACCTGAATCACAATCGCGGCTACCATTCCACTTTGATACCATATATAATGACACCATTCTTTCCCCGTGTCTATTGCCTCCCCCTCCAAATTAAGCCCATCACCCTCGGACCAAAGCGATTCGATAGAGAGATGACCGGCCACAATTTATCCGGCCTGGGAGGTGTGAATGACCACTCGAGAACCGCAACCCGCTCGACGATCGACGTGCCGCTCATTAAAACCACATTTCACCATTTTAATGCATATAGGTAGGTACCTACAGACTCGTCGTCGTTCTATCCGGTAGCTGATGGCGCATTATCCAACCAACATTAGAACAACCCTCGACGAGTCATCATCAAACACCTAGGCCGGGGCTTACCTATGGACGAGGAACCACAAGAGGCGGGAATACCTGTGCATAGTGGTCAACTGAATGAAATTAAGTGGTAGAAATTCAGTGCGCATCGTACCCTCGTGCTGTGCTTACACAAACTCTTTCTGCTATCGGAAGTTTTAAAACTAGCTATAACAATAAAACAGTATTTTTCAGTGCTATTTTTTTCTACTATTGAACCCTTTTCGATCCATGTTTAGACCCAATGCCTTCGATTATTCGTTAGTCCCGTTAGCGAAAGCTAACGTGGTTATCCTTCTTGGAGCTTGAATCCTACATTCTAACTTCTAGCTTCTTGCTTCGAGCTTCTTACTTCTAGTTTAAAGCATCTAGCCTCTCGCTTCTAGCTTCTAGCGTCTAGCTCCTAGCTCTTAGTTTCTCGCTTCTAGTTTCTTGCTTTTCTTTTTACTTCTAGCATATAGCTTCTAGCTTCTAGTTTCTTTCCTTTAGCTCTCACTTCTAGCTTCTAGCCTCTAGTTTTTAGCTCTTAGTTTCTAGCTCCTAGTTTTTAGCTTCTAGTTCCCAGATTCTAGTTTCTGGCTTTAAGCTTCTAGCTTTTGCTTCCAGATTCTAGCTTCTAGCCTCTAGCCACTAGCTTCTAGTTTCTAGTTTCTAGCTACTAACTTCTACCTGCTAAGCTCTAGCCTCTAGCTTCTAGCTTCTATTCTTTTTTTTTTTTTTATTTTATTTGTAGTAGGGTACAAAAATGCTTCAAAAGCTTGGCCTGTTGTGTGTTGGCACGGTGTGGGACTCACGTTAGACGTGCTTAACCACTAAAAAAACTTTTCCCCGAAACTACATCACGCAACTTCATCGAGGGAGGGCTGTGCTCATGCACTCATGCATGTCAGTCTCAAAAAACACTGCTCACTGCGACATTTCAACGTGTCTCTGCGACTACTCGTTTTACCCAATTGGCGGTTGAAGATCTCGCCGGGGCTGGACGCTCATGTAATTTTCGTTGCTCTACGACGACTCGTTCTCCACTGCTGCTGTTCGAGCTCTCCTGGTTGACTAGTTGGACGCCGAGGTCTGTCCAGGGATTCCGGTTGGAGGATGACTTCGGGTTCACTGGCACCCCGACAACCCAAAACTGAATTACTCAGCTAGACCCCGGTAGTGGACTCAGCCTACTCCGACTCGACGTTGGTCGGCCAAGTGATAGGGTCGGTTCTACAATTCCGGTTGGAGGATGGCGCCCCGACGACTTTTAACCGATATTACGCTACGCGCGCTCTACTCGGTCTGCTTGGGCACGTCAGGAGTTAATCATCAATATTAACCTCCTTTTCCCGAGCAGCCTAGATAGCCGCGTAGTGTCGGTAGCGGTTTTTTCAACTGGCTAAGAATTAACACTACGGACTGCCTGTTCCGGTGGTAAAAGTCCACCTCACAGGTGACCCCTAATTTATGGTGTGATGCGTACCGTGCCTAGGAATGAATGGTTAGGGGGGTCTAAATAAAACCTAACCGTTAACGGAGCCTGTGGGGTACCAGGGCGCCCTCCACAGTATTGAGTCCTTCCTGTGCTACCCGGAGCAATGGTGCAGGTGACCTTGTGTTTCTCCGAGATAATCGGCTGCCCTTCTTCAGTCTCTATCCTGAGGCTTAATAAGGGTGGGATTATGAATATGTTGACATTTAATTTAAATTATCACCTATATGGATTCGCATTATGCGTTTTACACAGTGTATTCTGTGCTCTTTCGCCTTTGGCGACTTTAAATAGATACCGATCTGGTTTTTTCGTAGCTGGTCTTTTCCGTGCTGAGATTGCAAAAAGCTTAATCCTGCTTAGTTTGGGTAGTGGCTACGGTTAGGTTAGCTCAGATCAATCTTCAGCATAAAAGAACAGCAACGATCAATCTTTGCAGACTCATGCAAAATGGTGCAGCCCAAGTGGCGCTAGTTCAAGAACCCTACTTTCGTAGAGGGAACTTCTATCTAGGTAACCTTGTGGACCCAATTTTTGCTACTTTCAGCAAACCTGAAATGGCAAACTCGCGCTCCATGCCTGCGCATGCGTGCTCGTTAATAAAGCAATCGTTGCTACACTCATTTCTGAGTTGACGACCAGAGATGTATGTGCTATCACAATTGATGTTTCTGTTGGTGACCTCAACAGGAAATACGTCTATTGTTCGGTATATTCACCACATGATGAACCATCCCCAACGGATGACTTCAAACGAGTTGTCGTACACTGCGTAACAAAAGGCCTTCCGCTGATTGTGGGCAGTGATGCTAATGCTCATCACATCATCTGGGGCAGCTCAGATATCAATTTGAGAGGCTCCAGTCTGATGGAATACTTAAGTAGTACAGACCTTGGATTACTTAACATAGGCAATCGCCCAACCTTCATGGTTTCTAATAGAGAAGAAGTGTTAGACATAACGCTCTGCTCGAATAGAATCAGTCACGAGTTGACGAATTGGCATGTATCAGATGAGGAATCATTATCTGATCATCGCTACATCTTCTTTGAACATTCAAATGTAACTGCACAGACTTTGCGTTTTAGGAATTCCCGGTCAACAAACTGGGAACTCTATATTGAATTGGTTGCGACCAAATTTCATGGATATTCTCCGTCCATTGAAAATCCAAGTGATCTGGATGATGCAGTTGATACTACAACATCCTACATTATGGAAGCTTTTGAAGAAGCATGTCCTCTGCGGTCTGTAAAGACTACAAGAGGGACCCCATGGTGGAATTCCGATCTGACTAGACTCAGGAAACAATGTAGAAGGAGTTGGAACAGACGCCGTTCAGCTGGATCAGAGTCGTTCAAGTCGGCTCGCAAGGCTTACAAGAAGGCTCTTCGTTCTGCTGAACGATCCGGCTGGAAAAAACCTTTGTACAAATGTTTCCAGTTTGAGTGAAGTCAGTCGGCTGAACAAAATCCTTGCAAAATCTAAGGATTTCCAAGTGAACGAAATTCGCTTACCTAATGGTGACTTTACTTCCTCCGATGAAGAAGTTTAAGAATGTTTATTCAATACACACTTCCCCGGATGTGTGGACATAGCATCTACGGATGAACCAAATGTCTTTTCATGTAGTTACGAGTCTCTGGCCTCGGCTCGCAGTATCGTAACTACTGAATCGATTCAATGGGCACTTAATAGTTTTGCTCCTTTCAAATCTCCAGGAGCGGATGGGATCCTGTTCTGCTCCAAAAGGGATTTGAGTTTATCAAACATGTTTTGAAACAGCTACTTGTAAGCAGTTTTGCTACCGGGCACATTCCCAGATCCTGGCGTGATATTACTGTAAAGTTTATCCCGAAAGGAGGACGTGCGTCGTATGAAGAAGCGAAGAGTTTTAGACCAATCAGTCTGACCTCTTTTCTTCTGAAATGTCTGGAACGAATTATCGATCATCACATCCGTGATGTTTATTTGGCAAACATGCCTCTTCATGTGAATCAACATGCTTACCAATCTGGAAAGTCCACTGTGACTCTCTTACACAAAGTTGTTTACGATATCGAGAAAGCATACGCTCAGAAGCAATCCTGCTTGGGTGTTTTCTTGGATATTGAGGGTGCCTTTGATAACGTGTCTTTCGATGCCATATTGGAAGCCGCACGAAACCATGGGCTACCTACAATGATTACCAATTGGATTCATCAAATGCTCAAAAACCGACATCTCTTCTCGACATTGCGTCAAGCAGCGATTCGAAAATTGAGTGTTTGCGGATGCCCCCAAGGGGGAGTCTTATCACCACTTTTGTGGAATCTCGTAGCAGATACGCTATTGAGGCAACTCAATAATTGCGGTTTTCCAACTTATGGATTTGCCGACGACTATCTATCTTTGATAGTTGGTATGTGCATAAGCACCCTATTCGACCTGATGCAAAGTGCACTTCAGGTAGTCGAGAGTTGGTGTCGCCAATATGGCCTTTCGGTTAACCCGAATAAAACATCTATTGTTCTTTTTACGGAAAGACGAAACCGCGATGGAATTCGACCTTTAAGTCTTTTTGGCACTGAGATTAATGTGACTGATCAAATAAAGTATGTCGGAGTCATCTTAGATTCCAAACTTTCATGGACACCTCACATTGATTTCAGAGTCAAAAAAGCTTGCATGGCCTTCGGTCAATGCCGGCGAACCTTTGGTAAAACTTGGGGCCTCAAACCCAAATATATCAAATGGATTTACACAACAGTTGTTCGACCAATATTGGCATATGGATGTCTTGTGTGGTGGCAAAAGGGCGAAGTGAGAACAATCCAATCAAAATTGGGCCATCTCCAAAGGATGTGCTTGATGGCGATGTCTGGTGCGTTCTCTACAACTCCCACAGCAGCGCTCGAGGCCCTTTTCGACGTTGCGCCACTACACATACATCTTAAACAAGAAGCACTTTCTTGCTCTTACCGTTTGTGGGTACTGGATCTACTGGAGATAAATCCAGTGAATCGTAGATCTACACACACTTCGTTGTTTCCACTTTTGGTGAATTGGGACAAAATGGCCCTTGCTCCAAGTGATCTCACAATTGCTTGTCACTTTCCTTACAGGACATTTACCACACAATTCCCTTCACGGGAAGAGTGGGCGTCTGGCTATTTGGAAAGAAGTATATCTAACAATATAGTATGTTACACTGATGGCTCCCTTCTTGAAGGTAGAGCTGGTGCAGGAGTATACTCTCGTGAGATAAGGCTGAATCAGTTTTACTCACTTGGTAGAAACTGCACCGTTTTTCAGGTGGAAATATTTGCTCTTTTGTGTGGAGTGCAATCAGCACTTCAACAGCGCGTAATGGGTAAAGTCATATACTTCTGTTCAGATAGTCAGGCTGCTATAAAAGCTCTCGCTTCGGCCAACTCAAGGT